>NC_138178.1:135061185-135673465 GCF_964165515.1 Mesoplodon bidens | reverse complement strand
GCAAATCAGTCCTCTCTAAGTAGAGCCCAGGAATGTGCATTTTTAATGAGCTCCTCAGAAGATTCTTATAAATTCTGAAGTCTGAGCATCACTGCCCCCATAACCACTGGGCTACCCCTGACCTCCTAAATCAGAATGGCTGGTGCTTGGGTCAAATAATCTACATTTTGACAAATGCCCCAGGTAAATCTAATGCAGACTGACCACAGACCATACTTTGGGAAACAAAAAGGGCCTGGGGTGAGGAGGAAGAGAGATCCTGGAAGTAGGAAGAGACATCTCTCTGTGCCTTCATTTATTCATCTATAAAACTAGAAGAACAGAGCTTCCCTGGTGGCGCAGTGGTTGAGAGTCCGCCTGCCGATGCAAGGGACACGGGTTCGTGCCCAGGTCTGGGAAGATCCCACATGCCGCGGGGCAGCTAGGCCCCTGAGCCATGGCTGCTGAGCCTGCGCGTCCGGAGCCTGTGCTCTGCAATGGGAGAGGCCACAACAGTGAGAGGCCCGCCTACCACACACACAAAAAAAAAAACCCAAAAAAACTAGAAGAACAGAGTGGTTATGAGTATTATATAAAAGAACATTTGAAAAATCCTGCTTCTGCCTCTTCTTCATTCGAAATAATCCAGATCTTCATCATTTCCCACCTAGACTGCCACGGATGTTTCTGCCTTTGACTTCCCTCCTCGACCCCATACTCCAAAAAAAAAAAAAAAATTGCATCCATTCTCTGAAATAAAATCACCATCACTGGTTATCCGCCACGACAGAAAAATATCAAAACTTTTTGGTTTGGCATTCAAAGCCCTCCACAATAAGACACCAAACTACCACTCAGCTATCTCTTGGCCACAACACTTTAAATATTGCAATTTTGTAGTCTGTGCCTCTGCACAAGCTGTTTCTCTCTGCCTACAATAAACAATATTCAACAAATATTTGCTGGGCACCTACAATGTACCGGACACTGTTCTAGGCACTGGAGAGACAATGGAGAGTAAAAACAGACAAGGTCTGCCCTCATGGAGCTGATTCTAATAAATAGAAAGCATTAATCAAATAATCACACAAACAAATGGTGTAACTTCAACCATGGATAAGGGCAATGAAGAAGAGGGACATGGAGCTGACCCAGGCTCTGCCCCTGGGAAAGCATCTCTCTCATGCCCAGCCATGGATACTCCCTGTCCTGCGTTTTTTGTGTGTGTGGTACGCGGGCCTCTCACTGTTGTGGCCTCTCCCGTTGCGGAGCACAGGCTCCGGACGCGCAGGCTCAGCGGCCATGGCTCACGGGCCCAGCCGCTCTGCGGCACGTGGGATCCTCCCGGACCGGGGCACGAACCCGTGTCCCCTGCATTGGCAGGCAGACTCCCAACCACTGCGCCACCAGGGAAGCCCTGTCCTGCTTTCTTAACTCTGTCAATTGCACCTTTTTCTCTAAGAGACTCCATCTTGAAACCTCAGAAATCTCTGACTCCTGCTCTCCATGACCCTTTCATCAGTCAGCAAGGACTATCTATTCTTCCTGGAAAATTTATCTCACACCTCTCATCACTGGTTGCCACTGACACCACCGCAGTTCAGGATTTTGATTACCTCTCACCTGTACTACTGCAATAACTTTCTTTTCCTCCACTCTATCTAACATACTCCTGCCTGGTGTAACCTAAAAATTTTCTTTCCTTCCTTTTTAAAAAATTGCTGCTCAGAAATCTTCAGTAATTCCCCCATTGAATCTGAATTCCTTAACCTGGCCTTCAAAGCCTTCTCCCATGCGGCCCCTACTTAGCTCTCCAACCTCACCTCCCACTATCCCCCACTGGGACTCCTTTGTCAAACTGATTTACTGAATAGGCCTGGCATGTCCCCCGTTTTGCACCTTTATGTACATTCAGTTCCCTTCATCCTGAATGCTGTCTCCCCTGAAACCAGGGCCCAAATTTAACACATCCTTCCACACTCATTTGATGCCACCTCTTTTCCAAAGTCTTCTTTGGAAGAACTGCATGTTCCAAAAACAGCCACAGCAATATTCCTAGAGCTAGAGGCTATTTCCTCTCCCCTTGAAATTGAGTGGGCCTCAATGCGGTAGAAGTGGCACCACCTGGCAGGTGCCCACATGTTCTCTCTCACAAATATATGTATAAATACATATATACAGTTGACCCTTGAACAATACGGGTTTTAACTGTCCAGATCCACATATACACGGATTTTTTTCAATAACTAGGCATTATAGTTGAATTGCTGTTGGTTGAATTCTCAGATTTGGAACCACCGAGACACAGGGCCAACTGTAAAGTTGTATTCAGATTTTTGACTGAGGGAAGGGTCGTTGCCCCAACCACTGTGTTGTTCAAGGGTCAACTGTGTGTATCAACACACACACATACAAATATATCACACACTTGCTTGCCCGGTGGGACCCATCAACCATACTGCGAGGAAGACCATGCCACATGGAGAAGATATGTGCAGGTGTTCTGTGCAATAGACCCAGCTAAGTGGCCAGCCAGCATTAACTGCCCAACGTGTGAGGGAGTGAGCCTTCAGATGACCCAGCACCTAGCCCTGGGGTCAACCTGGCTGAAGCTGAGAGGAGCAGAAAGGTGTGATTCCCACCCAGCCCTACTCAAATTGCAGATTCAGGAGCAAAATAAGATAATGTTTTAAGCCACTAAGGTTAAAGGAGCAGTAGATCAGTAGAACACCTGCATGATAACCCTGCCCGGAAAGTGATCCTCTACCTCCTCTGAGCTCCTGTTGCGTGGGGGATAGTCTCCCCCCGCCCGCCATTGCTAACCTCTGCCACACCTAGAACAACGACTCACACGTAGGAGGTGCTCAACCGACTGAATGAATGAAAATTCATAGAAGGACCTAAGAACCCTCTGTTTGAGAGATGATGTGAGTTAGTTAAGTTGGACCGATCACTAAGATGATTGTGATTATCTTTAAAAACAACTAATCGGGCTTCCCTGGTGGCGCAGTGGTTGAGAGTCCGCCTGCCGATGCAGGGGACACAGGTTCGTGCCCTGGTCCTGGAAGACCCCACATGCCGCGGAGCGGCTGGGCCCGTGAGCCATGGCCGCTGAGCCTGCGCGTCCGGAGCCTGTGCTCCGCAACGGGAAAAGCCACAACAGTGAGAGGCCCGCGTACCGCAAAAACAAAACAAAACAAAACAAAAAACAACAACTAATCAAATTCCATTTTGGAGAAAAACACGATATGTTCTGCTTTTGAGCAAGAAGAAAGACCCAGTAGGACAGGAGTGGGCGGTGCAGCACTGTCACCAGGCCGTGGCCCGGCGTGGGTTTCTAAGTGTTTGGTGCTGCTCAGGAAGGGCAAAGGCTTCTCTTTCTTTTTTATAAACTAAACGGAGCGCCTTTTCCTACCACGTTTACTGTATAGCTGCCCTTTCACAACCCCAAATGGTTCTTCCTTCGTTCCTTTCCTTTCGTAGCGGACAATAAAAAATAAACGTAAGTTGAGCGGAAACGGGGTGCGGGCAGTCAGAGCGGTGCTTCGAAACGGCTGCTCAGGAAGCGGCCTGGGACCCTGAGGACGAGTCGGGATCTGCATCAGCGGGAGGTTCCTCACTGTAACGCCACCTCGGCGTCGCTAAAGTACTTCCCCTGGGCGCCCCGTCCCTCAGCCTTTTGCTGCTGGGCTCTTCTTTCTGCAAACAAAACGTGGCACGTGCTGGTCGGGGGCCGTCCCCACCCCGGCTTGCGTCCCGCGGGCCTTTCTGCGGCGGCGGCGGCGCCCGAGGCCTGGCCTCGCTCCGTAGGCCCAATCATCCCCTCCGCCACCGGCCCGGTCAGCGCGTCCGCCGCCCGCCCAGCCCGGCCCGCCGCGCCTCCGCCGCCGTCGCACTCACTTTTCCACAGGCGGCGCTTGAACGCGGGGTCGCCACGCCGCTTCCAGTCGAAGCACACGCAGTAGCCGAGGAAGGCGACGGAGCCACAGGCCGCCAGGGCCACCAGGAGGCCGAGGACTGTGAGGACGTAGGGCATGCGACCGCGGGCGTCCCACGAGTCGAGCGTTGGGCGCGGCTCCGCCAGCGCGGGGAGTCCGGCCGGCCGGCAGGGGGCGTCGGCGTGGCGCCTCTCCCAGCCTCGGGGCTTCCCGTGCGCCGGGCCACGGGCGTGAAGAGGTGAGCGTCGACGCCTCGCACCTCGGCCGGCGGATAGAGGAGGAAACTCAGGGTCCTAGAGGACGCGTGTGGGAGTCTCACAACCACCGAGTAGGAGAGCTCTGTTCGAACCCAGGTCGGTCGCACTTCAAATTCCGAACCCCTTACCCAAACGCACCCCAGTCCCTCTGTCTACGACGCCCATTCACGCGAATCGCAGTATGTCGGGCATCTGGTTAGCTGAGGTACTGATCCTTCTTAGGCCTCTGTTCCCTCAACTGAAACTTTGAGTCATAACTCTGGTCATCTCCTAGTTCACAGTACTGCCCACGGAGCACCTGGACACTAGTCCATATTCCCCGACCTGGTATGCTTTGTCACCTGCAAGAACCCAGCAGCAGTCCGAAGTCCCCAACCACCTTAGCTCGATAGCAGGAGGTAGGAGGCATGTTGAAGTAATAATAATAGTAACAACAATAATAATTTAGCCTAGAAAAAAACGTTAATTTGCTGGTCTGGGCCGGGCCTGACAGCCAAAGGTCCCAGAGGAAAATCAACTCCAAGAGACCCATGACACTTACTAGCCTAGATGCTTTTCTAATACTTGCCTTATTCAGCAGACATAGAAGAAAGGAAGTAAGACGCTCTACAGCCATGAGCCACAACTACTGAGCCCTCGTGCTGCAACTACTGAAGCCTGTGTGTGCCTACAGCCTGTGCTCCACAACAAGAAAATCCACCACAATGAGAAGCCTGTGCACCACAAGGAAGAGTAGCTCCTGCTCACTGCAACTAGAGAGAAAGCCTGCACACAGCAATGAAGACCCAACGCAGTCAAAAAACAAAGAATTCCAGTAAAGCTTTTTCAAAATTGAGATAGCATTAATAATTGTTCTATGATGGATGATAGCTCTCTTTCTTTTAAACAGCGTTATTGAGGTTATAATTGGTATACAGTAAATTCCATATATTTAAAGTGCACAATTTGGGACTTCCCTGGTGGTCCAGTGGCTAAGACTCTGCACTCCCAATGCAGGGGGCCTGGGTTCGATCCCTAGTCCAGGAACTAGATCCCACATGCCACAACTAAGAGTTCACAAGCCACAACTAAAGATCCCACATGCCGCAACTGAAGATCCCACGTGCTGCAACTAAGATCCAGCGCAGCCAAATAAATAAATATTAAAAAAATAAAATGTACAATTTGATGCATTTTGACATATGTATACATCCATTCAACCATCACCAAAATCAAAATAATAATCATATCCATCATCCCCAAAAGTTTCCTTGGCCCCTTTTTTTAATCTGTTCTTCTGCTCAACCTTCCCTGCCTCCCCCACCATCCTCTGCTTTGTCACTATAGTTTGCATTTTCTAGATTATTATATACAGTTGACCCTTGAACAAAGTGGGGGTTAGGAGTGCCAATTCTCTGCGCAGTCAAAAATTGTATAACTTACAGTCTGCCCTCTGTATGCGTAGTTTCACATCCTCAGGTTCAACCAACCTCAGATTGTGCAGTACTATAGCATCTACTATTGAGAAAAATACGTGTAAGTGGACCCAGGCAGTTCAAACCCATGTTTTGCCAGAATCGACTCTAAATGGAATCATACAATGTGTACTGTTTTATTGTCTGGCTTCTTTCAATCAGCATAATGATTATCCATGTTGTTTTATCAGTAGTTCATTTTTATTGGTAAATAGTTTTGACTTTATGGATATACTACAATTTGTTTAACCATTCATCTGTTGATGGACATTTGGATTATTTCCAGTTTTGGGCTATTACAAATAAAGCTGAGGGAGTTCCCTGGTTGTCTAGTGGTTAGGATTCCGGGCTTTCACTGCCGTGGCCCAGGTTTAATCTCTGGTTAGGGAACTGAGATCCTGTAAGCTGCGCGATGTGGCCAAAATTTAAAAAGAGGAGACAAAAAAAAAAAAAGACTAGCACTTACAAAAATAAAATTAAAAGGATTAAGAAAACAAAACAAATAAAGCTGCTATAAGCAATTGTATACAAGTCTTTATATGACACCTTTTCTGTTCTCTTAAGTAAATACCTAAAGGTGAAATGGCTGGATCGTACAGTAGGAGTCTGTTTAATTTTTTAAGAAACTGCCAAACATTTTTCCAAAATGGCTACACCAGTATATGAGAGTTCCAGTTCCTCCATATTGTTGCCAGCAGTTGGTATGGTCAACCTTTTTAAATTTTATCGTAATAGGCAGGTAGTGGATTCTCACTGTGGTTTTATCTTGTATTTCCCTAGTGCCTAATGATATTGAACACTTTTTAAAAACAGACTTTATTTAGAGAAGTTTTAGATTCACAGGAAAATTGATTGAAAAGTACAGAGGATTCCCATATACCCCCTGAACCCACACAAGCACAAACTGCTCCCTCCCACATTAGAGTGGCACATTAGTTATAATCAATGAAACTACATGCACATCATTATCACCCAAAGTCTATAGTTTACATTACGGTTCACCCTTGGTGTTGTACAAATGTATAATGATTTGACAAAGGTATAATAACATGTATCCATCCTTATAGTATCATGCAGAATAGTTTCACTGCCCTAAAATCCTCTTCACTCCACCTGTTCATCCCTCTCTCTCCCCAACCCCTGGCAAGCATTAATTTTTTTTTACTGTCTCCATAGTTTTGCCTTTTACAGAATGTCATATACTTAGAACCGTATAGTACTTAGCCTTTTCCATGTCTTTTCATGGCTTGATAGCTCATTTCTGTTAGTGCTGAATGATACTCCATTGTCTGGATATACCACAGTTCATTCATTCACCTACTAAAGGGCTTGGAAGCCTCCAAGTTTTGGCAATTATGAATAAAGCTGCTATTAACATCTGGGCAGGTTTTTGTGTGGACATGTTTTCAACCCATTTCAACCCATTTCAGTATATACTAAGGAGCAGGATTGCTGGATCATGTGTAGGAGCATGTTTAGCTTTGTAAGAAACTGCCAAACTGTCTTCCAAAGAGGCTGTACCATTTTGCATTCCCACCAGCAATGAATGAGGGTTCCTCTTGTTCCACATTCTTGTCAACACTTGGTATTGTCAGCGTTTTGAATTTTTGCATTCTAATTAGATGTGTAGTGATATATCTCATTATTTTAATGAGACATAATGTGGAGCATCTTTTCATGTGCTTATTTGCCATCTGTTTATTTTCTTCAATGATTGTGTCTGTTAAGGGCCTCGGAACATTTTCAAATCTGTTGTTCGTTTTCTTATTGTTCAGTTTTAAGAATTCTTTGTTTATTTTGGATAAGTCTGCTATGACTTGAATGTTTGTGTCCACCCAAAATTCTTATGTTAAAATCCTAATCCCTAATGATGGTATTAGGAGGTGGGACTTTTGGGAGGTGATTAGGTCATGAGGATGGAGCTCTCAAGATTGGGATTAGTGCCCTTATAAAAGAGACCCCACAGAACAACCCATCCCTTTCTACTCCAGAAGGCCCTCACTGGACCATGCTGGCACCTTGATCTTAGAATCCCTAGGCTCTGGAACTATAGGAAATAATTTATTTGTTTATAAGCCACCCAGTTTATGATATTTTTGTTATAGCAGTCCAAACAGACTAAGACATAGTCCTTTATCAAGTATGTCTTTTGCAAATATTTTCTCCAGTCTATAGCTTGACTTCTCATTCTCTTGATGAACACCATTTGTATGTACTTCTTTGACATTCATGTATCTTCTTTGGAGAAGTGTGTGTTCAAATATTGTCTTTTTTTTTTTAATTGCATTGTTTGCTCTTTACTGTTGAGTTTTTAGAGTTCTTTACATAGTCTGGATACAAGTCCCTTATCTGATAAATGCTTTGCAAATATTTTCTCCCAGCTTGTTTCTTGTCTTTTTATTCTTTTAACAATGTCTTTTCAAGAGCCAAAGTTTTAAAATTTAATGAAGTCAAATTTATCAAATTATTCCTTTATGGATTGTGCTTTTGGTGTTGTATCTGAGAAGTCTTTACCTAACCCAGTTACGCACAAGGTCGCAAAGATTTTCTCCTGATTTCTTTTTTAAAGTGTTATGGCTTTAGGTTTTGTAATCCATTCTGAGTTTTTGTATATGGTGTGAGGTATGGCTCCAAGTTCATTTTTTCTGCATATGGATGTCCAATTGTTCCAGCACCATTTCTTTAAGAAGACCGTCCTTTCTTCATTATATTGTCTTTGCACCTTTATGAAAAATCAATTGTCCATACATGGGAGGCTTATTTCTGGACTCTCTTTTCTGTTCCATGAGTCCAGACTCTCTATTCTGTTCTATGGGTCTGGACTCCCTGTTTTGTTCCAAAACAGTCTGATTACTACAGCTTTATAATAATTATTGAAATCAGGTAGCATTGGGCCTCCAGCTTAGTTCTTATTCGAGATGATTTGGCTATTCTAGGTCTTTTGCATTTCCACATAAATTTAGTAATTAGCTCTATCAATTTCTACAAAAAAGCCTCCTGGTGTTTTGATTGGGATTACATTAAATTTGAGAAGCAAAAAAATTCCTAACAATATTAGGTTTTATGACCCATGAACAAGGTACATGTCCTCATAGATTGTCTCTATTTTATCTCAGCAATTCTTTGTAGTTTTCAGTTTAGGTCTTTCCATCCTTTGTCAGATTCATTGTAACATGTTTTTATGCTATTGTACATGATATTTTTAGAATGTCAATTTCTGATTATTTATTGCTAATACATAGAAATACAATTGATTTTTATAATCTTGCATCCTACATTCTTGCTAAACTCACGAGTTTGAACGCCTCTGATTTCTTTTTTCTTGAATGCTTTAGAACCTCCAATACAGTGTTAAATAGAAGTAGTGAGAGTGGCTTTCCCTGTCTTACTCCTAATCTTGGGGAAAATAATTCAGTTTTTCATCAAGTATGATGTTAACTATAGATTTTTCATAGATGTCCTTTATCGGGTTTAGGAAGTTGCCTTCTCTTCCCAGTTTGTTGAGCTTTTTTTTCAGGAACCGATGTTGGGTTTTTTCAAATGCCTTTTCTGCATCTGATGGTTTTTCTTTTTTAATTTGTTAATAAGCTGAATTATATTGATTTTTGAATATCAAACCAACCCTACATTCCTGAGATAAACCCTACTTGGCCCATGTTGTATTAACTGCTTAATATGTTGTTGGATTTTATATGCTAAAATTTTGTTTAGAATTTTTGCATACATATTCATTAAGGATATTGGTCTTTAGTTTTCTTTCCTTGAAATGTCTGGTTTTGGTGTCAGAGTAAAGCTGGCCTCATAGAGTGAATTGGCAGCATTCCTTCATCTTCAATTTTTTGGAAGAGTTTGATGAATTAGTATTATGTCTTCCTTAAATTAGTATTAGTATTATGTATTCCTTAAATGTTTGGTAGAATTAATGGTGAAGCTGGACCTTGAGTTTACTTTGTGGGAAGGTTTTTTAACATTAATTCCATTTGATAACAGATATAGGGTTAATCAGGTTATATATTTATTCTTGAGTAAATTTAGGAAATTTGTGTCTTTCAATGAATTTTTCTATTTCATCTGAGTTGTTGAATTTATTAGCATAGAGATGTTCATAGTATTCCTTTATTATCCCTATAATAGCTATAGATACAATCTGCAGTGATGCCACCTTTCTCATTCCTGACATTGGTAATTTGTGTCTTCTCTATTTCCTTTCCTAATCAGCCTGGCTAGAGGCTTATCAATTTTAAAGATAGTTCTTTATTTTTGAAGTCTATTATTGGCAAATTGAGTCCATTGTGCTAAAATCCTGCTCTACCAGAGCAGTACATGGTATGAAAGCACTCTACTGATCCAATGAATGAATGAAAAAAAAAAAAAAAACCCACTGATTTCTGCATGTAAAGTCCTTTTAATATTATTACTCTCTTTTAGACATTAACCATTTCCTTATCTCTTATGTCAATTATTTAGGACTAGTAAGATATAAATCAGCAAAATTGCCAGAGGCCAGGTTAAATGCTTGAGGATGTGCTCCAAGAGAAGACTAAAGGGAGATGAGGCAGGTGACTGGCACTGAGGAGAGAAGGAACCTTGAAACAATGAAGAAAACAGATGGAGGCTGAAGACACAGTGAATCAGAGAAAGTATAATAAAACTATAAGGCAGGAATCTTGGGATATTAAACTAGCAATTTAAACAGGATGAAACAGTATAAACTCTAGTAACAAGAAATGAAGGTCATAAAATCTAATTCAAGAGTGACTACTCAAAGTCATTACAGTAAAATACTCAATTTAATAGCATCAGTGTTTCAAAAAGATATTTGAGAAATGTTCAGAAATTAGAGGAAAAGGTTACATAAATTAGCTTCGGTAAATTATAAAAAATAGGATTTCTATTTATACTCAACACTGAAAAATAATATACTGGGTCTATTTTATCTATGTTAGCAGGAAGATCTTAAGATTTCTGGTCAGATGAAGGAACCTCAAAAGGGTCATAACATATGTAGGTGGGGAAAAAGCACAAATCTCTCGCTTTCCCCAGGCTAAAAAAAAATCACTGACTTGATTAAACTTGAGTTTTGTACTAGCCAACCACAGTGACTTTGGGTTTGCATGTTCCCTATGCTTTTTTGTTTTAGAAGATTGTTTTCCTTTACATTCAATCTGCACACATTTAAAGTACACCTTTCATTAATTTTCATATATGTGTACACCCATGAAACCATCATCACAACAACCAAAATAATGAACACAACCGTCACCCCCAGATGTTTCCTTGGCCCCTGTGTAATCTCTCCCTCCCAGGCCACCCACACCACGACCCCCACCAACTTTCCAAGAACCCAATGACTTGCTTTCTGTTGCTCTAATGTGTATTTTCTATAATTTTATATAAATGCAGCCAAAGTGTGTACTCTTTTTTGACTGGCTTCTTTCACTTAGCATAATTATTTTGAGATTCATCAAATTTGTTGCCTGTATCATCTGTTCCTTTTTACTGCTGGGTTGTATTCCACTGTATGGATATGCAATAACTTATTAATCCATTCACCAGTGGATGGGCATTTGGGTTGTTTTAAGTATTTCTTATGAATAAAGTTGCTATATGTGGACATGCTTTCATTTCTCTTGGCTAAATATCTAGGAGTGGAATGGCTAGGTCATATGATTAAATTTTTAACAAACTGCCAAATTTTTCCAAAGTATTTGTACCATTTTGTATTCTCACCAGCTGGGTAAGAGATTTCTTGTTCTTCTGCATCCTCCCCAACACTTGGTATGGTTAAGGAGAACTTACAGGGTCTGGGATTCTGCTCAGTAGGATTTATAAGCAGTCATTTATAACTTAGCTAACTGTTTGAACATGGGCAAATCACTTGACCCTTCTAAATATCACAACTATTAGAACTGCTAAAAAACAAAAATGTCTGACAATATCCAGTGCTGACAAGGACGTAGTGCAGCTGGAACTCTTGTGTGTTGCTGGTGGGGAGGCAAAATGGTACGGTCATACAAAAGTTACTCCTAAGTGTTTACCCAAGAAATGAATATTTACAGTGGTTCTATTCATAATTATTAAATGTCTTGTCATAGAGAAGTTTTTAATTTTAATGCAGTCAGATTTAGTTTAGGTTTTTATTTAAGAGTAGGTTTGGATAAGGATCAAAGAGAATTTCTGAGAGCAGTTAGCAACTGGTGAGAAAGGTGCCCCATCAAAGGAACACTACCAGTAAAATCTGTGTTCACAACTATCTTGTTAAAGCTTAGCTATTATAGGGCCAATTGTGGAGATAATGACTGCATCACAGAAATGGTTAATTCTAGGAATCACTTATGGACTTCCCAGGACCATTCATCGTTGGAAACCAAGGGAAACTTCAGCAGTTTATTATCTTCCATCAGAGACCAAGGTTCTCTAGAGGATAACATGTACTGGAATATAACAGTAAAGGAACTAGTTGTGGGATTTGCAGATAAAATATAGGATGCCCAGTTAAATTTGAATTTCAGATAAATAACAATTTTTACATGAGACATACTTATACTAAAATATTACTTGTTGTTTGACTAAAATTCAAATTTAACTGGGTATCCTGTATTTTTATTTGCTAAATCTGGCAACCCTAAACTGGTGAGACTCTTGAATCAGATTGTCTTGTTTAATGTAACTTAGCCTTGAGAAGAAATCCAATTACCTGTGCAGAGTAATCATATCTTATATTTACATGGAAGTTCCTTAAGTTTTTCAAAAGTAGAACTTTGATTTTGCATGGTATAGCTTACAAAATGAAGATGGCTTCATAATTATGCTAACTACAAATTCCAAAATTATAAACACTGCCCTTCTTATTCTGTTTAAAAAGATATAATGGGTCTCTATGAATAAAAAAGGTTTTGTTGTCCTTCTCAACATGGAAAACATCATTTGATTTTGTTAATAAATGTGAAGGACTAAAAAAATATTTATATGCTGAAAACACCAAGTATGTATTTGTTAGAAATTCCCTATTAGTGCAAACTCCATTTTAAGAGTCATTCAACCTTCACTAACGACGAATGCTATCACATACTGTAGTCTTCCTGTAATGGAACAAAAGTCTGTCTGTAACTGCATGACAGTAATGGAAGAGGGAAGGGAAGAAGAAACAAGGAGAGGAGGAAAAAGAACTCATCAGCTTAAGAATAGTTTAAGTTGGGGATTAGACTGTTAAACAAGTTTTACATTTTTCAAATGATACTTTTAAATCACTTTATGAAAAGAACACCAAAGACAACTTTTAAATGTCGGACTTTGTGCATAAAGATCACTGGTAAACATACAATGGCAATGCAAAAGTAATTTTTCTCAATTTAAGTAAACATAGCTTTTGACCATCTTACTATACGTTAGATGCCGGACCAGGCACTTTGTGGAATACCCCTGTGACTGAGGAGTACTTAGGGAACTAAACATCTAGTAGGGTAGAAAGACACAGGCATAAGTAAATGCAATATATTCAATACAAGGTGAGTTGTCAAGTAAAATAATACAGATTGAAAATGCTATGAGAGCAGAAAAGAGTGTGATATTCTGGGGGGTGGTAAGAAGTCAGCAAAAGCTTCCTGGAAAAGTGGCTCTTGAAATGGCTCTGGATAAGTAGGGATGAGATGGGGTGGGGGGACAGAAGGAGCCAGAGGCCAAGGTGGGCAGGTGTAAGATTTAGGCAATGCCTAAATAACTCTGCTTTACCTGGCTCCTGCTTCTCCTGCCTCAGGTCTGTTCTCTTACCACCAATTTCTCCTCCTCAATATGCCTGAGCATTTTACTCACCATATCTCTCCTCCCATTTGTCTAACCAATTTATAATCCCCACTGGGGCCCAGTTTTACTGTTGCTTTCTCTGCAAAGTCTTCGCAGACCATCTTTGCCTTCAAACTAGTTGGGCTCTGTATCGTTTTCTTGTGGCACACCATAACTTCATCTGCTTATCACACCTGCAGTTTAGAATTACATGGGGGCTTCCCTGGTGGTGCAGTGGTTAAGAAACCGCCTGCCAATACAGGGGACACGGGTTCGAGCCCTGGTCCAGGAAGATCCCATGTGCCGTGGAGCAACTAAGCCCGTGTGCCACAACTACTTAGCCTGCGCTCTAGAGCCCGTGAGCCACAACTACTGAGCCTGCGTGCCACAACTACTGAAGCCCGTGCGCCTAGAGCCCATGCTTTGCAACAAGAGAAGCCACCACAAGAAGCCTATGCACGGCAACAAAGAGTAGCCCCTGCTTACCGCAAATAGAGAAAGCCTGCATGCAGCAATGAAGACCCAATGCAGCCAAAAGTTAATTAATTAATTAATTAATTAATAAAAGAATTACATGGGATAATTGTTTAACATATAACTCTTTAGATTATGCAGTCCACAAATACAGGGACTTTTTTCTGTCATGTTCACTGTTAGGTCTCCTGAGCCTTAGCACAATGCCTGGCACATCAAAGATACCCAATAAATTTTTTATGTTCAAAAATTCATAAATTTTTGATGACTGAATTCTAAAATGTGTGGTTGAATATAGCTTCAAATGCTTTCACAATGTTAATAGCTATGTTGTACTACAGGGCGTGTAAGAAAGGTATATAAGCAAATTAATAGCATGATGCATAAAGATTTCCAATTAAAAGCAATTTCGTAGAAGACATAACATATATGTGCTAAATACAAACATCTTTCTTAGTGAAGGGCAGGAAAACTAGAAATTTAACATAAACAGTAATAAAAGCACACATGGAATATTAAAACAGAAATCTCCATAATCTTCAAATAACTTGATTTTATAGATAGCACCTTCCATTTTAGATATTAAAGAGTATATTTTTATTTTTTTAGTCATATGCAAGAGCTATCTACTCAAAATTTAGCTAATCTCAAAATATGGTCAATATTTGAATTTAATACCTAGTCAATATTCTTACAAAATTCAGTAACTTTCATAATCCTTTCCAGCCCCCCAAAATACAAGGATTTTAAGGGTCCATATACCCATTCAATGAATTTATAATTTTACTCTCTGTAGCAAGATCCCAGTACATCATTACCAGATTTATACTGATTAGAAAGGACAATATTCAAGCTGATAAATCATTAAAATATCTAAGGTATGAATCTAAACTTGCCTCCTAGTTCCAACTGTATTTCAATGACCCACTTTTAAAATTTTTATAATTAAGTACTAGAAATATTTAATTTTCTATTTAAGAGACTGAAGAATATATTGAATATGCTTTGTTTTATGAAGTCTGGTTTTCCAACTGTGAGTTATTGGCACTTAGGGGAAAAAAACAATCACTTAAATGAAAACTAAAAATATAAAGCCTATGTTTAAAACATGGCCTTTATTAATACTGCCCACTGAGCTCCATTTTTATTTTACATTGAAATACTTCTGCTTTGCAAAGAAAAGACAGAAAAGTGCATTTTACAAGAGTACTTTTTTTGTTTTTAATTCTCTGCGAAAATGGAAGGAATCTGAATCACAAGTTCACAATGTGGTAAAATGAAATTAAGAAACAATGATTTCAGTAATGCTATGCCATCACTAGTGTTTGGCTCTGACTATGTTCTTGTAAATCAGATCCTGATATACAGTCTAGAGCATCTAGGTTATTACTCTACGCATATTAAACACAGGAAAGAAGGTTTAAAAAAAACCCCTTTCAATGTACAAACATGAATTTAAAAACTGATTTTAAAAAATCA
Organism: Mesoplodon bidens; assembly: GCF_964165515.1. NCBI lineage: Eukaryota > Metazoa > Chordata > Mammalia > Artiodactyla > Ziphiidae > Mesoplodon > Mesoplodon bidens. The sequence goes on along the minus strand of NC_138178.1, from coordinate 135,658,102 downwards.
CCTTTTTACATAATGTATATGGCAAAACTGCTTTAAATACATGGTTTTGGAAGAATTATTTACAAAATGTATCAGTCTGTGAAACAATTCACAAACAAAGCATACATAATTGCTTTACTTAAGTTGTTGCATCTCAACTTTGGGAGATATAAATTTATTCGGCAGTATAGCAAACATAAAAACTGTGACAAAATATCTTAAGGGCAACCAAAAATTTGATCCTCAAAACAGTTTAAATACTAGGACTGCCAAAGTTTCTAAACAAGGACATACTTTAATGATCCAGATGCCCATTTATAGTTCTACACCGTTTGAAGGACTGAGACAGACTCCCTTCAGTACAGGCAAAGCCGCTGGATGCAACCTCCTGTAAAAGGGACAGCTGAGAGCTATTGTCATTCGAAGAGTGAATTAACCTAGAATTTTCTTTTTTTCAATTTTATTAATATTTTAAAAAATACATAAAAATACAACATCCAATGTCTGAATAAATATATTTAACAAGTTGCAAGATAATACCTTATTTTACACAAAATTTTCAGCTTTAGAAATCTTGTTAAATAACTTCATTGTTGTTATATATTTCATTTTTGTCTTTTTGTAACAAAATAAAAACTCTGAAATTACATAGAAAAAAGACAAAATATTTTTGTCAAGGGATAAGATAGTCCACTGAAAACTTATTCACAATTCCACTGTAAACATTAATAAACATTAAAATATTTGCATAAGTGTGCTCAAAAATCCTATAAAAAGTGGAAGACTTATTACAACTGTAGTTTTCAGTCAACTACACTTCCTTTCACAATTTATTTTGTCCCATTTACACCTTAAACCTGGGCACACTGCTGAACATATACTTTGGCAGTTCTAAATAGCAAGTGCTTCCACAAAAAAAAAAAAAAGAAAAAGAAAACCAACAACAATAAAAAAACACAACATAAACCCCCTACTCACCAAGTGTTCAAATACATCTCAGTGAAAGTGCAGCAGTAACTATTTAGCTGGATATTTTGATGTTTGTCATGTGCACTTGCTTGTCTATGATTTCTATAACACCTGAAAGCTTTATTATACAAATTCAAATTTGCTAAGTGCCCTTTTTCTATCTTCACAAAAAAACGAAAAAAAAAAAATTAAAAAGGAAAACTTATGACAAATATGGCAGGCTGCCTAAACTTCAGTTATTTATCAGCTTATTTCTTTTGCAACAGAAAAAAAAAGAAAAGAGAAGGGAATAGATACAATCCAGCCTGGAAAAGTGTACAGGATATACTTAGCAATGTCAAACCAGTTGAGTGCTTTCTGTGGTTGTATTTCAGGGATTTGGGATTTATGTCCTTGGCAGCAAACTGCTGGGAAGGCAGAGAAAACATTTATCACCTGCATTCTACAGCAAGTACGTTCTGTGGGGGAGATGATGATGAGGAGGGACTCATTCCAGTGTCTGATGAAGCAGATGACATGGAGGCTCCTGCATGAGACACTGTAGAATCAAAAAAGCTACATTAGACCCGAAAACTATCACACAAAGATACCCAGCCACTGGCGAATCAGAAATAAATTTCTTAACATTATTCACTTCAATTATAGTCCTCTTAAATGGTGCATGAAGGAATAACAGCATTTTGTCAGCAAAAATTTTGTTTGGTTCAATTGAATGGAATCAGTCTCTCATCACTTAAGTAACTCAGTTCAAAAAAGGCACCAGAAAATGTAAAGACTAAAGAGATATAAAATCTTAAATCCTGGGCTTCCCTGGTGGCGCAGTGGTTGAGAGTCCGCCTGCCGATGCAGGGGACGCGGGTTCGTGCCCTGGTCCGGGAAGATCCCACATGCCGCAGAGCGGCTGGGCCTGTGAGCCATGGCCACTGAGCCTGCGCGTCCGGAGCCTGTGCTCCACAATGGGAGAGGCCGCATACCGCAAAAAAAAAAAAAATCTTAAATCCCTACTTGAAAGATCCCTGAAAGAAACTCACCTTGTCCCAAATCAGAAATGAGATCAACCTGAGATAAATTTTCACTATAGCAAATTCCTGCTTTATCTCTGGGCTATAGGACCATAAAAGAATTCACTTATCCTAGAGAATTTCTTTTAACCAGCTAACCATTGGCTGGCTTCCTAACTTTATCGTGTTCCAATATACCCGATGGACACAAAACTCTCATAAGCAAGAAGCAGTAATCTAAGTCAGGTATCAGAATCATGGGATCAGGATGGAAATGTGGGTGAGTGATTAGAAAATGTCTTCAAATGAATTGAACAAAACTCCCCAGGAGCATGGAGCATGGATTAAAGATCATTACTCTATGCATCAGGTGCTCTGTCGTTTTTTAGTTTTTACTTTTTTCTTTGCAGGGCCCTCCTATCTCCTGCTAATCTTTGCCCAATTATTCCTATTTTACTTAAAGTCTTAATTTTTGTTTAAGTATACATTCCTCAATGTGTGTACTGCCAAAATGACATGTAACTCATTACTACAAATTCTAATATGTGTGCTAGAAGTCACTCAATGTTTCACTTTAATAACTCACTTCACACACACAAAATTAAGAAAACAAGGGAAGAAGACTGTAAGAAAATCATCTTTTTAGTTGTCTGAACTTATATGACCTTTAGGAAACTCAAAGCCGTTGGAGGTTCTCTGAAGAAAAGCTCAATTTGTTAATTTGTTCTTCTTTCTGTATTTAAAAATGCTGTAAAGACTTCTTGCTATTTACAGTTTTTAAAGAAAAGGACAAACATGGAAGGTCGATCTCTTTCCTTTTGCTCCATCATATTTCCAGGAATTGAAAACTGCTGGACTTGGAGTAGAATGATTCAAGACCACATATGACACAGGCCATTTTTTTAGTAATTCATCCCCTAACTCTATGCCATAGATAGAAAACTTCTCTCAAGATAGGCAAGCCTATCAGATAATTTACTGGTTTTTTCTTAAAGGGACATCCCTCCTAGAGCCCTCCCCTCCTGTTCCATCCTATTCCTGAAATAGTTGCTTTGTAGGCCTGTTATGCAGTGATCATTCTAGGGCTTCCATGTGCCATCACCTTGAGATTTTCCTTACTGTTTTCCTATGTGGGATTCCTTGTTTGCTGGATGTCATGTTATGTTAATAGCTTGGCTTCTAGTTTTTAGTGTCACCATTGAGAAATCTGACGTGAGAAATCTGATGCTGTTCTGAGACCCAGTTTTTTGTATATACCTTTATATGGTAAGCTTTTGGAACCTTACCTCTATCCACAGGGTTCTGAAATTTCATAATGTGCTTTGGTGTGATCTTTTTCCTCCATTTTTTATAGAGGTCACAGGGAGTCCTTTCAATTGTCTAACCCATCTCCTTCAGTTCTGGAAGTTTTTCTTATTTCTTTGATCACAACTTCCTCCTATGTTTATTCAGTGTTCTCTTTCTAGAAATCCTATGATTCAGAAGTTGGTCCTCCCAGCCAGATTCTATACTTCTCTTAGTTATTCTCTCCTATTATCTGTTTGATATTTTACTGGGATTTCTTTAGCCTTTCTATCTTACCCTTCTATTTATTTATTTTTTATTCCAAATATCATATTTTTAATTTTTAAGAGATGAATTCATTGATAGTATCATATTCTTGTTTCAAGACTGCAATATCTTTCCCGTAACTCTGGATATTAATTATAGTTTGTTGTTTTTATATGGCACATTGTCCAAGTTCCTTTTTTCTATTGAATATTTTGGTTTCTGTCTTTATGTAAAGGCTTTCCTCAAACATCTGGTCTTGTGGCTTCCATATTTAAGGGGGAGCATTAAAAAGCTAACTGGAGGCTATACATGAGGCCACCGGGCTTTTAAATGTTGGGCAGTGCACACATAGTGATTTGTAAGGATTTTGCTTTTTGGTTCAGGAACCTCCAAATGCTGGTATCTGTGTTAGATCACTTCCCTTGGGCTGACCAGTTTCTCCAGAGGAATCTTTCAATCTCCTTCCAGGAATGAGCATAAGCTTGGTTACCAGCTTTCAGAGAGATAAGAAGATGAGATCGTTGGTTGGAAAAGGGACAGAAGTCTCATCATTTAGTACTGGAAACTTTCACTCAAGCTCATTATTTTTGGTTTAGCACTTAACCCTCACCTTCAGCTATGGCTGGTGTCCCTGAGTCTTTCTATAAGCCTGTTGATCCCTCTCAGCCTCCAATAACTTACTCTCCTATTTTCTGCTGGAGTTAGGGGAAAAGGTAGTTTGCTTCAGAGGCTGGGATGAAAGGATCCAATTTCTCCTTCCTTTTTCAAACCATCTCCAATTTTCATCCTCACACCTCACACTGTCCTCAGAGCTTTTCTGGGGTGATGTAGTATGAATTGGCTTGCTTCTCATTGTTTTGTCCCACTAGAAGGATAAACAAGCTTAGGTGTTTAGCATTCTGTCATCTGCTAGGACAGTTACAGTCCATCTGCTTCTCAGCTTCCAAAAGATATGCTGTTGACATTTCTTGTCTACCGTAGTCAGTCTGCTGTCCCATTCTCTCGTCCTTGTGGGTATAGGGCTTTTAATTTTCTTTATAATTATTTTAGTGAGGCCTGGGCTTGGGGTAGATATGAGATGTCAATGTTTAACTAGAAGTCAATGCTATACATTTTTAAGGTTTAGTTCAGATGCTATTCTCTCCTCATGATTATTCCGAAGTCATCTCTCCTTCCACCAACTCCTGTTCTTGTTAATATCACTCTCAGGGCCCTCAACATACAGTTCCACTGGACGTTAAGACTTTGAGATTGAGGTCTGTATCTCATTCATCTCTGTACTTCCACCACCTGAAAGAGGGCCTGGCATATGGTATGTGTGCATTAATGTTGTAAAGCTGAACTATCTTATATAGTAGTTGCTTAGGAAATGACTTATGATCCCAACAAGATAACCTCCTAGAGGATAAGCCATATCCCTCTTCATTTTGATGAACCCCATAATGACAAACATAGTGACTGTTAATAGGCAGACAATAAATGTTTGTTGAGCAGTGAGAGAAATTCAGAGGGAGTAAGCTCTTCTTAAGAACCCACCACATTTAGTAAAATCACATTTTGTAAAACAGTTCATAGTCTCTTTCAAGAGTCTCATTCTGATTCAGTTGTTGACTCACTTCAATAGCAACAAAGAAGAAAACACTAGGAATCTAAAGATAACAATTAATAAATATATACCATATTAAAAAGTGGCAAACCTAAATCTTCTAAAATGATTATATATTTGAAAAATAGAGGGAAGAAAAATTATAATCAAATTACCTTCTCTGTCTTTCTTTTTTAATCTTTTTCTCCTTCTATCTATGGTTGCAACTTCAGACTTCAAAGACATGTAATACTTTCTGATTTCCTGTAGTTTTTCTTGGAGAAAAGAGATTCTCTCTGTACTGTTCATGTTATCTAATTCATCTAAAAGAGAAAAAAAGTTAATTTGGATTTAAAAATAATTCTGTGAGAAAAAAAGATGGCAGTTCTATCAAAAGTCCAACTCATAAATCAACAAAAGCTTTAGTTTATTAAAACCTAACAGTACACTAAATAGGGCTCTATAAAAATGGAAGACCTTAATTAAATTCACGAATAAGATTTCTATATATATCCCAAATATTCCACTAAACATGTATTACTTAATGATGTATTACTGAAATAATCAGAAAAGCACAAGGAAACATCAACATACAGCAACCCTGATCTACAATTGTAGTTATTTATCCAAATACTGTCTTTGTATTGATGTTTTCCTCATTTATGAGTTATTTCCAATTGTCAGTACAAGAAAGGGTGTTTTAAGTTTCATCAATTTATATAAATCATACATGTCTCATTCCATAACTGGAGAGCTTTCTCCAATCAATATTTATCAAGTTAGTATTATGAAAAGACACAGATTTGTATTTAAGATAATAAATAGTGATTATTATTAAGACAACATTTAGGATACGTAAATAAATGAATTTGCTAATCATTATTCCTTATTTTGACATTTCAAAATATATACCACTTTGTAATATACATTCAAGTTTTCTATAAGTTTCTTACTGAGTTGAAAACTCCACTTATATGTCCGAGGAGATGAATTCGGATGTTTTTCTTTCTGTTTATCTTTTTCTCCATCTTTGATGTGAGGGGATATTCTTGCAGGAGATCGTGCAAGCTTCTGTGGCTTAGATACACTAAGATGCTTTACTGGGGTACATTTACTTGAATTGTCTAGGACAGGAAGATCTTCACTATCACTGCTTTGTCCTATAATAAGAAAAAGTTGACTCAGGTTATAAATGATAAAAATCTCAAATATTAAGATGCAACGGACCCAGTAATTACACTTCTCAGTATCCTGAAGAAATAAATGCACAAATGTGCTAACTTTTATAACAATAAAAAGATGGAAATAACCTAAATACCCACCAAAAGAGAAATGGCTAAGAATTATATATCAGTATTATTGAATACTATGCTAAAGTTGTTAAAAAGAATGAGCTAGAGTTCCTAAGAATAAAAATGGCAAAATATCCAAAATACATTGTGAAATGATAAAGTTAAAAAACAGTAAGCACAGTATTGCCCCATGTATGTTTAAAACAAAACATAAAAACAACCCAAAAGGGGACGAACCCAAACTATATACATGAACAAGCATAAAATACACATCCAACTTTTAACATATGTATAATATATAAAATGTGTCAGATATTTGTTTGCAAGTCTACATCCCTCCTCACCAAATGTGTACTTAAAGATGCTTTTGGTTTTCACTTAATGACAAATTAGAATTTTCTCTCAACTTTTTCTGCTTTTTTTCAAAGTCTACACCCTACTTCCATCCTATTCACTCTCAACAGTGAACCTTCCCTTCTACTGAAAAGGCAAAGTTGAGGGTTACACACTCACTTTCCCAGCCCCTCCCCTACTGTATCTGTCCTTATCTCCCTTTTTGGGCCTCAAAAAGAGGAGGCTGTTAATTCTGGGCAAACTAATCTCTTCAGCTATACTCTTGAAACCATTTATTCCCAGCTCCTCTGAAATATCCCAATGTCATTTTATCTTTCTTCTTTTTCCAGAGTCTATGAACATGCTTAAAGCTTTCCTACCTTTAGAGAGAGAGGGAGGGAAGGAGAGGAAAGCCTCCCCCTTTAGCTGGCACCTCTTTCCTTCTCTTTAGGGTCAAATTTCATGAAAGAGAAATTCTTTGTTATTCTTATTTCCATACTTTCTAATCATGTCTCCTTCCCATGCTCTTGTTAGGTCCCCAAACACTTACTATTCACCAAATTGAATGAATATATTTTAATCCTACTTGAATATTCTATTGCATTTGAAACGTCTTTCTTATTCAAACCAACTAGTGTTTACTGATTTTCACTTATCTCTAATCTGCTTCTACTCTACTCTTCCTGGCCCATTTAAAGGGATATGCCATATAATTTTACTTCTGGTCCTTTTTCTTCTCATTTTACAACTCTCCCATAGCAGCTTTATCATCTTGTAATCCTTCAACAACTATCTTCTAAAAACAGACTTTCTTCGAAGTTCCAGAGCCTTATTTTCCTAATATGCGGTACCTCTAAAAGCAACATTCCCTAAATTACTCTTCCAACAGCCTGCTGCTACTCCTATATGCTATATGCCAGTTAACCAGTTCCTCATATCTAACTAATAATAACTGAGTACTAGTGATTTTATGTCCCAATTCTCTTCATTCATTCATTCTTTCACTGCCTTAGTTAAGCCAAAGATTCTTTCCAAAAAGAAAAACTGATCATCTCCTTTTTTTTTCCTTTTTAATCTTTTTAACTTTTTATTTTGAGACAATCTTCAAACTTACAAAAAAGAAAACAATTACCAAAGAACGTTTTTCTGCCGTTTGAGGATAAGTTGCCCTGCCATATTTGAATACTTTAGTGTTCTCTTCTTACAAATAAGAACATTCTCCCTGTATTAGTTATCTACAAATTAGCCCCAAACTTAGCAGTTTAAAACTACAAATGTTTAGTATCTCACACGGTTTCAGAGGGCTGGAATCTGGGAACAGCTTGGCTGTGTGGTCCAGCTCAGGGAATCTTGTGAGGTTGCAGTCAAGCTTTTAGCCAAGATTCTGGTCTCTGAAGACTTGACTGGAGCTGGAGGATATGCTCCCAGATGGCTCACTCACATGGCTGTGAGTGAGTGTTGGGAGGCCTCAGCTCCTTGCTGGCTGTTGGCTGGACATGCCCAGTTCCTCACCACGTGGGCCTCTCCATACACTGCTTGAGTGACCTCACACCATGGCAGCTAACTTCCCCCAGAGCAAGTGATCCAAGGGAGAGCAGGAAGGAATTTGCAGTGCCTTTTATGACCTATTCTCTGAAGACATACTCCATCACGTCCACTTTATTAGTTAGAAGTGAGTCACTAAATTCAGCCCGTACTCAAGAGGAAGGGATTAGGCTTTGCCTCTTGAAGGGAAACATATCAACACATTTGTGGATATGTTTTAAAAAGCACCACACTCCTAAAGAACCATAATACAACCATCAAAATCAGGAAATTAACACAGATACATTACTATCATCTAATCCTCAGATCCCACACAAGTATCTCTACATTTTTTTTTTTTTGCGGTACGCGGGCCTCTCGCTGTTGTGGCCTCTCCCGTTGCGGAGCACAGGCTCCAGACGCGCAGGCTCAGTGGCCATGGCTCACGGGCCCAGCTGCTCCGCGGCATGTGGGATCCTCCCGGACCGGGGCACGAACCCATGTCCCCTGCATCGGCAGGCGGACTCTCAACCACTGCGCCACCAGGGAAGCCCAAGTATGTCTACTTGACCCGATAATGTTCTTTACAGCAATAGGATCCAGGTGAGAATTATACACTGCATTTAGTTATCACACCTCATAAATCTCCTTTAATCTGGAACGGTTCCTCTTTCTTTGACTTTCATGACCTTGACAATTTTTAAAATCATAGGCCAGTTATTTTATAGAACATCCTTCAGTTTGAATTTGTTGATGGGTCCTCATGATTACAGTCAGGTTATACATCTTTGACAGGAATATTACAGATGTGCAGCTATGTTCTTCTTATTGCATCCTGTCAGGTGGTACATTTCACTTTGTCCCATTACTGGTGGTGTTCACTTCATTTGACTAAGGTGATGTCTACCCAGCTCATCCACTGTAAAGTTACTCATTTTCCCTTTGTAATTCCTGCTGTCTTTCTAGTCTCATCTCCCATCACTCTTTCTCTGTACTCTAGACCTGTCTTGTCCAGCCACTAGCCATATCTGGTTATTGAGGACTTGAAATATGGCTCAAAGGTTTTTCTTTGAAATGCCTTTTATCTTAAATAAATTATATGCCCCTTCCTTGAAATATGTATCTACTGTAATCTAGAATTTCCCTTTCAGACTTGAATGAAGGCATGCTTTGGAGGTAAAATTTTAATTTGTCAAAATCAACCATGTTTATTTCTATTTACTATATTCTACAACTTAATTTTACTCCTTATTGTACAGAAATCTGTTTTTCATGTTATCTATTCTTACTGGTTTACTAATTTTCCTGTTTGTTTCAGTAAGAATTTTATTTCCCCATATTTCAAACTTACTGCGTTACTATTTAAAAGTCAGTTTTTCTAGATTAAAGGACAACATTCCATTCAGAAATGTAAACTTAATCTGCTTTTATTACCAGAGCAAATGTTATTTTTCTTTTGTTCAAGATTCCCAAATGTATTCCTCTAATATTAAACTGCTTTACATAAGAAATACAAATGAAATAAGCATAAAAAATAACCACAGCTATCCCAGCTCTAAATAAAATTGACAAGCTGGGCTTCCCTGGTGGCACAGTGGTTGAGAGTCCGCCTGCCGATGCAGGGGACACGGGTTTGTGCCCTGGTCTGGGAAGATCCCACATGCCGTGGAGCGGCTGGGCCCGTGAGCCATGGGCGCTGAGCCTGCGCGTCCGGAGCCTGTGCTCCACAACGGGAGAGGCCACAACAGTGAGAGGCCCGCGTACCGCAAAAAAAAAAAAAAAAAAAAAGAAAATGACAAGCACCTTCAGATGAAAAACTAATGGAAAAATTGATACTTTTCAGAACATAATAAACCAAATTGAGTTTTAGGCTGACACAAATGATCAAGCCAACAAACTGCTGAAAGTACTAACACCATACTAAAGCCAGCATTGAAAAGTACCAACCTGCTCCATTCTTTTCATTTTTGGCTACAGCACTTGTTCGCTTTGGGGTTCGCTTCTGCTTTTTGGCCAATAATCCGCTAGTTCCATCACTTGGCCTTTTCTGACCTGAAATAAGTGAAAAGAGAGAATTAGAAAAAAAATCAAAAGAACATTCATTCACCTATCTACTCTACATGAATTTCCATGTGTATGTTAAAAAGAAAAAAAAGGAGGGGAGGGAGGGAGAGAGGAATGAAGGAAGGAAGGGAGGAAGGAGGGAAGGAGGGAGGGAGGGTACTTAACAGATAAAACTCTTGGCTTACTAGTTTTTGGTTTTAATACAACGGTTGATTTTCTCCCTAGGAAGTCCTTACCCTTCTCTCTGCTCTCTCTTTCTTGAACAATTATACTACAGGTACCAGAGGCAACGCTGGCTTCAAATCCATTTGCTGATTCCCTCTCACAGAGACCTTCTTGAGATTCTTCAGCAATACTATCGACCTCAATGGTTATGTCACTCTCACTTTTTATACTTCGAGACTCATCTTGGCTGAGAGTAAGTGGTGAAGCTACTGAAAAGTTATGCTGTACTGCAGGAGGTAGGGCAGGTGGAATAGAAACAAGAGAGTTAGTTTCAGAGCTTTCAACTACTACATCCTCAGTACTGGTCTTATCCTTTTCATCCAAATCATCCAAATCTACTTCATGGCAAACCAAGGTTTCCGGCCCAATCAGAGGCATTGCATCCTCTTCTTCTTTTAGCGGAGTATTTACAGTTTCTTCAGCTGGACTACCAAATTTTTCTTTAGTCAACTCTTGAATGCATTGGTTTGGCTCTGCTATTAATGATGGCATTCCTTCATTTTCTATTTCAAAGTGTTGTTCAAAATTTAAGCTTTTCATTCCGTCAGATGCAACACAATCACTGGTCCTTTCTTGAGAAATACTATTTGTCATTTCCATTCCATTCTCAATTCTTACTTTTTTCTCTGGTGATAACTGTCCCAGTATTTTCCGTTTCAACTTTTTTTCTTTTGCACATTGGTCAATTTCATCTTCTGTAGCAGAAGAAAAGTTTTTACTGTCTAATGAAGAAAATTCTATACTCTGAGCTTCTATATGAGGTTCAGTTCCTGCTTCATCCTGGCTAAATGATGAAATCTTTATAATTTCTAAAGAAAGATCTTTTGTCTTGCTTCGTCTTCCCTTTCCTTTAGGAGATTTTTCTGCCTCTTTCTTAACTTCTTCTACTTGTTCCACTTTATTTCCAAAAATCTGTACTATTTGTTCATTCTCTCCAACTTCTAATTTCAAGGTTTCTAAAGGCTGCATTTGAGTCCTATCATTTTCTTTTAATATGTGTGCAGCAATCTTTGGATTTTCTTCATCTAGTTTATCATCACTTAAACTTTCATTTTTTTCTAATTCTTCTTTAATATCAGGAGAAAGTTCTTCATTCATCAAATTCTTTTCTAAAAGGTCTTCTGTTTCACTATCAGATGAACAGGAGTCTGCAAGAGGAAATACTGTATTACAAAGGTTTCTAGCTTAATTACCAATGCAATTTTATAATAAAAATTCTGCCAAAGACAAAACTCTTATCAAGTACCTCTGAATACCTCCTTGTAGAAATTTCTTATGTAAAATAAATCAGGACTTCCCTGGTGACACAATGGTTAAGAATCCGCCTGCCAATGCAGAGGACACGGGTTCAAGCCCTGGTCCGGGAAGATCCCACATGCCGCAGAGCAACTAAGCCTGTGCACCACAACTACTGAACCTGTGCTCTAGAGCCCACGCGCCACAACTACTGAGCCCGCACGCCTCAACTACTGAAGCCCGTGCACCTAGAGCCTGTGCTCTGCAACAAGAGAAGCCACCGCAATGAGAAGCCTACGCAGCAAAATGAAGGGTAGCCCCTGCTTACCACAACTAGAGACAGCCCACGCGCAGCAACGAAGACCCAACGCAGCCAAAGATAAATAAATAAATTAAAAAATAAATAAATAAATCATACATTTGTGCCAAAATGGGGGAGGGGAGACCTCAAATTCCATGTGAAAATACACTGCATAGAAAATATTACTGTCTCAACCTATAAAAGAGCTATTTTGCAATTTTTACTAGTATCGTATTTAGGCTACAGTAACCCCTAGAAAAAGCAAAGGACTAGTACCGAGATATGAAGTTAATATGTTAAGTGGTTTGATCTGAGATCTAGAAGGTACTGATTAATAAATGAGATGCCCATTTTGTGTCCTTAGAAAGGAATATGATATTCTACTTAATTCTGGAAAGATGTACAGAATGAGAAGCTTGAATTCTCAAAACTTTAAATATTCCTCTGATTAAGAGACAGGAAAGTATAGGCCAGCTACCTTAAATCATTCTCTTTAACTCAGAAAAATTTTAAAATAATAACTAGGGTTCTAAGACAGTATAGAAGTTGTAAAATACAAAAATTCTACCCACATGGTGCTCATATTCTAAAGAAGTGCAAAAAAGCAAGCTTAAATGTACTTTTTAAGTGAAAAGGTCTGTAGTTTTATTTTGTGGTTTTATCGTATACAGAATTTAGAATTTTTTCTCATGTTAAAAAAAGTAGGGACTTCCCTGGTGGCGCAGTGGTTAAGAATCCGCCTGCCAATACAAGGGTCATGGGTTCGAGCCCTGGTCTAGGGAGATCCCACATGCCCCGGAGCTACTAAGCCCGTGCGCCACAACTACTGAGCCTGCGCTCTAGAGCCCGTGAGCCACAACTACTGACCCCACGTGCCGCAACTACTGAAGCCCGCGCAGCTAGAGCCGGTGCTCCACAACAAGAGAAGCCACCACAATGAGAAGCCCAAGCACCGCAACGAAGAGTAGCCCCCGCTCGCCACAACTAGAGAAAGCCTGCACGCAGCAACAAAGACCCAACGCAGCCAAAAATAAATATAAACAAAATAAATAATTTTTTAAATGTAGTTTTTTACTTTTATGAAGTAGTTTAGCAAGACCATGTATAGTTCTGTAGACTGTACACTGCACATGGGCATGCATCTAAGAGGGCATCTTCCACTTTGTGGACATCTTGCACTTGTGTATTATGACAACCTTCCAGCAGATGGCAGTAAAGAGGAGGAAAGATGCCGTTTTCTCCACATGGTGGACTCACGGCAATCCTGTGGTTCAGAAAAGCTTTTTTCTTCAAGGGAGGGAAATTTTTATATGAACGTTTTTCTAAATTTAACATTTCTTAAATTACATGGAAAAATATACAAAGGTAGAAAAGTGGGAAAAACGGTAAAATCAGAATAAAATATATTCACCTATATTCATCACAAAACATGCCTCTATCACATTAGTTTGTCCTGTCTTTGAACAACAAACACAGTCACAACTTTATTGAAAGATCCTAGGTGAACAGCAATAGATTACAGAAGACGCTGGCACATGCTTTGTAGGACAGTGCAGCACACAGGAGGACGCATGGCTTGTCAATGCACTCTCTGTTAAAATAGAATATTCCTATGGGGGACTCCCTGGTTGTGCAGTGGTTAAGAATCCGCCTGCCAACACAGGGGACATGGGTTCAAGCCCTGGTCCAGGAAGATCCCACATGCCACGGAGCAACTAAGCCCACGTGCCACAACTATTGAAGCCCGCGCACCTAGAGCCCGTGCTCTGCAACAAGAGAAGCCACCGCAATGAGAAGCCCACGCACTGTAACGAAGAGTAGACGGCAACAAAGAGTAGAGCCCGCTCGCCCCTAGAGAAAGCCTGCGCACAGCGACGAAGTCCCAACGCAGCCAAAAATAAATAAATAATTAAAAAAGAATATTCCTACGGTATTAACAAGAAAAGTTATTCCTAATTAAGTAAAACATCACTAAATTTTTTTTTTTTTTTTTTGCAGTACACGGGCCTCTCACTGTTGTGGCCTCTCCTGTTGCGGAGCACAGGCTCCAGATGCGCAGGCTCAGCGGCCATGGCTCACGGGCCCAGCCGCTCCGCGGCATGTGGGATCTTTCCGGACCGGGGCACGAACCCGTGTCCCCTGCATCGGCAAGCGGACTCTCAATCACTGCGCCACCAGGGAAGCCCAAAACATCACTAAATTTTAAATAAACATGATACAGCAAAATAAACGTTTTCTTCAAATCAAATTTTGTAGTTTAAATCATATAGTAAAAGCCTAGGGACTTCCCTGGTGGTGCAGTGGTTAAGAATCCGCCTGCCGAGGCAGGGGACACAGGTTTGATCCCTGGTCCGGGAAGATCCCACATGCCGTGGAGCAACTAAGCCTGTGCGCCACAACTATTGAGCCTGTGCTCTAGAGCCCGTGAGCCACAACTACTGAGCCTGAGCTCTAGAGCCCATTCGCCACAACTACTGAAGCCCACATGCCTAGAGCCCGTGCTCCGCAACAAGAGAAGCCACTGCAATGAGAAGCCCGCGCACCACAACGAAGAGTAGCCCCAGCTTGCCGCAACTAGAGAAAGCCCGTGCACAGCAACAAAGATTCAACGCAACCAAAAATAAATAAAATTGATTCCTTAAAAAAAAAAAACCCTAGATGACTTTCTATGAATCTCTCACATAACTGAAGTTTTATTATTTTTATTATTGATTTTTTAAAAACCAGTGATTCTCAGAATTGAGCACCTTCCATTCCATTTGACAGAGGTGAGCTGTCTGGCATATTGATGTGAGCACTTCTGGTACCTGATTTTCCGTCGCTGTTTGGAGTCTTAGACAAACCATATGGCATGTTTGATGAAAGAGTAGATTTTAAAGGAGGTCGTCCCCGTTTTGACTTCTGCCTCTCCTCATCCCTCTTTTCATCCTTTTCACTGTCTTCTTTGTTCTGGGTAACAACAACAAAATGTATGAGAAGCACCAGCCTATGAAAAATGAACAGTCTACTTCTCCAAGGAAAACTATAACTCAGAAAGGTTTGTTATGTCAACTCCTAATCTGTAGTTATGGAAAAATTAAAATTAAATCGTTTTCTAAAATATTTTTGTACTTATATGAATATGATGTTCTACAACTTCAACTTGTAACACTGCAATTATATTGTGAAGGTCAGAGTCAGTACATTAGAGAGCTGTACACTACTGTAGCTATACACTATACACTACTCAGCTCTCCCCCTTGTTTCTTACTATTCCTTGAGGAAAAGAAAGATACGTCATCATCTCTACAGCAAAGGCTGAAAATTGTGGGTGTGCATGAGGGCCAATGTATGTCTTAAAATTTAGTATTAGCTTCCAGCATTTAAAAATCAGATTTCGCATTTTAAAAAATACAGTTGTCTTGAAAAGTCCTAAAATCTGGCAACCCTGGGTCTGCATCCCACAGCAGAGTAGTTAGTTCCATTCTCTCTAGATGAGGAACTTGACCTCTTCTTTGTCACTCTCAGTCCTACTTTACCCCTTTTCTAGAGAACCTCATAGGCCTTTGTGTTTGAAGTCTGTGCCCTAGGGGTCGCTGGTTTTCACCTTTCCTGAAACAGCGTGGTAATGTGTTTACATTTTTTACTGTTTAAGCTTCTGGGTTGTAGAAGAGAAAATCACAATTATTTTGAAAGACTCAAGATGATTATACAATGAGAAAACAATGTTTATAGAAAATACAATATGAATAATTCCTGTACCTATCATAAAGGATATGGCACCTATGTACATACTTTAGCTTTTTTCTTCTGTTTTTTCTTTGGTCCACCTTTGTCCAACGGCCAGATTATCCTGTCAGCCTTCACCCATTCATCATACCTTAAAATAAAGAATATATTAAAAATTCACAAGAATACCTTATTTGAAATGTACTCACCAAATAAAAACAACAGTGAGATAGGCTAAAGAATTTGGTTCTAGTGTTGGCAGAAATGTGAAGGGCACAGATGCTAGTTTGCTGGTAACATGTGTGCCAAGTACTCTACTAGGTGTTTTATGTACCTGCCACCAACAGGGCAAGGCAAGAGAATTTCTCAGGGAAAACAGGCTTACAGGGACATCAGGGTAGGCAAACGCTAAACAGATTCAAGATTGTTTGAACTGCCTTCTTTTCCACAACTCCCACACATCTGAGCTTAATGAAATAAGTTGATTCTGCACTGGAATTCATTCTATTGACCGAATAATGAAAAACAAGTCAGGTAAATTCAAGTTTGTAATATGCTCAGTTCCAGATTATTTTATGAAGTCCTTTTCAACTCTTTTCCTCTCAGAACTCTCTCTAGCCTCCAGTATTTCTAATAAAATTTTATTCTGAACTGTAGCACCTCTAAGACTGAATTTTTTTATAGACATTTCCTTTACCTATCTTTATTCTGTTTAGCTCAAGTTGAGAACTCCTCATTTTCCCCTTTCCCAAAATATTGACATCACTTCTAGATTTTAACATAGTCAGTCCAAGTTACTACTCAGGGGCAAATAAGGAATTAAACTTCCTAGAACTAAATAACAGCTTTTTTTTTTTTTTTTTTTTTGGTACGCGGGCCTCTCACTGTTGTGGCCTCTCCCGTTGCGGAGCACAGGCTCCGGACGCACAGGCTCAGAGGCCATGGCTCACGGGCCCAGCCGCTCCGCGGCATGTGGGATCTTCCCGGACCGGGGCACGAACTTGTAGTTTACTGAAATTCACATGTCCCGTTCATATTATTCCTGGGTCACCTCTGGCCAGACCATTATGAAGAAATAATAGTAGTGGTTCCCGAGGAGATCTAGCTAACAAAACCATTTATACTAAAGTTAATTCTTGCAAAGAATGTATAGAACCAACCAGCTAGATGAGTAACTGCCACTCTTTTCCTATTTTATACTTTATATTTATATTGCTTTTATATTATATGAATATATAGGTTATTTATAGAGCTCAACCAAAATCTAAAATCTGAACATTTAAGCAAAAAACTACAGGCAGTCCTTGCTTTGAACTGCACCATGATGATGGGAACCATACCCTCACTTTGTTACCGAATTACCGTGAAGTCACGCAAAACAAGGAAACTGTTCCAATATGCGCAAGTTCAGCTGACACAGTACCATGACTACCTATACTATGGTTTAAAATGATCTTCTCCTGCATTAACCCAATATCTAGCAGTATGGAAGGTCAATGAAAACCCATTAACCATGTGAATTCCAGTTAGGTAACCAGTTAGGAAGAACATGAGCATGTAATAAAATGACTGTATGAAGAGTCATACAGTTAAAACATTAAAAAAATGAGACAGAAGGATGATAGAAGGGGGAAATTCTGGAAAGCAGAACAGACACACTGATGGTAAATAAAAGTAGATGGATGTGAACTAAATAGAATCTGAGGAAAAAAGAAGGCTACAATGGGCTGCAACTGCAAAGCAGGGACTCCAGGTTGGTAAGTGCAGTCTTTCTTCCCAAATTCAGTACATACGTACAAAACAATGGGGAGATGGACGAAAAAGTTTGTTTTTAGTGTTGGCAGAAATGTGAAGGGCACAGGGGCTGGTTTGAGAAAAGAGAAAAGAAATTTTAAAGTTTTATATGCTATTCATTAAAACCATACTCTTTTAAAATGACGTGAGAGGACAGAAACCAAACTCCCCCTCACTGAAGAAAGTTAATGTTTATTAAGCACTTACTAACTATATTAGGCACTAATTATATGAACTTTGCATGTTAATATAGATATTAGCACTGCTTCTCACAGAATCCCTGTAAAGTAGGTACTCTGTCTTCCCCAATTCAGATGAGGGAATTGAGGCAAAACAGGGCACACACTGAGTATGCAGGGAAATTTTGGAGCACTCTGGCCCAAAGCAACTACAGGGCAAGCAGAGATACTGAACACACAAGACTTTCTAAAGGAGAAAGAGAAAAGTAGTCCCTGACATTCAGGAACTAGCCTGGTACTATTAGCTGGGCCTTGCTGTTGCTACGGAGCTGTTCTGGCCCTCACAGCTTGGGTGTGTTGTTCTCATGCTGAATGTGAACAACTTCACAGAACATCAGCATCAGACAGGTCTGTTCCGTGACCATAATGGATCAAGACAAAAACAAGACCACTCCCTAGTTGTGTCTCAACACAGAAAAAAACAGGAACATTGTCCAAGCCACAAAAATGACCAAACATCCTTTTATTTTCCTGACTGCTGCTGCTTTACCAATTATAGCATTAACCTTGCTCTAGTCTTCTCTCCTTATAGATAAGATTAAGATAGCCAATCACAGAATTACCCCCCACTTCTTGACAGCATCCAGTCTAGAGCAAAGCCCCGTTTCCTTAAACCCTCCCCCAAATCACCTAACAGAAGCTCAGATCTAAGTCCTACCTAATATTCTTTTTTTATTAATTAACCAATTCAGAATTGTTACAGTGCTTGATACAGGCTTGACTTCTGATAAATTTAATAAACAAACAAACGAACAAAACCACTTGCACTGTTGGGCGCCATGGGCCTGGCTCCCTACAGGATGTTTCCACAGAATCCTGGGCTATTGCTTTTCCCCAAGGTGGTACTGTAAGCTTTCACAGATCCACCCTCTAACTGAGGTGCCATGTGGTTCTCCAAGCTGTGTGTTCTCCCTCACTGAAAATGAGTAACAAATCCAACTTGTTCAACTACAGATGTGATCCTGGTGACCTCTGGCTGGAAGCATTGACATAGCTAGTAAAGCAGTGGGAATGACAGGAGTCTTGGAAAATTCAGATACAAGGTGTGCTTTGTAAATACATATATACTATTTGCTTTAGTTCTTTAAAACATTAAATTGATCTTTCTGAACCAATGAAAGAAATTTCAAAAAAAGAAAATAATTTCTTGCTTACCTGACATTCCATCCATAGTAATGTACCAAGTATAAAACTTCTCCGTCATCAATTTCAGTGCCTTTAATACTGGCTTCATAGATTTTCTGCGTTTTCCCTCGTCCATATTTTACTTTCACTTTGGTTCCTGTTAGGCAAGGCTCTGTGTCCTCATCTTCCTCCCCTTCAGAGTCACATTTGCTTTCAGTTTCTTCCCTGCAGTAAGTTATAACATTGATAATGCTACTAATAACTTAATGGAAAACAAAATAATATATGCTAAAAGAATCCAACATGTAGAAGAGTCACAACCTAATTCATGTCAGTGGAGGAGGAGAAGAAGGAGGAGAAGGAGAAGATTTTTATAGACTACTTACTAAGGACTTTATTTATTATGTAAAGGTGCACTGTACCAAAAGGAAATCCATACTTCTTAAAGGCCAATCAATAATCACAGTTAATGATGATGTGGAGTCAAATAAGTCACTTTTGATAAAGCAAAATAAGGACAACATGCTTTAAAAAAGTTTTAGGATTCGTACTCAAGTGCCACCTTACATGTGAAAATGACCTAAAGATAGTTTTTAACTTCCTGCAACTAAAATGTCTTTTAAGTCTACTTTACTACTACTTTCTGCTCAGTTCAGAATGGTTCTTAACCAAGACTAGTTTTTTGGTGGGCAAAATAATGAACAAGGGCTAACTACCTTAGTAACTCTATCTTTTAAACTATTGATAGTTTCTATTTTAAAGGTTTCCCCACCCTAACAAAGAAACAATAGATACTTGAGTTTTAGGCCACTAGTTATAACTGTGGGATAGCACCAGGAGACCAAAGCTTTGCATATCTTATGTTGATTCCTATTTGTTTTTACGCATCTCCCATCAGTTCTTCTTTGTTTTGATAATCAGATATAAAGGAGATTCACATAGGGAGATCCAACAATATTTTTCATATTTTTATAAATAAAACATTCTTTATTAGCCTGGCAAGGATTCAGAAAAGATTTGCATCAAAGATATACTAGTGTCACAAGAGTTTAAAAGGAGGTACTGTGTTCTGTCATAAACATAGGGCATTATTTTAGGGACCACTGGGGACCCGACATGAAGAAGCTTTGATAACCCATTAGCAGTGGGAATGTTTTCTTTCCAAGGGCATCTTCCAATTATATCCTGATAAGGTAATTTCAAAACACCATGAGAAACTACTTAAGACAGAAGTCTCTATAAATAAAAAAGTTTCCTATTTCCATAATTCCTGCTACTGAATGAGAATACAGACTATGTTTGTATATTCAATTTTTATTTAGTAAAAGGAAATATTATTCTTCATATTCAAGTCTGAAATTTTCTGTCCCTAAAATAAATATTTATTCCATTTACATATCAATTAATTATAAAGGCTTTTTAAACCACATAGTGTGTATGTGTATATATGTGTATTACATGTTTGATGCATTACTATAAAATATACACATTTTGATGCTTATTTTTAACAAATCTTCCAACTGTAATTAGGCCTTACTTTTTAAGTGGTTTATCTTTGCTTAAATTTATTGTCCAAATATTTCAAATACTATACTCACATCATTATACTCAACTCCAATTATTTCCTCCCACTTTCCCTAATCCTAATCATATTTC
Source organism: Mesoplodon bidens (assembly GCF_964165515.1). NCBI lineage: Eukaryota > Metazoa > Chordata > Mammalia > Artiodactyla > Ziphiidae > Mesoplodon > Mesoplodon bidens. Next base: position 135,637,520 of record NC_138178.1, on the reverse strand, counting down.
ACGACAGAACTTGCTTTAGTCACTCATCTAATTCACCTGTAATTGTGAAAGCTCCTGTACCTATTTGTACTGAATCATACAATTACCTCTCCCACTCACCAATCGTTACTATTTTTCCAGTAATTTTCTCAACGGCTAATTTTCAGATGGGTGTCAGCCACTAGTCGGGGGCAGCAGGCCACTGTTCCCAAGTTTGCTTAGTAACTCAAAGTTCTAGAAAATTTAGCATCAGATGATGATCAAAAAATAACTATGGAGGAGAGCTTCTATACAAGTAAGTGTGTTATGCTGCTGTTGCTGAATTAAAATTCATTGTTTAGTAGTGTCTAAAAATTAGTAAGTCCATTTGACAACAAAGAAATGGCCAACTGAACACAGTTGGACATTACCGTGATCTAGCTAGACTGCCTAATCACTGGTTATTTTTAAGTCAATTCAGTCCATATGCGTGTAATACATGAGAAAAAACAAAAACAGTTTTCATTCAACAGCAAACAGGATGAACATTAAAAGGCCGAAATTTAATTGTTGTGATGTGGGGCAAGAATGTACTTTCCGAACTAGAATCAGGGGTGCATGCCACTTATTCTAATACAATAACTTGAAAAAGAAAAATGTCTTAGATAAAGCTAACACACAGAAACATCTGCTAGTACTGTGCACCCATGTGTTTGTTAGCTTTCCCACATTGTACCTTTTTTAAAATGGAATTTTTGCTGTCGCTGTTTCCTCTTGTCCACTTCCTCCATTTTTCTCCAGCTCCCTTCCCTGCTGTCAACTGCAGGACCTTTCTTTTGACTGGGTGGCGCAGCCTTCTTTGAGGCCACTGTTTAGGGCACAAGTGCTATTAAAATGGTGCGACCAGTATATTCTCCAATTCCGAAAGGCGATACACATCATCTTCACAATGTGTCTCACCTTCATTAGACAAGAGGAATGGAAGTCCCAATAAGAAAACATTCCCTCAAACCTGAATCTCTAAGCAGGAACAGAGCGCTGCTGTACCCCAGACAGGTGCTTCTGGAGAACAAATATAAGATAATGTACCTCTCTTGGCTCTTCTCTTCCTCTTCCTCTGAGTCTTTGTCAGAATCCTCCTGCTTTTTAATTTTCTTCTCCTTTTGCTTTGGTGTATTTTTTCTCCCCAGTAGTAACTCATTTTCTTTTTTCTCTGCAGTTTCATAGTCATCATCTACATCCTTATTTTCTGTATCATTATCTTTTAATTTGTCTTCTGTTTTTTCTTCTTCAATTTCCTTTTTAATAGAATTTGCATCTCGAGCAATTCTCCTTCGTCCCTAATAGGCGGATAAAAGCTTTAAAGTAACTATCACTACAAAGGGCAAAAAAATGTAGAAAAATGTATCTTTTCCTTAAACCTTCACAGCAATGACTCGTCTTCTCTCTAGCTTGACACATGATACTGATAACCCATCAACTCCTGAACACTTTTCTCCTCCTTGCAAAAGGAAAAGAATAACCCATGTAAATTACTTAATTATGTCCAAGTGTACTATGATCCCTGGCTACATACTACATAAAAAATAAAAATTTTCTCCTGTGTTCACTCTATTATCTCACTTTTAATATTTCTTGACTATAATAAAAATTTTTCAAGAATTATCTAAGTGTCAATGATGTAAGTTAATAATAATAAATCAGTCCCTTAAGTTTTTAGAAGTTCTGTCATCTCTAATTCTACTGTTTACTGAGATAAAATTAACATATCACTCACTGTGTTTCAGTGTGATTACATTTTAAAAGGACTGAACTGTATCAATGGCCAAAAAGTGAGCTCATTTCTTTGAACGAGTATCTGGAGAGCTCACTAGGCCAGCAGTAACTTGTTATACGCCCAGCAGCTTTTATCCAGTCTCTTGTTGCACGCTCAAATGACCATGAAACTGTTGAGCCATTTCATTATCTCCTAAATTCTCCTTCCAGTCAACCTCTATACACTGGCAGAATTCCCCTCTACTTGGAATAAAGTGAGGATAAAAAAAGAGCCAAGAACTTTGGGAGCACTAGAATACTTAACAATATCTCAGTATAACAAATGTGTTACCTAGTTGCCGACTATGTGCTATTTAAACATCAAAAGGTAGGGGGAAAAAAAAAGAACTTAATTGTAAGTTCCATGAGGGCAGGGTCTCTGTCTTATTCACTTCTGTAACCTCAGATCTAGACAGTGCCTGGCACATGGCAGGTGCTCTTTAAATATTTGTAGGTAAATGAATGAAAGCATCTGTTATCCATCAAAATTTAGGTCTGTATAACTTATACCTTTATCCCAGAAATCCAATTTTTAGAAGTCTGGTCTCTGTATTCAGATAAATGAGGAGGACATTTTTACAAGCCTCTATATTTAGATAAATGGGGAGGACATTTTTACACGCATATTTATTGCATCACTTTTTGTAATCATAAAAAATTGGACAAAATCTTGAGGAAGGTAAATTTATGATACATCCATACTATGCAGTACTCTGCAGATGTTTTACATAAAGATGAGGAGGGTCTTTATGTAATGACAAGGAAGTATGTCCACAATACATACAATGGATATTATTCAGTCTTAAAAAGGAAGGAAATTCTAATGTATACATGGATGAACCTTGAAGACCTTACGCAGAGTGAAATAAACCAGTCACAAAAGGACAAACACTACATAATTCCACTTATATGAAGTACGTAGAGTAGTCAAATTCATAGAAAGTAGAAGGGTGGTTGCCAGAGGCTGGGGAAGAGAGGAATGAGGAGTTACTGTTTAACAGGTACAGTTTCAGTTTTGCAAGATGAAAAAAGTTCTGGGGATGGATGGTGGTGATGGTTGTACAACAATGTGAATGTAGTTAATGCCACTGAACTGCACATGTAAAAACGGTGAAGATGATAAATTTTATGTTATGTGTATTTACCAAAATTTTTAAAAATTAAAGAAAGAAAAGAAACAAACCACTTTGGATGTTTCATGAAATTCACTAGAAGATTTCATTTACTAGATGATAAAATGGACAGTTTTAAAAAATGGTTTCTGAGCAAATAAAAGAGAAGATGATTTCACCTTTTCTTTTAAATACAATTTCACTGAAAAATAAGCTGCATTACAATAAGTGAACTTCTTTGACAGTGTGATTAAATTTTCTTTCTACTTCTAAAATTTGATAAATCCTACTGTGTAGACATCATCAGACACAGATCAAAATAGTGAGGGACAATTCCTGATTTGAGTTATATACTAATGGAGAGGAAGAGTAGAGTTAGAACATAAAACCAGTGTGCACATGACTAGAAAACAAGGCAGAGCATGAAAAACTGCCACAAGAGCTGTACAGTGTGTTGTGAAGTCAAGAGAAAGAAAAGATCCCACCTGGCTGAGGGCACAGGTATTATAAAGAGGAGATTCATTCACTCAACAACTATTTAATAAGTCCTTACTATGTGCCAGGCACTATTCTAGATGCCTGGGATCTCTCAATTAATGGAATAAACACTAATCCTTGCCCTTGTGGAGTGTGATACTAGTCCAGAGTGGGGTAAAAGAAACAATAAATAGTAAACTGAACAAGTAAGTAAATTACAGATAGGAACAGCAACATTAGAGGGATTGCCAGTGCCAAAGAGAGGAGATAGGTTACAATTTTAGGTAAGGTGACCAGGATAGGCTTCAGTGAGGTGACACTTTAGCAAAAGACTTGACAGAAGTGAGTATTTGAGATTGACCCCAGGTGAGAATGACTTGAACAAACATAAACAGAGAACAAGAGGAGGAATGGTTTTTCAGGTAGAAGAAATAATATGTGGTATATTTAGAGAAAGGGAGCTAGGCTAGCCTGGCTGAAGCACAACCAAATACTGGAAAATAAACTAGGTTCATAGGAGTCTTTTTGTGTATATCAGAAAATGCCCCTAATAAAAAGATTAAAATAATGCTAAAAATAAACTAGATAAAACTAGTCTTAACTACTTACCCTTGGAGATTTTAATTCTGTTTCTTCTCTTTCACTTTCACTGTTTGAATCAATATTTTCCTCAGGTTCACTCTTCACTTCTACTAAAGGCATTTCTTGATCTACTTTTGGAGCCTCTTCCATGGATTCTTCTAAGTCTTTTTTTTCCTCTTTTACTTTTGGTTCATGGTGGTGAATAGTTCTGAACTGAATATTTGCAGAACGGCAGTACTCCTCAAAACCATAGAGATACCTAAACAAACAATATTTCATTTTAAGAAATCTTAGTCTTTACATTTAACTTGAATACTATATTAAACACACACATATTTTTTGAAAAGTAAAACTCAAGCCTTTTTTTTACAAAGTATTTTTTCTGTTACTGATTTCTTGGTGTTTTATATAGGAAAACAGACAAAAATATTGATCAGAAAATTAAATTTCTTTCCTGAAAAATCTGAGCTTGTGATAACTGAACACAGCTATCATAGTTTTGATATGAAGGTTGTTCACCACAAAAGGTACAACTCTATAACATGTATCATAACTTCAGACTATAAACACTGCCTGTATCTGTGATTTTGAAAAGAAAATCAGAACATGAAAAATGGAGTAAAGACTTGGTACACTGAAATAACTTTCAATCACAGTATTTATTAACCAAAACCTTTTTATACACTTTCTCTGACTTTAATGTTCTTTGATTGATGTTTTCTTATTTAATTGTTCACAAATTAAGTGGAAAATACTCCTTGTAAATATGTGTTCTTTGATGAATAAACTATACTACTTACTTTCTATAAGCAGTTTTTACATTGTAGGAAGCAGCTGAATTCAAAATAGGAATGCCAAGGTCCATATAAATTTGCTTCCATACAGCACCACTATCAATCTGGAAAATTAAGTTTTTATTTGTTAATGTTTGCCAAGGGAAATAATCTTTACACTAATACTGTATGTTCATTAAGAAAATGTGTTTATTACCTAAAGTACATATTATAGTGCAACATTAGACAATTTAACTTTGCATTACAGTCTTACTTACCTTGTCACATCCACCTTGATGATAAACCAGTCTGAAGAGTTTGAAGAGATTGAGATCTTTATAGCCCAAAACAGGTGGTTTGTTGATTGGAGTACCTTTTAAATATCAGAGAACAGAAATACAATGTTAATTCCAACGGAAAATACTAAGTTGAAAACAAAGCTTATCAATTTCTAATTTCCCAAATATCACTAATCAGAGGCATATATTTAAAGAACCTCAAATTATATAAGGCAACACAAAATATTCTCTATATTCTTTACACAGTATTGTGGTGGTCTTTAGTTTTACTGCCACAACTAATAAAATAACCTCTTTAACTGCCACTGAATTGGATAAAACTAAATCAAACCTTGGGCCTGCAAGGTGTAGCCAATGATGTTGCTGGTTCAAGAAGCCTGGGCAAGAAAACATACAATGGAAAGGGCACATTTTAGGCCATGGTTCCATTTTGAATGCTTCAACACAAACGTTAAGACGGGTGGCAGTCATCTGAAGGATCATTGCTGAAGGCCACTAGAACCGATTTATCTGAGAATTTCCAGGACTGACATAATGCCAATAAGTATGATGATTTATAAAGCTTCTATTTCTTCTAACTTTATTAGAAATCCTACTCTGTTTAGATAGGGGCTATTATGTTTAATTTGTTGAGACCAAGGATCAGACTAGTTTACTTGCCACAAAAACGCCATTAGTAAATAATGGGTATGTAGATTTACATTACGATTGCTCACTTTCTATTACTCTAATATTATTATAATATTTTCTGGTTTCATAAGTCTCAAGAAGATAAAACTTAACTATACCAAAACTACTTTTCCTCTACATTTGTACTCAAACTAGATATTAGTAGTTGTCTTTATTCCCAATACTTATTATTATCAGCTATAAGTGATTCTTAGGCTTGAAATCCAAATCCCTGTACCATGATTTGAACAAAAATAATACATAAACCTAGAATATAAAACAGTAAAAGAAATGTCTACTTTTTTTTTTTGGCCATGCCGCACTAGTTCCCAGATCAGGAACTGAACCTGGGCCCTCAGCAGTGAAAACGCTGAGTCCTAACCACTGGACTGCCAGAGAATTCCCAGAAATGCCTGCTTTTAAATAATAAGCATGAAAATACCTCTGTCTTCCATAAACTTATAAAGCTGTTGAAGGAAGCTGTCCCTCTCTTCAGGATCAGGTTCTTCCTCAGGCTGAAAAGATAAACTATATAAATATACAGAACAATGAATAGGAGATACACTGTCTTCTTTGTTTTTTGTTTTGGGAACCCAAGGTAAGGGGATAAAATTTTAATGAAGCCAGAAAATATGAATTTTTCTCAAAATCCTACAATGCCATATTTTAATTCATATTTTGATAGAGCTGGCTTGATGTGACTGTCAAGATATACAACCTCTACTCTTCACCCCATTTATCACTTGAACCTTCCCGTTAATTATCACTGTGGGGACTAAGATTAGCCACGAGGAAAAGGTTTAGGAATGGGGTGAGTGTTTTCACCTCATCTGGTGTTTTTTTAAAAATCCTAAAAATACCATGTGGCCCATAGGAATATAATGATAGATAAGCATAATGATTACAAATGTAGTTATTATTTTAAAATAATCCACATACCAATATTAAAATTTTGTTACTGTTGAATGAATATAAACCAGAGGCTGCGAAGTCGCATGGCAAAGGTTTTTTGTTTGGATAGCACAAAGTTTTAAAGAAATTTAAATGCATGTAAATGAGCCATATAAATTTTATTTTGTCCCAGACTCCACTAGCCCCTCTTGTATCACAGTAGCCTGCTTTTCTCATTTGCCTTTCTTGAAGGGCCTCTGTAGTTGACTTTGCAACCCCTTAAAATATAACAATGAAAATTATTTCTTAGGGAAGGAAACTAGATACATAACTACAATTTAGTTCTATGGAAAAAAAAAAACTAATGGAAACATTGATACAGAAACAACTATTCCTACAAATACCTATTTGAATGTTACATTTTACTAATTATATAAACCTAATGATTTCTTCTTATGCAAACAAATGGATTTTGAGTTTTAACAAAATATTTCCTTTTCTGATAGACTACTTATAAATTAATATTTGGGAAAATTCTTGAAGTTTAACAATACTATGGAGAAACAAAGAAAACACTGATATATTTCTTTCATATAAATTATCATAATTTAATTTCAGAGCGCTACTATCTTTTTTTAAATAGATTTATTTATTTATTTATTTTTGGCTGCATTGGGTCTTCATTGCTGCCCGCGGGCTTTCTCTAGTTGCAGCGAGCATGGGGCTGCTCTTCATTGCGGTGCGCGGGCTTCTCATTGCGGTGGCCTCTCTTGTTGAGGAGCACGGGCTCTAGGTGCGCAGACTTCAACAGTTGTGGCGCGTGGGCTCAGTAGTTGTGGCTCGTGGGCTCTAGAGCGCAGGCTAAGTAGTTGTGGCACACAGGCTTAGTTGCTCCTCGGCATGTGGGATCTTCCCGGACCAGGGCTCGAACCCGTGTCCCCTGCATCGGCAGGTGGATTCTTAACCACTGCGTCACCAGGGAAGCCCCAGAGTACTACTATTTTTCCATGTTCCAAAACAAGAATTCAGACTTTTGTCTTTCAAAGCCATATTCAAAGCAAAGGCAACTGTCAAGCAATAAATATTGAGTGCTCACAAATCCAGATAGCAAAAAAAATTTTTTTAAGTTTTTAACAGCTAATAATATAGCCAAAATCAATAAACATGTAGTTAATTAAAATATATTAAAAAAGAAACATGAGGCAATCAAGGTTGATTAAAATACATAATAAAAAAAGTATGAGGCAATCAATGGAAAAGTCTTTCCCTCGGTACAGTCTTTTTTTTTTCTTTCAGTACATTCATTAAGAATGACTTATAGGGCTTCCCTGGTGGTGCAGTGGTTGAGAGTCTGCCTGCCGATGCAGGGGACACGGGTTCGTGCCCCTGCCCGGGAAGATCCCACGTGCCACGGAGCAGCTGGGCCCGTGAGCCATGGCCGCTGAGCCTGTGCGTCCGGAGCCTGTGCTCCGCAATGGGAGAGGCCACAACAGTGAGAGGCCCGCGTACGGCAAAAAAAAAAAAAAAAAGAGTGACTTATAGCAATATTAAGAAACTTAAGTCGAAGTTCTATTAAGCCTCAACAATTAGCAATATACAGACTTAATAGTTAGCAATATACATACAGACTTAATAATCACTACAGAGTTAATAGAGGTCTTTACTAAATACTCAGATCAAGACATGGCAATTTTTTCCCCAACTGAATTAAAACATTTTGCTTTTACAAGGTTGTGAAAACAACTGCCAATGAGTTAACTCAAGAAAAGAGTAATCTGGTAGCCTAAGAATCATTTCAGATATTAATTTTAAGGACTTCTGGTATGGGGAAAAAAACAAAAACAACTTATACCAGACTGGCTCTATGCTTTGCCTGTCCCGTGTAATCACAATAGTCTCTCCTCAGACTAACACCTCATTTTTAGTATTTATGATCTTACAGAATTCAAAGAAGACTGTTGTACCCAGTATATGTAAAAGCAATTGTTTTTAAAAAGCACTGGTTTGAAATCAAAGTTTCTTCCAAAAGCAAGTAAACAAAATGAACCCATCAATTGCAAATTAGGTATTTATTAAGGTTTTGCCAAACATTTGATAAATTCTTAATGATTAAGAATATAGTTTTATAGATAAAAATTGGTAGTTTAAATTCATTGGAATTAAAAGTTAGTGGATGTCAAGAGCGTTTTAAGTACCATGAGAAACTATGGCCATAAAATTTTAAGTTCAGAATGCAGTTATCAGGTGTAAAAACAAGATATAAATGAATAAAGAATTCTACTTAAAAACAACTGCCTGCTTGAAAGGAAATTTATTTCGATTAAAAAAAAAGATGACGCTATAAACAAAGTTTAAATTTACCTGATGGTCTCTGCAAAACTCAAAATTGCTTAATCTCTTACAATAAGTAATTCTTCACAATCATTTTTTTTAAAAAAAACAGCTGTCTTGTTAGTCACCTTAGAGTAAAATTGCACATGGTAGAAGACTCTGCCTTTATGACTTTTGTATGGGGGCTATGCTTGCTATCACAATACCTGCAGGGTCTCTCTCCTGGTCGGGAGCCAAGAGGGTTTTTCATCCCTCAAGCGTTTTGAAGTGGGAGGGGGCTATAATAATGGGAGGTGGAGCCCACTAGACTGCTGATGAGCCTTCTTCTCTTCGTTTAGTCAAGGATGTGAAGAGTAACTATGCACCCCGTAAAATGCCAGGGCAGGGAAGGGGCTAAGAATATAGAAGAGGCATGAATATGATCACAATTTTAAGAAACTTATAATTTTAGTTAGCAGGAGTATAACTTCCTAGTATTATAGTAGTTGTATATCTATCTACTACTAGATTATGTATTTTCTGACTTTGGACACTATGTCTTCAAATACAGCTCAAACATTTTTGATAGTTACCATGAATCACAGACTTTTGCAAAAGTATTGCAATTCAAATCAGAAGACACTTTTGGCCCTCAAGTCTGGCAGGAGGTGTAGAAATGTAAAACCAGCCAATTCGACAAAATGTGATAAGTGTTGTAAAATACATAAAAGAATACAGGAGCAAGGTGACGGGATGAATGGTTCTGTTGGGGCTGCGGTGATGGTGGTAATAGTAGGGAAAGCCTCAGAATGTGAAGAGCATACAGGCGGGGAACAAGAGCAAACAGCATAAACGTGAGGCTTGCAAAGGCAGGCTATGATTAAGAAAGGACTTCATAATGATATGTTAGAGAATCAGAACTGGACACTCTGGGTAGATGTGAGGTTTGAGAGAGCTAGAGAGGAATTAGGTCAGATTTGTATTTTTAAAAGTTCTCTGAGTTTGATGGATTGGAAGGGAAAGGGGAGCTACTGTCACGGTCCACAAAGAGAGGATCAATGCCTGAATTAGTCTTGCCACCTGATGATGGAAAGATGACCCCTCCCCCTGAAGCAGAGAGAAAAGAGAGCATGGGAGAGTGAGAGAGAGGTGTTAATGCTGAGATTTTTTTTTAGGTTATTCACGTTTGTAGTCCTTAAAGTTTCAACATGTTATAAGTGCTCAAAAAGTTCCATGAAGTTAAAGACATGCTGATTTTAGTCACAGTTTTATCGTCAATGACTGGTATTTATTTTTATTTTTATTTTTGCGCCCTAAAATTAATTTATTCCAAGAGGAATCTCATTTTTATATTTCTAGTTTTAAAAAACCTACTTCGATGCAGTACAGAGGAACAGACTGGAGTAGGGAAAGCATGGACATGGAAAGAACAAGTTGCTACTGCACCAGTCTAGCTAGGTGAAAGAGAAGAGTGGCTTGAACTAAGGTGACAGAGAGTAGAAACGGAGGGAAGCGGGCAAATTTGAGAGCTATAAAGTAAGTAGAAGAGACAGGATCTGATGTCTCATTGGATAGGGAGGCAAGAGTGAGAGGATTAAGGTGACTTCCATTTATCTAGCTTGAGTAATTGGGTGGATGGTGCTTCTATTCAAGTGAATTACGAACAAACAGGGAACGGACAGGTTTGGGGGAAAAGATGAGTGCAGTCTTGCACATACAGAGTTTGAGGACTTACAAAATATGAAGAAATCCTCACTGGAATTTTAATATAAATGTCTGGAGTTAAGAAGAGACATAAGAGACTTTTTTTTTTTTAGAGATATCTTAGAATTTTTTTTTTTAATTAATTAATTTATTTATTTTTAGGGCTGTGTTGGGTCTTCATTTCTGTGCGAGGGCTTTCTCTAGTTGTGGCAAGCGGGGGCCAGTCTTCATCGCAGTGCGCGGGCCTCTCACTATCGCAGACTCTGTTGTTGAGGAGCACAGGCTCCAGACGCGCAGGCTCAGTAGTTGTGGCTCACGGGCTTAATTGCTCCGCGGCATGTGGGATCCTCCCAGACCAGGGCTCGAACCCATGTCCCCTGAATTAGCAGGCAGATTCTCAACCACTGCGCCACCAGGGAAGCCCAAGAGACATCTTTGATGCACATATAGATTTGGAGCCATTACATCATTTAGTTAGGAAGTAAACCAGAAAAAAAATGTAATGTCATGTATGTCAGGTGATTTAAGAAGGTAGGCATGTCAAAGATGCTGAATACCTACTAAGGAGACAAATGAAATCATGACAAAAATTTGTTGGACTTAGCACCAAAATTTGCTGGAGGTCACTGGTGACCTCAGTTAAGTTGTTTTAGGCGTGATGGAAGTACAAGATGCACTACAGTGAATTAAGAGTGAACGGGGGGCAGGGTGGTAGTGTCGGGAAATAGAACGGTGTATATACCTCTGAGCAATCTGGCCCTAAGGTGGAGGGGTTGGTGGAAGGAATCTGGACAGGTTGCCAGAAGGTTGGAAGAGATGTAAGCATGTTTTTAAAAGCTGATAAGAAGGTTACAACAAAAAGGAATAGATTAAAGATGCTGGAAAGAAAAGAGATACTTCACAGTCTAAGACAAGAAAGAAGGGAAAGAGATCCAGAGCCTAAAAAGAGGGACTCATCTTACAGAAGAGGACAACATACTATCGATTGTACATTAAGGGAAGGAGAGCAGGCAAGTGGGGTTTAGAGCTGGCTCCCAATTTGAAGCTCCTAGTTTCTTTCCAAAGTGAGTGGAGTGGGGGTAGGGCTGCTGGTTTAATGGAGGAGATAATGATTAGATTATAGAAACTCAGAACTGACCAATAGTATTGAAGGCCCAGTGAAATTTGTTAATCATAAAATTTAGAGTGGTACCATTCTTCTCTGTTGTGTACACTTAAACAGAAAATTTCAGAAACCACATGTCATGCCTAATATATTCGTTATGTGGTAAGACACAGTTTTACAATTTCACAAAACAGTTTACAAACAACCTGCCTATAACAAATTAGTAATCCCCCCCCCATTTTAAAAGGTACATACATCTTACTTTCAGTCATCAAGCTGTGGTTCACATGCTGTCAAATCTAAGGTTTTAAAATCAGTCTTACTACCACAACTATAAAATACCTTTTTCTGTAAGTACATTAAAATGTAGGTGCATTTGTGTGTACAAATGTGCAATCCTCATTAATCTGATTAGGTGGAATCCGGGAGGATCCCACGTGCCGCGGAGCGGCTGGGCCCGTGAGCCATGGCCGCTGAGCCTGCGCGTCTGGAGCCTGTGCTCCACAACGGGAGAGCCCACAACAGTGAGAGCCCCACGTACAGCAAAAAAAAAAAAAAAAAAAAAAGAGCATTTCTTATAAAAATTCACTAAATTCTAATTTTCATTACTAAATATGAAATTAGAGGAGATTTTTGCAAGGGCCCAACATATAAGCCTGCCTATAGCAAACCAAAAGGATAAAAGAACTAAGATTAGTCAAATTCCCACCTGATATTCAGTCTTCTAAACATTCACCTATTTATTTTACCCTTAGACAACTCTCCTACATTCATCCAAAGTGAATATAAGTCAGGAGTAAATGAATACCTGACATCATTGTTTATGTTTACATGAACTTTTCAATCAATTTCAAAGCTCAAAAGGAAATTCAGTAATATCTTTTCTAATATAAAAATGTCCTAACAAAAGACATTTAAGTAATAGCCACAAAAATATTCTCCAGAACGTTTTTCAATATAATTATCAATGACTTAAAACGTAGAGTTATCAATATAGGTAGGACCTACTTCCTGTCAGACTCTCAAGTCTCTTCCTACCCAGTAATAGTATGAAATATATTTCTTGTACTCAAATCCTGAACTACCAATGCTTAGGAATTCAAAATAATATTAAGTATAAAAGATGCTTCTCCACAGTAAATCTCAAATCTCCTTATTAAGGCTATGTTAGGGTACTCAAAGTATCAAATATAAAAACAATGTGCACTGCCCATTAGTACTGCAGAAGTATCTAACACTTGTATGATTCTACTGCATAAAATTTACAAACACCAAATGGCTGGCTAAAGTATTGTTACAGTGGTTTACAGAATATTATAAAAGATCTTTTTGATCATTGTCAAGCAACATCAAATCCTCATGGAAAGCATAGCATAATTACATTTTGGGAAGAATATGATCTGTAATGTAAATACAACAGCTTAGCCTCACTTATATAGTAAAGGCCTGTAATGACTAAGCCAGGTAGGCCCTGGTTTATCAAATTTTAATTCATTTTATACCATATCCATTTTTTCCCTTTGCTAAATATAGATTAAACTGCTTTTCAGTTTTACAATATATCAAATTTTTAAAAATTACTGTCCAAAACAGGTTAGAATGATTCAGCATCTAAATCTTAAATCCAAGAGCAAGAAATGCAGCTGATTTTTTTTTTTCTAAAGCAACCAAATCTCACTCAAGAAAATCTACTTGTACAGCCAGAGAAAAAGAGGAAATTAGTTTCTATTAGGTAATTCAATAAAGTGTATGCATGCAAATGAATATCTGAAAAATAGTTTTAAATAATCATATGATTAGTGACTACATTTTGCGATTGTGCTTTTTTTTTTCTTTAGTAGATGAAAAGCATCTTGGTTCACTTAATTTTAACAGTTCATAATTTAAGTAATACATTTTAAGAAGATACTATCCTTACAAAGGTCCTTTCCTTTTTAAATTTCTTTACTTACTACCTGCAAACAATAGGTAACAGAGCTTGCCTCTGCTCCTCATTCTTTTTCACTAACATTTACTCACAGCTTAAATAGAACATTATGACTTTTACAAAATTAATAGCTATAATAAGACCACTGTTTACTACTTAATATTTTACAGCCATACTCTCTACCCTTACTACACAGCCTTTTTAACCCTCTTTGTTTAAAATTTCAGGGTTTTTTGGGGGGTGGGGATCAGGGAAAATACATTTTGAAAGGGATACAAATTAAAAGTATTAGCAAAAATAAAGAGACTATGTATTTCAGTATTTGGTAATATAAGATCCTAACTTCAATGTTAATTTAAAAAAAAAAAAAAAGCAAAACCAGACTGCAACAGTTCACACCCTGAAAATGTGGCCTATTTACCCTGAAAACATATAATCTATAAATAAATACAGATAAAATACAAAAATCACATTTAATATTTAGACTTTAAATTCCCAATTTTTCCAAACTGTCATTATCATTTTCATTTCAAAATCTATCTTATGTTTCAGAAAAATAGCCTTCATCCTCTGATATTCTAAAAATAGACTCCTACTGTCTTTTACATGAAACAATTACGCTTGGTTACGAGTCCTACCATATCAGCCAAATCATCAATACCTAAAATTCTTATTTAACCTAATTTTTGGCAATCAAAATGGTAATATATAAAAAAAATCTTACCTATATGCTGCATTTTCTTTCACATGTAAAATGGTTAGATTCCCCTTCTACTTAATCAGTACAGTATCTGAACATTTTTCAGTCTGACTTGCAATATTTGCTTTCCCTCTTAGGGCACAGCATCCGCAGGGTTATACAGCACTACTTACATTCTCTTCCACATAAAAATCAGACATTACATGAAAGGAAAAGAAAGACAGCCCATTTCAAAGCATCTGGCAAACCTCCATTGGCAACCCGCCAAGCCTCTGCAAAACCTTCCTGTCTTTCCGAGCATGCTCACTTAAAACCAACAGCCCGTTACTATGGCAACTCTGTAGGCAGCCTGTAAGTATGAACCGCCATTCTGATTTCAGAGTGCAAAAAGCCAAATACTGCAGGGGAAGTAAAAGGGAAGAAATACCCTGTGCCCTATATCACATACAAGTACACTCATTTTGTCTCAAAAATTCTTATTTGTGTATGTAAAACAGAAACAAACACTCCACATTTTCCAAGCAAATATTTTTCATGCTCAAATAGGTCTTTTTCAGTAAACTCATTCTCTTTGTCTACCCCGAAGCCCCTTTACCTCATAACAACCAAAACTATACTGGACAGTTTATCCCACTTCACAAAACACTGCTGAAAAAATAGACAGCAATATCCATGTAAGCAATTATGCGGTACTTCATGAATGATTTCCTACAATTACATATACATTCTTAACAACACAGTGATATTACAAAGAAAACCATTAGCACCTATAAAATACAATCTAAATCTTTTCTATGATTTATCCAACTGCCAAATGAAATATTCTTCCATTTAGATAGGATTTTTTTTAATCCTCATTATCCTTGAGATACTGTGAAATGTCTGAAAGAGGTGAAATTTCAAAGTTAAGACAGACCAGACCTGTGTTCAAATCCCTGCTCTCCACATTTGAGCTGTGTCATCTTTGGAAAGTTATTTAATCTTTCTGACCCTCACTTTTCTCTTTAAAGTAGAATAATAACAGTTACTCCATCTGGCAATAATTTAAATGAGTTAACACATGTAATATACCTAAAAGTTACATTTCCTTCCTCCTTGGTAATTTGGAAAAGATGTTATAAAAAGAAAAAAAGTTTGCACTTGCTGCTCATTTAACCCGAAAAGTTCTTCTTTGTAATCTCTTACCCACTAAAAATTAGTTCTGATTTGCCCACTAAACTAAAAGCCAGAAAGCTCCCCCCTCCCCAAATAAAGCTGAGCTAGAAAAAGACAGCAACAAATAATATAAAGAATCTAAACACAGGGAAAATATACGAAGGTATTATTTTTAGAGTATTAAAATGTTTTCATATGTTACAAACATGAAATTTCACGTACCATCTCTTCTTCTTCCTTTTTGGCCTCCTTTTCCTTCTCTTCATCATTTTCTTCAGCTGGGCCAACTTCATCATCACTACTGGATGACTCAAGGATTTCACTTATATCCATTTTCCAATTATCAGGAACAACTCTAGTTTTTAAGAAGATGCTTGCTTTCTGCAGCCCTAAAAGTAAAAATGTACTTCAGCAGTTGTTACGGAATTAGCACCACAGAATAATACAAAGCCATGACATTCAGAGTCAGAAGATCTGGATTCAAATTCAGCTGTCATTTCTAAAATGATACAGTAAATTTGAACATATAAGTTATAATATTATATTAATGTTTACTTTTCTCTAGGGAATACTGCCAGAAATGTTAGTGATAAAACACACAAAGAATTAAGGTCAAATACTTTATCTAGATATTAAAAAAAGGCATTAAAGAAGAGTGGATATCAACTCTAAACAGTTAAAATGGCACCAGAAAATATTCAGTCTTGCTTTTGCCACTAAATTTGCCATTTAGAGTCATATCATGAAATAATAGGTTGATTCATCCTTATTTTACCTGGTTTAGCAGAGAGCTCAGATTCAGGTAGACTGAGAATGTCTACTTCCTTGATATCCTTTCTTGCTATAGAATAACTAATTATAGAGAAGAATAAATAGGAGGGAAACCATTATTAAATAAGAATTATCACTTAAAGAGTCACGTTAACACACAGAAAATATAAATCTCAAAATCAAAATTATTTTACCTATAAATTGTTTTAAGAAGACCATGTATATCCTAATCCTTAATAAAGGGCAAGAGGTAATATAGGCAAAGCTAATATCTTAATTCTAAAGATTCACATACTCAAAGCACACTAATTTGAGAGCCTCACATTTGTAATATTTCAATTTATGCAACCCTCTTACCTACAATATGGGGTAGTTTATACCAGCATGGTGTTTTCCTTATAGTGTCTATTTTGATCTTTCATATTTCTCAAATTTACTATTCAGTTCAGTATGAAAAATTTAATAAATGGTAACATTAAAATATTTTTATCATTGTAAGATATATTATGGTATCAAATTTTTCACAGAGAATCACAACTCAATAAATACATAATTTTACATTTTTTGGAAACAAAGCAAAGTTGAAGTGAAGGAAGGTTTCTAAAACTCTGACCTTTTTTAAAATTAATTTTTATTGGAGTTCAAAATCTGACTTTTAATCAGAAAAAAAGTCAAAATAATTATTCTAGTAATATAAATTCTATTAAAAGTAAATTTCATGTTTTATAATATGAAATAGTACGCATAATAAAAATAAAGAATTTTTACAATTAGGGCTTCCCTGGTGGCTCAGTGGTTAAGAATCCGCCTGCCAATGCAGGGGACACGGGTTCAAGCCCTGGTCCGGGAAGATCCCACATGCCGTGGAGCAATTAAGCCCATGCGCCACAACTACTGAGCCTGGTCTCTAGAGCCCGTAAGCCACAACTGCTGAAGCCTGCACGCCTAGAGCCCTTGATCCACAACAAGAGAAGCAACCGCAATGAGAAGCCTGAGCACCGCAAAGAGTAGCCCCTGATCGCCACAATCAGAAAGCCCGCACACAGCAATGAAAACCCAACGCAGCCAAAAATAAATAAATTAATTAAATAAATTAAAAAAAGAATTCTTACAATTAAAGAGAAAATCAATACTATGTTTTATTTTAAAACTTTTTGAATATTATTCTCACATATTGTTGTTTAGTTTTTATATAAAAATTTTAGGGACTTCCCTGGTGGCGCAGTGGTTAAGAATCTGCCTGCCAATGCAGGGGACATGGGTTTGAGCCCTGGTCGGGGAAGATCCCACATGCCACGGAGCAACTAAGCCCATGCGCCACAGCAACTGAGCCTGCACTCTAGAGCCCGCGAGCCACAGCTACTGAGCCCACGTGCTGCAACTACTGAAGCCTGTGTGCCTAGAGCCCGTGCTCCGCAACAAGAGAAGCCACCGCAATGAGAAGCCCGCACACCACAACGATGAGTAGCCCCCACTCGCCGCAACTGGAGAAAGCCCGCGCACAGCTACTTAAGACCCAATGCCACCAAAAATAAAATAAATTTATTAAAAAAATTTTTTTAAAAATAACCTACATTACAAAAAAGTCAAAACATATTAGGTAACAACTTCTCAGTTCATGAAATGATTAAACTTTAAAAAATAAAGTCTTGATTTCCATTTTTTTCTCCCAATGTAACACTATTAAGTGATTCATTACTCACAATTTAGAATCGATAAATGACCGAATTAAACATTGGTCTTTTTTCACTGTGATATCATCATTACAACTGGGAGATACTACCTGAAATATAAAATAAAAGCAAATTGATTACTACTTTCCCTACTCAAAGAAAGAATATATTTTTTAAAATAACAATTCTGGATCCCCTAACTTCTTGAAATGATTACATTTGACAAGAAATAGGTTCATTGTCAACAGCTTCCAAACCATAATAAATTACTTACAAAAGATTGCCTTATAATTTTTCTTTAGTATATTGGCTTTCTAGATATTTAATATACACAGTCATTAGATAATAAAATGAATAATTAATGAAATATAAACCATAATGTGACCACTTTAAAAATATTAGGATTTATTCTAAGCCAAATAATAATTCATTTACTGTCCAAAAAACAAAATGTACGATCTATGATGAAGACATGCCATATTATAATTTTTTTAAATGCACTTAAATCAGTATCAATTTTGAAATCTGGCTATTTGATTAAAATAAGCACCTAAGTTCCCATTCTTAACAAGGCATGTACAATTTTTAGTATTTAAACAAATCAGAGAAAATCTGAGTGAAGAACTTTTAAATTTCTTAACTTTTAAAAATAACAATGTCCTAACATTTGTAACTAACCAATCTCTGTATATTCTTTACAGAATTTAATATTTAAAAAACATTAAAGGCTACTAATAAATTGCTGAACTGTACCTGCTCAACATTAGCCCCTCTGTGGTAATCTAGCACCAACCACAGAACTTTATGCAATGATGGAAATGTTCTCTGTCGGCACTGACCAATATAGCAGCAATGAATCACATGGGGCTGAGCACCTGAAATGTGGCCAGTTCAACTGAGAGACTGAATTTTTAATTCTATTTAATATTAATTAAGTTACAATTTAAACTTAAATAGCCACACATGGCTCATGACTATCACATTAAACAGCGTTATGTCCAGACAATCAAAAATTCTTGGCAGTTGTATCAGCTGTTTTAACACCAGATGGTATTAAATGTTTTTTTTGTTTGTCTGTTAGTTAGGTGCTGGTGATTACTAGACTAATAATATGGTTGTGTCTGCCCTCAGGAGCTAACACTGAAATGGAAGGGTAAATACAAAAAGATACACACAAAAAACCATAACGAAGGCTAAGTACAGTGATACCAACTAGGCATAAGATAAAATATCAATAAAAACACCTAGGAGGAAGATTTAACCAGACCTGGGAAGGGAAAATGTGTGGCAGCCAAGGCTTAAGGTAAGTCTTAAAGGATGAGCAGACAGAACCCAAGGCTTAATTACCTCACCTGTGAACCACTCTAATGGCCTCCGAATTGATTGCTATCACCTCCACTCCTTTCAACAACAATCCATCCACCATACCACTGTGTCATTAACATTCCTAAATATGCAGCTCAAATAATGTCACTCTTCTGCAAAATTCTATGCAGAACTATGTCCAGGTTCTTTAGATGAAATTTTAAAGACCCTTCTGCCCTCGATCCAAATTATTTCCCAGTCTTCTTTCCTATTATGCCCCTATTCACATCTAATATTTAGCCAAAATGGATTCCCAGAGCAAACAGTTTCATCAACAAACCCCCTTCTTTCCTATTACTTATTCTGTTTCTTCTAAGAAAGTTCTCTAGTGAAGCTCTGCTAACTAACTTTAAATCCTTCAAGGCTCAGCTCAAAAGCTTCATGAAGGCTTTTTCTTTTTTTTTCTTTTTGGATTTCTTTCAAATAAATGCAAGGTCTCAGGACAAGAAGTCCTAATATTGAATGTATACTATTTTATATTACAGTTACTTGGATTATTCTCTGCAGTACACTAAAATCATCAAATGTAAGATTGACTCTTACACTCTTACACTCTTACTCATCTTTTATTTTATCACCTGGGAAATGATAAACCTGTTGAGTAAATAAAGGCTTTTTTTTTTAATCTCTTGACAAATTATGACCTGAGTATTCTGAATCCAAACTCATTTATTTGTTGGCCTATACAACTGAAAGGTTCGAAGGATTTTCAGACTTTTCCTATGTGAAGTAAATCTACTACATAGGAATTGAGTAATGTATTTACATGAACATAGAAACCTAAAAAAAAAAAAAGGCCTCAGTTCTTTAAAGGAGTCTAACCTAATTTGGGAGGTATTTTGTGCCAAAATTATTATTAGAGATTTAACTGATATCAAAACTCAGAGAAGAAGGGGCATACTTATGTTAAAGTGGTTAGGGGAGAATCTGCAGGAAAGGCAGGACCTGAGCTGAGCCTTAAGACATATTTAAGAGGAGAGGAGTAGGAAGAAGAGAAAGGGGAGATAGGTATTACCAAGTACTATTGATTCCTCTTGTGAAGTAATTCTCTGGCCCATACCTTCTCATTCCTTTCCCAAGTAAGCAAAGGTCAGTTTTCTCTACCAACCCACCCAAGATTTGCCATTTCTAAAGCCTAGGTATATCCTTCCTTTCCCTAAAACTCTTTGTCCTATTCCAGTGTCTGCACCAAAAGTTTTTAAAATTACTATATAATATTTAACTACTACACAGTCTTTGAGATGTGTATAGTAAACTCCTTGAGGGCAATGTGTTATGTCTCATACCTCTTTCTTTTTTTCTTAAGGAGCTTAGAGCAAAGCTGAAGTCACTGCAAATCCTTAGTAAATACTAATTGATTTAAGGGGTAAAGGACTGGAGGAGTGAAGTGTCTTACACAGGGAGCAGTTAAGAAAGAGCCTAAATAGACAGCTTACACTGAAAATGAGAAACAAACTAAGAGCTAGGGATGACCACAGATATCCATCTAAAAATGCAGAATTGATTCATTAGGCAGAGTCAGTGCTGGTATTTTTTTTTTGAGAATGGGACTATCATAATTAAATCAGTGTTTTAAAATTTCTCTATAAAAGTTACTTCTAGAAAATAAGTCTGAATTTAGTAAAGAAAGCATTCAGGCATCAAGTTAAGAGAAGCTGGTGGTAGGTACTATATATCAGGTGAAAAAAGGTGATGGGAACAGAGTAAAAACAGACCACTGGACACATTTTGAAGGAAAAACGGACAGATCTCAATAAATACTTGGTTACAGAGAATTAAAGAAAGGAAATAACAAAAGAAGACAGTGAAGTATGTGGGACCTGAGTAGGATTGCTCCATTTTGCAATGAAGTCCAAACTAAATTTGTGTAACACTCTCAAAATATTTTAAATGCTTTCTTAAAATCCATGTTAAACAAATACTTTAAATGGTTAATTAACTCTGCAAAGAAACCATACTTACCAAAGCAGGATACCATTCACTCTTCTCAGATGTAGATACCACACTTACAACTTTTCCTAATAATTCATCATTGAGACGTCGCTTATCTTCATCTTCCTCTTCACTACTTTCTTCTTCTTTTTCATCTTCATTACTAAAAGTTAGAATAACTTTATCAGGATCTTAACATCAACCATTTTTGATACAGTCATTACCCCAGGGTAGTACTCTCTTCATTCAAGTTGGAATTGAAGAAATGGATACTTCCCTAGCCCCAAAGAAGTAGTCCTGCACTGTCCATGGTAACTCTGAGTCCACTTCACTAGATCAGTGAGGACCTGGACTTAGACTCTCATGCCAACCACTGGCTGGGACAGAAAAGTTATATCACCAGGAAGTATTTACTGTGCCAAATACAGTTTAAGAGATTGCCCTTCCACTTTTTATGTATGCCAGGTTCCAGATAATATAACTCTAATTCTCCAACAGGTTAGGAAAAGATCTCACCAAACACATCAGGAGGTTTATTTAGATAACCTATCTGGATAACTAACCAATCAGACAAGGCCACAATGAGGAAAAATCTACAAAACAATTGGCCTGTACTCTTCAAAAATGTCACTGTCATGAAAAGACAAAAAAAGGCTGAGGAACTTTTCTAGATTAAAGGAGACTTAAGAATCACATAAACTAAATGCAATGCATGATCTTGGATTGAATCCTGGAATCAGGCGATGGTATAAAGGCTATTATTGGGACAACTGACAAAATCTGAAATATGTACTATATATTATCAGATAATAGCATTCTATCAATGTTATCTATTCTGAATTTGATAACCATACTTTGATTATATAAGAGAATGTCCTTGTTCTTACATAAACTATTTAGGGGTAAGAAGTCATGATGCTTGCAACTTCCTCTTAAATGGTTCAGCCAATTAAAATTATTATTAAATAAAAAATAATTATAATACATGTAATAAAGACAGGAAATGATAAAGCAAATGTGTCAAAAAGTTTTAATAATTTAGTGAATCTGGATGATGAGTATATGGAAGTTTATTGTATTCTTCTTACGATTTTTAAACTTGAAATGTTTTTGAAATAAAAAGGCTAAAAAAACACATATACGCACATAACATAGCAAAATAATCCTATCAATTAAGGAATTTGGCAAAGTAACTCAAAACAAAAATAGCCTTTTTTAAAAAGGGGTTGAGATCATTATTCCTATTACTTTGTCCAAGAATTAAGAACAAAGTCTACTCAGGGTAAAATGTCTAAAACAAGGATACAAGATGCTGTGGAAAGGTCACCCAAACAAATTTCACCACCGTAGAAAAACCACTTATTTAATGTTGTGATAATTGTAATGTTACTGGACATGAAAACACTCACACCGGCAGAGAGGACCTCCTTCCTCTGTTCGTCTTCTTTGCAATTACTGGAGTTCCAAAATGCTCTGGATTTGTTAATGGAAGCTGGTCAAGCGTCTCGATAAGAAACAGACAAATTAAATCACTTTTTGCTTCTACATTAGTAGCTGTTGTTCAATTTAAAAAGTCCATCCATGTTACCCTACCTCACTCTCAGCAAAATGTCTCTCTCCTTTTAAGCATAGTGAGGTACGTCTCAATGTTCTCTCATCACCATCATCAAACACTGCAATAGGCAGAAGATATCAGAGAATTTATGCACACTTATTGCTATTTACCTGGGGCTTAAGAACCATTATTTATTAGTTACGCTCCAAAACCTTTTAAAATATACACATATTTTTCATTCTATAGATACCAAACAAACACAGGTTAATGGCTGCCCCAAACTGCTTAAGTGTCTCCATTCACTTTTTCAATCTCTATCACTACAGAACGACCTTCTTAAACCATTAGCAACCTAGTCAAAGCACAGATATTAAATTACCTTTAATCTTAGAAGAACGAGCAAAAACCTGGTTAAAAAAAAAGAAGTATCATGGGTTTTTTCGCAACAGTTATCAATGGAGTATCTCTAATGTCCAGAAACTGTCTGACTGCTCGTAATGCTGTTGGTTCACTCTACTTCTACTTATTTGCATGATAACCTAATATAACAGAAGTACTGGCTGCCAAATTCTAAAGTCATAAGATTCAACTTGTTTCTTTTGCTAGAGGAGGATGCAAGAAGTTTAGAAATAAAAGTTGAAACACCAGAAAGAAGAAAAATTTTTTTTAATTCTAAAAAATAAGTCGTAATTGCACAGAAGCTTTCTCAAGTTTTTATTTCTACTACATTTAAAAGAAATCACACTACTTGGAAACTGTGTAAATATTTCAAGAAAATGGGGGCAAGGAATTTAACAATTTACCACCAATGCTCTTCATATACCTAGCTCTATAAATTATTTTGATAATTTTATAGGTTTAATTTTCCAGAAAGGTACTGATTTTACCATCTAATATTCAAAGAAAATTTTCTCAGAAGATACCTGACACCCAGCTTTATGAAAAAATAAAATACAAGAAGACAGAATCCTTACCTCTGATACTTAAAATACATATACACATCAACAAATGTTTATATATATTATGGAAAAAGCATATATACAGGAAAGCATACAAAAACAAAAGGGATTATTATTTTAAGATTTAATCCTAATTTTTATAATTCTATGTTTTTCAATTTTTTAATGTTTTTCCAATTTAACAGAATAGATTAATGTTAAGAAAGGAAAATTCTATATTATCTTGATTTAATATCTTAAAATCTTTACCTTGTTACCTATATAATTACAATCCTGAATTTTTTTTAAAGGGCTGCTTTATTAGCAAAAACTTTGCCTTTGAATAATAAACTTTTTTCATGGTAGAAACTTAACTATGTAAGCGTACTCAACTTCTTCAATATTTATCCACCTCAGTCAGTTCCTTCTCTTAGACTAAAGACACCTAGTTCAGATTCTCTTACATGCAGGAGACAATGCAGAGAATATTAAAAGCTCCTGATGCACATATTTAAAGAACCATAATAATTCCGCAAAATCATCTGTGTTATACACTGTCAATGATGCAGAAATTAATGACCACCTGCAGACACAATGACAGGATAAAACACAACATCCTCCAACAATTACATCACTAATCTACACTTGATTAACACTGGTTTAAACATTTGTATCACAATTATGATTTATATGGTGTCATCGAGTCTGATAAATAAACCACTGCTCTTCGAAAAATTCAAAATCATGAAATTATCATACCAAACTTAAAATAATTTTTCATGTTATTATTAATGTCCATTAAGTATGCTAAAGAATAAAACTTAAAAGTTCCAATTTTCCTTAATGCCTACAATACCAAAGATGGTGACACTGGACACACACATATACACTATATACATCACATTTAAGTGGTGGAGATGTGAGGAAAGAAAATGAGAATATAAGACAAATGACTAATATCAAATTTATGAAACAAAATCTTTTCCACAATATTTTATTATTAATCAATGGCAGCCCCAAATCAAAATGCTCTAATGAGAAATTTCAACAATTTAACATTCTGAGTTCTTGTTTTTTTTAAAATATTCACCTTGAAATATACCAGATTTTTGAAGGAAAAAATTAATCTCACTTCAACACAATTTTACCATGGTTAGAAATAAGGTAAGGACCAAAGTCAACTGTGGTACAAATAACCCTTTTACATTTTTTCACAGGAACCGAACCCCTTCCAACTTCAAATGAACAAAGAGAAACAGAATTTTCTCTGTTTCTCTTAAAAAATTTTTTAAAGAATTTTTTAATTCATAAAATTATACAAAGGTATGTATTTGAGTACTTTATACAAGCTTGTTGAGCCATATAACTTCTCAAGATTTTCTGAAAGACAAACAGAAAATGTAACAACATAGTGGACTTATTTAATCATGACATCCCTGATTATCAAAATCATTAAGAAGTTCCATCTAGGGCTTCCCTGGTGGCGCAGTGGTTAAGAATCCGCCTGCCAATGCAGGGGACATCGAATCGAGCCCTGGGCCGGGACGATCCCGCATGCCGCGTAGCAACTAAGCCCGTGCACCACAACTACTGAGCCTGTGTTCTAGAGCTCACAAGCCACAACTACTGAAACCCGCGTGCCTAGAGCCCATGCTCTGCAACAAGAGAAGCCACAGCAATGAGAAGCCCGCACACTGCAAGGAAGACCCAACACAGCCAAAAATAAATAAATAAATAAAATTTATTTTAAAAAAGTTCCCTCTAGGGAATTCCCTGGCAGTTCAGTGGTTAGGACTCTGCACTCTCACTGCCAAGGGCCCAGGTTCAATCCCAGGTCGGGGAACTAAGATCTCACATGCCATGAGGTGTAGCCAAAAAAAAATAAGTTTCCTCTATAACTTCCATGTTAGAAATATCATCTTAAAGAACACATAATTTGAAGGCATTGAACACTGACTCTGGCATTTTGATAAGAGTTAAATAATTAACTGGTGTGTGTACATTAAGCTTATTTTTGGTTCAAGGTGTATACTACAGCATGACAAGAGAAAAAAAGTCAGAGTATAAGGATTTAGTAATTATAAGATATGAAATGTCTTATACTTGCCAAAAATGGCACTTGAATAGATCACTCACTGAGTGCAAGAGACCAGATACTACAAAAGTTGTATCTCTGTTAGTATATTACATATAAATTCTAAAACCTAATTTGAGGACAATGACAAAGCTAAGACTCTCTCTATAACATTAATCATACTAGATAAAATCATGCTAATGGAAACAAATATACAAAGCCTGACCCTAAACTGTTAGAATTCAAAGAAACAAAAGTAACAGGGATCTAATCTAACTACTAAATACAAAAGATTTACCTGTTATCATAGCACTGTTACGATGCTGGAGAATAATAAGATAATAACAACAGTAAATTAACTTTATCTATCCAAAGATACAATTGGCTATTACTTATTAAGCTTCTACTATGCCCTGATCCTCACAGCAGCCTCTACAGGGTCGGAATCACTATCTTCCTTTTATAGATAAAGAAATTGAGAATTAGAAGGTTCATCTATGAGCTACAATTTAGTTAAGAGGGGATCAAAATGAATTAACAAACAGGTAAGAAACAGAGGCATAACATGAACACTGGGAAGAGAGTTAAGAATTCTGACTTGATAAACAACAAGGTCCTACTGTATAGAAAAGGGAACTATATTCAATATCCTGTGATAAGCCATGATTAGAAAAGAATATGAAAAAGAATGTATACATATGTATAACTGAATCACTTTGCTATACAGCAGAAATTAATACAACACCGTAAATCAACTATATTTCAATAATAAAAATTAATTTTTTTAAAACCCTCAAACTTTATCTTGTTAATAAACAAAAAATAGACAAAAA
This sequence comes from Mesoplodon bidens, assembly GCF_964165515.1. Taxonomy (NCBI): domain Eukaryota; kingdom Metazoa; phylum Chordata; class Mammalia; order Artiodactyla; family Ziphiidae; genus Mesoplodon; species Mesoplodon bidens. The sequence goes on along the minus strand of NC_138178.1, from coordinate 135,610,902 downwards.
AAAGAATTCTGACTTGGTGAAAATAAGTATTATTGCTATATCTGTTTATACCGGTAACAATTAACAAAACATTTCACGTGATACAATAAAAGCTTTAAAATTAAAAATATATGCATACCCTAGGTAAAACCAATAGTTCTGTTGCTCATAAAATCATCTGTGATAACTACAGAAGCCCCTCAGCAGCTAAGATCAAAAACTTCAGGAATCTGGAAATTTAAGAAATTAACATTCAAATGTATAATTATGTTAACAAAATATCATGAGAATGTTAAGTCTTACAGAAGGCTATTTAAACAATGGGTTAAAGCCTATCACAGGACTAGACAGACTTGTTACTTAGTACTTTTTTTCTTAATGAATGATTTTCTAGTCAGGGGAATAACCACTTGGATTTGAAAACATTTTCTGGTTGATTCTGGTTATAACAACATTCGTCATATGCAGTTCTAATCAAATTAAAAGCCTTATAAGCCTACAGCACATTCTACAAAAGTCAGTCCATTCACCAGGTTAATGTAACCCTCCTCTACTCTTTTAACTTAGAATTTCCATGAGATCTGATAAAACTGATGTGCAAAATAAGAAGATATGAGAAAAATCCAGAAACTTAAAAAGCATGTCACAAAAATATATCAGTGATTGAAAAGATTTTACTGTTAAACTTGATATATGATGTGTTTACATACATTTGCATATAAATTATTTAAATTAAAAGCAACTTTCTCCTTTACATTTTTCTTATTTTTCAAATACAATGTGTTATTTTCATATTCTAACAAAGCAAAAGAAGAACAGTTTTAGAATGTCTTAGTGACAGTTATATTTGTCAGGAATTAAAGACAACATTCAAGTGGAGATATGAATTCTAATCCCAATTTTGGTATCTTCTGAATGGCTGGACAGATAGCAATACACTTCCATACATTACAGGTTCCTTATCTTTAATGCAAGGAAAAGAACTGCCAAATGAATAAACTGCTAGGAAGCATTGTTTTATGATAGGAAGGGGAAATATTTCAAAGTCTCAAAAAACTTAAAAATCCATGAACTGGTGCTATTTATTGTTCAACATTGGAGAGCAAGGTATTATTAGATTTTTTTTGAGTTATATTAGATCCATAATCTTTTTCAAAATTGGTCATTCAGCTATAATATGAAAAATTAATACCTATATTATATAAGGAGTTAATAACAGTTCCTCAGATAACTTTTGATCACTGATAATTATAACTCCTATTTAATCCAAATCAGCAGTATGTTACCCCCTTTTGTTTCATTTTTAAGAGCCTGACATAATTTCAAGTTCTTTTAAAATCAAAAAACATTGAGACCATTAACAATACTTTGAATACTTTCTGATTCTACCTATATAACACTTTGCTAGGAATTAGAAATCAATAAAAATTCCAGAAAAGAGCAATTAAGTAGTCACTCAATTAAAGAAAATTATAGAAAGTTCGTGACCTGTGAGAGATTACACATTTTATTTTGCCATCTTTTAATAAGGATCATTCTTTATGTGGCCTACATCCTTCAATACCTAAACATTCTTTACAGCAGAGTGCTATACTGAGTATACTTAAGAGAATAGTGCCTCTTAACATCTTAAAATTTTTTGGTCACTGTCTCTCATTACACAGATGCAAAAATCTTAAGTTGGATTCTTCTCCCCTAATTAGTCTCTGTTTCTACAAATGTGGTCCGTTTTTCTAAGTGTGTACTAACTTCATTAGATTCAGCCAATGTGCTTATAAAAAGAAAGATTCTTGGGTTGCCATCCCAGACGTACTAAATTAGAGATTTGGGGTCCTCAAATCCTTGTTTTTTCAAATGAGCACCAAGTGATTCTTATGTACACTAGTGCTTAATATATGAACCATATGCAATTAAGATTCTAAGCTCTTTGAGAACAAGAATTATACAATTTCTTCTGTTATTATCTATCAAAGAAAATCACCACAGAGAATGCTCAGTAGCAACTAGTTTTCATCAATACTAAAGTGCCATTCATGTAAAGGACAGAGATTGCTATTCATAATTGAAGGATTATTCTGGGGTGCAGAAAATCCAAAATGTGAAAACCTGAAAAGTACTGCTGCTGCAGAAGTGTAAGCATTACATCAGTAAAACTTCACAAGTATTGTGAATGTAACCTTGATATTGGGCACCAAATAGGATGCATGTTAGTATTCAAACATGCATCATATTATTTCCCATGATTCTGCACACATCAACTCCTGTCATTTTTACCACTGCTTTGTTTAATAGAGCAAAATTGTATCCATTTAAAATCTAAGAGTGAATTTTAAGCTTTGTTTTTAAATCTCTAACAACTATCAACAGTCACTATTAAGCCTCCTAAAAATATATAGTTCAGAATAATAGCACCATTGTGAACCAACACCAACTTGTAGGAGGTCTAAGAATAAAAATGGTTAGAAAATATTAGGTACATACAGCACATTGCTACTACTAATAGAAGCCACAGAGTAAGACACGGGAAGTACAATTTTCAACCAAAGCGTGTTCTTCACAGCTTTGAGCATCAACTACAGATGAATGATGTTTACCCAAGGCAACAAATCAAGTAAACTAAAAATAAACCTAAAGGGTCATTTCTTTACCTTCTGCAAGGAAACCACAACACTATAATTACATCTTTTATACCAAGACATAAATGTAAAAACCAAATAATGCTATAGACGTTCAGTGTAAAGCCAACGATTGGATGTTATCCACAGGACTGTGTAGTCTGAAAGTAATCAGAGGAGACTTGGAAATCTTAATTATTGCTATTCTCATCAACATAATGACAGGAACAATATAAGTACTACATTTAGGTTTTCATTTACCTGCACTGTGACACTTGTTGCTACTCACTACAGTAAAGTTTTTTAAAGCCAGTATAAGCTTATGCATGAAATGTTAAGAATGAATTCACATTAGCAGCATATATATCTTTTGTGAAAGGTGTTACTAAGAGAGTCCTGACTGCATTGAAAATCAAAAACTAAGCTATGATCACCTAGGCTTGAATCTACTCTGGCCCAAATTTTTTTAGTTTGTAAATTCTGTGGTAATATCTATAGTACCTTTATATAAAATAGGCAGCAATACAATAAAAGACTGCAACTATGCAATTTTAATTGTAATTCCAGAAAAAGTTTAAAAGTCTGAAAACTTACAATACTAAGTTGTATTGATTTTTCTAACGGAAGAAAAATAACCATATAATTTAACTTTCTTGAAGGGAAATATCAAGATAACCTAAAAAAGAAGTACATTCTTGGATGAAATAGCCATAAGTGGCCAAGTTACTATAAAGAGATAATTAGGTTTTTTTTCTTACCATCAGGGTGTCATTAAAATTTTAGCTATCTATATCAAGTAAACTGACAGGAAAGAATACATATTTCTCTGCCAAGGTAATGATTCAATGAATTTACAAAACAGAGAGATAGATACGAAACCCACAAATTAAATCCTCTATATTAAATTACCTAACTACCTACCCACAGTATACCAACTAGCATCTGTCAACTTGCTGATAACAGCTTCCTGAAAGGATCCATCAGATGTCCTTGTTTCAACAATGGCTCCAACCTAAAACAAAAAATCCAAATTTCATCACCAAATTTAAACAAACAAACCAAATCACTCATACCAACTATATGACCTGGGTTAAAAAAAAATGTATCTATTTATGGTAATTCTACCTTACATTGGCTTAGATCTTTATCATTTATAGTGTTCATACATTTACCATGCAATTCAAGTCTCAAAATGCTTAGGCTTAAGTAAGATAGCTATTATTACCCCTATTTTACATGTTGAAAATTGTGGTTTAGGAAGAGAGAATAATTTGCAAAGAGTCCAGGATGAGAACCCAGTCTTTCAAGTCTCATTTCAGAGCTTTTTTTACTACATGATACTGCCTTCAAGAAAATTGTGGAATGTAAGAACCAAAAAACCATAGGACAGCAAAAACAGCTTCAATTTTCTTTCATGTAAATATTGAATATTGGATTCAGCATTTGTATTTAAGGGACCTTTTAGATAGAGGTTCACCTGGAGAGTGAGGGATGGACCAGCTGACCTTCTTTCAGCTTCCAGACCTTTGCATATCAGATATTAACCGAAGTGGTACTCTGACATAACAAAGATTTATAACATAAACAAATGGCCAGAAATGGCTGGAAAACATAATGTAGGTATTCATTAAATTGAACTATTAAGTCAACATAGTTTACTTGGTAAATTAGAAAAACAGACGATTCAGACTTATGATACTGGTATATTACACTTATCAAGCTAAACATCTGTGGCAACCATATGAAAAACAAAATGTAGTATTCAGTCCAAGAATTCAAAACAAAAGGTAGCTGAAACTCATGTTCACATATATTAAATTACCCTTCTGTAAGATGTTTAACATTCTTTAACTAACGAAACAGCCATTGTAATATCATAATTTATACTAACTCTACAACACCTTATTTGTATTTTTGTTTTCTGATTAACATTTTTTAACATTTTAAAAGTGTATCTACAAATATAAAATCCAATAAATCACTGTATGAATTTACGATTCATCATTTCAGATTGTAAACTGTACAAAATACGTACTCTTAAAGGACCCTTTACTTGGTCATCTTGCACCAATTGTGTAGTATTATCCTGTTTCAGGAGTACCTAAAAAACATTTTTGCACAATAGTTTGCATGTTACTTTTAAAACAGTACATTTATGGTAATACTGTAACAAAAATGTCTTTATACTTTCTTAGCATCCTTAGCATCTTAGCATCCTCTGGTATAATACTTATTCCATTGTATTTATGTTTATTGTCTCTCTCATTAACTGTGAGCTCCTTGAGGGCTAGAGTCCTCCTCACTATATCCCCAGCAGTTAGCAAGTGTCAATACACATTACAGGCACTTAATAAATGTTTGCTGAATTAACTATAGAAGGTTTATAATCTGTAGTAATTATTGTAAAACCTTAAAATTGCCTTCACTGCTTTTTATCAACTAGTCATAAAGGTTCTGTCACCAAGTATATTTAAAAAAAAACAGCATCAAACTTTATTGCCTACATGCAAGGTAAACAAATTAAAACCAGAAGTCTTCTGGTCCTTTATAAAGTAAACCTAAATAATAATCTGATATGCAATTCAGTTACAAATAAGTGCTCCCTTCTACTACAGATCCTCCCACATATATAAGGTAACTTGCTCTATTAAGAGAGAGGGAGAATGGGAGAGGGAGACGGAAAGGGAGCATGTACCCAAATAAGGGGAAACTTCAAATTCTAGGTTACTTATGTATAAGACCTCCCCAGACAATCATTGTATTGATTTTAAATTAAATTAATTAATCTACAAAGAGCCACAATATTAACAAAACGTTAAAATTCTCAAAGAATTCCAAGTAAATATTTAGTAAGGAAATCCTGTATAGCTGACATAGTAAAAAGGCTATATGAAACAAGGAAGAAATGAATGTCAAATGATATCCTAAGAATACTCGAAGAAAAGTTTCACCAGCAGATGGAAGTTTAAACAGAAAGTTTATAATAATCATAGACAAATCTATTTGTCTACCACACAAATCACACTCCTCTAGTTTAATGGTTCTCAAACTTCAACATTCATCAGAAACACCTGAAGGGCTTGTTATAACACAATCATAGGACCCCATCCTCAGCGTTTCTGACTCGGTTTGTCTGGGGTGGGGGCCTGAGAATTTGCATTTTAAACCAGTTCTCAGGTGAGACTGATGCTGCTGGTCCTGGGTCCACTGTTCACTTATTCATTCAACACATTCTGAGCACCCCCTGTTTATAAGGCACTGGTCTAGGTATTGCGAACAGAACAAGGTAAACATTTCCTCCTTCCAGGGTGCTTAATTTTTGTAGGAAAGGATCACATATGTAAGTGAAAAGCAAATTGCAAAACTGAAAGTACAGAATGATCCAATGATAATAATAACAAGGATTAAGATGCTTTTAATCCTTCAGTACTTTTCTGTACTTCCAAATATTGTACAGCAATCAATAACTTTTTTTCTGGTCACAAAAGCATCTTAAAATTATCTTAAGATAAAATTCTTAAGTCATTTTTATCGCTGTCTTGAAATGATAATTCCCACTGTTTTGTTTGTAGTAATCTATTGTTTTTTCTAATCACTTGAAATCATCGCTACCTGAATAATATGAAAGGAGAGAAAATAGCTTATAGCCTAAGTAAGCATGCTACCGCAAACAGGAAAGATCCAAATGATGGGAAGTATCATGAGTATGGTATTTCATGGAAGCACTTGGAATAATTTCTCATCTTGAGTTCTTTATTCCCAATTCTTAATGTGCTTTTCCTATAGTTTTGTATGTAACAGTGCTTTCACATAGAAATGATTCACGAAGTGAAGTAATAGTTCAATAAATAAAATGTTGATTTGCAGTCTCCTAATTCCATCCCTAATTCTCTTCAATCGAGCTAATAAAGCTGTTGCATTAAAAAAAATTACCTTAACTTTTACCAGCCTTTTCACAGTCTTAATTTTTGCCTCACAGAAGGCACCTCGGTACTTGGCACTGACATCAGTTCCCACTGTCAGGTAGGCAGGCTCATCCGCCGCCTGATGAAAGGAACATACAATATGAATGTCACTACTATTTTCCCCTACTCCAACCCCAAGTCTCATCAAAAGGTTCTGTATTTCAAGTAATAAGAACATTAACATTATTTGCTTATTAATATCATTGATAATTTGAAAAATACCCCTAAAGCAAATACTTTATTAGCAATCCTTTACTTTATAAACTATATCCTGAAAACATAAAACAATTTAAATTGTAACTAGAAAGTATAAGTAGGAAATATAATGTTTTTTCATTCAGGTACAAAATGATCCAACAGTTTTATGATATATTTAAGAAATGAAAAAATTTAAAAATCCAGAAAAGGTATATTTATTTTAAGTGTCTCATAAAACTTTAAGTTAGTCAGTTATGGCCTCCTGAAATTTTGTTTTCAAATTAAAAGAAATATTGCTATTAAAATTAACACTAACAAATACATAACTAAATGTTTATTAATATAGCTACATAAAGGCAACTGTTTTTGGATACACAATAACTGTACAGATAATAAATGAAGCCAACCCATTTGATAAGGAGAGCATTATTTAGAAAAATCATTGGCTAAATGCTGCATTTTAAAGCTTTAAATCTAAATTAACTGATGAATGCAGAGATGTGAACTGAGGGTAGCCGTATCTAGTTTATCAACACTAATCTTCTTGGTGTATTTAAAAAAAAAAAGTTTCACAAAGAAATATCTACTTTTAGCAAATGGCCGTGATCAGAATGATACATGGAAAGATGGGAGAAATTTCACTCCACCATTCATTTTAATCTTGACAGTAACAGAATGATTGCTATCTCAATCTGTCATTTTACGAATATTTTCCAAAAGTTAAGTATATTCATACAAGCTCAACTCAACAATGCTAAGTGCAAAGGTGACAGTGTACACTTTAGAGAAATACTTTCAAGTAGAAAATGATTTTTCATTAAGTTTTCCCAACTAACATTAAAGAAGGTACACTGTTACTTCAAGGAAATAGGAAAGCAAGAGGAAGTTTGGGAAAATCTTGTATTTCAGAGCTTAATACACTGAAACAGTAAATGAGTAAGGAATCAAGTTTAAAGTTAGTGCATTTATGAATAACGCAAATTGAAGAGAAGTACTTTTTGCAAATAAATATCTGACCTGAAACATTCAATGCCACAGAACTGCAGGATGTTATACCTTCCTTTCCCTTTAAACATCACATATGATGTTTGCAATATTAGTTGTCTTCAGGAGAATTTTTTTTAGGTTGGATATACATTTAAAATATTTACTATAAGGACTGAACTAAAATTAAGTATTATTAGTTATAATAATAATATATAATAATACTTAGTTTTAGTTCACCTTCAAATATTTTACGCACAAAATTTCACTTTATCCCCAGAAGAAATGGTATCTCCCTTACACAATCCACACATTCCTTCCTTAGAAAATCGCATTGGCACTGGGGAAGAAAAAAAAAAATCAAAAAATCCCCCAAAGAACCAAAGCAGGACAAAAGCTTTACTTCTGCAAAGGTCGCTGCCAACACAGGAAGTGTTTAAAAATACTAGCCCAATGGACAACAATGGAAAGGCTGCAGCAGCCTTTCCAAAGTGCTAACTGCTTCGGAGAGGGGCCCAAATGACCGCATTTAGACACAATGATCATCTCTCACCCATTCAACACGTCCTCATTTTCAGAAAGCGCTGCTTAGCAGACGGATCAATTTTGAGTAGCAAAAAAAATGACATTCCATAGCACTGGCCTCACGACAGTCAGTGTCCAGGGCACGAGGTTCCGAGCAGCGTCGACTCTACTTACCTTCATTTTCACTGGTGATCTGTGGGGTTCCAGCTCAACGAGCTATCGTCTCCGTCGCTGGAACCAAGGGGAGGGGAAAGACAGGCACAGAATCAGTCAACGAGGGGAGCGACCCAGGGAAAGAAAGTAAACAAACGCCAGCGGGGAGGGGCAGAACCCTCACCAGGGAAGGGATAAGATCCCCTCCGAGGGCAGCCAGGACGCAGGAGCCGAGGGGGTGGCAAGAACCCCACGGGCGCCAAAGGGCAGTGGGTTCCGCCGCGGAGTTCGCCAGCGGCCCACCGCGCCCCCGCCTCGCTCGCCACTTTGACCCGGAATGCTCAACTCAGAGCCCCAGGACGGGTCGCTCTGGAGAAGGGCAGGGCGCCGTTTGGGCTTCCCCGGGCCCCCCAGAGGCGCGGTCGCCGAGCCTTGGCTCAGCCGCCCCCCGGATACCCCGACTTCGGCCCGCGCCCCGCCTCCGCCGATCGGCCCCCTCCGCCCGCCCCGGGCCCGCGGTGGCGGCAGCGGAGTGTCACGGCGCCATTGCTCTCCTTCCTCTGCTCTGCACCATATCAGAAAGGAGAAGCACTTCTTCACCCGAAGGGGCAGGGACCGTGGCCTTCAGCCCAGAGGCGCGCGACGGAGGGAAGACCAGCGAAGGGAAGAAGGCTGGGGGGGCGGAGAGAAGGAGGGGAGGTGGCCCGGACAGGGTGTGGGAGGGGAGGGGAGCCGCACAGCGGCAGCCGCCGCCTCCTCCCCGCGCCCGCCTCAACTTTTTGTACAGCCCAGAGCGGTACCAGCCCCCAGTCCCTCAGGTCCAACCACGGACTCCACGGGGGAGGACGCGCCGCAGAGTTGGGGGCCGGCTGCCCCAAGCAGCCTGCTCCTCGCCTCGCGGAAGCAAACTTAGCGGCGCGGCCAGCCCACAGCCATTTTCCCGGGGAACCCGGGGAAGCGGCCGAGGAGGCAGCTGCGGCGGCTGTTCCCGCAGTTGCTGCCGCTGCTCCACGACTTGCCCCTTCCCCTGCGCTCGCCGCCCCGCTTGCCAAGCATCCCCCCACCCCACCTCCAAAGCTTCCAACTGCACCGGGACCCCGGGCAGCAGCACCAGCTGCTAGTGCCGCTTCGTCCATTCAGTATCCCCCGCTTCTCTTCTCCCCACCTACCAACTGCGGGTGAAGTGCGCGCTGTCAGCCCCCGAGTCCTCCGCCCCACTGACCCCCGTGGGCCCCAGTCCGGGAAGCACCACTCCCGGCCGCGGCGGCAGTTCCTGCGCCCGGTTCCCCACTCGCCCGATTTACTGCCACAATCCACCAAATAACAAGCTGTTGAGCAGACTCGCTTCTACACGAACTCCTATTGGCTGCTCATGACGCCGAAGAGTTTCGGATTGGAGCTCGCTACCTGCCGTCCTCATTGGATGTAGCTCTGAAACTTCACGGATTGGTGCGAAAAACAGCAGGTAGGACATCTGCCACTTATGACTGGCTGCCTCCGAAGACTAACGTTACTGGAGAATCAGGTATTGAGTAAGCAAGTCCTGAAAAGTGATTGGTAAAGACGACTCCGGATGTACTTAACTGAGCACTGATTGGTCAATTGAGGGGTCAGGAAGAGCAGTTCGGCACGAGGATTGGCAGTTGGGTGTCCCATGGAAACCGAACCCGGAGCTGTGGCCAGGACTTGCACGGGGGCGGGGCAGGGTCTTTCCAAAGCGCCTGCGCTGAACCAGTTTCTCGGCGCCATTTTGTCTGGGCAGCGGTGGCTGCAGGTCTACTGCATTTTATGTTTCTGGCGAGACGAGAGTGGAATCTTCATCCCGTGGATTCATTTAGCTGCCGCAACCATCCACCGTTCCCTCCAGGACAGCACCTAGTGAAGATCGGAAGAGTAGCGATCTGTGAGAAAGGTCAGTTGGAAGCGATAGTTGTCCGGTGGACTGGGGGATGGCGCAGATCTAGCGGCACCGGCACCGGAAGTGAGGGGGCCGCTCGGCAGCCATAGCGGAGTAAGTTCTCCCTGCGGCTGGGTGGGGAGCTGGGGGCGGGCTGAGAGGGGGCGAGGCTTCTTCTCTCGAGGCCCCAGAGAAAGAGGCGGAGGGGACGTGCACGTCTCTTTTCTCCGGACTGATCCTTTGGACTCCTCTCGGGAGTGTGAGAGATGTTCGGGATGCAGCCCCTCTCAGAGCAGTGCTTCCTCTCTTTGGAAGTGGATTTCGGTAGCTTGTCACGTTCTGTGACCAAGGCCACCGGCTGTGGGCTCCTCCTTAATTAAGACAGGGTGGGCAGGGTTCTGAGGCAAACCGGTCCTGCGTGGGGAGGGGTTTCCGCGTGCTCGTCACGCGTTTAAGCAGTGAGGAAACTGAAGGAAATGCTGGGCTTGGGGTGCTGAGGAATTCCCTAGCTAGCACAGACGCTGCCGCTCTGGCCTTAGACAAGTAGCTGTGCCACGCTGCACGAGGCTTAGGCTGCTTTTTGAAAGGAGCGAGCAGTGGTTTTGCAGGGACGGAAAACACCTTAGATAAAAATAAAAGGACCTCCCTGATAGGATTTTGTTCAGGGCAGCTATTGATCTCGTTCCCTTAGCACGATCTTGTGTTCTGTTAAAGAAAACAAAACCACATTTGAAATGGTGGAAATAGAGTATTGATTGGCAAGTTGTTTTAAAGAATGGAATAATTAAGAAAATGTAAAATATCGACGGTAATCCACGTTGACTAAACTTACTCGTTAAGAGGACATCTTAACTAAGGCTGCATCGATTTTTCATTCGTAACTGATTTTTTCAGAATTACTTGTTAAGAAAATGAAATGCATGTTAGTATTTCTGCTGAGTGACCTAGTCACTGATATGAATAGCTGCTTAAAATTATCCTCATAATACTTCTGTTTTGAACCCTATTGCTGTATTGGTGGGGCTCCAGACTAGAAAATGATCGAGTGATTTAATGATTTGTTGGGGTTTTTTTGGCAGTTGGTCTGAAGAAAAGAGGACAGTTAAGTGACAAACATCCGGAAGTATTACTGAGGTGAGTTCTAATGTCTGTAAAAATCTTTAGAATTAGGGAGACCAGTAAGTAGAGCCTTAAATAGCAAGATGGAAGAATGGTAGTTGAAAAGTCTTTGTTTGGTCAAGGGTTCAAATGAGTCTGTGATTAACTTCCTGACATGATACTTTAGAATGAAGTCTCAAAATTAGGACATACTTACAAATTTGTTTACCCATTCATGCTGGTCCCATTTCTAGATTTTTAAGTATTTAATATTTTTATCAAGGAATAATGTGGACATTTTCATGATTTTTTTTCTCAATATTTAAAAATTTGGCATGTAGAAAAGATATTTCAGTAAGAGTTTAGAAGTTAAGCGATTTTTTTTTCTTAAGGAAATTATAGGACATGTAAATACTACTTAACTTCCCGGGTCGGAGCGGGGGGTGATCACCTATAATTCCACTACCCGGCTTAAAACGGTTATGATCTGATCCAAATAAAGTACGTCAGTGGGCATTTGGAAATTACCAAAAAGCCAAAAGAAGAAAACAAAATCTCTTGTATCACCACCACCAAAAGGTGATTGCAGTTTGTACTGTACCTATATGTTATTCAGAGGGGTTTCTCTTTCAGTGGTTTTGTTTTACAAAATAGAGATCATTCTAGTCATGCTCATTTTGTCACTTGGGTTTTTTTCCTTTTTGGAAAATACTGGGAACATGCTGCACGTTTTTCATGGCTGCATAGTGTCCTGTAGGATAGATGAACTGTATTTTATGTAACCAGATCTCTTAATTTTTATAATGGCAGTAATATGTCTGAATATCCTTGTGCACGTTTCACAAAAGATTTTCTCTGAGAACTGACATCTATACATCTATAAAATTTCTAGGCATCTTGATATTCCCTCACATGCCTGATTATTTCTCTAGAATAAATTTCTAGAAGTGGAAATACAAGGCCAAAGAGATTATACCATGGTTCATCAGAAAGCTTTTGCTCTTACTTTTTTTGTTATCCTTTTTCCTTTTATTACTCTCCTCCCTCCCAACCCCCATTTTAAAAATTTAATTTAGCTTTATTTTTGAGCTTTTTATCCTGGGTCTCTGTTTATTCAGGTAAAATTTTCAGTCTTTCAAGTCACACATACAGTAAAGTAAACTTGAGAATTTTTTTGGACCTTAAGAGTAATTTCTTAAAATTAATTTATATTTTGCTCTAGAATAGTTAGGCGTTTGTACAGTGAAACATTTTGCTATGCAGAAGTGACACTTAGAGGATACTAAAAACAAATTGTTTTTTATGGTAGAGTTAGTTGAGTTTAACTATTGTTTCCTTGTAGCCTGGCTTAAAGTTTTCCATCTTTATGTGCGTTCTCAAGGTGCTTTTGTATTCTCTTAGGACCCTTTACATGCCTCTCTCATCACATTTACTTTGCATTTGTTGGGCTCTTCCCCAGTTTGAGACTTTACTCCCAGAGGGTAGCAATTGCTGTTTTAATCACTCTTATGTTTCCTTACCTGATACATGGTATGTGCTCTGTCACTGTTTCTTATGAATCCTTATGTACTTTTATATACAAAATATGTGAAATAAGCTAGCTTATGTTTTCTTTAACAGCAGTTCTCTTCTGAGAATTCATATTCCACAAATGCTGTCTTAACTTTGAAATTTTTTTTAATGTTCCAAATACTTGATTTAATACTGAGTTGATTTCTTTTTTTTTTTTTTTTGAAGGGAGCAAACTTTTTTTTTTTAATTTTGGCTGCATTGGGTCTTCGTTGCTGCACACAGGCTTTCTCTACTTGCGGCGAGCAGGGGCCACTCTTCATTGCAGCGCGCGGGCTTCTCATTGCGGTGGCTTCTCTTGTTGCAGAGCATGGGCTCTAGGCTCAAGGGCTTCAGTAGTTGTAGCACGAGGGCTCCAGAGCACAGACTCAGTAGTTGTGGAACACAGGCTCAGTTGCTCCACAGCATGAGGGATTCCCCCAGACCAGGGATTGAACCTGTGTCCCCTGCCTTGGCAGGCACACTCTTCAACAACTGCTCCACCAGGGAAGTCCCAGTACTGACTTGATTTCTAATTGCTAATATAATGTAGGTTTAGAGAACTCATTGAGAATAGTTATTCTTGACTTTTTTCCTCAATTCTTTTTTTTTTTTTTTAAAGATTTTCTTATACCTTAGCGGAGGGCAACTATAGATGAATATTAATTGAACACTCAAATCATTTCTTAGGAATAAATGAATGAAAATTAATTTTGATAAAATTGGTTTTTGTAACCTATTTTAACGAGCCCAAACTAGTAGAATAATGTTTCTACAAAATCAAAATGGTCAAATTTTTAATACTGTTTTTATGAAAAAAAGCTATTTTGAAAGCAGAATGTTTTATTTATTTGATCAAGGATTCAAATGAGGGCATGAAATTAGCTTCCTGTCATGGTATCTTAGACTGAAATCTCAAAATTAGAACATCCCTATGAATTTTTTTTTACCCATTCATATGGTTCCCATTTCTGGATTTTTAATCACAGAACACTGTAAACATTTTCATGATTTTTTTTTTCTTTAACGCATGGTAAAATACTTGACATATAAAGATCTCATCAGGAAAAGTGTTCAGCAGTGAAGCAAAACGGTCTGTTCTGAGTGTGTGGGCTATATAACATACTCAAAACTTTAAAAAGTCTTTGTCTTCTAGAGGAAGCCTTGCTTTGTGGAATAATGAAGGAAAGTGTTCCAGTTTTTAAATGACTTGGATCTGCTCTCTGTTGAAATTGTATTTCTGGTATGCAATTTTACTTAACTATTCTTTAGTAATCGAGATTGGCCATGTTACCTTTACATGTATATCTCTTTTTAAAAATGATAGAATTTGTTCCACTGTACAGTTATTTCTGTAAATGTCTCTGTATGTTGAAAAGCAGAACAGATTGTTGTGTTGAATGTAGCTGCTTTCCTAATGGTCTTGTTATTTTTTGGAAAGTTACTAAATTTGCTTATTTGCAACCAAAGCAACCTTTGTAATCTCTGTATGGTCTTTTGCCCTAGTAGATGTCACTGCTTATTTTATGGCCACATGGAGTCATAGATAACTGGTTTTCCTTCATATATAATGCAAACAAGAGCATAATTTTAGGATTTGGTAGATTACCTAGTGGCATTCCTACTAGGATCTGTCTTCAGAAGCTTACTGTCAATAAAAAGAAACCATAATTAAACATGTGGGTGTTAATATAGTTATTTCAAAAGATTCCATCAATTTAGATTGGTTTAACATTTTAAAGATTTAAATCATGGCACACGAGAAAAATAGATTTGTCAAAGTTCAGTGTACAATTGGATCTAATTGTTTTTAAAAACAAATTGTTTTATAATACAGAACAGAAAGAAATTTATTTAGCCATCATTGAAGGCTTTTCAAGGTTAATGATATGTAATATGTAAAATTAGAAGAAGGGAAGTCATTCTAAGTGGATGTAGGTTGTGAGCAAGGATGCAGTTATTTGGGTTGGCCAAAAAGTTTGTTCAGTTAGTGAATACATTATTCAATAAACTTCTTGGCGAAAATGAGAAGTGTGTCTTTTATTGTTACTTAAAACTGAAGCAACTTCTTGGCCAACCCAATATATAAGAAAAGCTATGTTTGGGACAGTAAGTAAACCAGTTTCGAGAGGATGACTGATTAAAGATTACATTGGGAAAGTTGTGTGAAGCTAGCTTGTCAAGGTTTCTAGAATTAGCTGCACATCAGAATTATGTAGAGTGCTTGTCTTTTATAGGTTTGGGAACTTCCAGAGGGCCTTGAAAGCTGGGATATGAGCAGAAAATGAAGGTTATTTTTTGTTTTGTTTTCAAATTTTACAAATCAAAATGGAATTAAACAAACAAACAAAAACTTACTTCTAATCCCACCGTAACATTGGATTTTTAAAATTTTCTTTTTCCTTGTCTGTATGCATATTCTTTCTTTAGACTTAGAGAAATTTTAATTTTTCTCTGTTGCTTAACGTTGTAATAGGCATTCAGTGTGACTGCATGGTCTCCACAGTAAATTTTTTTTAATTTATTTATTTATTTTTGGCTGCATTCGGTCTTCATTGCTCTATGCGGGCTGTCTAGTTGCGGCGAGCGGGGGCTACTCTGTTGTGGTGCACGGCCTTCTCATTGCTGTGGCTTTTCTTGTTGCGGAGCACGGGCTCTAGGCACGTGGGCTTCAGTAGTTGTGGCTCGCGGGCTCTAGAGCGCAGGCTCCGTAGTTGTGGCACACGGGCTTAGTTGCTTTGCGGCATGTGGGATCTTCCCAGTCCAGAACACGAACCCATGTCCCCTGCATTGGCAGGCGGATTCTTAACCACTGCGCCACCAGGGAAGTCCTCCACAGTAATTGTAATGTCTGAAAATATTCCAGCAAACTGTGTTATCTCTGACTTTATTTTCCTATTGCTTGACCATTTAGGTTTCTTTCTAGTTCTTAAATATTGTGCTGTAATTATCCTCTATGTACATTACAGTATTTTCTGTTTTTTTGCACTGTTCTTTTAGGATTGATTTAAAAGGTCATTGTATGAACATTTTTATGACTCTTTGAAATGTTGCCATGTTGGTTTCCAAAAGAGTTATAATTTACACTACCTTCCCTGTGAGTTTAGTTACCAACATTGGGTAGCCTGTAATTATAACTTTTGCTAAGTTACTAGGTACAAAATACGTTGAGCTCTCTTTTTCTCTGTAATATTTTTGTTAACTTGTGAAGTGGGACCTCTTTCCATAATTTCAGTTACTGATTCTTAGTAGTAGACAAGTTGCCTATTCAAGACTTTTGTCTATTTATATATTAGAGTTTTGATATTCCTTAATTTTTCGAGCTTATTATATAATATTTAGTAGTAATTTGCTGCAGATATTTTTCCATAAAGACTTCCCTTTTGATTTTCATTATTTGTGTTGAGGGTTTTTGAATAGACAAAATGTATTCCTGGAAGATTACTTGGAAATAGTGTCCAGTATGACTGAAGAAGTGACACAGGAATTGGAGGTGGGGAGACAATTAAGATACTCTTGCAGTGGTGTCAGCATGAGGTGAAACTCGAGTGAGTAGGGCCTGGAGGGAGGGTAAGGGAGGATGGGTGAGCAAGAGACTATGAGAGAAAAAGAGTTGATAGCATTGATTTCTAACTGATTGTAGAAGTAAAGAAGGAAGAAAACTCAAGATTTTAAAAAGCGGGAAATAGATTGTGCCATTAATCAATTTGGAAAGTCAGGAAAGGCTGCTGGTTGGTAAGGAAAGTGAAATCAGTTTTAAACATGCTAGTTAGAGCTTGAAATGTCCGGTAAGCATCTGTTCTTCCTTTTGTGAAAATGCCTATAAGGTCCCTAATTGGGTTAAGCCATATGCTGGACTGTATACTGTTCTCTGTATTCCAGCTTTTGTGGCTGTGCGGCGTGGCATGTGGGATCTTAGTTCCCCGACCAGGGATTGAACCCAGGCCCTTGGCAGTGAAAGTGTGGAGTACTAACCACTGGACTGCCAGGGAAGTCCTTGTATTCTGACTTTTAATTCCATTCTTCCATTAGACTTTTGGGGGCTTTTATTAGGGCTTTCTTATTTCTGATTTTAACTTGCAAAGTTAAAGTGGATTATAAAGTAAAATAAATGCAGGAAAACCAGATGATTCCTGAACTAAGTTCAAGAAAGGTTAGTTTTTCATTCTTTTTTTTCTTCCAGTTTTACTGAGGTATTAACATATACTAGTGTATAAGTTTGTGTACAGCATAGTGATTTGACTTACAGCATGAAATGATGACCACAGTTTAGTGAATATCCAGGGAATTATTCAGGGGTAGCAAAGAAGATACTGCAGCTTTAGAATGTGTGGGTGTGGCCAGGCTTTTTGTGGGGATGGGTGATTTAGGGCAGATTTAATCTCTGCTTCATCTGTAAAATAGGGATAGTAATAGAACTGACCTGGTTAGGATTAGTATTAAATGAGTTAATATATGTAAAGTGCTTAGAATGATTCCAGATATTATGTGGTGCTGTTAGTATGTATCGTGCCGTTTCATAATGTCTGTCATTCAAGAGAGTTTTAAAGAAATGTTATATTTATATACAGAAATAAAGCACCTAGACTCTGCCTCTCCCTTCCTGAAGGTCATATCGACCTCTCTCCAAACTTATTTCATACTTCTTCTCTTCGGGTATTATTTGCTGCAGTCACACTAAAACTATCATGGCTCTACCACACAAGCTCTGTATTTTCCCAGTTCTTTGTTTTTATTCACACTTTTCCCACCATCTGGACTGTTGCCCTATTGCCACATATTCAAAAGCTGCTTTTTAAGTGATGCTTTCCTTGATACCTCTGCAACTATAGGTAATCTGTCCGTATGAATTTCATATATTTCCTTTTATGTGATTTCTGTCACTTTCTGTATTGCATTTTAGCTTTTTGTCCACTAATATGTCCTTCACTAAGTTAGGACATCTTACAGACAGAGAACTGTACCTTATTCACTTTTGTAGGTTTAGAACCTATCACAGGCCTTGGCACTTAGTACGCACTCATTTGTGGAGTGACAGTTTATAAAAGGTATAGCAAGCTAAAAGGTGACATGTAATGGACAAATGCATGCCAGTAAAAATGTGCTTTGTCAGTTTTTGTACAAGAGGAACGTCTTGCCTGATGAGTTGCTTAAAATGAGATCGCTTGAGGTTTAGGAATTGGGTCAGATTCCAGAATGTGTAGTGAGGATAGATCACTCTGGGGACTATCCACAGGTCAGGAATTTTCATTAGAATGATTTCCTATTGTTTTATAAAGGCTAGTATGTCTAATTAACCACCAGAGGGATTGTTCTTCTATCAGCTGATTTTTCACAGATCTGCCCGCCCTCCAATCTTCTCATCTTCAGTGGTCCAAATTTGTGAAAAGTTGGGCCAGTACTAAGGGTACATCTGCCAATAACAGAATCTGCAAACCGCCTGGCTCGACTGGTTATTGAACCCATAATCTCACTCTGTACGTACATTTTTCTTTTCACAATACTGTAATGTCTCTAGGCATGAAAATAGGAGTAGGCTGAAAATAGGAACTGGGTGAAACATTTCATGAGGACACTTACTTGATCTTTAGTTACTGTAAGATTGACGGGGTCTGTGCCTCTAGATTTAGAAGAAATGGAAATGTTGGGAAATGGAGAGATAAGTTAAAAAATCAGGCTCATAGTAGGCATTTTTAGAGCTAAAGCAGCAATTATGTACTCTTAGCTCGAAAATTCTCAGCATTTTTACAATAGTTCAATGGGATGTTGATTTGAGTAAGTATCCTACTGTAGAAACACTGGATTTGAAGACCAGGTGTTCTGTGTTCTGATCATAAGCCTGTTCTCATTGGTTGGGATACATTACTCTACATGAGTGTTTGCTTTTAAAGTATAAGGGACATGGGGCTAGGTATTTACAGCTCTTAATACTTAATGGTTCTAATCCAGCACCATGCTTTTCTAATAAGAATTCCTAAGCATATTTCTAATATTTATGTATCCCTGAAAGGTAAGTGATACTTCTGAAAATCAGAAGTATCAGACACTGACTTGATAATTTTAGCACTTAAGGAAGTTGCTGCTATTATCAAATTGACAGAAGCTTTAATGTCCTTACCTACCTCACTGTTTCATATAACAAGTGTTGTAGTAAAACATATTTGAAATAATAGCTAAGGAAGGTCATTGATTAATTTCTTTATAGTGAAGTTTCTATTCTGTGTATGTGTGTGTACTGCTCATACACACAACAAATGAAAGTATGGTGCCCTCCAGTATTTTCTCCTGTAGTTCACTTTTAAAAAAAATCTGTTGTGACCCACAAATTGATTTTATGACCTACTGTGGGTCTGAACCTGCTTTTTTTTTTTTTTTTTTTTTTGCGGTACGTGGGCCTCTCCCGCTGCGGAGCGCAGGCTCAGTGGCCATGGCTCACGGGCCCAGCCGCTCCGCAGCATGTGGGATCCTCCCAGACCGGGGCACGAACCCATGTCCCCTGCATCGGCAGGCGGACTCCCAACCACTGCGCCACCAGGGAAGCCCTGAACCTGCTTTTGAGGGGGTAGAAAAATGGACTAGATAACAGTGCTTTACATTTGTTTGGTAGTTTTTAACATTTACTGGGCACTTTGATATACTGCTGTACCCTTAAGTGTGATAGCTTAAAAGTGAAGATAAAAACTAACTGTTACCTGAAAATGCTTCTAGTTGTTTCAACAACAGTAGAATTGGGGCTGGGGGTGGCAGCTGGAAGGAGTCATGGGGGACGGGTTCTTTTTTTCCTTAGTATGTTTGCTAGTGTGTTGTTGACTCTGCTAATCCTAACAGCCCATTTAAGGGTGTATATTTATATTTGTATTTATTTGTAGTTAGGATACTGTATTTATACTGAAATCCTTCGGCAAGCGTAGACCAAAGATTTTCCCCAAGTAGGTTCTCTCAAACAAGACCAGAAATCTTTGTTTTGTTTTGAATCTTTGTGTTTCTTAGTTTTTATATACAGTCACAAAACTCCTTTCAGTGTTTGTATCATTTTGGTGGCTTAGATCTTGGTCAGACAGGGTAGGGAGAGGGATTCTTACATGAAGTACCATAACAAAAAGAAAAGCCATCTTCCTGTTTCTTACTCCTCTATGTATCATGTGATATACTATCTTTTTAAGGCCTTTAAATTGCCAAGGGAAGCTTGGTAACCAAGGCAAGTTTTTGCTGTTTTCTTCTCAAATTTGTAGTTCTGCATTTTATTACACAGTCACGAAGAACTTAGTCTGTTACCAGTAAATACTTAAGCCGCAAAACTTGCTTCTCTATCCTGCCAAGTACTTCCTGTTTTGTCAGATTTCCATTTAGGGAAAAGAATGGATTTAGAGTAGACAAGCTTGAGTTTCATGTTTAAAGCATCTCTTTTGAAATTCTGTTTGGAAGCTGTCCAAATATCTAGATTGGGGGATGGGGGTGGCACGTCATGTCTTCACATGAAGTCATCTGTCAGAAAGTTTCATTTGGCTTCGTATCATGAAAGCCAGGGTTGCCGACAAGGAAGGAAAAACTTAGTTGCCAGAAATAATTACTAATGTATGACTTGCCAACATTGGTGGCTTGCCTTTTAGACTTGCCCTGTCAAACGTGTTTCAGTTTGTGAGTGAATCATTGTATTGCCTCTGAAGGAAGTGTTATCTGTGTTCACTTCTAGTAAACCTTTCCTCTAGAAATACGAAAAAACTGCATTCAGCCACATTTACTCCATTTTCAGTAGGAACAGGTGAAACGTCAAATGGTGATTAGAATAGAAATGGGCTACCTTGTGAATATTGAATATCTTTGGGGGAAAGTTTGCAGTAAAATGATGTTACTCTTTTAGTAAAATAGTGAGTAAATACAACAATCTAAACAATGAATTATCTGTCACTTATTTTTATCCTATGAAATGAACTTCGAATTAGGTGTTAGTAGAACGTGTCAATAGAAGATACCTTCGGTGTAAACCTGAATCCCTTCATATTGCTGGTAAGGGAATCTTGTGTTAAGGTTCTTTTGCAGTGGCAGAACTGAGCCCTTAATATAAAATTTTCTTTGGCCATATTGACCTGGCCTGTCTTAAGTCAGAGCTATTTTTCTCTCTCTTAACCTGTCAGTAAAATATAAAAGATGCTTTTTAATTTCTGAATTCATATGCATTCTTTTTATCATCTAGTTATGTGCTCCTATTTCTGAGACATGTATTTCTTTAAAAATCCAATGGAAAAAAAAAGGTTTCCCAAGTACCCATCATGCCCTACAGCTTCATCCTCCATTTTGCTATATATCAGAAATCTCTTTTCTTGAAACCCTTTAGTAACCATTCTGTTGCCATATTCTTGTTTTAATAAGCTGTGTCCAAATCAGTGATTCTCAAATTTTAGTGTATTCATAAGCATTACATCAGTTGTTTGTTCAAAATACAGATTCCTGGGCCTCGCTTCGGATCTGGTGAATTCAGATCCATGGAGAATTCTTATGTGGGTGGTCTCTGAACAAGATGGAGAAACAGTTATATACTTACGTGCACGCCCATCTAAATTCTGTTCTTCATATTTTTATATGGATTAGTCTTTTTACTTTGTTTCAATTATTGACATCTCAGATTTTTTCCTATTAATTATTATCATCCTTAGTTTTTCATCCAGTTCACTGAATTGGAGAGCTTATGCACCAGATATCCAGGAAACTGTCCAAAATTCCTTACTTGTCAGGATTTATCTCCTCCCCTGCTCCCCCCTTCTCAGAAGAGTACACATTTGTAGGTCAGTATATACATACAGGCTATGTATACTTAATAATACATGAACTTGTGTTTCTTTTTTTAATGGATATGAAATATAGTATTTTTTTAAATTTTATTATTTATTTCGGTTGCTCCAGGTCTTAGTTGCGGCCAGCAGGCCCCTTAGTTATGGCATGCGAACTCTTAGTTGCAGCATGCATGTGGAATCTAGTTCCCTGACCAGGGATCAAACCCACGTCCCCTGCATTGAAAGGCAGATTCTTAACCACTGTGCCACCAGGGAAGTCCCCATGTATTTCTAATATACTTTCCTAGTGATTTTTAAATGTGTCTGTTTTTCTCACTGGGGAAAGAATTGCATATTATTTAACTTTTTTTTTTAATCTTTCCTGGCAGTATGATCCATTGTAGACATCTAAAGTTTTGCATTGAATCTTTACTATCACTTGGTTGCTGCTGACTCTTAAACCAATCGGTCTACTAAAGGTAGGTTATCATGTTTATGTGTCACATTCTCCCATATTATATCAGTCTTGAAGCCTATTGGCTTTTCCTAAAAAAATTTAAAAGCTTTAATAAATCCCATATGGATCATATAGTTCAACTTCTTATTTAAATGACTTTTTCCTAAAATTCCACTTCATGGTTCCACATAGTAAAAATCAAATCAAATTCCAAATCATACACTTCAGACACAGACTAAAGGTGTGTGAGGACCCTTGCTCTTCAGCATCTTTATAATTACACCAGGATTTACTCTTGTAAAGAATTGTTATTTATTGGCTGGAAGGATATACATAATATGGTGATTACCTCTTGCAGGGTTAGGCTGGTTAAAGAAGGAACATTAGTTTTATTTGTAGTGTGAATTACCTGAGTCTTTTGCCCATTTTTAAATATTGGGTTGTTGAATTTTGAGAGTTCTTTATACATTCTGGACAAATATCCTTTGTCAAATATGTGATTTGCAAATATTTTGTCTAGAGTTTTTTTTCATTCTCTTAAAGGAGAGCAGAAGCTTTTAATTTTGGTGAAATTCACTGTCAGTTTTTTTCATTTATGTATCATGCTTTTGGTGTAGTATCTGAGAGCTCTTTTTTAAACCAGGGTCACAAAGGTTTGCTGTTTTCATCCATAAGTTTTAGACTTTGAGGTACATTTTTTTTTTTTTTGGCGGTACGCAGGCCTCTCACTGCTGTGGCCTCTCCCATTGCGGAGCACAGGCTCCGGACGCGCAGGCTCAGCGGCCATGGCTCACGGGCCCAGCCGCTCCGCGGCATGTGGGATCTTCCCGGACCGGGGCCCGAACCCGCGTCCCCTGCATCGGCAGGCAGACTCTCAACCACTGCACCACCAGTGAAGCCCTGAGGTACATTTTGACTTATCACTTTGAGTTAATTTTTGTATATGGTACAAGGTATGGTTTGGTGTTTGGTGTCCAGTTGTTCAAACACCATTTGTGGAAAAACACTATCTTGGTGCATTGATTTGCCTCTGCATCTTTGTCAGTCAATTAACCATATATTTCTATTTCTATATTCTTTTCCATTAATAATATTACATTAATTTTATAGTAAGTCTTGAAATCAGATGGCATAGACCTTGTAACTTTTTCTCTTTTGAAATTGTTTTGGCTATTCTAATTTCTTTTCCCAAATAAATTTTAGAAATAGCTTGTTGATTTCTTTCCACAAACACACCCCTTCCCCCCCCAAAAAAAAAAACCTTGCAAATTTGATTGGGTTTTACATTGAATCTATAAATCAGTTTAAGGAGAACTGACAATACTGAGTCTTCTGATGAGTTTACTTAGTTCATTTTCTCACCAACATTTTATAATTTTCAACACAAAATCTTATACAAATTTAAATTTGTATCTAAGTATTCCTGTTTTTGATGTCATTTTAAGTGGTACATAATCCTCATTTTATAGACGAGGGAATAAGTAACTTGCCCAAAGTGACACAATTATTAAGTGACAAAGCCAGTATGAAACCTATGTTAGCTTATAAACCACTATCCTGGTTTTAATTATGTTGCTGGTTTTCTTATTCTGAAATTGTGGTTACAATGGTGACAGAGAGGAAGCCCTAACTTTTTTTAACAAGAAAAATCCCATTATCATGATGGTATAAAAGAATTGATTCCCCCAAAGTTTATATATTTCCTGAGCTTAGGTTTTCCAGATCTGTTCAAATCATAAACCATGCTTGTCTTAATTTAGAAGCCTCTGATCAATACAGTAGTGAACCACTGTTTTTAAATATATTGAGTATCTCACCCTGTAGTTAACTAGTATGAGTTATTTTAGCTTTAAAAACACATACCTTTAGCATTTGATTACATACTGTGTGCTCACCAGTAGAGATACAAAGATGATTTCTTGAACAACTCCCAAGGGAGGGTGGGGGAGGAGGAATACATTTATATTATTATTGTAAATTTTACTGTAGTAAACACTGTAATAGATATATACACTTGATCAGTGGTGGAACAAAAGCTTCTACTTGGTTGGGGCCAAAGAGTAGGCTGCACTCTTATTTCATATTTCGGAGTTCCTTTAAAAAAAATAGTTTGAAAACTATTAAGTGGGAAATGTGTAAAGGGCTTTGAGAGGGAGAAATCTGTCAATCATTTCAGAAGGCTTGCTTTTGCAGGTGGTGGGAGTCCTTCAGAAAGACCAGTTAAGAGTTAGCCTACACACAGTAAATACAATATGGATGTGGTAGAGCGCAGGAAAGTAAAAGGTTCAGCCTGGGTTTCATTTCCAGGGTGAGGAACAGCATTAGAATTTTTTACATTAAGACTTCATTTTTTTCATTTGTGGATTTCTTCTGATTTCTTAGTAGCATTTTGATAATTTTTTTAATGAGAAATATTAATTTGTAATCTTAATTTGCTTTTCAAATCGTAATTTGAAGAGTATTTTAATGTTTCAATCAGTTAAACATATTGAGGACCTACAACTTTATTTTTCTCATTTATTTTTCAGGTTCCTTTGAGAATGATAGTAATGAAAGCAAAGGGATAGTCTTATCAGATAAGTGCGTTTTTAATCTGAATGTATTCGGTTTTTTCCATAAGATGGCTTTAGTAGCGCTTAGTTGTCTTTAACTTCATTCGAAACAATTTTGTTAGATTGTATCGTGACAGCTGTCGTATCGCGTACATTTTTTAAAAAAAGCATCAAAATTGGTGAATTTTTGTGTAGCCATTTTAATATTGAAGATGGAAGGAAAAAAAGCAACAGCATATTATGCTTTATTATTTCAAGAAAGGTAAAAACACAACTGAGAAGGCAAAAAAAGATTTGTGCAGTGTATGGAAAAGGTGCTGTGACTGAACGTGTCAAAAGTGGTTTGCAAAGTTTTGTGGTAGAGATTTCTGGCTGGACGATGCTCCATGGTCGGGGAGACCAGTTCAAGTTGATGGCAATCAAATCGAGAGACGTAAAACCACGCAGGAGATAAACCCACACTCAAAATCTCCAAATCAGGTGTTGAAAATCATTTGCACCAGCTTGGTTATGTTAATCGCTTTGATGTTTGGGTTCCACGTTAAGCGAAAGAAACCTTCTTGACCATATTTCTGCACTGCAATTCTCTACTTACGCAACAGAAACATTCTGTTTTTAAAAACAAATTGTGATGGGCAATGAAAATTGGATACTGTACAATAATGTGGAATAGAAGAGATGTTACAGAAGAACCCGAACGAACTTTTTTGGCCAACCCAATATTATTTGTAATCTCTAAACCAAAACTTTATTCTTTAAAACGTTTGTAATTTTCTTTCCTACGTACCAGTATCGAGGTTTACAGTAATAAGGTATTCAGTCTTTGCTGAAAATAAATGTTATCTTGTCAAAGTAAAATGTGCCAGCCATTTTTTTCCCCCAGAGGCTAGTCATGCCTCAGTGGTGTAGTTACGAAGTGCCCCTACAGTTGAACCTAGATTATTTATTAATCCTTTCTATAGTATGTATGAAAATCAATTGCTTTTCTTTTCTAATAGCTGAGAAGCTTAGTTTTATATTTATCTGATAAATGTTTCTGAGGTGGCTTAGCTGCTCAGATTTAAGTTCCTTTAGAACCATTGTCTGTTCTTTTAAAGAGGATTATTAGCTATTCCAATGTGAATTTAAGAACAGAAGTACACACAGTACAATGAAAATAGAAGATTCATGTGCCGTTCATACTTTGGAAGTTGGAAAAGTATAGAATGGTCAGATTGGCTTAGGGGTACTCAGCTTATTATCCATCCAGCTTAAGTTGTTTAGGTGTCTGCCCAAGGCCACTGGTGTCATTCTGAGTTAAATATATGAGTTGTAAGATGTAGCAGGTAATTTTACATAAAAGCAGCCATGGTAATGAGATACTGGTCTGGAGTTGTTTGTATAGTAGTTAAGTATTCTGGTATAATGATTTGCTGTTTAAACTATACAGATGCTCAAAGTCCGGCAACACCTTGCTGCTAAACTCAGTGACCTCAGGAAAGCACGACAGTTGAAGGGAGTGATACTGGCATGAGGCCAATAAAGGGTGTGTGTATACCTGGCATGCTTGGCCTGAGTTCAGACTGTTTCTTCCAATACTCATTTTTCCACTCAGTGTCAGTTCTGTTTCCACATGTATTCTAATTTATTTTTAAGTGTAAAATGTGGGTATTTTTATTTCAACTTCACAGATCAAGAAATTCTTTAAGTGACAGGATAGGGACTTTGTGAATCCTTAAATCCACTCCTCAAAGTAAAAAAAAAAAAAAAATTCTAAAGGTTAAGTGTCTGATGACCAACAACCATCTCACTAAATACAAAACTGGGCAGTGGCATCAACTGCCTACAAAGTTGGTAGGTACTTTTTACACAACAGCCCAGCAGGATATGATCTTTAGGTTATAGATGAGTGAAGAAATGGAGTTTTGAATTAATCTGATTCCAAAGCATCTCTCTGCAGTATTTTAACTAAGGAATTTTACAACAGGCATAAAGCAACATCCTAATGCTGAATAAATATGTGCTCAGCTACCCCCACCAATTTTGTCAAGCAGATATTAACCAAACTTCAGTCGTTACAAGACAAAAGTTTAATGAAAGTTGGTCAGTGGGTATGTTATTAATCCAAAGGGCTATATAGTTAAATAGAAGTAAATGAAGTAAATGTTACATGTTATCATCATCTGATTCGTCTTCTTCCTTCAAAGATTCCTGTTAAAGAGAAAAGTGTTTAAAATCAATTTTTAGCACTGCTATAACAGCCTGAATCTAATTATTAAGCACTTGTCATTAAAATTCTTTGTAAGTGAAAGTGAACACTGGTTTAGAATAAGACATTCAAGTAAAGAAACAGGTAAATAAGTACATCTTGCTGTAACAATCAATGACTATATTCTTGATAGGATACACACAGTATGAAAGCATTAAATGTCCTGAAAAAACTTTGCCATTCTCACAAGCACAAAAAAAATTTTTTTGGAACCAGGGCAACTTTATCCCCACTGAGGATAACCTAGAAAGTTTTCATCCTTTAGTTCAGCTCAACTCTTAAGGGTTATTTAATAGAATTCAACGTATCTCCGTATCTTCAGCTAGAATCGTTTTCATGCTGTGGCTTACCTTGGCATATTTCTCTGCCTCTTCCCTTATATCTTTTGGAACAATTTCATGTCTTCCGTTAGTTACTGTAAATTAAGCCATATATTTAAATGAATTAAAAACGAGGACTGTAATTGTGATTTGCAAATACCATATAATCTAGCCAATCTACAAGTGTAATACCAGATTCTTTGAACTCATCTTTGTGTGTTTTCCCTACATAATATATTAAATCTGCCCAAATTTAGCTCTTATAATAAAGAATACATTATGCTAAGATTTATCCTGATGCTGTTAAGTCCTGAGCATTCATTCACAGCATGGTTAGATTTTAAAAGCTGTCCTTGAAGCCCTACAGTTGCCATACTAGAAAGAAAAATGGTGATTTCCCAGTAATTCTTTTTTAAAATATGCAATGGGGCTTCCCTGGTGGCGCAGTGGTTGAGAGTCTGCCTGCCGATGCAGGGGACACGGGTTCGTGCCCCGGTCCGGGAGGATCCCGCATGTCGCGGAGGGGCTGGGCCCGTGAACCATGGCCACTGAGCCTGCGCGTCCGGAGCCTGTGCTCCGCAACGGGAGAGGCCACAACAGTGAGAGGCCCGCGTACCGCAAAAAAAAAAAAAAAAGTATGCAATGGATGTTTCAAAAAAAGTAAATAAACTACTCACAACTTTAGTCAATTATTAAGCAGAGCTTTTCCTTCAAAAAGAGAGTACCTCCTAAATTTGTTCTGGCTCTGTTTGTATTAGAAGGGCATCCAGTGGTCAGAACACATTGTGGCCAATATTGCAGTTGAATGTGTGCCTATTTCATGACCCAGCAATTCCACTCTTAACATATATTTCTAAAATGCTACTACATATGTGTACCACAATAGATGTACAAGATGTCCACAGCTGCATTGTTCATTTTACAGTAAACAAACACTGGAAAGTGCCTAACGGTGTAACAGTAGAAGAGGAGATGAATAAAGTGTTATTTTCAGACAACAGAACACTGTACAGCAAGCCAAATGAACAAAAATACTACTGTACGTAACAACACAACTGATTTACACAAATATAATTTTGTGAAAAGAAATGAAAAGAATCCATGTCTAATTCCATTTATATAAAATTCAACAACAGGCCAAGAACTATGGTGTTAGAATTCAGGATAGTGGTTACCTCTGGGGAGAAGCCTAAGGGGTGATCTGGGGGGCTGGTCTACTTGTTGACCAAAGCAGTATTTACATGAATGTATCCATGTTGTGATAGTTATCAATTCATTTGTTATTTGTGTACTCTTATATGTGTATACACCATTACTAATTTTTTTTTGTTTTTAAGAAAAAATAAGGCACCCAGTAGTACATTAGGTTTGGTACAGATGACTCTGAGAGCAAATAAATGTAGAAAAATAACTTACTTTCACCAACCCAGCTAAGCTCTAGTTCAAAGGCTTTATCCTTAACTTCATCATGTACTATGTAAATTCTAGAACAGAAAGAGGACGTTAACATTCATGTGGTCATCTACATACATAGTTCATGCACCCAGCTCAGCAAATTAGAACAGCCATCCCTAATATAAGTATCTATAAAATGATACACACACATTATATACAGTCTATTATGAAAATTACACTAGGATTCAATATACCTTACACCTTTACAACCCAAGTTGTTTGATACATTCTTTTAGAGACATACCTGAAAGATACCTCCTAAGGAACGTATATTCAAATGGGGAAAGGCCATCATTCCCTGTGTGCCATTTAAGTATATATTTTTTTCTATTCATTAACTGATTTTTTAAAAAAACAAACTAATTCATTAGTTTACAGTTAGTGGTCTCTTCGTTCTGCACCTTCTTGGCAGGAATATTTTTAAACCCCTTAAGGTATGTCCCTTAACCTGGCCTTCAAACAGTACATGACAAATTGCTGCCAACAAGGGGGCACTGTCACACAACGTATTAAGGTAGAAGTAAAAACAAAGTATCAGAGCAAAACTTTCTTATTTTATACTTTCCACCATCTTACACAACAAAGTTAGAAAAGTAATTTGGAGAGTATTCCTAAAGCCTTGCTTTGAGAAAGCACCTTCAAATTGCTAAAACTAAGTAAAAGAAGCATAGTGCTCCATTTTATTAAAAGATAAAGGGATGGCTTTCCTACACGGAACAAAGTAGAGTCTAGTGTTTTATCTAAACGTAAAAGGTGTGGGAAGAACTGATTTCCAGAAGACTTCTCAGTGAAGGAAATTGAGTTACCATGTTAAATTGCTGTGCAATTCAATAAGGATTATTCACTTTTTAACTAGTTCTATTATATGTTAGTTGCCAGTGTCCCCTAGGTTGTTACTAACTGAAAGTCAGAATGGAATGGATTCTGCTGCTTCACAACTGGAAAGGGGGGAAGGGTCTCATGGTAAAGGGGGGTGGGGGGTGGGAAGTGAGGGTAGCAGGAGTGGTGGACGATTAGTACAAAATTATAAAACACTTGAGATTTTAATACTTGCTACAACCATCAGTATAGAGATTAAGGGTACCATTCAAATAGTATATTTATTATTATATAATAGAGCCCTCCAAGACTTTTTTTTCCTTGCATGTGTTATTAGATGTAAAACCTGAGACACGTGCCCAAAATGCTGACTAGACCATGTTCATGTAGTTCTAATGTGGAATAGTTAGAATTCTCTGTGAATTCTCTGGAATATTACATTTATTACTTTTAACTCTGAAAAGTTGGCTGCAACACCAGCATTTTATTAGATTTTTTGAAATACCAAATGCCTGCATTCTTTGATGTAAAAAAAATCATGGACTTTGAAGCATGTTCACTGAGCTTTTACTGGCTTTGTTGTTGCTTACTATTACTGTAATATGAACTACTTCAGGCTTTCTTCAGCGATTTCTAGATGTTTTGAAACATGGCTCTTATCTTGTTACAACTTTAGCTGTAGACCTTAAAGTTGTAAGCTAAGGTTAATATTATTGGGACTTCTGAGATTTAAGAAGTTGGGAGCTATCAAATGAAGTCCCTAGAGGTTCACTATATCCTCCTATTCTTGAATTCTGTCACCTGAACAGGAGTATATTTTGTCAAAAGCTATTTTTCCCCATCCTATTCATTGTCACTTGAAATATGGATATTCTCCTTAATGAGCCTTCTGAGAATGTTGGATTCACCTTCTAAAACTTATGCAACAAGTTATTTCCAAACAAAACGGCCTCTTACGATTAATGTATAAGGTAAGGTCAAGTGAAATATTTCTGTCAATGCTAAGGAAAATTTCAACTTACATTTTTGCAACTTCTTTAACAACATCACAGCAGGTCATTTCTTTCATCTACAGAAAATAAAACATATATTCATTATGTTATGATTCAAAGAAGAGCGCTTTCCACTTGTGTAACTTTTCAGATTCTTTCTACAACTTTTATCAGTAACCCCATGCTCTTGAGATAGATTCTCAGATATAAAACCAAGGAAAATAACCTGAAATACAAAAAGACCAGAATCAAAAACCTGAAATACAAAAAGACCAGAACCAAAGTTTTTATTCACAGTGTAATGTTTTTTAATGATTATGCCAAAACATATTCTGGACAACCCTTGGGCACCACTAATTTTGGGAAAAATATTAAAGTTTATAGAAATCTAGATTCCTTTATGAATTTATTCACAGGCAGACCCCGACATTTAAAACATTAGCAAAGAAATGTTTTTTCTTTTCTTCTTTATAGCCAATTCAGGATAATAAAATGCAAACAAACCATGAATACCTTCTATATTCTAGAGGGGGATGAAGGAGTGAAATAAATTGTCCCTCATGAAACTGTTCAAGACAAAAATGCAAAATGTCAGGGAAAGCTTTGAAGAACCAAGATCTGAGTGGAGTCTTAGAACATAGTTGGATTTGATTTGATTTTGAGGAAGATAAATGAACTGCACAAAGCAAAAGTGAACATTTGGAAATCAGGGTAGAAAAACAGCCCTTAAATGCCCAGCAGAAAAGTCTGCTGTACTATAGGTACTGGAAGTAACCAATGCAAAAGTTTTTTTAGGTATATGTGTTTCTGAACACAATTGACAAAATCAAACAAAAAAAGAGCAAACTGGTGTTCATATTCTGGATATGTGGAGGAGGATGGAAAATGGCGAAAAATAATGAATAGTCATACAGCAGTCCAGACTTGAGGTGATTCAATTACTGTATATCTAGGCTTATTATTTATTTTTGGTATTTTTTTATATTTAGAAATCTTGATGCCCCAGCTCATACAAATAGGTAAAATATTGGAAAATAACAACTGTTCACTCAATCTAGATGGAGATTTTTGTTGTACAGTATCTTTTCTGATGATTAATTTTTTTCATGTTAAAACTGGGAGCGAAGAAAAGGAAAATACCAATATTCATACTTTTGCCCATACAAGTTAAGTTCTATATTTAGTATATTAATTGTAACATACAAAGGCAAACAAACTTGAAAAGATACATCTTAAATGTCAAAAATATTTTTACATATGTTGGTAAAGTTTATTTCATAAAATTATATTCTTGGTAAAACAGAACACAAGCAGAAAAGCAGACCAGAGTAATGCAGGGGTTGGCAAACTCTTTTTGTAAAGAGCCAAGTAGTAAATATTTTATTAGACTTATTGGGATATGGTCTTTGGTCCCCTTCACCAACTAAACTCCACTGTTGTACTAGAGCAAAAGCCAGAGACTGAATATGGCTGGGTTTCAATAAAACTTTAAAAAGCAATGCAACTAGAGATTATACAAAGTGAAGTTAAGTCAGAGAAAGACAACCATATGACATCACTTGTATGCAATCTAAAATATGACACAAATGAACTTATCTATGAAACAAAAACAGACTCAGACACAGAGAACAGAGCTGTGGTTACCAAGGGGAAGAGGACTGGGGTAGGGATGGAGTGGGAGGTTGGGGTTGACAGATGTAAGTATTATATACAGAGTGGATAAACAAGGTTCTGCTGTACAGCACAAGGAACTATATTCAATATCCTATGATAAACCATAATAGAAAAGAATATAAAAAAATAATGTATGTATTTGTATAACTGAATCACTTTGCTGTACAGCAGAAATTAGCACAACATTGTAAATCAACTATACTTCACTTTAAAAAACAAAAAATGCAGGTAGTGGGCCAGTTTGCTAACCTCTGATTTAGAGCATATGTTTTCATCATTAAGTGTACATGTTCCTCAATAGAAGTAATCGTTCTCAATTCTTAGGTACGATTTGTTAGTATTCCCATTCCTTGCTAGGATTTAACCACAGAGGACAAAAGGATAATCGTACTAAACACTCTATTTTCAAATTTCCATGTAATACTAAGGAGAGATGAAAGCAAAAGAGAAGAGAGTAGAAGACAGGAACTTAGCACAAACCAGGGAGTATATAATGGAAAAGAACACTGGTCTAAGAGTTACTAGGTCTGTGAATTGTTCATAAGCAATATTCTATGACTCTAGCCAGTGTGTTTAACCCAGGGCTGGACTTGGACTAAGTGATCTCTAAAGTCCTTTTGTCAATTTTATCAGTACTAAAATACCAAACATAAATTACGCTTTTATAGGTCTAGAACTTGGCATTAAATTCCAAGCACTAAATAAATGTTTTCTAGGACCTAGCGTTAAATAAGCTGAATAAGTTAATTAGTTGAGCAAGGCTCCAGTACAGCATTAATATTTAAATGTATATAAAATTTTTTCTCACTGTAATTTACCAAAATGTTGATGAATCATACACCTGTCTTTTTTATTTTTCTTTTTGCGGTATGCGGGCCTCTCACTGCTGTGGCCTCTCCCGTCGCGGAGCACAGGCTCCGGACGCGCAGGCTCAGCGGCCATGGCTCACGGGCCCAGCCGCTCCGGACCTGAGCACGAACCCGCATCCCCTGCATCGGCAGGCGGACTCTCAACCACTGCCCCACCAGGGAAGCCCCCATACACCTGTCTTTTAGGGAAGTTTCTGATAAGCAATGAAGAGTTGGTGGGTACTGTTTCAATATTAAGTTGATCAATTTATGGCTAAAAGGAAAGCCAGCAAATTTTTAAGAAACTTTTTTCACACTAACAGATGATGGGTTCCCATGCCCTATTTAGCTAGGAACAAAAGGAAAGAGAAGCAAAGGAGCACAGACTCTTAATGTGTAAGACTTCCACAGACAAAAGCTGTTTTCCAGATGGAAGAAATGATACAGTAAGAGCAAAGTTCTCAGCCTAAGGGTCACAGGGCTCCATGAATGGGCTTCAAGGATTTTGTGACATTATATGAAGATCTGTTTGTATTTTCTTTGGATTAAGTAGCCACCAAAATCATAAAGGGATCCATGACCCAACTCTACAGGTAATATGCTACCAGCTTTCCTACTCAGCCACCTAGCTAGCAGCTTCAGAAAGCTCTACTCAAAACGGCAAACCACACTTGGAGTAAAAGGTTTAGTTTGTGGTGATAAAACTTCACGACATGAGGATAATGCTATAGCAAAATTTCAAGCAGTAAATATGTATGTATTACCTGAAGCTTTTCGATTTCTGTCTTCGCAGCTTGTCTGGCTTTGCCAATGGCACAGCCCCAATAACCCTATTTAAAAAGAACATACACGAAAAATACATACGTATTATTAAATTAATATACTATCATAAGTCATTAATGACTACTGTTTTTATTTAAAGGTTAATGAAAGGTTGTTAAATGACATTCAAAAGCACATCTGGAGAAATATAGCCAAGAGACATTTTAATGACCACCAAGGGACTCAAAAAAATTAAAATATCTAACTTAAATCTAGAATAATCTATATTATTTTCAAGAAGTATATCCAAAGAAAAACAAATTATGTCATTATATGTATACACTTCATGAACTAGAAGCATTTCTGAGGATAGGAATAGAAAAAATTTTAGCATTCTGACAATGGAAATGAAGTTATTTGAGAGAAAGAAATAATTCCTAAGAGTTAAATAAGCCTTTTTAAAATATATACATATGAATTATGTGTGTGTGTTTGTGTGTATATATATACTTTTTTTTTTTTTTTTTGCCACACCAGCATGACTTGTGGGATTTTAGTTTCCCAACCAGGGACTGAACCTGGGGCCTCAGCAGTGAGAGCACGGAGTCCTAACCACTGGACAGCCAGGGAATCCCCTAATTTATACTGTAAAGGTTTTTTTACTTGTGTAACCAGTGTATAATGACAAAACATAAAGAGCCTTCATTTTTTTTAATGAGTATAATAAAAACCATAAAAATCTCAGAAGACACTTAAGAAAAGGTAATTAGAGAAAGGTCCAAGAAATCCCACTTGAAATCCTTTTTAAAAAGGGAATTGGGGAATTCCCTGGTGGTGCAGTGGTTAGGACACAGGCTTTCACTGCCATGGACCTGGGTTAGATCCCCGGGTGGGAAACTAAGATCCCACAAGCCGTGTGGCACAGCCAAAAAAACCCCAACAAAAACAAAACTTCAAAAGGGACGGCATCGGGCTTCCCTGGTGGTGCAGTGGTTGAGAGTCCGCCTGCCGATGTAGGGGACACAGGTTCGTGCCCCAGTCCGGGAAGATCCCACATGCCACGGAGCGGCTGGGCCCGTGAGCCATGGCCGCTGAGCCTGCGCGTCCGGAGCCTGTGCTCCGCAATGGGAGAGGCCACAACAGTGAGAGGCCCGCGTACCGCAAAAAAAAAAAAAAAGGGACAGCATTACATTCATTTTTAAGATACTGCTAATATTGTAGTAATAAAGGAAATAGCACATATTCAATATTTTATGTTCACTATGCAGTTTCTATAATAGCATATTTAAAGCCACAAATCTGGGACTTCCCTGATGGTCCAGTGGTTAAGACTCCACACTCCCAATGCAGGGGGCGATCCCTGCTGGGTGAACTAAGATCCTGCATGTGGCATGGCTCGGCCAGAAAACAAACCAAAAAAAGCCACAGATCTTTCCTCTGCCTCATATCCATAGGTTACTGTCATTAATGTTAAAACAAGAAAAAATGTTACCTTCCTTGAATGAATATTAAAGAAACCTCAGATAATCCAAATACATGATTTAAGTGCTAAAGAGAGACCATTAAACCAGAAATAGAATTTCAGATGATTCAAAACTACTCACATATGAAACACCCGATGGGTCAATCATGTAGAGTTGTGCACCATCATTCACACCGTAAGACCCTAACATGAAACTACATAAAAGTAAATTAGTAATTTTAAACCATGGTTCTTAATACCAGAAAAGTATCAAAAAGTACAGTGATAGGGCTTCTCTGGTGGCACAGTGGTTAAGAATCCGCCTGCCAATGCAGGGGATCCAGGTTCAAGCCCTGGTCTGGGAAGATCCCACATGCTGCGGAGCAACTAAGCAACTAAGCCCATGCACCACAACTACTGAGCCTGCACTCTAGAGCCTGCAAGCCACAACTACTTAAGCCCAGGCACCTAGAGCCCGTGCTCTGCAACAAGAGAAGCCACTGCAATAAGAAGCCTCCGAACCGCAACGCAGAGCAGCCCCCGCTTGCCGTAACTACAGAAAGCCCGCACGCAGCAACAAAGACCCAATGCAGCCAAAAATAAATTTATAAAAAATAAATAAAATTTAAAAAATAAAAAGTACTGTGATAAAAATGCAATTGTACTTTCTAAGACAAACATTTACTAATATCCATATAACTCATAGTAAGCACTTTGATAGTGTGGTTTGGATAAAAACTAGTATATACTTGAAAACTTCTCAAAATTCATGTGCCTTTGTTTAGTATTAAACTTTCTGATGAAACTTTCCTGAGAGGATAGCAGTGGAGAGAAAGGAGTACTGATAGATGGACAAGTAATAAGGGGGCCCAACAGCTAAACGAATAAACATGAAAAAGCCAAGGGGAC
Organism: Mesoplodon bidens; assembly: GCF_964165515.1. Classification (NCBI taxonomy): domain Eukaryota; kingdom Metazoa; phylum Chordata; class Mammalia; order Artiodactyla; family Ziphiidae; genus Mesoplodon; species Mesoplodon bidens. The sequence continues at coordinate 135,574,671 of NC_138178.1, read as the reverse complement.
AAAATTCCTGATGTGAATACATTGAAACTACCTAAAACTCTTGTTCCACCCTTCATTCTTTTCTGGCTATTCCCCGGTATTCCTCCATTTATTTTCCTGCAATAAAAATTGCAGGAAAATCGGTTCAATGCATTTTTTTATGCTCAGCAAATTAAAATTAGGGTATTAAAAATCATATGAATTACTGATTTTTTGAAATTACAAGTAGAAAAGAAACCAGCCTTATCATTTCATGTGCAGAATATTGTAACAGCCACATCCCATTTAAGAACATCTGACCTATTGCTTAAAGTATATCAGATGGAAACTAATGAGAAAACTGAAGTGTCAGTATAATTGGCTACTAAATAGTAACAACATGGAATATATTTAAAATCAGTTTGCCATTTCCTGAAAATGTTTGGGTTTAGTTCCAGAGAATTTTTTCCCCCAGTTTTATTGGGAAATAATTGACACACATCGCTATATAAATGTAAGGTGCACAGCATGATGGTCTGATTTACATACACTGTGAAATGATTAGCACAATAGGTTTAGTTAACATGCATCATCTCATACAGATACAATTAAAAGAAAAATAACTGCCTCCTTTTGTTGAGAACTCTAAGGGATCTACTATATTAAAAATTTTCCTTTTTATCACACATCAGTGTTAACTATAGTCATCATGTTGTACATTATATCCCTAGTACTTACTTATCTTAAACTTTAAAAGTTTATATACCTTTTGGGACTTAACCTGGTGGGGCAGTGGTTGGGAATCCGCCTGCCAATGCAGGGGACATGGGTTTGAGTGCTGGTCCTGGAAGATCCCACATGCCACGGAGCAGCAACTAAGCCCGTGCACCACAACTACTGAGCCTGTACTCTAGAGCCTGTGAGCCACAACTACTGAGCCCATGCGCTGCAACTACTGAAGCCCACATGCCTAGAGCCCGTGCTCCACAACAAAGACAAGCCACCGCAATGAGAAGCCCGTGCACTGCAACGAAGAGTAGCCCCCTCTCGCTGCAACTAGAGAAAGCCCGTGCACAGCAATGAAGACCCAACGCAGCCAAAAATAAATTTATTTTAAAAAAAGTTTATATACCTTTTGACCACCTTCCTCCAGAGAATTTATTATAATTAGATTAAAATATTACTATGAGTTCTCTGTTCTATCCTGTCCAAATCTGCATAGTCTTTCATTTTTCAGTTTTTATTTTTATGTACATCATTTTATTTAATCACTGCCCTAATACTTCTTGATGATACTTCATTTTTTAAGGGTATAAAAGGCTAATTAGATTCTGAGAAAACAAATACCTACAGTACAGATATCACTGAATATCTCAATAAATTTCATACCTGCAGCCAAAAGGTCTAACAGCACTGTAGAGTGTATAGGCATGTACATACATGGCCACTCTGTCTGCAAGATGCTGTGGGGAAAAACAGAAGAGCTTATTAATACTCTTCTCTTTCTGTTCCAAAGGCTCTTCAACATGTTATCAGCTTACTTTTAGTGGAATGTTATATCCAAAGTTAGATCTAAAGTTGGAAGCCTCTTCTCTCGCAATGTCTGCTAAAGAACGAGCATCTGCCAACAAACCTGCTACTGCCTGAAAGAAAAAAAAGTATCAATTCAGTAGATAACATTCCTATCACAAATCAAGGAAAGGATGTAATTATTACAGGCTTATTTGATATTTTTAACAAGTATCACCATTAGAATAAATCTGTTTGGCTTAAAGGTCTTTCTTTACAAGGCATTCTGGCATTTTGATGCTTGAGTACGGGATTACAATTTGGAAATTTCCCAAGTGTGACTACGTTGTTTTGTCCATTGATCACATTCAGAAAAACCTCCAGGTCTCCCCATTCGCCACTTCATTATAAAGAACAAAACAACAACAGAGAAGAATATAACCATTCGTTTTGGTTAGAACTGATCCTTTATTTGAAGCCATTCTGTGTTCAAAAAGTTATTAAAAGTTTTCATCTAAAAGGCACAACCTCAAATTCCTTTTTCAGCTAATAAATTGTAATGCCAAACCAAAACATGACAAACCACAAATCCGGTGGCTTAGAACTGCAATTACCAAACCACGTGCTGAGACATCCCAGGGCACTATAGTGAACTCAGAGTTGTGGGGCATTTTAAGTTTGGGGGAAACATATGTTGAAGTAGTTAACGGTTTCAACATTAGATCATTCTACATTCCTTTTACTGCCATCCGCTCGTTGAAAAGCTGGGTTGCTGTGATATAAAATAAGTACTGTGCAAAAAACAATGTGGCACAGGAAACGGGGTGGAGGTGGGGGGCGGCATCTAATCCAATTCCAAAGTTTAAGAAGTTGTGCAGTACACATTAGTTAACTGTGACTGTTTAAAAATTAAAATATTTTTCTTTTGCTGTATGTGGTGAGTTTGTTTTTGTTTTGTTTTTACAGCTACTAAGTTTTAAGGACACAACCACTTAGTTGTTTAGACCTACATATATAATAAACAGAACCACTGGGTATTTCTTTTGGTCTAGGGAAGCTATGAAAACAGAAAAAACTACTGAAACACTTATGGGTACTGGGAACCAGTGGCACAGAAGATTTGCAAAATTTAAAAATAAGTACTATCAAAATTTTTAATAGCCTTTTTTTCTACTGCTACCTAGTAGTAGTAATAATGAGGAAAATCCTTAACATATTATTGATCATTCATTACATGATAATAAGCATTTTACATAATTATACATGAAGGTAGGTACTATTACCACCATAGTTTTGCAGGTTAGAAAACTCTTGTTTAGAATAACTTCCACAAGGATACCCAGGTAGTAATTTTCACCATTTAAACAATCTTCCATTGCTTTGGATAAAACCCACTGTGAAGTCTAAAAATTTATCAAATCACTTGGAGACAGAACATTAATCCTTAATTTTTTCAACCCCGTTCAATGTCTAATGTTTTGCCAATTTCCAGCTATAAGGAATGCCATCAATTTCCTGGCTTTAAATAACAAATGGGACAAATGTGAAAATTCTAGGATGATAAAATTCTTTCCATCACTAAAGTGCTTATAAGCATATATGATTTTTTTCCAAAATATACCTATCTTAAGTTTTTTTAAGTGAAAGAAAGCAGGATTCACTACCTCATACCAGCTAGGTTACAATCTGGCAAGTTTCAAGAAAACACACCAGTTTCACTGGCAATAATAAATTTGTTCAGCAGAGAAAACAAGTTCAAAAAAAATATCTGAAGAAGAAAAAAAAAATTTTATCTGTAGCTTTATAGTTTACTGGCTATATTTTGCTAGTCCTTTTTGTGTTTGTAACACATCTCATTTATAAATAACAAAGCTACTGGTATTTCAGCAGAATGAGTGGGTCCTATAGGATCTCACCCTGCAGAATGGTCTCTAGAGTAACACATAGACCATGCAGACCCAAGTGTGAATCCCAGCATATTTCTTTACCACCTGTGAGTCTTTTTCTCATCTGTAAAAATGGGATTAATATTACTTGCACTGGGTTGTCAGGATTAAATGAGATAATTTATGTAAAGAACTAGCATAGTACCTAGCACACAGGTGTTCTCTTTTCTTGACTTTTCAGTAAGCAAAGTTAAATATCATTTCTTTTCTTTTTTTTTGGATTGTTGCTCTTACTGAAGAAAGTCTGACATCTATATAGGATGACTTCAGTATATACCAGTAATGTATCTATGTCTTGGCCTGCAACTGTGCAAAGCAGTCACTCAAGATACCAGCTGCATGAAATAAATACAGTGATGCTTATGAAGCTACTAGAAAGCATGTGTTCACTTTTCCCTTCATCAGACATCCTTTCCTGATGCTCCACCTTACTATAAAGGTCTTCTCTTTCTGATAACATCTTCAGTGTAACAGTGATCCCCAGAAAGGATACAAAAAGCCAAAGATTCATTGCCTCTCAAGCATGTACCTTCATTGATCTATGCTACCAAGATTTCTTTTTAAGCCATACTTCTCACCCCCTCCCCCCTCCCCTCCTTTTCTTAAGGCAACTTGGTTTTTCATATCTATCTCCAATCAGGTTATACAATAAGAATGCTACCTTCCTTTTAGACAGTGAGCTGTTCACAAACCAGTAACTTTCTGATTACTTCTACAGCTGCTCTCTGCTGTTTCTGCCTCAATGCTAAAGTATTAAATGGGTTCTTAACAATCACATTTTCATATATTCCAATTAGTTACTTCAAAAGAAACTGGACAAGGCAAAAAGGAACATTTTTAAATGTAACCTTACCATTCCGACATGCCGATCAACATTAAAAAGTCGTTTGTTAGAACCTTCTTCATAAAGTTTAGAAAGGACTAATTTTTCTACCCCAAAGACAACGCCATCTTTACATCTGATTCCAATAGCTGTACTGAAACAAGCAGAAGAAAATCAATTTTTTTAACTGAAAATAAAAGAAACTTTGTAAACCCAAGTTTAAAAAAAAAACCCACAAAAACAGGCAAATTTGTTTCTTAAAGCATATCACGTCTTTAAAATAAATACATTTGAAAACTAGAAAGGGCAAACAGTCTAAAATGTGATGAATTAGATCCATATAAATAATCGTGACCAAAAAAATCTCCTATCATGTCATGGAAAGATTAATACGTAAGTGAAAAAAGATGCCAACAAAATATGTACCAAATGGCACAGTGTCTAGCATATATTAGCCATCTTACAACAAATGCCGACTAAAGTCATGTGCATTAAAAATGGTATTTAAGGGCTTCCCTGGTGGCGCAGTGGCTAAGAATCCGCCTGCCAATGCAGGGGACAGGGGTTCAAGTCCTGGGCGGGGAAGATCCCACATGCTGCAGAACAGCTAAGCCTGTGCGCCACAACTACTGAGCCTGTGCTCTAGAGCTCGCAAGCCACAACTACTGAGCCCGCGTGCCACAACTACTGAAGCCCATGCGCCTAGAGCCGTGCTCCACAACAAATAGAAGCCACGGCAATGAGAAGCCCGCGCACCGCAACAAAGAGTAGCCCCCGCTGACCACACTAGAGAAAGCCTGCATGCAGCAACGAAAACCCAATGCAGCCAAAAAAATAAATTTATTATTTTTTAAAAAATGGTACATAATATGCATACAAAAGACAGGCTACAAACAAAAAAGTTACCAGTGACTATTCTTGGTGGAAAGATTATAATTCTTTTTCTTTCTTTTGCTTTTTCTGCAATAACCACGTGTTGCTTACAATAAGTGTAAAAGAATAAACATTTTGTACAACTGTTTAAAACAAAGTAGATAAAAAAATAATCTGAAGTAAAATGTGGAGAAATTATACATTGCCATTTCAAGATGAAAATACATGAATTACTTTCATCTTCTAATTCTTTTAACAAAGAGAAACAACGAGAAAAATGAGCTGAGCCACATGCACAAATATGTAAAGAATTGCAGACACTCCTTCCCCCACACTTCAGGTATCTTTTCAAGTTTAAACTCCTTGGCCCAGCTTTCAGCACTCCCCAAGAATCTGCAAAGCCCATCTAGCGAATTCAGTTTCTTGTTATAGAGGTCCTGTGCTCTACCAAATTCGACCTCACTGTCACCCCTCAAACACCTTAATGTTCATTTTTGCTTTTCTGTCTTTATTGCGGTCATCCTGGGTACCAGAATACACTTCCTCCTCACCACTGCCCATTTAAATAAATTTCCACCAACTTTTGCAAAGTCACTTGAATAGCCTCAGGTAGCCGTTCCCAATTATTCCAACTCATCATCTTCCTCACCTTTCAGAATCTAAAAGATTCTTTTTTCTAAACTAAAAGTTCTAAAAGTGTGGTTTGTGAGGTCAAAATTATTTTCATAAAAATACAAAGACGGGACCTTCCTGGCGGTCCAGTGGTTAAGATTCCATGCTTCCACTGCAGGGGGCACAGGTTCGATCCCTAGTCGGGGAAGTATAAGATCCCACATGCCACGGCCAAAAAATTAAAAAAAAAAATACAAAGATATCATTTGCCTTTTTCCACTGTGTGGATGTTTGCACCAATGGTATATAGAAGCACTGGTGGGTAAAACCGCTGGCACTTTAACACAAATAAGGCAGTAACAGCAAATGGTAGCAGTAAACTACTAATCATTGTATTCTTCATTGCTACGCTCTCACAGTTCAAAAAAAGCCATTTTTAGTTAAGAATGTCCTTGATAAAGCAGTAATTAATTTTATTGGGTATCAATCCTTGAGTACCTGTCTTTTTATTATCCTAACAAAATGCAAGGTAGTCAAAGTACTTCTGCTGTACGTCAAAATACAATGGTTGCCCAAAGGAAAAAACACTGATAAAACTGTTTTGAGTTGTGAAGTTTTTCATGGAACATCTGTTTTTATCATCAAAGAATAATAACTATGGTTATTTCCACTTAGGTATGTGGCAGACTTTTTTCTAAAATGAACAAAGTGAGCCTGTTGCTTCAAGGTAAACAAATGACAAAATTTTCTTGCCAGTGATAAAATTTGAGTTTTCAAGCACAAATTGGAATTTTAGAAAACATTCACCACTGTGAGTTTGTCTGCTTCCCAAAACTTTAATAAACAGATTGGAGGTGATATTAAAAACTGTGATGTTTCTGGGCTTCCCTGGTGGCACAGTGGTTGGGAGTCTCCCTGCCGATGCCGGGGACACGGGTCCGTGTCCCGGTCCAGGAGGATCCCATGTGCCGCGGAGCAGCTGGGCCCGTGGGCCATGGCCGCTGGGCCTGTGCGTCCAGAGCCTGTGCTCCGCAGCAGGAGAGGCCACAACGGTGAGAGGCCCTCATACCGCAAAAAAAAAAAAAAAAAAAGTGTGATGTTTCTGATAGTTTATAATGAAATATGTCTAATTTGGAAGCTCTGTTATAACTCAGTGAACCAATATTTTCCAAATGACCAACTCACAATGTCGACGGGTAAAACATGCCAAGTGTAAGAGAGCCCAACAGATTTTAATGTACAAGTAGAAAAAGTTAATTGTTATGTTTTCTGACTCCACACTGCAACTAATCTTTAAGAAACTAACATTTGTCCAGTTTTGGTATAGTATCAAAAAACAACATGAAGCCTGATTTGTTTCACAAGCCCCAACAAAAGTAACAACATATTGAAGCAGAAGGAGATATTAGACTCTCTTTTATTAAGATTCAATTAATTATTGAGATTTACAAAAATGTAAAACAATGCCACTCTTCTCACTACATTTTTTTCTATGTTTTGGAAAAGTAATTTGCATTAAAAATGTTATTAATGGGCTTCCCTGGTGGCACAGTGGTTGAGAATCTGCCTGCTAATGCAGGGGACACGGGTTCGAGCCCTGGTCTGGGAGGATCCCACATGCTGCGGAGCAACTAGGCCCGTGAGCCACAACTACTGAGCCTGCGCGTCTGGAGCCTGTGCTCCGAAACAAGAGAGGACACGATAGTGAGTGGCCCCCGCTTGCCACAACTAGAGAAAGCCCTTGCACAGAAATGAAGACCCAACACAGCAAAAATAAATTAATAAATTAATAAACTCCTACCCCCAACATCTTCTTAAAAAAAATGTTATTGTTACTCAAATATTTTAATAAATGTTAATTTAAATTATTTGTTAACATGCAATTGTGTTTATTACTGTTACTTAAATGAATTTATAAGTATTTTTAATTTTTCAGTTTCAATTTCTAATATGGTAAATATTGATGAACCAATAACCTGCATAAATAAATGCTCTTTGGGGTGATGTTAAATATTGATAGAACCTACAGCCTACATAATTAAATGTTCTTCAAGGTCCTCAGTGATTTTTTTTTCCCAAGTATAAAGGGGTCCTAAGGCCAAAATTTTGTGTACATTTTTGTTCCAAACAATCCAGCCTTTCAGTTATGTTGCACAATCTTCCTTTCATATCTTGTCTCCTCAATGAGGCTAAAGGGAAAGATTATAATTTTACCCCTTTTTTCCTTTTGCATATTACCTGCTAGGAGCATACTTTTATAAAATAGTTTTGATCATGATATATATTTTTTAATAAAATGTTTTTAAGTATTCACTTATACGTCAATTATTTGTTTTGGTAGTTCCTATGCTTAACGTAACAGGTACTCAAAAGTATTTGCCTTCTAAATTCCCGAGACTGAATTTCTATCTCCAGGACTTCGCTGGCAGCCCAGTGGTTAAGACTCCACGCTTCCATTGTAGGGGGCACGGGTTTGATCCCTGGTTGGAGAACTAAAATCTGACATGCTGTACAGGCACGGCCAAAAAATAATAAAATAAATTAAAAATTAAAAAAAAAAGAATTTATCTCTTTTTAATGCAGGAATATAATCATATCAAATTATTTGGTTAAATGTTTTCTAACTATCAGTTTATATGCCAGACTCGTAAGAAAATTCATATGTAATTTTCCTATTTTCTGCTTTCTGTGCCCCAAAACAAACATTTTCAAATTTCATTCTTATGGTAAGGTATGTGAAGTAGTTAGGTTAGATGTCCACATCCCAATTTTACAGACAGAAAAGTAACATTCAGAGGACTGAATAGTAGAAACCTACATAATATTACTATTAGGCAGCAGCTAGGAGAAAAATTCACATCTTCTGATCCTCATCCAGTATTCCATCATACCAAGTTACACAGATCCCTTTAAAAGAGGAACTTTCCTAGTAATTTTTCTTTATGCAGAAAAAAATACATTCATTTTTAAAAATTATATTTCTTCAAGTTTGCTTAAATGTAACTGTTTTAAACCATATTTAGAAATACTTTATAGAAAACAAACTGCTAAGATACACAGACCCTCACAGGCTAGTCTCAATTTTCTGGGTTACAGATGACTTCAAAATGTATCTCCAGTTTTTCTCTTAGTCAAGACATCTCCCACCAGTTTTTTACACCAATGAAAATGCAAGAATGCAAAGGAGGAAGAGAAAAACAATGACTTCCTCAAGTCTTTCTCCAGCTCCTTGGCCTATGAGCCTATCTTCTTTTACCAACAGGAAAAAAAATGTGTCAACTTCTTTTTTTCTTTCTTTTTTTTTAGGTCTTTAATCCATTTTGAGTTTATTTTTCTGTCTGGTGTGAAAAAATGTTTTAATTTCACTCTTTTACATGTAGCTGTCCAGTTTTCCCAGTACACTTATTTGCTTTCATTTTTTTTTAATTTTTAACTTTTTTTATTATCAACTTTTTTCTTGAATTTGACTCTCTTCTGAACTCTTTCAGGCCTTGTACACAACGACAAATACAGTGCAGCCTAAAATTCTTAACAGCTTTACTTCTATTATATTATCAGATACTGACAGTTTGTAAGTAACAATCTCTATAAAGCATTTAAACACAGAATCTACTAGCTTCATTAACAAATCCTGTAAGAAGACTTAAAATATATTTTTGCTCAAAAACCTTAAAATACTATTTCATAAACCATTAGAAATCCACATACCTTCTTTCTACCACCCAGAAAATGGAACAAAAAAATGAACATTTATTTATTCAGTAACTACTGAGGGCTACGTGCTAGCACATGCAAAGACCAGTTACAGTCTCTACCCTCATGAAACTTCCATAATCAAATATCGAAGATACTAGTAGAAAGTGAAAAAACTACATCTACATGTGGATTTTTCTAAAATTCTGGAAACACTTCCCTACTACACAGGTTTTCTTTATAATGAAAACACCAAGCTCAAACACCAACACCATGTTTAGTAGGCCTAAAAAAATTTTTTTGAGAGATCTGAATGAGGCGTCATGAACGAAATTTCTTTTAAGTCCCTTATTTCATCCCAAAGCTGCTTTAGATTCAAAAATACACTTATTATATATATATATATATAAATAACTGAATCACTGAGCTGTACACTTGAAACTAACACAACATTGTAAACTAACTATACCTCAATAAAAAAAATTAAAGGGGCTTCCCTGGTGGCTCAGTGGTTAAGAATCTGCCTGCCAATGCAGGGGACACGGGTTCGAGCCCTGGCGTGGGAAGATCCCACATTCCGCGGAGCAACTAAGCAACTCAGCCCATGCACCACAACTACTGAGCCTGTGCTCTAGAGCCCGTGAGCAACAGCTACTGAAGCCCTCGTGCCACAACTACTGAAGCCTGCACGCCTAGAGCCTGTGCTCCGCAACAAGAGAAGCCACCGCAATGAGAAGCCCAGGCACCGCAATGAAGAGTAGCCCCCGCTCGCCACAACTAGAGAAAGCCTGTGCGCAGCAACAAAGACCCAATGCAGCCATAAATAAATAAACAAACTCTATTAAAAAAAATTAGAAATGAAACCAGTTTGTGCAGACTATGTTCAATTAGAAATGATTTTTTTTTAAATGATCATATATGAGACACAGATGTAGAGAACAAACGTACGGACACCAAGGGGGGAAAGCGGCAGGGGTGGTGGTGGTGGTGGGATGAATTGGGAGATTGGGATTGACATGTATACACTGATGTGTATAAAATGGATGACTAATAAGAACCTGCTGCATAAAAAAAAATTAAATTAAAAAATTAAAAAATGATCATATAAGTATAACTGATTGCAAAAATTCTTCAATATAAGACTCAGAGAATTTGTCAATAAGCCAGTAATTCTACTAAGATGTTATAGTGGTGGCAAGGAATCATTTTAGTGAATTACTCTAAACAAAAAAAGACAGAGTGAAGGAAATAAGTCCAACAGGAAAATATCTTAGTGATCCTACACCTTTTGGAGTATGGCAGCAGAAGAGAAAAATAAAAAACATCCCTGCTGGGCCTCCCTGGTGGCGCAGTGGTTGAGAGTCCGCCTGCCGATGCAGGGGATACGGGTTCGTGCCCCGGTCTGGGAGGATCCCATATGCCGCGGAGCGGCTGGGCCCGTGAGCCATGGCCGCTGGGCCTGCGCGTCCGGAGCCTGTGCTCCGCAACGGGAGAGGCCACAACAGTGAGAGGCCCGCATACCGCAAAAAAAAAAAAAAAAAAAAAGAAAAAAAAAAAAAAAAAAAAAACATCCCTGCTGAGATGATCATGTGACCAACTGCACAGGACATTTAAAACAGAAGTAAATAAAAGATGAGACAATAAAGTCACAATCCTAATGGCCAAGGAAAACAATGATATGTATCAGGAATTTGAAAAAGGAAAAAAGGTCTAGCAAAGATGTTGACGAATTTGGTTTTGTACACTTCATTTGAGACTTGGCAGAATGTCTAAGTGGATAATTCTGGAGTCAACTGGAAATATACGCACATGGAAAGATGTGGCCTAAAGAGAGATCTGAAAATGACTAATAAATTGAGATTATTTTAGGGCATATATTATTCTGTGCCATAGTAACATAACAAACCCTAATTACCAAAAATATAGAAAAGAAGACATTTAATACCTGGTTAAAACATGCTAATTTCAAGTAAAACAATGTTTCTTACCTACTATTTTCCACAGCCTTCATAGCATACTCAACTTGAAAAACTCTTCCATCAGGAGAGAATGTAGAGGCTGACAGGTCATACTAGGAGGAAAAGGCAATAATAAGCTTAAAATGATGTATCTTTGGCAGTAATAACCTTACACTTTTTTTTTTCCTAAATGGCTTACACATCAGAAATGTGTGTTAAATCTCAACAAAGATTTTTCTTTAAAGAGAAAGGGGAAGCATGTCAGAGCAGCAACAGAAGCTAAGACAAAGTTATACACTTTAGATTTCTGCTAGAAAAGCAATGGATACAAGTCCTGCATCAAGTCAGAACTTTTCCCACACAGGACATGGCTCACTTCTGAAAAAACTGCTATGGTAAAAACAGCATTGGGGCATTTTAGTTCATAGCTGTGGCACTAAGAAACTGAGGGACGTTGGGGCTTCCCTGGTGGTGCAGTGGTTGAGAGTCCGCCTGCCAATGCAGGGGACGCGGGTTCGTGCCCCGGTCCGGGAAGATCCCACATGCCGCGGAGCGGCTGGGCCCGTGAGCCATGGCCGCTGAGCCTGCGCGTCCGGAGCCTGTGCTCCTCAACGGGAGAGGCCACAATAATGAGAGGCCCGCGTACCGGAAAAAAAAAAACAAACAACTAAGGGACCTTGGACACATCATTTAGCATTCAGACATTTAATAAGCATCTATTATATGTTAGTCACTATAAGGAAATACAAAGACTACTCATTCTAGAAGTCCTTCATCTTCAAAAATCAGACCACAAACAAATCTAGGAGCTGAAGATACAGCAGTAAATCAGAAAAGGTACTATGATGAAAATAAGACAGGGTGAAGTGGTAGGCTCAGGGACTACCACAGACTACCTGATCAAGTAAGGCATTGCTGGGGCAATTACATTTAGTTATTTAGGCTAAGCTAGAATTAATAACAAGTAATTAGTCATTTAGGATATGGAGGAGGAGCGTCCTGGTATTTGGCATAAAAGACCTTAGGGTAGAAATAAGCTGAGCACAATAAGAAAAAGAAATAAGGCCACTGTATCTTGAGCACCATAAGTGGTAAACAGAAGAGTAAACTATATCAGAGGCATATAAGGGCCAAACTATGTTAAGTCTTTTAGGCTGGAGTAGGAAGTTTACATTTCTATTCTAAATCTAACAGAAAGTCATTGGAGTTTGGGGGGGGGGGAAGGGGGAGAGGTTGTGTCTAATTTTTTTAAAACGTTGTTCATCTGGAAAATTAATTAGAGAGGGAACAAGGGTGGAAGCAGAGATTAATTATTCCAAAGGTAGTGTCTTAGACTAGAGAAAAAGAGATGGAAGGTGTTATCGTTGGAGGATCCAATCAAAAAAACCTTGCTAATGGATTGGCTCTAGGAGTAGAGTAAAAAAGAAATTAGGGGCTTCCCTGGTGGCGCAGTGGTTGAGAGTCCGCCTGCCGATGCAGGGGACGCGGGTTCGGGCCCCGGTCCGGGAGGATCCCACATGCCGCGGAGCGGCTGGGCCCGTGAGCCATGGCCGCTGAGCCTGCGCGTCCGGAGCCTGTGCTCCGCAAAGGGAGAGGCCGCAACAGTGAGAGGCCCACGTACCGCAAAAAAAAAAAAAAAAATTAAAAGTGCATCATAGATTATTTTTCATTTGCGCAACTAGAACTCGCCCATTCACTGAAATGAAAATTGTAGGAGATGCAAAATGGCAAGGGAAAAAGAAAACCCAGAGATCTACTTTGGACATGTCATTTGAAATGGCTATTAATCAAGTGGAGAGAAATGTCAAGAAGACAGGTCTTCATATCCGGAGTTCTTGGGACAAGTAAAGACAGGAGATAAGTCTTCAACAGTGGTGCTTCCTGGTCTCAGTTTGTTGATTTGTTAAATGAAGATCCTTAACTCTACCACTGTAATACCGAAATATCTCACCTGGTTATATTATCAAATATTTTTAAAGGGTTTGTAGAACCCTTTAGAACACTATTAATCTAGGGTAATATTAATGTAGTTGCAAAGTCAATTTGCTACAACAGGCATTACTGAGCATCAACTAATCCAAAAACGGTATGACAATCTTAGCATCTCATAACCGAATGGATTAAACCATTCCAAGTATAAGTTGCGTATTATCAAACTCGGAAAACCAGTATTTGGGCCTAATGGTGAGTACAAAAAGTCTTGTGCACAGTAGGAGTATAAAATGAACTGAGAAACCCATTATTCAGTGCCTCTAGTGGAAACCACCAAGAAATATTTCTAAACAAAAACTGTATTTTCTACATGGAGAAATACATAAAAGGAGTATGCAGAAGATTGCATATATGCAGTACGTTTGACAAAGGAAAGTAATAGGCCGAAAAAGTTAACAAATCCAACTCCAAATTCCTGAACTGTCTCTTCAAAGTCAGAAGCGGTTAAGTCTGTAGCTAACCATTTAAACGCTTAACGGTATGGACACCTCATAGTGCTGTTAAGTAATTTGTACAGGAAAAGCTGAGACAAAGGAAAAATGAAAAGGATTCTTCCGATTCCGCTTTTTAGACTATTTTTCTTATCAGTTCTGAGAAGGCTCCAGGGACTCATACAGAGCGGTCCATCACTACACTCGAGGGAAAGACAGAGAATCCCCGTGAGGCAGCAGCAGCCCAGGAACTGCAAAGGGGTTCCTTGGAAAGCGGCGTCTCAGCCCTTGGACTCTCAAGCCGCCTTGCCTCAGTGGTTCTCAAGAGGCTGTCGCCCAAACCCTTCACTCACACACAATTTCGGGCCCCACGAGTTTCCACTTTCGGTTTCCCTAAGCGACCAAAGAAAAGTGACTCAGCAACCCAAAGCGGTTCCAAATCTAACTGCTGCGCGGCAAGCCCGCCACACCTGAGCTGAGACGCTTCAAGCCACGGTCACTGCAGACGCGGGCCTAGCAATCAGAGTCGGAAAGACCGCCGGTCCACCACGCAACTGGAAGCGGCCCACCTGCCTCCAGGAAGTACCAGCGCACCCCGAGTCAGCGCACCCCTCGCAGTCCGTCCGCGTTCCCTTCCCACGCTAATCCTTATGCTAGACCATCACGCCGAGAGACAACGAACTCACCCCGGTGCCGATTGAGCTCATCGCGCTAAAACCCACTGCAACGCCTAGCTCTTCAGGGTCTAAAGCGATCCCCTTACACTGCAGCACGCAGACTAGTAACAGGCTCTCTCATTGGCTGTTCTTTCCACCAATAGCCTTCTCTGTGGCTCGTTCCTGGGGCCTTAGCCCAGGAACAGAGGATTGTGGGAAAAGGAAGGGGATGTGCGTGGGGGGGCAACGCGCATGTGCAGAAGCAAAAGTGGGGTTAGGATCCTGCTTCTTACTTCTTCTGACAGTCAGGTTTTGGTGTTGAGGGTCGTTGAGAAACTTTAAGTTTTCGTGTGGCTTGAGGAGCTGCGCCATTCCTTTTCCTAGGAATTATTATTTATCTTTTATCCCTCTCTTTCGCTGCCTAATTCTTTGTTAGAGCAAAGCAGAGAGATGTTCTTATACTCTTACAAAGACCAGAGAAAACGGTAGGGGAGAGGGTTTCCCTCCACCCTTGGCGGCCTGGTTCTAAACCAGTATATTGATGGCATCCCCTTCATCCACCTATTCTAACAAAAGAGAAGGAACTTGCACTCTACGGGTATCACCTTTAAGCTCAGGTCGGAATTTTACAGAAGCATTAGTACTCTTTTTGAGTGTGACTCTATTTAGTAGAATTAAGGACAAGACTGATTAACTGTTATTTGTTGAGCTCTATATGTCCCAAGTACTCAGTTAAATACTGCTGGCTGATAAAACGGTGAAGGAGACATTTACATTCAGTGGGAAGAAATAGGCAACAAAGAGTAAATAGGCAAATAGTTGCATCTTGCGGTTAAAAAAAAGAGACAATGGAAGTTTGAACTTTAGACCTATTATTGATACTTAAGGAATGACTTTCTGAATGGGTGATATTTAAACTGAAACTTGGGATTGTTATCGGAATTTAAACTTGGCTTGTTACGGGAACCGTCAGATCAGTGTGGCCTGTCATGGAGATTAAGTGGGGGAGAGTGACAGGAAGTGAAATCAGAGAGGTGGAAGTGGGGTCAGACCTTGTAGTGGTTTGGATTTTAATCTGATTTTAAATGGAAAGCCATCAGCGTTTTTTTTTTTTTTTTAACTGCTAAATACTTCAGTGTGTATTTCCCCAAAATCAAGAATACCATTTTACATATCCACAGTAAAACTATGAAAATCAGAAAATTAACAATACTTTTTTCTGATCTGCAGACTTCATTTAGATTTTGGCAAAACTCTCAGTAATGCCCTTCATAGCAAAAGAAAATCCAAGATCACACATTGCATTCAGTTGTCATGTCTCTAGTCTCCTTTAATCTGGAAAATTGTTTCTTAATATTTCTTTAGGTTTCATAGCATTAACACTTTTGAAGAATACAAAACATTTACTTTGTAGAATATTCTGCAGTTTAGGTTTGTGTGACTTTTTTCATGATTAGATTCGGGTGATGTATTTTTTGTCAGGAATGCCACAAAAGTAACCTTGTATTCATATTAGAATCTTATATTAGGAGGCACATGATGTCAGTTTGTTCCACTACAGATGATGTTAACTTTGATCACTTACTTAAGACTTCTCCACTATAGTTTCAATTTTGTCCTTTGTAATTAATAAATATCTTGTGAAGAAACACCTTGAAACTATGTAAATATCCTGCAACTCCTTCACCTTTCACCCACTAATTATAGTATCCCCTGATTTATATTTGAATCAATTATTATGATGATGGTTGCCAAATGGTGATTTTCTAATTCCGTCATTCCTTCCACAGTTAATGATTGGCTTTCTACCATGAGGTCATCAGCAGTTTTTTAAGCAGAATGATATGATCTAATTTATTTATTAAATGATCTCTCTTGCTTCTGTGTGAAGAATGATAAATACAGGGAAGAACAGAAGCATAGAGACTAGTTGGAAAGCTATTGCAGTCCGGTAGGCAAGCAGTAATGGAGAATGAGCAGAGTGGCGGCAGTGGAGGTGGAAATACGTGGATGGATTTTAGAAGTGTAGGGCTTGCTGAAAAATTAGATGTAGAAACTGAGAGAGAAAGAGGGAATTCAATTGCTTCTTTCTGCTAATGAAGCATTATAATTAAAGGTTAGTTTTTATTCTTGAACAAATGGATAAAGAAAGGATTTGGATATAATTGGAAGACTAGCCATTTAATTTGCCTAACCCTCACTGAAATATTCTACTTGCAATTTTTTCTTGAAGGGTCCTGAGTTAGTCCAGGGTAGGCCAAGAAAGTGCTGAAGAAAGCTGAAGAGTATAGTCCTAGGAGGGTTCACCTTGAAGGTAAACTGCAAGTACTCCAAACTTGTTTAGGGATCCAGTTAAACTCTTAATTAACTTTCCTGCTTGTGTGTGATAAACACAATTTGAGTGTCTAATGCCTACTGTGTATTCATTAATAATTATGAATTTGGAGCTCTTTCTGAACTCGATGAACTGCCTATTTTGGGGCTGGATTGTTGATATATCTCATATCTTGGAAGAATACATTGAATTGTGGTCTAAGGTTCGTGATTGTTTGCCTGATTCATTAGAAGACTTAAAATGTGTGAGTATGGATGTGTTTGTTTTAATTACTTTAAATTATTTTGGAAGTAGTGCATATAAAATCAGTATGTAATCTACATGTCTTTCTTATAGGGTGATAAGGTTTTTCTGGTTATCAGAGTCTGGTTTATACTTCCATCTATTAGAATTTATAACACAGTGCTTTGCACATGATAGGTACTTAATAAATGTGTTCAAAATGCAAATAAATACAAATTCACTTCCCAGTTACATTCTGCCAAGTTATAAAATTGTCAAAATAAGCCAGAATTTGCAACTGCAGGAATAAATTGTTGGTGAATAATTGCATTAATATTTCAAGCTTGGAAATTTTAAATATTCTACTTAAATCCTAGGTGCACTTCGAGGAATCTAAACATATTTTATGCCATACCTTATTATTATGTGTTAATTAAGTAGCTCGGAAATGTGATGCCCAATGTGTTTAACTTCTAAATACTGTGTTTTAGGGTTTCAGGGATAGTATCCTAAGGATTCTGTTACTCCCAGGTTTACAATTAGGCTTTAGCTTGCTGTTCTGAGCAGTAGGATAGACACCACTCCCATCACAGAAATCTGCAGAGTTCCTTATCTAGAGAACTTCACTAGTATCTCAGAATATATATATTTCCATAGATTATTCCATTGTCTCAGCTTGTCATAATTTGGTCAGAATCAGTTCTTCTCCTTTTCTTCTAGAATTAACTTTCTTTGCCAGAAGACTCACAGTCTCTACAATCCTTTCCTCTCAGCTTGTCTCTTGAGATGGATGGTAATGACAACCTCTCAGGGTCCTATCTTTCAATTGCCAGGCAGTTACCGGAAAGAGGGCTTATTTTAACTGAACCAGTATCCCCTTCCTCAATTTAACTTTCCTTGACTAGATCCTATTAAAGGAAAATAGCTAAGCTCCATTTTTCTTCCGTGTGTGTAACTAACTTCATTAAAAACTTTGTTTTTTAATGCCGCACCCAAAATTGTAGGAATCCATTATGCCATTTGATAGAAAGTGAACAGTCTTGATACGTGTTTATGTAAAGAAGATAACGTATTGGGCAGTAAGTATTTTAAAACACTTCAGAAAAAGAGATTCAGTGATTCTGTAATGAGAAACGCGTTTTCAGTGCCCTTGGGATACACACGCACTACAAATGATTAAATCTAAGTACAATTAAAGAACTGTTTCAAAGAATTTAAGAAACGAATTTGGAGGTTATAGTATGACAAATTTTTTAATGTAAATAAAGAATTATAGGAAAACAAAAATCAAATGTAATTGAACACTTCAAGGGAAGGAAAAAGAAACCAGCTATCCAAGCGCCCGGCTAGCTCAGTCGGTAGAGCATGGGACTCTTAATCCCAGGGTCGTGGGTTCGAGCCCCACGTTGGGCGTAGTGCACTTTTTGTTACAGCACTTCATTTCCCTTAAATATTTTGAGGTCTCTCCACAGCACTGTAATTAAGAACGTTTTTTTTTTTAAACCGGATTAATTTAGATAGTGTCAATATTAACCAGATCTTCGGAAAAAAGACCAGTTTGCAAACGAAACAGTTCTCAAACTGCGCTTGCGCACTTAAAAGCGCAAGTTTTTCTTCCTTTCCCGGATCCCTCGCCTACCTCCTCCGTGAAGCACAGAAGAAACTGAAAAGGCCACTGTTTAAAGTTGAATTTGATTTTCTGTGTTACTGTGCATACCTGCATTACTGCTGATAGAGGGCAGTGTTTTATTTTATCGGAACAAAATTATGAGCCTCAATATTGGCAGCTTTACTAAAACAAGCGATCCTGTGTAAAAGCAGTTAGAGAGTCGGAGGACTTCGAAGAAAGTCCTTTCTTGTTTATTTTACTTTTTTTCTTCTCAATATAGGGCTTGTCCTGGGGTGGAGGTGGGGGAATGTCTTGTGGAGAAATACACGGTGAGAAATGTTTCCTTCTGTTGTGAGATCTAGACAACCAGGGCACAATCAGGTTTTCTCCCATTGTTCGTGGGACTGTATTTGGAATCTAACCATACAATTGGATAGATAATAGGGAAATTAATATTCCGGTAGAGGGGAGGCTCTTTGAAACAGAAGCACAAAATAACCGAGACGTGAAATTTCGAATAGGCAATTAGATATTGTGGGAGGCAGGACTTCCGCCTTTTTCGCCTCTTCACTGAGAACTTTGAAGTAATCAGGAGGAGAATGTCCACACCACAGCCAGGCACGTTCCAAGATCTCACTCACCCGACCCTGCAGGTGAACGACGCATGCTCCTACCTGAAGCACTAGTTACTGTACTCGGCGTGTTACCCACTAGCTTTTCTCCTACTAAACGACCCATTTCTCTCTCTCGGTTTTTCCCTTCAACGTACAAACATGGTGTTAATTCTCTATCTTAAAACAAAACGAATACTTTGACCTAGTTTCCCTGAAGGCTACCGTTCTACAGTATTTCTCTGTTCCTCTTTGGGGCAAGTTACCCCACAGTCGCCTAAGGTCACATTCCTCTCCTCCCATCTCTTAAACCTGACAATGCCCTTCAGCCAAAAAAAAAAAACAAAAAAACAAAAAAAAACCCTTGCAGCGAGGGAGACCTGTGGGGTGTCTCAGTAAGAGAGAGTTAGAAAGAACCTATTATAGGATTGGGGCTATAGTTGTGGAATTTTGCGGAGGGTTCCTTCTGGGTTGGGTGTTCTCAGAAAGCAAGGGCAATTCTATCATCTAAATAAATCTTACCTATAGGGAAAGCCGACTAAAGGAGGGATAACGCTGAAACTGGTAAAGTCACCCATTTAGCAGGAGAGGATGATGTTTGGTGTTTTGAGTTGGACAGGGACCAACTTGTCTAAAGTGAATGGTTCTGTGAGATGCCAATTCCAAGTCCAGGCCTCCCCACTTGTGACAAACCCACTATAAATCAGGGGTTCCCACAATCTCTCCTGAGGTTTGTTAATTTCCTAGAATGGCTCACAGAACTCCGGAAAACAGTTTACTTATTCCTGCTTTATTATAAAGGATACAACTCGGGAGCAGCCAAATGGGAGAGATGCATAGGGCAAGGTATGGGGAAGGAGCGTGGAACTCCCACATCCTCTCCTTGGCATGGCACTCTCCCAGCACCTGAATATGTTCCCCATCCTGGAAGCTCTGTGAACCCTGTATTTTAGGGATTTTTATGGAGGCTTCATCACACAGGCATGATCAGTTATTGATCAATTTCCAAGTTCTGTTCCTAATCATGACTTAGACTTTCTGGCGACCAGACCTCATCCATAAGTCATCCAGGAGCCCTCCAAGAGTTGCCTCATTAGAACAAGACACTCCTATTACTCAGGAAATTCCAAGGGATTTAGAAGCTCTGTGTAAGATGCTCCTAACACCCCCATCACACAGGAATTGACAAGGATTTTAGGAGCTCTGTGTCAGAAACTAGGGGCAGACACCAAATATATATTTATTATGTCACACTTGCCTAATTTGTCTTTGAGTCTCTGTAAGCCCAACCACAGTCACCCTAATTGGCAACTACCCCACCATCCACTTTATCCTACACTACTTTTTCTATAGAAGGTATCATCTTCTTTTATTATTACCTCTCTTCACTTTCACCCACACCCTTGGAATGTTGGTCCACAAAGGCAGGATTTTTGTCTTCACTCACAAATGTATCTCAAGCACCTAAATTAGTATCTGGCAGATGTTCAGTAAGTATGTGTTGAATTAGTGAATTAAGAAGGGTGTATTAGTTTCCTAGGGCTGCCATAAACCAAGTACCCCAAACTGAGTTACTTAAAAGAAATGTATTGTCTCACAATTCTGGAGGCTAGAAGCTTGAAATCAAGGTGTAGGCAGTCATGCTCTCAAAGTTTCTCGAAGAATCTGTTCTTTGCTTCTGTTAGCTTTCTGCTGTCATCAGCAACCCTTGGTGTTCCTTGGTTTGCAGGTGCCTAACTCCAATCTCTGCCTCCGTTGTTACATGCTTTCTCCTTGTGTTTCTTTCTCACATGGCATTTTCCTTTTTGTATAAGGACACCAGTCATAGTGCCTGATTAGGGCTCACCCTAATAACCCCATCTTAATTTGATTACATCTGCAAAGACTTTATTTCCAAGTAAGGCCACATTCACAGGTGTTAGGAGTTAGGACTTCAACATATCTCTCTGGGGCATACAATTCAACCCTTAAAAGAGGTCTCCATTCCTTAACCTCAGCCACTGGGTGTCTGCCGCTTTATAGCTTTCTATAAAGCTATGTTTCAGCTTATATTTTGTATTATTCAATAATGAAAATCTTCTAATAAATAATCTGAATTCTACAAAAGACAATTTTATGTTTACTACAAGAGATGTTAATAAAATACTGAATCCATAAAACTGACAATGAGTACACCTATTCCTGGCCATCCCACTGGTTGGTTTCAAAGTTAAGAAATGGAGCTTTGTTCTTATGGAACTTATATTCCAGAAAGGAAGATAAAACCTGTATAGAAACAAATACAAGGTGAAATTCCAAGTGCCTCAGTTACAGATAATGTGCTTATGGGAAAGATCACTACCTTGGGGGAAAGGGTGCTGTGGAAAGCAGTAAGTCCCAGAGGACAGAGGGGTCTCACTTTAGGAATGAATATATTGGGAAACTGGATGGTAAAACTGAATTTTCATAGTTTTACTCACTGGTTTAATATGCTTTCAAGTTCTTTGTGATTTAATCCTAAATTATAATTTGCAATGCCTCATCTCAATGCAATGCTTTAAGATTTTTTGTCGAGAATTCAGTTCACATAGCCTGGAGTAACCCCCCGTTATTGAAATTCTCCTCATCCTTCAGGAACAAGGTCAAAAGCCTCCTCTATGAAGGCTTCCTTGGCTCCCTGGTTAGAACTACATCAGCAGTAAGCAATTGATCCCTTTATGGCACACACCACACTGTTTTGTATCGTCACCTGTGTACACATCCACTTCTGCTAACCTGTAACCCCTCTAAGGGCAAAGGTCCATGTCTTCCTGTTGCAGCAGTTATAGAATCTAAAACTATACTAGGTACACAGCAGACAGTCAATAAATAATGAATCCTAGTTTGGGGCTACTAAAGTAGTACTACATGGTGACAAAGTAGAGCTAGAAGTATTTTAAAAAGTCACACACACTCACACACACACACACAAATGAATCCTATTTTTTTTAATATATTTATTTTATTTTTAGCTGCGTTGGGTCTTCGTTGCTGCGCACGGGCGTTCTCTAATTGTTGCGAGTGGGGACTACTCTTTGTTGCGGTGCCTGGGTTTCTCATTGCGGTGGTTTCTCTTATTGTGGAGCACGGGCTCTAGGTGCACAGGCTTCAGTAGTTGTGGCTCGCGGGTTCTAGAGTACAGGCTCAGTAGTTGTGGCGCACAGGCTTAGTTGCTCCGCAGCATGTGGGATCTTCCTAGACCAGGGCTCAAACCCATGTCCCCTGAATTGGCAGGCAGATTCTCAACCACTGTGCCACCAGGGAAGCCCCAATCCTTTCCTGTTCTTAATGCCAGGAACCAGCTCTTTCAAGTGTGACTTGGTGTTGGTATCTTCATACATAAAGCATATAGCAAAAGTAGGAAGGATCCAGAAAAAGGACAATCAAAATGATTAAACTATGAGTAAAAGTGGACTTGGGATATATAGTCTAGAAAATGTATAAATTCATACTCGGTCTTCAGGACTATGAGCATACATATGCATATATTCCCCATCTTCACAGGTACTTAGAAAGAATGAAACCAGCAAAATTCTAGTAAGAGGCAGTTCATTAAAAACAAAGGAAGAAAAACAAACAAAAATAAGAATTAAATGACTGAATACATATTTCAAAGAACCCCTGCCTTAGAAGATAAAAAGCACAAAAGAGAAGATTAAAGACATTATGAATACATGTTTATAAAGCAGTTTCATAAAAATGCATAAAATGAGTATCTGTGCATAAAAATGAGATGTTTTTTCTTAGAAATTCATAAAATAAACTGTAAAGTTAAAAAGTGAACATTTCCCCATTCTCCTTACCAAATGCTTAACTATGCTACCCAACATTCTCAGCCCAAAAGTAGCATTATTATAACATGGACACAAACATCAAAACAAAAGGATTTTAAGACACAGACCCATGTTAATATTTGAAATAACTGGAAATGGTAACATTATTCTTTAAATAATTATTGAACACAATGAAATTAATGAAGTCTCCAATGCCCAGGACAGATTATGTGAATTGTGGAGGGACAATGTTTTTATTCTTTTTGAAAAATGAACTATGTAACAAACTTCCAAAATTAACTGCTTTACTATAGTTTATTGATATAAATACAACTAATTTCAATAAGCATCAGCTACCATTACACCAAAGGCAAAATGATTAAATACTAATGTGAAGTATAATTACAGAAACGCTTTCACTTCTACTAAAGTCGTCTCTAACACCATCCTATATACTTTGTACAGTTTGCTTGTAATTGATGAGATATTTGAAATGAAGCAAAGCTGAATTTTAATCAAACTTTCATTTCTCAGTGGAAAATGCTCTCTTCATCAGAGGTGGTTGAGCCTTCCCGACATCAAACATCATTTCCAAAGGTGGGTTATTAAGAGAACACCAATCAGGTATACGGCCTGTCTGGTTATAATATTCCTTTGAGACTGAACGGCTCCCAAGTATGTCTTGCAGTGCTCCAAAAATAGCTCCTGTGTGGTAAACATATTTTTATAGCTGCTATGAAAACTTTTACTGGAAAATTTTATGTACACATACATCCACTTCATTATATGACAAGAGAGAATAGGTAAAATTCAGTAATGCATATTCACAGTCTTCCAATTAATTCTGGTTAAGTTGTTCTATATCCTGTATTTTGAAAAACAGGGTAAGCCATAACTCCTGTGTTGAAAATAACTTAAATGGCCTAAACTAGATTATAGTGAAAATGATAAGTATTACTGTGTTTAAATGCAGGTAGAGTGAGGTAGAGTAAGGTGGAAAGTATTTTCAACTCTGTGTAAACACAATAAATAATAATCTTAGTTTTCTTTGCCACACTCTAAGATTATATGTCAGTAAAAAAACAGCAGTGCAAAACTCAATAAGCCAACCATAATATCCTAAGAGTCTATGCTGAAGACCTTATAAAGACCCACAAGGCAGTTTCAAAAAAATAACTTAGTGACTAAATCCATTCTTCCTAGATCAAAATTACATTTTGACCAAATTCTACTTTACAAGAAATATAATACGTGTCAATTTAAAATCTCAAGACTTGGTTTTTCTCTCTAAATGATCCTGATACCTATGAGCTGTAACTGCATCGTAAGACACATATCAGAACTTACACAAATATACACATCCATGATTGTTCTCTCTTCTAAGTACTCTCTTTATTAGGCTATTTCCATATTTCAATAAAACTATCATTTCCTAAAACATTCAATAAACTCAGTCACATAATATAGTGTAATTATAAAATAAAGAGATCAATTTTCATATATGGCGCACAAATTAGCTTTGTAAGGAATTAAAACAAGTGTTTTAAGCAATGGTAGCATAATTAAAATAAATGCATAGCTATCACTATCATTATGTGGGATGACTTTAATTGGACAGAGTTCACTTAAAAAAATAGAAGTGCAAATGATAAGAGAAATAAGTATATAATTCTGAAAACTAATAATTAAAAAAAAACTAATAATTTAAGGAAAAGTAAATGTTCAAAGAAAATTATTTAATAGTTCTATTAGTTTACTAAGTACACAATTTCGAACAATGAATCATCTATTCTAATATAACCATTAGTAATGTCATTCAGGAACCAATTACTATATAATCATTATTTTTAAAAGTGAAATTCGTGGGAATTCCCTGGCGGTCCAGTGGTTAGGACTCCACACTTCCACTGCTGGGATGCCTGGATTTGATCCCTTTTTGGGGAACTAAGATCCCGCAAGCCACGTGGTATGGACAAAACAAAAACAAAAACAAAAAACAAAAAAGAAAAAAAAGAAATTCTTACCTCCCAACCAGGCTACACAATTAGCCTTTGCAGGTGGGGTATGAATTCGGAACGTCTTGGTGCCAAGTGTTTTTTTATATTTTGGTTTTTCTACCAAATACCTTATTTCTGCAAGTAGTCTGTGGAGGAATCCTGGCAACATAGACGTGCCACCTATGACTACCAAATTCTCTGCTAGTTGCTTCCTAGTGTCTATTGGGCACTGTTATTAAATAGAAAGAAAAAAAAGAATTAACTATAAATAATGCTTGATTGAATTTAAGAAAACAAACAGATTATTAGGTGATCATTTGTATTACAAAAAAGGGCCACAGCAAGGTTTCTTTTTTTAATTAATTATTTATTTATCTACCTATCTATCTATCTTTGGCTGCACTGGGTCCTCGCTGCTGTGTGTGGGCTTTCTCTAGTTGTGGCAAGCGGGGGCTACTCTTCGTTGCAGTGTGCGGTCTTCTCATTGCAGTGGCTTCTCTTGCTGCGAAGCACAGGCTCTAGGCGTGTGGGCTTCAGTAGTTGTGGCACGCAGGCTCAGTAGTTGTGATGCATGGGCTTAGTTGCTCCGCGGCATGTGGAATCTTCCCAGACCAGGGCTTGAACCTGTGTGCCCTGCATTGGCAGGAGGATTCTTAACCACTGCGCCACCAGGGAAGCCCTTTTATTTTTTTTCTTTGTGTTTTTTTAATTGGGGTATAATTGTTGTACAATGTTGTGTTAGTTTCTGCTGTACAGCTAAGTGGAGTTCCCTGTGCTATACAGCAGGTTCTTATTAGTTATCTATTTTATAATATTAGTGTATATATGTCAATCCCAATCTCCTAATTCATCCCACCCCCCAAAAAGGGCCACAGCAAGGTTTCTTTAACAAGAGTTTTTCAGGTGGCAAATAAACCCCATGAGGGCTTCCCTGGTGGCGCAGTGGTTGAGAGTCCACCTGCTGATGCAGGGGACACGGGTTTGTGCCCTGGTCTGGGAAGATCCCACATGCCGTGGAGCGGCTGGGCCCGTGAGCCATGGCCACTGAGCCTGCGCGTCCGGAGCCTGTGCTCTGCAACGGGAGAGGCCACAACAGTGAGAGGCCTGCGTACCACAAAAATATAAAATAAAATAAAAGAAACCCCATGATAATATTACCATATACTTATATAAATCCTTAAAGATTTAAAAAGCTAATAGTGTAGACTTTTAAATTCCACAGGGAATACAGTAGAATATGGGAGTATTCTCAGCTTCAGGGTACAATGACTGAGCTGAGCAAAGAACATGAGAAGAAATAACTTCTCATTTCTTTTTTAGTAAGGAAAACATGTGGAAACCTAATTTTTCTAAGGTACTATATCCACTATATCCAGAGCCAGTTATCGAGTGGGAAGATAACATTCTTAGAAAAATTATGTTTCCACATCAGTTCTCTCTAAGCATCAGGAATGTTACAGTCCTTCAATGACGTTATGTTTTTCATAAAGTCCCCAAGTAGAGCCATAGACGTAGACAATATCTCTCAAAGTGATAGTATTTCACAGGAGTTCTATGGTCCCACAGTCATTAAACAAAAGAGACATATACCTTGTGGAATGAAAAACTTAATACTACACAAACCTGCATTCGAAGAAACTGCAAGCCATACTAGGTACAAAATAAAAATCTGTTATCGTTGTCATGGAAAAAATGCATTATGTGTCTATACAACGTATTACCCCGGGTTTGAAATGTTGAGGGTACCATATATAAGTGCCAAAGTAAAACTAATTAACTATAAAACTTCACATAAAAGCTAAAAAATGTAACTAATGGCTAAAAGCAAAAATACAGACAATATGATTTTTAAAATTTCTCTATAAAGGGCTGTATTCATAAATTGAAACCTTTTACAAAATAAAAGTACCTGCATAAGGGAATCCAATATTAAAGTGGCAACTGATTTCTCTTCATTATCTTGTTCAAAAAGGATTTCCACAACCGAATCTCTAATGAGATTAAAAACAGAGAGTGTTTTGTTGGCATCATATAATATGACATAGTACATACCATTAGTTCTACTGACATATTTTTAGGTACCAGTACTATATTAATGTAGAGTAATGGTTAAAACACAAGGTGTTTGCATTTGTAAATGAGAAAAATAATAGCACTTGCCTCACAGGTGTTGCGATAGAGATTCAATGAGTTAATAGAACAGTGTCTGGCACATAGGAGGTACTCCCTAAGTACTAGCTATAATTATTATTATGTATAGATTTACAAATATTTTGTCCACCTTAAACCTAATAACAGAAAAGGAGTGGAATTCTGTAATAGTTGGTAGAATTCAACAACAGATCAGTAGTGATACAACAGATTTAAAATCAAACAACACCCTCCCCCACCCAGCCCAAAGTATTTCTTTGTTTTTAAAAACAATACATGGCAAAGATGGCTAGTTGCCTAATAAAATATTCATGTGCCTGTTCATTTTCAAATTAAAAGATATAGAACTATTAGGGTTATTTTTGGTAGCACAAGGAAGATCTTTGTTGCGATGGAATAGTTCTATATCTTGATTGTGGTGGTGCTGATTATGGAAATCTACATGTGATACAATTACACAGAACAATAATATACACATTGCACCAATGCCAATTTACTGGTTTTGATATTGTACTATAGTTACATAAGATGTATCCATTGGGAGAAACTGGGTGAAGAGTACATGGGACCTCTCTATATTACCTTAGCAACTTCCTGTGAATCTGTAATTATTTGAAAATAAAAAAAAGATAAAACTCCTATAAGCTGGATGCAATGCCCCTCCCCAGTTGAAACACTGTATTTATCAGCCTCCCTTGCAGCTACATATAGCTAAGTACCAGACAATGAGATGGAGGCAAAAGTAGTTTGTAGGACTACTAGAAAGTCTCCTTTAAAAGGAGAGGAAGCATTTTTCTCTTTTCCTTCCTAGGACTGCATGCTTGAAACACAGATGCAGTAGCTAACTCCACCAACCACCCTGGAACCCAAGGACAAGGGCTACACCTCAAAGATGACAGGTGGAAGGAAGCTTGGGTCACTGCTGGCAGTTATCATACCATCCTTGGACTATCTACTTCTGAACTTCTTTTAAATGATAGACAAATTTTATCTTGTTGAAGCCACTATTTTCAGGTTTGTATAACTGGTAACCAAACTGAACCCTAACCAATGAAATATAAAACTATACGTATAAATATACATATACATACAATATCTTTTAAAGTAAAACTGGGACCATACTATGCATACTACTTTAAAGTTTTTTTGAACCTTTTTCAAAACATAAAATTCTCTTCCTGATATTCAACCTACTTCCTGTCGATTTCATTAGTACAGTATACTGAGGTCTACAGTATGCTGAACACTCACTCACTCATAGTTAGTTAGCCACTTGCCTCTATGCCTGCATACTTTTGCTTCTACCAGTTGAGCTAAATATTCACAAAGCATCAGTTTTCTTTTTCCAAATCTTTGTCAGTTAATTTGATATTGAAATGACATAATTTAACAATTATCACTTAAGCAATGAAATATTATAGTAGAAAATAAATACTTATTTTCTTCTTCTCTTATTCTAGGTTCCTCTAAACAATCAGGAGAAATTTTTACGCAGTAAATTAGTGAATATAACTTAAATAAAAGGTAAAACGATAAAAACTTACTACCAAAAAGTGTTACATTCTCACTTTTTTGTTTCCCCAACCTACTATCTTTAACATCCGTATATTTATGTTCATCCTTCTAGTATCTCAACCTCTATGTTAACTATCTCAAAATCTAACAGGATATTCTATATTTATATAATTCTTTTCTGGGCATCTTCTGACCTAATATTTTACAGATGAAACTTTTATAATACAAATTTTATATAGCTTGGGTATAAACAAAAATTACATTGTTACCAATATAATCATGTAAGTCCTTGACAACTTATATTGCATCATCAGACCGAATAATGAATAATAAAAAGGTGAATTACTAACTGGTCCTGATTTAGTATATTTGGAAGAATGCATTCTTTCTAACAAGACAATGTTTTAAAGCAGGAGTCAGCAAACTATGGCCTGCAAGCCAAATCCAACCCACTGTCTGTTTTTGCAAATAAAGTTTTACTGGAACACAAGTCATGCTCACTCATTTACACATTGCCTATGGCTGATTCTGCACTCCAACTGTAGAGCTGAGTAGCTGCAACAGAGACCATATGGCCCACCAATCCTAAGGTATTTACCATTTGGTCCTTTACAGAAAAAGTTTGATGAATCCTGTTTTAAAGTATCATACTTTATTCTCCATCTCAAAGAATGGTTGATTCTGAATTACTTTGAAGAACAGAAAAAAAATTTTTTTTAAGTTTTAAAACATTAAAAAGTTGAATAAAAATAATCATGAATGATGAGGCTTAATGAAAAACACATAATTATTAAATCAACGATACTAAAGGCTTATACAAATATTAAGGCCAAAAATTTATTTTAGTTCATTATTTTGCTCATAAAAATTAAGGTCTAACCTGATTGATCCAAGGACATGTAAAATCTTCTCTCCATCTAATGGGTAGTCAACATTTGGGGGTGGTGAGGGACGCTGAAATATAAATATCATAAGCATAAGTCTACAAATTACAACCTCTGAAAAAAAGAATATACATTTATTTTTAGCTTACCTCAGTATTCCCATCAATATTAAATTTTGCTGCTTGGATTTTTAGTCCACGCTTCAGATCACTAACAAAGCAAGTGCGCACTTAAAAGAAAAGGAGACATTGTTATGGTTTGTGATTGAATCAATGTCCCAGTTAAAACAATTCTATTCAAGTGAACATGTTAATCACCTTGTTCCTTCCAATTTTATAAACTATCTCCGTCTTTAGTTAGTTTATGACAATTTATACACATATAAAAAACTTTTCATTCACTGAGGAATCATAGACATGTTCCATGTTCATCTTCCACAAAGCCACATCAAAAAAAAAAAACCGGGCCTCCCTGGTGGCGCAGTGGTTGAGAGTCCGCCTGCCGATGCAGGGGATACGGGTTCGTGCCCCGGTCTGGGAGGATCCCATATGCCGCGGAGCGGCTGGGCCCGTGAGCCATGGCCGCTGGGCCTGCGCGTCCGGAGCCTGTGCTCCACAACCGGGAGAGGCCACAACAGTGAGAGGCTTGCATACCACAAAAAAAAAAAAAAAAAAAAAAACGCATTTGAGGAAACTTATGTTCTTTGATATTCCTTGTATAAAGAGTACCATAAAAAAATAAATTTTAGCATCATGAAAATGTAGCCATTCTAATTGAACAGCATATCTCTTTGAACCAGATTGATTTATATCTTATTTATCTATCCTATTCTTTTTTAAAAATGTTGGTTGGTCAGAACACAAAGCTAAATTTTGGTCTTAGTTTCAGTAACACTCCTTAGTTTAGGGTTTTCTGGCAAGATTATTTTCTCCCTCTTGCACACTATATCTTCTTTTTTTTCACTTTGAGCATTTATTCTTTTTTTAAAATATTTATTTATTTATTTGGTTGCACTGGGTCTTAGTTGTGGCAGGTGGGCTGCTTAGCTGTGGCTCACAGGCTCCTTAGCTGTGGCATGTGAATTCTTAGTTGTGGCATGCATGTGGAATCCAGTTCCCTGACCAGGGATCGAACCCAGGCCCCCTGCATTGGGAGCGCGGAGTCCTACCCACTGCGCCACCAGGGAAGTCCCTGAACATTTATTCTTTTAAAGATTATTTCTGTTGCAAAGTACCTTTTATAATAAGCGGGTGCAAATTATTTTCAGAAATAGGTAAGGAATAAAAATTTTCAAGTAGAGACAAAATTGATGTTGAGGGACTTCCCTGGTGGGTCAGTGGTTAAGAATCCGCCTGCCATTGCAGGGGACATGGGTTCCAGCCCTGGTCCAGGAAGATCCCGCATGCCACGGAGCAACTAAGCCCGTGCACCACAACTATTGAGCCTGCACTCTAAGAGTCCGCATGCCACAACTACTGAAGCCTGTGCACCTAGAGCCCGTGCTCCACCACAAGAGAAGGCACTGCAGAGAAGCCAGAGCACTGCAACGAAGAGTAGCCCCCAATCACCGCAAATAGAGAAAGCCCATGCACAGCAATGAAGACCCAACACAGCCAAATAAATAAAATAAATATATTAATTAATTAGTTAATTTTAAAAAATTGATGTTGAGAGCAAGAAATCTAATGATTTGGTTAATGACTTACAAAACATGCTGACATAAACTTATACAAAATTCTTTTTGTTTACTAATTCAAAATATATTTGTTAAGAATCTACAATATGCCAAGAACTGTATAGCGCAGGAAACTATATTCAATAAAATCTTGTAATAACCTATAATGGAAAAGATTCTGAAAAAGAATATATATAACTGGGGACTTCCCTGGCAGTCCAGTGGTTAAGACTCTGTGCTCCCAATGCATGGGTTTGATCCCTGGTCGGGGAACTAAGATCCCATAGACCGCATGGCACGGCCGAAAAAAAAAAAAGAATATACATAACTGAATCAGTTTGCTGTACCCTGAGACACTGTAAATCAACTATACTTCAATTTTAAAAAAAAGAGTTTACAATATCCTAATATGCTAGACAGTAAGCTACGTGCTCAAGTTACTTACATATTTTATACTTTAAGTTCTCATAACTAAGCAATGTAAATACTTAGACTTCAACATCTTACATACTGGGCATATGAAGGTGTTCTTCTTTAAGGAAACCAAATTCACTGAATTAAAAATCCAAGAACAGATAAATTACACTTAAGGATTTTAAAATAATTGAAAAAAATGTAGGTACTACATAAGTAACTAATATAAATGAGCGTGCAAGAGTATGTGTACGTATTGCATATTTGTTTTTAATAGAAACGGGCTCCTACTGTACATATTATTCAGCAACATGCTTTTTCCCTTAATACATTATGGATATCCTTCCAAATCAATACATCTAGGTTCTCCTTTTAAAAAGCTATATGGTGGGACTTCCCTGGTGGTCCAGTGGTTAAGAATCTACCTTGCAATGCAGGGGCAACTAAGCCTGTGCACCACAACTAGAGAGAACCCACACGCCGCAACAAAAGATCCTGTGTGCTGCAACTAAGACCCGACGCAGCCAAAAATTAAATAAATATTTTATAAAACAAATAAATAAATAAAAGCTATAAGATACTCCTTATTATGAAGTCGCCAAACTTCATTCAACATACCCTCTTGATAGGATGCACACTTTTCAACTTTTATATATATGCCAGAATGCTTTCCAAAAAGGTTAGTTTTCAATTCTTACTAATAGCAATATATTAATTTCCCCATAATCTCATGAATACTAAATGTCTATCTTTCAAATTTTTGCCAATCTGATGTTTCCCTGGGTAATGGGAAAGTTAAACATCTTTTCACAAGATGGAAGCTATATGGAAAGAAACATTCCAAGGAATTATCTACTGTTACATCATGGGGGATAGGACTGGAAGAACGAAAGGGAAACTATTTATTTCACTTGAGATATTTCTGTATTATTTGAGCTTTTGCAATAAGCGTGTACAAATGACTGAAATTTCATAATAACTGAAGAGATTTTAGGTAATTATACAACATTAAGTAAGCAATATAATGAAAAACAAGATCCATTTTGCAGCCCTAGGTCTAACCCTACCTATTGTGTGACACTGAACAAATCATTTAATATTTCAAGGACCCAATTGTACCAGATTATCTCCAGGTCCCATTTAACTCTAAAATCCATTATTGTCTAATTATCTATTAAATATTCTAGAGTATTAATTTTACATGACACTTTCAGTAATGAAGAACATTATATTATAGTTTAACTGCTTTTCCTTTTAGTGAATCGAAATACCAGAAAACTCAATTTAAACATTATCATAAAAATACACTCTAGCAAAGGAGAAGTAATATATCTTATTAAAGTGAATCTAATATACTTCATCCAACTGCAGAATTTCTGAAGTCAGTAAAATGACTGACCTTATAAAAATGACCTTTAAAATACCAGAGTTTAAAAAAATGCTAAACAACATAAAATCAGTGGCTTTCATAAGCAATGTAACTGTTAATTCATACTGTGAAAACTACTAATTCCCTAGTAACTCTCTATACTCTATCTATCATTGAGAAGTTTCTTCAATAATACATCAAAAGTAATGCCAAAAGGGAATTCTCTGGTGGTCAAGTGGTTAAGACTCTGTACTTTCACTGCCGAGGGCCTGGGTTCAATGCCTGGTTGGGGAACTAAGATCTCACAAGCCACATGGTGTGGCCAAAAAAAAAAAAAAAAAGTAACACCAAAAGCTTCCATAAATCTGAAGAAAAACCAAAATTTTATTTACGTTATTCCATAGCCTAAATGTTAAATATTTTTAGGATATTACATTATGAATTTAATATATTTTATATCTGTGTAAATACTCAGAAACACTTGCCCTCCAAATGAATATTTAATGATGAAGAGGACAAAAATGGGAACTTAGTTTACCTTTAATGTCCTCCAAGATACCTTCTGGAATTGAACCTAAAACAGAAATTTTTATTTAGAACTACAGAACTTTATAAGCAGAAACAGTCTGTAAAATTGCATTCACATTTCCATTTTCCATTTCAGCAACCTAAAAAAAATTTAAAAGTACCATGATTTTTTAAAAGCCAAATAAAAAAATCAGCTTTGCTTTTAGGGAAGCAACTTCAGCATTGGAAGCCAAGCCAAAGCACAGAAGTTGAAGCCAGATGTGCACAAGGTGCTGAAGAATGTCACTAATACTCATAAATTTGATAAAAATAAGACCTTAAAAATATCATAGAATAATTGGCAGTAGATAGGAACTGACCAAGAAAATATTTTCTACCATAAAAAAATTTGCTGGTTATCTGTGTTAAAGTACCTAGAAGAAATGGTAGGGCTTAAACATGAGCTATTTACTTTTCTTTTACAAAAAGTGAAGTTTCAAGTTTGCTTATCTTTTCTGTGATAATAAATGACTGTCAGTGACA
Organism: Mesoplodon bidens; assembly: GCF_964165515.1. Taxonomy (NCBI): domain Eukaryota; kingdom Metazoa; phylum Chordata; class Mammalia; order Artiodactyla; family Ziphiidae; genus Mesoplodon; species Mesoplodon bidens. The sequence goes on along the minus strand of NC_138178.1, from coordinate 135,540,597 downwards.
TGCTAACCTAATACATATGTGTAAAAAGGATCACACACAGACTTTTAATTTTTTTCAAGGTAAACGTGACATTTTTAAAAATGAGAAAAGTACCTATTCAAAGAAACCTATATAATACAGGATGACTTTAGAAGATAATATTTGCATATGTTACCACTGTTATGTGATTTTGTTGCCAATAAATCTAGTTTTCCAAGTCAGACTCAGAAACAAAGTTTTCTAAGTTTAGAATCTTCTAAACTCAGAATTTTAAACTCATTGTTAAGTATGTAAAAATATTCTGATTGATCTGTAAGAACAAATTATTTACATTAATGAAGATAGAAATTTATAGCTACAAAAGGAATCATGATTTAATAAGGGTAATCAGGCACTTCTTCCATCTGGAGCTACATATCTTGTTAGCTACATCTTTACGTTATGACAGCTACTGAAGCTAAGAATTAAGATAAAATTAAAACCACACTTTCAAAATGTTAAGCCATAACAATAAGAAACAATATTTAAAGAAATAAGAAACGATATTTAATCACATTGCTTTTCTGAGAGGGAGCAAAAAAAATTTACCATTAGTAAGTATGACTTGAGAATTATTGTTTTACCTTTATTATATTGTCCTTTCCAAATTCTTACCTTTGTGTTTTGTAATACAGTAATAATGATACACATATAGTTTATAAATAAATATAGACATAATATGTATTGCAGGTACATGCTCAAAATTTTTTTACTGATGCAGCCAGTGTGTGATCAAAAAGTTTGAAGACTCCTATTGTTAAATGTTAAAATTTATCTCACAGGGGGATAAAGATTTCCAAAATGATTTAAACCTGGCTATGAACAGATAAGAGAAATGTAACTAGATTGTAAGAACCTACAAATTTAAGAATAAGTGCTAAAAACCATAACTTTTCACATGTGCTACACTCTCTCTAGGAATATTCAAATAAATTCCAACATGTGCCAGAGACATTTGGTAATATGAAAAACAGTTTTCTTTAGGCAACATGGAAGGCAGGCTTCAAAACAAAGGGCTTATTTTAGCTGGGCGTAGATGGTGCTTTGGGAAGGGGCTTTTCAATCTTAGGAAATAATCACAGCCATTTAAACTTTGCAAATGAGGAGTAGAAATAAGAGGCATTCACTGGCTCTGGCTTTGAAAAATCATATTTAAATTTCAGCTAATTTAGGAGAATAAGAAGTATAATATTTTATATATAATTTACTTTTCAACTGTACACTTTTCAAATCAATGTACTTAGGTTAGTCTTTGTAAGTTTTAAGGTAGTATATTCATTCTTTTTTGAACTAGGTTCTAAATACTAAATGAAAGAGGCTCATTCAAAGTTCACTTAAGGATATCCCAGTATATGTAAGACTTATATCTAATCTTTGCTAAGGACCTCGACAAGAGATATTTAAAATACATTTGCATTTCTGATCCTCCTAAGTGGATCCTTCAGCAAACAGTGATATGATTTAATTCCTCAATTATTAGGATTGCAGACTCAAGACTTTTGGGGCATATGAGAGGGAAAGATTAGAATCAGAGTCCAAGACAGTTGGTTAAAGAAAGGGGTGTCCAAGAACATACAGTTTAGAATTTTAAGGAAATGTCATAGTTTTAGTGAAGAGCTTTATTAAAAACATCTGGGAGACTTCCCTGGTGGTCCAGTGGTTAAGACTCCATGCTTCCATTGCAGGGGACATGGGCTCGATCCCTGGTCAGGGAACTAAGATCCCGCATGCTGTGGTGTGGCCACAAAAAAAAAAAAAAAAAAGAAAACAAACTTGGGATGCTACACTAAACTTATTATCTTTGGATATCTTTTATTAACTAACTGTCATCATGATATACTAAAAAGGTAACAAAGTTTATCTGGAATAGAAAAATAATAATCTGATCTACAGAATGAAGAATGTGCTATTATCTTAACTACCTAAAGAACAACAGGAAAACAACATATGCAAAGATAAATGTCCTAAAGGTGGGTACCTTTCTCTCTCCAACATTTATTCAGTGCCCAGGCACTTGAAAAATAAGTAAGACAGGGATTCTCAAAGTCTATTGAGGGAAACAGTTATCAGGTAAATAAGGCTGTGATATGTACTATAATAAACACTGCTGAGGGTGTAACAGAGAGGGGAGCGATTTATTCTGCTTAGGGAAAATGAGGAAGGTTTCACAATTAAGATGACCTTTCAGTTGAGTCATGTAGGGGGATCAAAAACCCAAATAGGTAAAGAAAAACATCCCAGGTAAAGAAATAGTATAAATGAAGGCACAGGGTTGTCGAAGAACAATGGTGCCAGGAAGATGTATGAAATTTACTGTAGCTGAAATAAGGTGCAAAGGGTTGAGTTTAGTAGTTAAAGCTAAGAGGTAGAATAAAGTCGGATTGTGAAGAAACGTACATATCAAACAGATAATTTGGATTTTAACCTGTGGGGGCCAGCAAAAATTCTCAAGCAAAAGAGCAATGTAATCAGATTAATTTTGTGAAAGTTATTCCTGCCAACAGTGTGAAATAGACTAAATGGGTCCAAAAAGTAGGCTCCTGTAATAATCCAAGCAAGAAGCAATGAGGGCCTAGTTGACGTCTTTGTTTTCAGATGTTCTGTGTTGTGGAGGACAGAAAAAAAGAGATGAAAAAGAGATTTCTGAGGGAGAACTGAAAGGACTGATAAACTCCCAGTTATCTAAAATGGGAGCTCAGTAAGATATTATCTTTATCTAACCATGATTTGTTAAAATGAATTTAGGGAAAGAGATAATCTATTTACTTCTGGAAGTCTTAAGTTTGAGGTACCGAGAGGGATGCCTAGTTTATATCTAATAATCAATTGGAAATATGAATATGAAGTTTAGAAGAAGGATTGGGCCCAGTGATACACTTAAGAATCAACAGCATACTGATGTAGCTGAAGTTATGGGAACACATGAGATCACTTTTAAAAAGACAGTAGGAGGAAAAAAAGGAACAAAAAATAAATCCCTAGAAGAATATCAGCAGAGAAAGCAAGAGCAGAGGAAATTAAGAAGGAATACTTGGAGAAATAAGAGAAAACCATAAAGGAAGAAAAGTCCTGAAAGCCAAGGGAAGAGATAATATCAAGAGTATATGATAATCCAGATGCAAACTATTATATATAGGATGGATAAACAACAAGGTCCTACTGTAGAGCACAGGGAACTACATTCAATATCCTGTGATAAACCATAATGGAAAAGAATATAAAAAAAGTATAGATATGTATAACTGAGTCACTTTGCCATGCAGCAGAAATTAACATTGTAATTCAACTATACTTCAATAAAATTTTTTTAAAAAGAGTATATGATAATCCATAATGTCAAAAGTTCTGGAAAGAATGAATAAAATTCAACTACTAGATTTGGTGATCAACAGCTCAATGATGACCTTATAATTGGAGCCATGTCATCTGAGTGATGTGAGAAAAAGAGAATAGCTATGCAATGGGGGGGGGGCGGAAATGAGTTGAACGAAAAGGGAATGTAAACCACTCAAAGTTTATAATGATTTTACCCATCACAGAGGGAAGGCTCTGTTCTTTAGCAGCACCTGTGTCAACAGTACATTGTTCCAATAGTTGAGTTTCCAACTCCCTGAAGATTAAAAAAAAAAAAAAAGTTACTGGAATTACAATAATGCAACTGATATCCTTTTCTTATTTAATACTTTTACTTCATAACAGATCATGATGCTTTAAATAAAAGTGGTTTTACCCTTAAAAGATGATTATACTCAAGGCTAGTAAAGAATGGAATAAATAACATTAAATGTCCATATTACAAGTCCTCTATTGATCACTGTAAAAAAAATTGCATGTTTTTTTTGGTACAGGTGAAGCAAATGTGCTAAATGCCAAGAAACTTACTTGTGAAGAGCTTTTCCTCCTAGGGGGAGTGCTCCCCAACAATTTAGTACTGGGATTCCTTCATATATCTATAAGGTAGTCAAGGGTATTACTATTTTAGGAGGTAAAATGTGTTTCCCTCAGTATTTTCCTCACCTCTGCATTATTGTTCTAAATAAGCTTAGCGGGCAAATTCTTATTTCTTTTTTTAAAAAGAGTTACAGAAAAATCAAAGAGTCTTTTTCCTTCTCCAAAGAAAACAGTTAAACATATACATACACACATATATACACACACACACAGAATTCATTTGTTAGAGCTTGGGTGTCCAACAATGTAGCCACTGACCACATGTGGCTATTGAGCACTTGAAATATGGCTGGTCCGAATTGAGATGTGCTGTAAGAATAACCTCCACAGCAAACACAGAAAACTCAGTAATAAAAAAAAAAACCTGTAAAATATCTCATTATAATTTATTATATTGACTATATATTGAAATGATAGTATTTTAAATACATTGGCTAAATAAAATACACTACTAATTTCATCTCTTTCATTTGAACTTTTAACATGTGTAGCTCTTAGAAAAATTTCAAATTACGTATGTCTCACACTGTATTTCTATCAGAGCTGAGAGGACAGTGGACAATACTGTACTGTGGGTTTGCTACTTTATTTTACATATTGCTTTTGCTGATGTTTCATAAGTACATTATTTATGAAAAAGAAAAAAAGTATATTGTTAACAGCACTGGCTTTGGAGACAAACATGGGTTTCTATCTTGGCTATACACTTCTATTAACTTGGGTCAACTACCATCTCAACTTTCAATCATCTTATTCATATAATGAATAGAATAATACTTTTGTTGCAGGGCTGTTTTGAGACTAACACACAAAATACTTTATATTTAAAAAAGCTATTGCCTAATTTAGTTCTTTAGGAGCTAATGATTCTTGATTTCCTTCCCATGAGTACTTCTTCTAATAAATACGCACATAGGTCTCAAAATTGCAAGAGTCTTGCATTTATGTACTTCAAACTCCTTTTCAAATGTAGCAAATGTCTACTGTAACATTTCTAAGAGATGTTTACCTATACTCTACTTCAATTCTTCTAATGATGGGAAATGGACCAGTTTATAGTCAGTAATTTCATTTTGGAACAGCTTAAATTACTAGTGAGTTCTTCCTAATGGCAAATGATATAAAAACTACAGCACTTACTGTGCAATTTATGTGCTAGGTCTTATGCTAAATAGTTTACATACATTATCTCACTCAAGTCACACAATGCCCCTATGAGGCGGAATTATTATAATTCCCATTTTACAGATGAGGAAACTAAGCCCAAAAGAGATTAAACTACTTGACCAAAATCATACAACTAGAAAGAAGCTTAGCTGCCATACTGCCCCCATCATAGCCTCAGGAAATAGAGAGAAAAAAAAAATCTATTTACTTTTCCACAGTGAGCCCTTCAGCTATTTGAAGGCAGATTTCACGTTGCCATTTAAGTTTTAACTTTTCTTGATTTAACTTTCTCATTTATTTTTTTAAATTTTTAAATTTTTATTTATTTATTTTTCATTCCCCTATTCTACACTCCCTCTAGCCCCTGGTAACCACTAATCTACATCTGCCTTTTTTTTTTTTTTTTTTTTGACATGGACCATTTTTAAAGTCTTTATTGAATATGTTACAATATTGCTTCTGTTTTATGTTTTGGCTTTTTGGCCGTGAGGCATGTCAGATCTTAGCTCCCCAACCAGGGGTCGATCCCGCACCCTCTGCACTGGAAGGCAAAGTCTCAACCACTGGACTGCCAAGGAAGTCCCTAACTTTCTCATTTCTGTTTCCAGTTATTCTTCATATGATCTTTTCTTAGAACTTGACTATCCTATCCATCTTCTTTGACACATCCTAATTAGCTGATGTTCCTCTTAAAAACTGAACGTAATAGGTCTGATCTCTGGAGTTTATACTGGGACCAAGTCATAATGACAATTTCTACAAAAAGTAAAGTTAAGTCTCACCATCTTGTGAATTTTTTCCACATATGTCATATTTGTACACGATAACCCAAAATAGCTTGATGCAATAAAAACAATTTGTAATAAGCCTAATTATTCTAAAGTAGAGTAAAAACTGCAAAATTAGCTGGTTTACAAAAAAGATACAGGTAACACCAGGCTTTCCCTATATCCACAATCCAGGACCATGGCAGAGTTTATCCCAAGTGTAAGAAGAGCCATTAGATGACTTGGAGCAAGCAAGACAGATGGAACCTAGAAAACAACAAATCCAAAACAACAACAACAAAACCAGAATGAATGTCAGTAGTTGAAGGTGTTTCCCTTACATTTCAAATATATTTGAAAAAATTCATAATTATGATACCTACTCAACCATTTTATGGCACTAAATTAAGAATTAGTTGATTTATTTGAATTTACACAATAAACAAAATACACTGTAATAAACAGAAACACTCTTTAAGTTCTCTAAGTCTTTTCATTCTGAAATGACAATTATGAAGCATTTTTATTAATTCAGTTCTCTCTCTTTTGGAGGGAAAACTGAGAAGGATAAAAGAAGAGGTCCAGAAACATACATTCAAAGGAAGATGCTAAATTTAAAAAATAAAGAGATGCCTTTATCATCAAAATAGAAATAGAGAAAAAGAATTCTTGACTGTCCTCATTCACAAAGTCCACAATATGAACTATATTCTAAAAATATTATAATATAGGAGTTAAAATTAAATTGAAGAACTACAAAAATCCTTAGCTCTAAGTGACATTTTTCAGTGAAAATTTGCCAGATCTGGTGACATCCCAAATATCAGGTAAATATTCAATCAAAATATGGAAGTCTATAATAACCAAGTGGCAAACAAAATAACGACTATATTTCCTTTACCCCTAAGTACAGCAGGTATTCTGGTTATATACCAGATAAGCATACTAACATAAATATAACTAAAATGCTAAGTTCAAGTAAAAATACAGAAAATCATCTATTTTATTCAGATAAGAGCTAAAGTGACTTCCTGCTGTGTTTTGTGTTCTCCCTATTGCAAACCAAATTCCTGAATTAGTGACATCAGTAAGTACAGGAGGGTATGTAACGTGTTTCTCTGTGCCTGTCTTACTAAATTATAACTTAAAAATATTAACTGCCCTTATCTCATAAAGACATTGTGATTTTTGATACATTTTGCGTTCAGTAGAATGTATAAAAATTACATTTACATGTGCTTAATTTCTTATATACTATACACATTTTATACACTGTTCTAAATTGCTGAAAAACTCTAAATTCCTAAGGCAGAGATTTTTTTAAAAAGTTAAATAATAAAGGTTCTGGCCTACTATGAAATGTAATCATTTAAGTCATAATTTTGGTCTTTAAAGTAATCTTGACTCCTATAAAATGAAAGCTACAAGTAATATTACTAATATCAAGATGTAAGAGTCACTCCTGGCATTGCCCACTTACTCTATGGGAGACATTATTTGAATACTCCATTTAATGGGAACTTAAAGCCTAAAATGAAAGAATTGGAGAATTTAGAACAGTCAGCATAACTAAACAATGAAAACTAGAAAAGACCTGGACGAAAAACATCATTAACTTCACAGCACAGAATATAACTTTTAATTTCAGAAAAAAGTCCCAAAACTTAAAACCTGTACTAAAATAAACAAACAAGGGAAACAGCAATAAAAAGAAACCTTCAATTATCTAAGTATTAGATGAAATGCTTATTACGCATGAAATAACCACACAAAGAAAGAAAATAAACGGTCAATTTGTAAATGATTCAGTTTATTTTGTCATCCAATTCCTCTTTCCAATGAAGGAAATAAAATGAGGACCTTTTAGTTTAAGCTTTGAGTACCTACTAAAAATAACAACATAAAAAACAGGTACCTCAAAATACTTGAAAAGAACACGAGTGAGTGTCTCTCTGAAGTGGGAAGGACATAATACCGACTCAATAACCACAACTCTGCGGTCTCTGGGATTCACCAATAGATGCCTGAAAAGTGATAGTTTTGTTTTTAAAAGTAAATAAAAGTTTGTATTTATTTTGGTACATAATGCCATTTGTTAAGATTAGAGAAATCGTACTACCTTCACTTTAGAAGCTTTACAACAAAAAGACATCTTCATTTTATTATCCGTGAAAGACAACGTTTTCATTTTTTAAATTTTTTAATGTTTTTAAATTTTTAATTCAACTTTGAAAGGTTATTTTCCATTTACAGTTATTACAAAATATTGGCTCTATCCCTGTGTTGTACAATACAGCCCCGAGCCTATCATACACCCAGTAGTTTGTGCCTCCCACTCCCTCACCCCTATGTTGCCCCTGGTAGCCCTTAGTTTGCTCTCTATATCTGTGAGTCTGCTTCTTCTTTGTTATATTCACGAGTTTGTAGTATTTTTTTAGATTCCACAAAGAAGTGATATCATACAGTGTTTGTCTGTCTCTGTCTGACTTGTTTCACTTAGCATAATGCCCTCCAAATCCATCCATGTTGCTGCAAATGGCAAAATTTCATTTTTTTATGGCTGAGTAGTATTCCATGGTATATATCAATATATATGCCACAGAAAGATAACATTTTTGAACTCTTACTACGTGCCATGTACTGTGTCAGGAAATTTACATCTATTAACTCACTTATCTCAGAAAACAAAAACTATAGCCTATTATGAATACTGACTTGAGCCATTAAAAAGATATTTTCTTTTTTTAAGCTACAAAAGTAGTATATGCTCACAAGACTCCAAATATTATAGAAGTTTATAACTTGGAAAATACAAAAATACCATATACCTCTACTACCCAGAAACTTTCACTTACAGCAGTTTATAGATTTTCATTATTGTGTATGTATATGCATATATTTTAACAGAAATATTCATTCCATAGATGTTGTTCTGCAACATGCTTTTTTCAATTACCAGAATATCTAAGACATCTTTCTGTATCAGTACATATAGATACAGAACTTTTTAAATGACAATATAGTGTTTCACTATATGGATGTACGATAATTAAATTAGCCAATCCCCTTTATTAATGGACATTTGACTTATTTTCAATATTTCCTTATGCTTGCTAGTTTCCTAGTCTTCAAATATATTTTTGAAAAGACTGAAAATAAGAAAGTTAAAATGGCAATGGAAATTAACCTTTTTTTTGCATTAGAAATAATACAACCAAATATCAGTATGATGGGCACTAGGAAAAGCTGGGGGGAGGGGAAACACAATTGCATTTTACCTGAAATACAGTATGTGGATGAATTCCTTTAGGTAGGAATATAATTCTTCTGTATTGATATTATATTGTACAACTTTGATAGGCTATAAAAAATTAAAATGAGTTATTAATTTATAATAATAAAATAATCTCAAACGAAAACATGCTTATTTATTTTTCTAATGGATTTTCTCGTAATAAGTCAAAAGCAATTTGTATTGAGAATAGATACAAACATCAAAAATAGATTAATCACTTAAATTAGAAATGTTTAAGAACTGGCATGTCCAAGATGACAAAGTGTTTTGGTTTATGGAATAAAAATCTGTGTCCACAGTAAGTAAAGAGCTGTGCTCATCACATTTTTCTTCCATCTGACATTATTTTGGCATCACCGATAAAAAGCAGCATTAATTAAAAAGCATCAAAGGCTTCCTCAAATACTCCAGACTTGGTTCAGTCCCTGTTATTTACTCCCAAAGCATTGACACTTTTCCTTTTGTAGTATCACCCCACTTAATTACTTATAAAATGTCTACCTTCCCATTAGACTACAAACTCCATGGGGCAAGAACTACTTCTGGCTTGCTTATGATATACCCTCCTTCAACTGATACAGTGCCAGGAACAAAGTAAACAGCTCATAAATATGTGTGGCAAAAATGAAAACATGCACCGTTAGCACTAAAGTAAACACTACCAAACTACGGGTGCTAAGTCAACACTAACACATCACAAGGGCTCCATTTACTGTATCCTGCTCCAACACGTGCTTTTATGAAAACAAATATGCTCATATTTGTTAAATAAGGGAATAATGTCTATATGATGTGAAGGTTGTACAGTTCCTATCAGGCAAGGGGAGCTGAAATGATGACAGCAGAGTTATAACCTTCATCAAGGTAAAGAAAGTCATCAACTCAGTGGTCACACAAATCAGCATTCTTTCAGATCTATTTTTAAGAAGTTTAAATGATCCCGTGTACCAGGGGCTCCCGTAACAGAGTGGACCCCTTCAAGACTCTTTATTGGGCTACATTTCTTCCTGGTCCCACCTTAACAATAGCCAGAGAGGCTCAGAGCTCACTTTTATATCTGCATTGTCTCAGCACCCACCAACTAACAGTTTCAATTATTTCATTTTATTTTAAATATCCCCAAGAGAGCTTCCAGCCACACTCAATCGCAACTCAAAGCTATACCAATTTTTTCCTGAGGTATTAATTTTTGTTTTTGCTAATGCTCGGATTACAAAGTTTCATGGGTTTTAAATAATCTACCCCAACCTATTTTTCCCCAAAACTTGTTTTTGTTTGCTATCAAGGAGAGGTTTTTCAGGAATGCAAATATTAAGTTATGGTAGAAAAATCTGTATTTGATTTTAACAGGCAAATTTTATGGCATGTAAAATTATTCTATTGTTCTACAATTCCTACTATGCAAAATTAACTTTGGCAAGACTTTCTTTTAAAAAATGTGTTTTTCACAGGTCTTTTGAATTACAGATAAAGAAATGAGGACCTGGCTCATATTCTGAACAGGGTAAGAATAAAATGATTCTATAATTACATTACAAGGCTCAGGCAATTATTTTATTGAGTTCAAAAACTTTCTCTTAATGTTATATAATTTCATTTATATAAATTAAATAGAAAAAGCAAATCTATAGAGACAAAGAACATCCATAGTGGGCTTGGGGTGGGAATGGGGATTAACTATAAGCAGGCATTAGTGATGTTACTGGAATGACAAAAATGTTCTAAAACTGAACTGTGGTGATGGCTGCACAACTTGATATATTTACTAAAAATCACTGAATCACACACTTAAAATAGGTTAATTTTATGGTATGCAAAATTAAACCTAAATAAAGAATCAAAAAAGTTTTCTTGGAATACAGTCTAAGCTATACATTTAGCACTGTTCTAATCAATCTTATTTAAAGTCACATTTAAAAATACTTTACAATACAGCATTTATTTTGCTAATTTGTTATAAAAAATACCTTAGGCATGCCAGCTTTTTTTATCATACTAGGAATTATGCATCTTGGACCAGTTTCTCCAGCAAATCCACACCTACAAATAAATAGAAAATTGAAACAATTCAACTTATTATAACATTCCTTTTACATATTTGTCACAGAAACAAGTTTTTCTGTATTTTTTTCAAAGCAGTGGTCACAAAAACATCTAGAAGCATCTCTGATGTATTCAAAGGGACAAAAAAACTAAGGAAAAGTTAATACCATCTATTCACAATTATGTATTAAAGGTAAAAAAATAAAACTGTTTCAAATTAGTGACAGTGAAATAAACCAGTGTATTATTTTAGGGTAGCATTTACTTTTTTTTTTCTGTTTTTAATTTTACTTGAATTTTAGGTAACACATCTCTACAGTCCTGAATCTGTACTCCATTATCTGACTTCATGCCTATAATTCATGTTACTCATAATTCCATCATTCTAATATCAGCTTCCATATTGATGCAGTTCCTTTGGTCTAGTTTTTAAACTATGCATATGTGACATAATTATAATCACACTGTTCACACATCATGAATTCACAAAACAAGATTCTGCCCATATTGTTAGTCTTCACTGCTATCATTTTTTAAATTGCAAAAAATATTTCATCCTTTTTAAAAAACTATTCTCCTTTCTAGAGTATTTAAGTATTTCCATTTCTGTTTCACGTAAAACAAAACTTTGCTAAAAATGTTGTTAAAAAGGACTGCCATGTAAGTTTAGTCTTAATATTATCTTTTCTTGTCCTGTCTGGTTTTCAGTACTGCTCTCCTCCTATTCCCAAATAGCTCTCTCCATCTTCTTTTAGTCACATCCCCATGTTTACTTGACTTGTACCAGTGCTCCTCAAATTCCCCAGGATGCATAAACTCATCTTATCACCCTCCTGTTGTCTTTGTAAATAACCGTCCTCCTATATAGTAGTTCCATTTCTCATTTCCGCAGCATACCTAAAATAATTATCTTTGGGTGTCAGCCTCAAGGTACTTACTATGGTATTTAAATAAACCTTTAAAAATAAATTAAAAAAAATATAATTATGGGAGCATCTTGCTTAGAACAGTAAGAGAATATTATGAACCAAGGACTATGTTTAATCCAATTCTGGAGCACCTGAAGTCCAATTTTCCTGTTTTTTTTTTTTTTTTTTTTTTTTTTTCCTGTGGCAGCACTGGGCGTCTTGTGGGATCTTAGTTCCCCAACCAGGGATTGAACCTGGCCCTCGGCAGTGAAAATGCTCAGTCATAACCACTGGAGCGCCAGGGAATTCCCTCCAATTCTTAAATAGGCTCTCTTGACCACTTGTTCAACAAATAGTTATTAAATACACATTACATGTCAGGCACTGTTCAGAGATATAAAAATTTTTTTCAAATGTTTCCATTTCAGATAGAAGATGCAATTGTGGCTGTCACGTTCCTTTTTCTTGAGCGCAGTACAAGGGCTCTCAATCTGGAGTCCAAGGACCACTGCGATGGTCCACCAACCCCTGAAATTGCGTGCAAATATTTTAAGGTTTGTGTATTTGTGGCTTTCTTTCGGTCGTCAAAGGGATCTATGCCATCCAAAAGGTTGAGAACCACTACTCTAGTGTTTACAAGTTGCCTTTTAAAAAGTTAAATTTCCTAATCTAAGAGTTGGTGGGTGGGAGCAACGAAGACTCTCTAGAGAATTATCTATAGGGTTTCAGTTTTTCATGCATTCAGCCTTCCTAATTCGACTTCCTACTCTCGGGAAGCAGTAGCCCTGCCACCTCCCAAAGCAGATAAAGCCAGATAAGCGGGGCCTAGGTCATCGCTGTCATCCCCTGCATAGATGACCCCCAAAGGGTCCGTTCAGTTTGGGGTGACGACCGGGGCGGCAATGAAGGCAATTTTCCCGAAGCCTCCTGGGCCTCTCTAGGAGTCAGAACCTGACCGCTCCACCGGATTCCCGGGATCTGCATCGCCCACGGTGCAAGTAACAAGGGCCGTCATTTGCGGAGGTCCTGGGGGAAGAAGTGGAGACGGAACACGCCGCCTCTGGAGCCTAAGGCGAGGACCCGGGATGGGCCTGGGGCTCGGCTACCCGCCCTCCCCTCGGGACGAAGGCAGCTGGCGCCGCGGCCACTCACTTGGTAAAAGCCTCTCCCAGGTCTATCACGACCGCCGTTTTCTCTCCGCCGCTCCCCAGGCCCTCGTACAGCGGCATGGTAGTAAACAAGCCGGTAAGGAAACGCACGCTGACAAACCTCCGCGGCCGACAGCCCTCGGCTTTCGGGGGGCGGGGCGGGGCCGGGGCGACGGCGCGCGGGCAGTGGCGACGGCGGGGGCCTCGCGTGGCCGCGGCGCACGGGGCCCGGGCTGTCCCTGGCTGTGCCTCACTCCAGTCGGGCCTTGAATCCTCGCAGGAGCCCGCGTCCTGGGGACTAGGAAGGTACGGGTGCATGCAGCTGCTGATCTGGATGCGGGGGACGCAGAGGACCGAGGCGATCAGGCGCGCCGGGTGCCCCGAGTTGGGGCGGAGCCAACCCCTGGGTCCTTCCCTCCGGACACGCCCTCAAGTGGCGTAGGGGCTGGGGTTCTTTCGAGAGCTTCTGAGGTTAAATCGCTGAACCTCTCCATTGCAGAGGACGCTGAGCGAAGACACACCTCCAAAAGCTTTGATTCCTGCAGTCTTCGGAAAAAATTTGCTGTGCCAGGTGTTTTGCCTATCATTTATCCTTCGCAAGAAATATCGGAAGTAGGTGTTTCCTCCTTACGTGTTTGAACCGAAGTAATGTTCCCAGTGCCCCACCGCCAAGCCAGGATTGGACCCCAAGACTTTCTGATCTCAAAGCCTGTACTACTGATGCCTTAGAGAAGAACACGTACAGACAAATTTTTATTTGGTGGGCATTCTGCTGAAAGTTAATTTTAATCTAAAAGAAAGCAGTTAGTAGCATCTACAAATCTGTCAGTGGAGGAACAATCTAGGTGGTTTAATGGAAGGAACATTGAATCGGGTTCCTGTTTACTCTAAAACTGAGGAACTGTGTAACCTGAGAAAAGTTAGGTTAGGTCTATTTTCTTTCTGCTGAAATTGCCCGTGAAAACTGGAGTCAGTGGCGTAGGTTGCTGCCTTGACTCTATGACTGTAGAAAGGGGAATGACCTTTTTTTTTTCCCAGTGTGTCTTTCTTACCTACTGTACGTGCCTGAACCTCCCCACCGAAGGATAAGATCCTTCTGTAATAAAAGTTAAAGCTATACAATGCATAAGCTTGGAAATTGTGACGTTAGTAGAATTCACTGATCAGTAGTCTTCCTGAAACTGAGTTGCCGGAGGTAAGAGGATGATGTTGGAGTTGTGAATGGGGAAGGAAACTTCAAAAAGGTTGAGAAAGGATGAAGCATTTTGCTAACTAGGATCAGAGTGTTTGAACAGGACTCATCTCTCAAATTCTGTTTCTGCCACCTTCTGTCAAGTCTCTAATACTTTTGATCATCCATTTACTTATCTATAAACTGTCCTGCTACTTCTCAAGGTAGTTGTGAGGATCAAATTACATTGTATTTTGAAACTATAAAGTATTATTATCCATTCTGTGTTTTCCCTGACTGCTCACCAGCTATATTAGTTTCCTAGGGATGCCATAACCAAGTACCACAAACAGAGTGGCTGAAAGCAATAGAAATGTATCCTCTCATAGTTGTGGAGGCTAGAAGTTTGAGATTAAGGTGCCAGCAAGGTCATTCTCTCTGTGAAGGCTCTAGGGGGATACTTCCTTTCTTCTTTCTAGCTTCTGGTGGTTGCTGGCAACCCTTGGTCTTCCTTTGTTTGTGGATGCATCACTCCAATCTCTTGTCTCTGTTGTCACCTGGTCTTGTGTCTCTGTGCCTTCATATGACATTCTCTTCCCAGCGTTTTCACAACATTTTCTTTCTGCATAGCTCTCTGTGTCCAAATTTCCCTCTTATAAGAAAACCAGGACTTCCTTGGTGGTCCGGTGGTTAAGACTCCGTCTTCCACTGCAGGGGGCGTGGGTTCAATCCCTGGTTGGGGAAGTTCCGCATGCTGGGCCATGTGGCCAAAAAAGAAAAGAAAAGAAAACCAGTCATTGGATTAGGGCCCCAATCCTAATCCACTATGATCTCATTTTAACTTGATTATATCTACAAAGACTCTATTTCCAAAAAAGATCATATTTTAAGGTTCCCAGTGGACAAGAAATGGGGGGAATACTGTGCAACCCAGCACAACAGCTAAATGTTCTCCACAGCCCTGCCCTCAGATCTCTTTTCTTCTTACTGTATACCCTCTCCTTTAATAATCTCACTCCCTTGCATATACCTAGAGCTAATATTTGTTGAGTTCTGTTTGCTAGCTGTTTGCTGTGTATAATCCCATTCATTTCTCACAATAACTTTATGAGCTAAGTATTATTATCTCCATCTTACAAATGAGGATACTGAAGGCAAAAGAGGTTAAATCATGTGCCCAAGGCCTCTCAAAAGGGTAGGTGGCAGAGCAGGAATTCGAACCCAGACAGTCTGACTCCAGGACCAAAACTATACTGCATGGTTATAATGTAGTTATATATTAACTCAAGTAATTATATCTTATCATAGAATTTTACAATCCTAGTATATGAAGTGATATGAGTTTTTCACGTCTAAATTCCAACCTAATACAAGACTTTCCAGTTCACCTCTGATGAGAATTATCTCCTCAGATGGTTCCAGGGATGAACAGAGAACTCATGACTGGTTGGGATCTACAAGATAACTGAAAATGCATTTGCTAATACACTTAGAGGTTTAAAAAAAAAAAAAGAAAAGAAAGTAAGAAAATGCTGTAAGGATAAG
Organism: Mesoplodon bidens; assembly: GCF_964165515.1. Taxonomy (NCBI): domain Eukaryota; kingdom Metazoa; phylum Chordata; class Mammalia; order Artiodactyla; family Ziphiidae; genus Mesoplodon; species Mesoplodon bidens. Next base: position 135,524,584 of record NC_138178.1, on the reverse strand, counting down.
AATCACTTTTTTATTTCCTTTGGCCACACTGTGCGGCATGTGGGATCTTAGTTCCCAGATCTTTTCGAACCCTCGCCCCCTGCATTGGAAGGGTGGAGTCTTAACCACTGGACCGCCAGGGAAGTCCCAAGGATAAGAATCACTTTAAAGAAACCCAACTTCCAGCAGCTTGGTATATGAACCTGAGTTTAAGTCCTAAGTCTGTTAGTTAGCCTACTGACCTCAGGCAACTCCATTAAACTCTGGGCTTCAGTTTCCTCCTTTGTTTGTTGTTTGTTTGTTTTTATGCCCTTGGTGGTTGCTGATTCTCCTTTGGATGGAATGATGACTTCTTCACCGTCAGTCAGCCTGAGTAGATAATTGTAACTAGTATCAAGATTTATCAAGGTTCCTTAGGAAACCTGAATCTTTTTTTCCTCTCCAGTTTTATTGAGAAATAATTGATGCATATCGCTGTATAAATTTAAGGTAAGCAGCATGATGGATTGACTTACATATATTGTGAAAAGATTACCACAATAGGTTTAGTTAACATCCATCATTTCATATGGATACAATAAAAAGGAAAGAAGAGAAAGAAAATTCTCCTTGTGATGAGAACTCTCAGGATTTACTCTTTTTTTAAAAAAATTTATTTAATTTTAATTTATTTATTTTTGGCTGCATTGGGTCTTCGTTGCTGCGTGCAGGCTTTCTCTACTTGCGGCGAGCGGGGGCCACTCTTCGTTGCGGTGCGTGGGCTGCTTGTTGCGCTGGCTTCTCTTGTTGCGGACCACGGGCTCTAGGCGCACGGGCTTCAGTAGCTGTGGCACATGGGCTCAGTAGTTGTGGCTCACAGACTCTAGAGCGCAGGCTCAGTAGCTGTGGCACATGGGCTTAGTTGCTCTGCGGCATGTGGGATCTTCCCAGACCAGGGCCCGAACCTCTGTCCCCTGCATTGGCAGGCAGATTCTTAACCACTGCACCACCAAGGAAGTCCCAGGATTTACCCTTTTAACAACTTTCCTGTATATCTTACAGCAGTGTTAACTACAGTCATCATGTTGTACATCACATCCCTAGTACTTATGTATCTTATAACTGGAAGTTTATACCTTTTAACCATCTTCCTCCAATCCCTCCCGCCCCCCACTCTGCCTCTTTTTCTTTGAGTTTGGTGTTTTTGTTTTGTTTTCCTTACATTCCACATATAAGTGAGATCGTAAAGTATTTGTCTTTTCCTGTCTGACTTATTGCACTTAACATAATGACTTCCTCACGTGCAAAATGAGGTAGATGTATAAGCACTAATAACCTAAACTAAGTTGAACTGGAATCTTCATCCCTTTGGCTAATACTGAGTATTCTCCCCTGCTCTTCCTACCTTTTTTTCCCCCAAAGCTAGTCATTCCTATTCCTCTCTATCCCTCATTTTCATGGTTTTCAGGCCACTTATGAGCCCATTTACCTACCTCTGGAGTTTCTCAATTTTGGTGTGGGCCCATAAATTACACAATATCGAAGATATGTCTGAAGAGCTCATGGTATGATAGGGCTCAACTCTCTTGCTCCAGCTGCATTCTCTACTAATATGTAGCAGTAGGTTTCTTTGTTTTATTTTCAGTCATATCATACTGTTGATTCAGTTCTCTTTCACCCGGCAAATGAAAACCTAATGTCTACCTAAATTTGGAGCTTTAGACCTCTTTCCGTTAAATTGTATTTTTCCCTTTGGCTGCACCGCACGCCATTCAGGATATCAGTTCCCCAACTAGGGATCGAACTTGAGCCCCCTGTAGTGGAAGTGTGGAGTCTTAACCACTGGACCACCAGGGAAGTCCCCTCTTTCTGTTAAATTTAATCTAGCAAGTTTTGTTTCATCTTTCCAGCCATTCCATATCATATTTTTTTAATCCAGTTTGTTTTTTTACATATATTTGCGTTATTAATCCTCATTAAAAAAACTTGCTGATTTGGTTTATTTAACAAATAATGTGAACAAAGGTTTGGAAGGAATGATATCACAAAATTACATGGTTAGACAATGCCACAGATGTAGTACAAATTTTGCTTTGTTTTCCAACTTAACATTTCTAAAAATGGGATACATACCACACTTAGGTTTCACCATGAATGTGACCTATAAAATCAATAATCAGAGGCCACATCCAGCAACCACAACATTGTCTACTTCCAGCTCATTCACAGGATCACTCCCCAGGTATAAGCTCTCCTATCACATGGGACTCCGATATTCCATTGTCCCCACTTTCCATCCATCAGCCCGTAGCATTCCTCATTCTTACTGCCTAATTTAATCCCCATTTACTCATTTAAACCTATTTTTACTAAGACAAATGATTCTTAAGTTTATCTGACCTCTTACCATATCTCCTGATCAATATACCAATCCCAGTGACTCAAAATTCTTCCCTATTCAGTGGCTGCTTCAGATGAAGCACATTATTAGAATATTGATCCTTATCTAAATACAGAATCACAAATCCCAGTAACTTTGTAATATATCTGGCAATCCAACTATACCTTGGTAACTATTCTTTTGTGCTCCATAAACACGTTCATCCTTTTCTGAATCTTTTCCATCTCACACATACTCTTCCTTTCACTTTCCACAAGTGGGATTGATGCCTACTAATTGACAGATCACCTGAGTTCACTGTTGTTGGGCTGCACTCCACAGACCTGCAGGTCCTGTACTTACCCAGCCTCAAGACCGAAGAAAGAGCCCGAGTCAGCAACAGAGACATCGATGGTTTAATGGATGGGGGGGGATCTTACATGTCTGAAGCAAGGTACTGGAGCAACACCCCACCGTGTGCAGCAGACTGCAATGGGCAGGACATGCAAGACATGGCAGCAGTCTTTGCTCCCTGGGGTGGGGAAGGGGTGTTTACCAGTTATAGGAGAAATTGACATCAGGTCGGCTCATCTGTTACCAGGGAAACCAGCAGAGGAGCATGCCCCTCACCACCCCTTTGATAAGTTACCTTGGTGGAGATGTTCTGATCTAAAGATTAGAACAATCACTAGCTGGGGCTAGGGGCAAGTACATAGGCATTTACTGATTAGGCTGTATGATTAAGAGGGAAGGTCAGTCAGGGGAGTAGGGTGTAGGTGAAGCAGGGACTGGTCCAGCGGGGGATGTACAGAGAGCAAGAGAGCAACCATTTCGGTGGGCCTGACCATACCCTCCACCCTTGCATACCCTGCACAACCCTTACAGTCTTGGTCCACCCTTCTTCCGAGATATCCCTGGGTCAGGTATATAGAGGAGCACTGCAACCAGATACCACAAATAGAATCCAGACAGCAGCAGCCAAGGGCTGTCAAGAGTAAGATACCCAGTATGCTAAGAACAGTCATTTGCCAGGATATAGGCAAATCTTGGAGCCAGTTGCTTACCAGGTCAATGGAGAGTCAATGGCAGCAGTGTCCTGTCCAGTTATAAGGAAGGTAAGTCCCCCCCCCCGCGGGTTTTCACAAACCCGGAGGCACCTCCATGGAGAGGGGTAGGCCAAGCTTTAAAAGAAACATTCTGGTGGCCTAGCCAGAAGTCAGCAGTCACAGTACAGGTCTGGCACCCCATGTTATTTTGGGTGCTATTAGGGGTGGACCAATTATATGACTTCCCAAACAAAAAACAGTTAATCCTGCTAGTTGGACTTGTGTGTCCAAAAGCCAGCCTATTCCATTCCACACAACATAGCCTGGGGTGGGGGGCTTGTGAGCAGTAACCTTGGCAAAGTGTGTGATGTGTACAGTAACGTTTACCAATGGGGGTTCTTTTGACTTACTGGCTTGTGGGACAGGAAGGTGGTTTGTCTTTTCCCCCCATTGTCAGTCATCCCCACATGGTCGCGTTACCTGGGTCAATTTTCCGTGGATGTCCAGAGGAGGAGGACAACAGCATCTCACTGTAGACCCAACAGTTAGATTCATCTTGCAGTGAGGCCATTGTTGCTTCCCAGTCCTCAAAGAGATTTCCTTTGCTCAGGCTAGGGATGAAATGTAAGACATATGTCTGAAGCAAGGTCCTGGAGCAACACCCCACTGTTTGCAGCAGACATGGCAGCAGTCTTCCCTCAATCCAGATCTTTTTGAATCAAGAGTCTGGCATTAAACATATTAAATATAGTGCAACCCACAAGTTTGAGGAGCATGCTTTCAAGGTTTTCGTTCTTTTAATAAATACCTACTGAGGGCCTATTACATGCTAGGTTCAGAAACTATAAGAATAGAAAATGGTCTCAGCTCATAGACTGTATTGGAGAGATAGACATATAAAGTAAGTACTGTACCATACTGGCGATAATATGGTAAGTATTAAAGGAAGACAGAGGAAGGGACCAGTTAACTGCCTAGGGAATGGTGAAGGGCAGCTTCAGGGAGGAGATGTTCATTTATCCATTCTTGAATTCAAGCAGATGCTCTGTTAGGCACTGGAGGTACAAATGTAAAACAAAATTACTAGCCTCAGGGGCTTATAGTCACATTTACAGACAAAAAAACAAACTTTTAAAACTATTGATAAAAGCTAATGCTTGGATGAACATGGTATGTTAGAGGCAGAGACCAGGGAGCAACTTGAAATTTTTTCAGGAGAGGTGGGAATGGGCATACATAATGGAGGACGTAATACGTGAACTCTCTAGATGCTTAGTGGCGGTTTTCCAATCTAGAACTACAGGGAGGGCATTCCAGGTTGAGATAACTGCACATGGCATGAGTCTAAGAAAGTCGGTGAGGCGTAGTAATATGCTGTCTATTGACAAGAAATGATGGGTCCAAATCATTAAGCCCTTTACTAATACGCTGGGGAGTTTGGGCTTTATAGTTATTAGTCGCCATTCAAAATATGTAGGGGAAATACAATGTCAGGTTTGTGTTCAGTTTGATCAGTTTGTGTTCACTTATTCTGAAGTGGGATAGACCAGGGTGAAATGGAGGGGACAGAGACCTGTGGTGAGAAACCAATTTGCAAGCTATTGCAAGAGTCCTTGAGAGAAATGATGACCGTTAATTAGGGAATAATAATGTATATGTGACAAATTACCTTTAAAATGTTACCCATATGGGAAAAGATGTAATTTTATATTTAATGACTAAAATTGTAATAAGGCATTGATCACAGTTTAGAGCTGTTTTCTCAAGCACTGTGCTAGAAAAATAATATTCTGATTTAGTCAACTAAAGTTACATGGTCAGAGAGGCTTTATAGTTCCAATTTTATTAGTGCCTCCTAATTAATCCTTTCTAAGGTACAAGATGTAATCATAATTGCAGCTCTCATAATGTAGCTTTATTTTTTTTCTAAATTTATGTATTTATTTATTTTTGGCTGCGTTGGGTCTTCGTTGCTGCACACGGGCTTTCTCTAGTTGCGGTGAGCGAGCTCATTGCGGTGGCTTCTCTTGTTGCGGAGCACGGGCTCTAGGCGCGCGGGCTTCAGTAGTTGTGGCTCAAGGGCTCTGGAGCGCAGGCTCAGTAGTTGTGGGGCACGGGCTTAGTTGCTCCGTGGCATGTGGGATCTTCCCGGACCAGGGCTCGAACTTCTGTACCCTGCACTGGCAGGCGGATTCCCAACCACTGCGCCACCAGGGAAGTCCCTGCAGCTTTATTTTTAACCTCTTTTTCAACTACTTCTGCAGGTTATGTCACCAAAATGAAAATGATAACTAGCTCTTGAACCCATGTTAACAAACTGTTCATTCTTAGTCATCAAAGCCCTCCTCAAAACTAATAATCACTTAGGTCTCCAGGAATAACTCACCTTCTTTAACTCAGAAACCAATTTTGGGTCCAGAGTGGCTGGGAAGGTGACCTAACCTTCGGCTTCTTGAGTGCACTATACAAGCTCTCCAATTTTTAGTTGATGAATAAGAGTTTTCATCAGCACCAATGACTCAAGTAGTTGCATTTATAGCCAGAAACCTAGAAGTATCCTAGGCCCCTCTCATTCAGTCTTTTACTATCCTAATCAGTTGCAAAGTCCTGTTATAAGTTTAGTGTAAACCTTGTCATCTCCATTCCTACTCTGCAATCAGGATTATGACACCAGCTGCTTAATTGGTCTCTCCATCCTCTCCACAGTCCATTTTCTGTATTGCAGGCAGAGTGAGCACTCTCACATGCAAATACAATCATAACACTCTTTGCTTAGTCTTTCAATGATATTCTGCTGTTTTCAGATAAGGCAGCAGCTATATCAACCTGCCAGTGGTTTCCCAAATGTATCCTGCTACTTCACACCTCCCATAATGTGCCTAGAATGCCTTCTTTATCTAGTGTCTTTTCTTGTTATCTTTCCAAACTCTGCTGAAGTATCACCTCCTCCGAAAAGCTTTCCCTGACCCCTGTGCTATTAGTCTATTTAGATCCTCTTATCTGGGTCTCCATGGCATCCTGTGCACATTATAGCACATTAAAATATTTTTGTCTGCTTAGTTTACTGTTGTTTCCCTAGTGGCCTAACAGAGCACCTGGCATATAGTAGGTTCTAGATAAATATTTGATAATTCACTAACACTTAGTCCTGTAAAGCGATTGCTTATTTACTGTGCCTTCACCTGGAGAGCAGGGCCTCTGTAGACCAGCACCTGGCATAGGACTGACTATGGAGTAGGCACTCACTCATTTTTTAAATGGATGACAGTGACATGGAAAAGTGGCCAGCTGAACTGCTCACCTTGTAGCTGTTTGGCAAATGACAATAGAAAACTGCTTTAGACTCAGTATGTAGCTATCCATCTACATGATTGACCACAATAGTGCTTTTGAAGCTGACCTCTCGAAGAATATTTCATGCCACATTTCGTGAATGCTCATGACACATTGTAATAAAACTTCAAGTAATGAATCAGAGCTTACAATGAGCTGGAATTACAGTGTTGTGTCCCCTTTTACTAAAGGGAAGTAATTCACTAGAGAATAGTACCAGGAACTGTGTTAAGGTCAGGACACATTTGGGCTGATTTATTACACTCTTCATATCTGAGGAACTACATAATGAAGATTTATTGCTAACTATGAGGTATGGCAAGATCCTAAACCATCAATCACAGAATCAGTTACCCACAGCATTTTTTTTTTTTTTTTTGCGGTACGCGGGCCTCTCACTGTTGTGGCCTCTCCCATTGCGGAGCACAGGCTCCGGACGTGCAGGCTCAGCGGCCATGGCTCATGGGCCCAGCCGCTCCGCGGCACGTGGGATCTTCCCGGACCAGGGCACGAACCCGTGTCCCCTGCATCGGCAGGCGGACTCTCAACCACTGAGCCACCAGGGAAGCCCACCCACAGCATATTTAAACCTGTAAAAGCAGAGAAAATTGGCTTAAACATTTAATACAGATTTTCATAAACCATACATTGAGCATAGAAGTATTTGTTTGCTGAACTAGCAACCTATTTCATTAATATTCTACTATAAATGATTTTCATTCTATGCCTACAAATGAATGGACAAAAATGGAAGTTTTCTGGTTTCCTCACATGCATACTTCAGGCCAGGGTCAGCTTTGGAATAGAACCTAAGGATGTAGATTTTTTGATACTGCCTCTAAGATGAGAGAATTAGACTTTTTTGGTCTTTCCCATTATTTTTGTGTTAGTTTCAAACAGAAAAGTTTGATATTTTATTCTGAGAGGATAGAATAAAGATGGTTGAATTGACCTAATTTTAAAAAATAGATGCAAAATAGAATGACTTAAGAGAGTGTCTATCAGCTACAGTTCTATTACTCTAAGCTCTTGTTAACATTCGAGGCAATGTAAATTATTTCTTGGCTATCTGATCCATGCATAGTAACATTATGTTTTGTTGAAGAATCAGTAAGAAATAATACTGCTAAAGAAAAACTATCATAGGGGAACTTTTGATAAATTATACATTTTTATTATAGAAAATTGCTCTTTTTTTAAACAATAGCTATGATTTCTTGATGCAGGCATAATCCTAAATTCATTATCTCATTTAATCCTCAAAAATCCTTATTGGCTAACAAATGGAAAAAAAAATCTTGCTCAAAGGGGTTAAGTAACTTGTATAGGATCATACTGCTCATATGTGACAAATTGGAATTGCTTTTCCTATTGCCCCACACAACCTTTTGAGAAAAATGACAGCTAAATTATAAATGTGGATATCAGGCACGCTTAAAGGAAAAAAAAATCCAGAGCCAAAATATTTAAATAAATGTGTCAAGATATATCTAAAATTAAACAGTGTATTGAAGGGTGTGATTTGTTCTGCTACAGAGAAACTATTCCCAGAGAGTCTAGATTATGTCTCTAATCAATATGCTCAGTGAGGGAAAGATATTCCATTTTCTGAAAAAGAGCCCACACATTTTAGCTGCAAATAGTTAATTAGTCATTTCATACCCAAAAGAGGAGAGTAATTCTTTAATGTCCATATGGCATACGTTTTCCAAGCTTATTTTTGCATTCACTTCTGTCCTTTAAAACCCAGCCCGACAAGATTACTTGGCAATGTGAAGAAATGTTACCATGTGTATTCTATCAAGACATTCATGGAGCCCCTCTTCTCCAAGTCTTTATCTGATAGAGGTTGTTTTGCTATCTAGGCTTGTTGCTTTAAGTTATAAATTCACATTACAGGAACAATGACTGGAAAATTTATGTTAAGCAATTATTATTATAATATTTTAGATGTGATCATGGTATTGTGGTTATGTTATTCCAAAAAAATTCTCTTGTAGAGTTGCATGATGAAATATTTATGGATAAAATTATATGATGCCTGAAATTTGCTGTAAAATAATATGGGGCGGGCAGAATTAACTTGTGGATGGAGCAGATTTGCCATGGTTTGGTGGTTGTTGGGCCTGGGTGATAGCTACTCGGGGGCTTTTTTATACTGGTTTGTATACTTTTATGTATTAAAAAGTAGAAGTTAAAAAAAAACTAAAAACTACAAAGTGATTGAATCACTTCTTGGGATATGTATTCATTTAGTGATAATTCTTCAGGTGCACCATTTAGGCTGTACATACAGCTCTCAAAGTATGTTCTGAGAAGGTTGCTTATTGTCCACAGACATCAGTGCATATAGGACAATATTTTTATTCCTATTTTGGCATAACTGATGTAATTTTTCTCATTGGATTCCCCCCAAATAGCATCATTCTTCCCATTATTTCTTGGGAGGTTTTATTGTGGTGGCCATCACTGTTATTGTCATTATTGTTTTGTGCTGTCGTATTGTAATGGCAGCAGTTTTGGAGTGTGTGAGGTATCCTCTTGTGGATTGTGGCAGGTGTACATCCTGTCACAATTGTCTGTGGTTTAGGAAATATTTGTAAGGCATTGGTCTAATCATAATGTCTTTATCCTCACCAATTCCCAAAAAATCACTTTATCCTTCACCAAAAAATTGGCAAAGCCTAGCTTCACACCCTTAGGAAAATTGATATGCCACACTCTCTAAAATTGTGAATAGGCATATTGAAAGAACGAAGAGAAAACTGTCAGCCTATGCTCTGTCATTCAGGGGCAAAGGGGGAAGCAAAAGCAAAGCAGCAAATGTTCAGCTGGTGAACAGATAAACAAAATGTGGTATGGCCACACAAAGGAATACTACTCAGCAATAAAAAGGAATGAACTGCTGATACATGCTACAACATGGGTGAGCCTAAAAGTCAATTATGCTGAGTGAAAGAAGCCAGCCAAAAAACCACATTTTGTATGATTTATATGAAATGTCCGGAAAAGGCAAATATATAGACATGAAAAATAGATTTGTAGTTGCCTAGGGCTGGGGTGGGAATGGGGATTAGCTGAAAATGGACATTAGGGATTTTACTGGGGTGATGGAAATATTATAACACTGGATTATGGTGATGTAACCAAGCAGGATTCTATGGCGCCTTCCCAGGACAGACCCCCACCCCCACCCCGCCGTCCTCTGCCTGCCTCTTGTTTGTAGAAAAGCTTTAGTTTCCCAGGCCTCCCCTGAGTCACAAAAGGCTGGCTCAAGAGTAATGATTAGAAGAGTGTGAACATGTAGTAATGAAAGATAGCAGTTGGGCCAGAAGAACTGGTAACAATTTGAACAATAGATCAGCCATACAGTAGAGTCACAGAATCTTTAGCTCCTCCCTGAAGGACATAGATAACAGTGTCTGACACACATTCCTGAGTTGTTTTACAGATACTAAAGCCCCCACTGGATGGAAGAAGCTAACTGCCTGATGACCATGAACACATAGCCCCTAGACTGGCTGGAGCCTATGATTATGTTAATCCCTGTGACATCACCCTGTTACCTCACCATCAACCAGTCAGAGAATTGTACATGAGTTGATTGTGCATCCTGCAGCTCTCTCCCTCACCTTGCCTTTAAAAACACTTCTCTCAAATCCATTGAAGAGTTTGGGTCTTTTGAGCATTAGCTGTCCATACTCCTTGGTTGGCTTTGCAATAAACAAGGCACTTTCCTTCACCACAATCCCGGTGTCAGTAGATTGGCTTTACTGTGCATGGGCAAGCAGACCCAAGTTTGGTTTGGTAACAGTGATGCTTGCATAATTTGGTAAATTTACTAAAAATCATTGAGTGTACACTTAAAACTGGTGAATTTTATGGTATGTAAATTATACCTCAACTAAACAGCACTAAGGACTTGGTTTTCACTCTACTTTTGACATTACTAAACATGTGAGATGTGGCAGTTATCAAAGCTGTGGAATGGGGTGACCCAGGGAGAGGGTTTGCTTGTCACCTCTTACAACATTGTAAATGCCTACTCTCCATCTGATTTGGAACTCCAGCACCAAAAAGCTTTGTATCAAAAAATTTTGGTGGGTGGTGGATGTCTCTTAGAAATATATCTGCAGGGCTTTCTTCTTATCACAAGGGAAGAGGCTTCCCTTCTTTTATCCAAAGCTAATCCCTGCAGTTGGGCTCTAGACCTCATTCCCTGACCTATTCGGTGGCCATGTATCCTCAGTTACCTGCCTCCTTCTCTTTCTCATCAGCATCTTTCCAAAAAAGAAAACCCTCCCTCAACCTATCCTCTTCTCTAGCAACAACCTTATACCTTCTTTTCCCTTCCCTTTCTTAACTGATTGCATTCTAGTTTTTGCCACTTGACCAAGATTGCTATTGCTTAACACATCAGTGACTTCTTTGGTTGCTAAATCCAATGGACACATCTCAATTTTTAACCTATTATACATAACTTCTCTGCAAGTTTTCAAGCTGTTCTTGTTTTTGGTTTTTTTTTGGAATTGACTTTGGCATTTTATTGTGTATTCAAAATTCTGTTAATACTTTTAAGACTTAAGATTTCCCTCCATTTATAACTTATATAAACGTGTACAGAATGCACAAATATAAACGTGTAATTTATTAGTTTATCAATAAACAGAGAATTTATCAATTTAAAAAATGAGTCTGTGTAGGCTCCTGTTTTTCCCAGAACACATTCTTGGGAACTGCATCAAAAAGTGGATCATTATAAAGCCAAGGGTGCTTTCCATAGAAACAAATTAGAATCAGGGGTCCTAGGGAGTTCCATGGTGGTCCAGTGGTTAGAACTCGGTGCTTTCATTGCTGAGGGCCCAGGTTCAACCCCTGGTCGGAGAACAACTAAGATCCCACAAGCCAGTGGAGTGTCCAAGAAACAAAAACAAAAACAAAAAGAATTGGGGGTCCTAGTACTTCAAAGCTTTAGCTTCAAATAAATCATAGGCACAACTAACAATTCTTCTTCAATTTTCTCTTCTCTTAGCTTCTACAATGATGCCCTGTTTGGGTTTTTAACATATTTTATGGGTATTTCTTTGGAGTCTTCTGCTCTTCTATCTACCTCTTAATACATATTCTCTACCATTTGGCTAGAGAATCGTTATGTTTGGCTCACTTCTCTTCTCACCTCTACACACTCTCCCTGAGTCATCTCATTCTCCTCCACAGCTTCATTTACCATCTATACTCATGTCCACCCACCCCACCCACTCTCTAACAATCTGTACCTTCAGCCCAGTTCTATTGCCTGAATTTAAAAGCTATATTATCCAACTACCTACTGATCTTTGTGGATGTCACTCAACCGACTTAAATTCTGTATGTCCAAAAACTTAACTATTTGTAGTCCCTTGAAAAGTGGCCCCATATCCTACTTTTCTTATCATTCTGAAAGACCTTCCAGGAGCCAAAACCCAAAGTAGTCATTCTCAACGTCTCCCTCCCTCTTACTTCCCACCTTCAATCAGTCATGAAGTCCTCTGATTTCTCCTTCTTGTATGTCTCAGTCTTACCTCCTCTCTATCCTTACTACTACTACTAGTAATAGTTCAGATTAATCAAATCTTCATCATCTTTCTCTCTCACTCTTTCTTGACTTTTGCTTGTACTATAAGAACCGAACATGGTAGCCACAGAAGGATTCTATGGGTTCCTTGCACTGTCACTTGAGTCTTTATGATCAGTAAATCTCTGAGAGATAAATTTGATGAATATGGTCTCTTCGCACAGTTCAGGGTCTGATAGCTGCAGGACTTGGAGATGGCATCAAAGATGGCTTTAGCAAAGTTGCCCATAGAAGAGCAGCTCTTAGCAGAGGTACAGCAGTTATCCACATCAGCCATTAGCAGCAGTGTTTTAGGCACAAGAGCAGAGAGATAGTGTCAGTTATTTTAGGAACAAGAACAAGATGCGCCCCTAATGAGACCCTGCACCCTGTCACCTTGCAAGGAGAATGTCACCTGGCAAGAGCAAAGTGCTTATTGATTTTGTTCTCCCTTCAGTTGCCTCATCCCACAGGAATTAAGGTGGCTTGGTCAGAATGATGGCACCATGGATGACAGTTTGGCTTTCTCGGGGCATTTGGACTGCCAGATCAACCCAATGGATGCAAATTCCTTCAGCCTCAGTCATTTACTGCTCTGGGTCTGTTTCAGAATGGACAAGATCTTCAGGATCTTGAGGGATTTCCCTGGGAAGCAGTAAATAAAAATCTCAGACTCTTTGGTGGGCAGAAAGAAGAAATGTCCTCCAGGGATGTAACCTCCATGGCCTTAAACTAGTGGCCCACCTTGTATAACAAGTACCACTCCTTGTCTTAGGCCTTGCCTCCAAAGGCCTGACCATCACTGTCAAACACTTCCATAAACTGCCTCAGTACTGTCCTCCAAAGTTCTTCCCAGGGCCTCAGGGTCCAACCAGAGGACTGGTGCCCTCATCTCTCATTTGGTATGTTCTTTAAAGACCAAAACCACTCATCATCTCTTTCCTATGTTATTGCAAGTTTTCTATCTTAAACAGTGTCCTGCTCCTTCACATTACTCACACTGCTGCCCAAGAGATCTTCCTAAAACCCAACCCTGATCATGTCATCCTCCTGCTTAAAACCCATAACCGTTAGGACAAATTCTAGATTTCTTATATGGTGAACACAATCCTTTAGGACCTGACCCCAGCTCACCAATCCCTGGCCTTGTCTTCCCACCATTCCCCTCTTAGAACTCACCACCCTGAACTATGAGCGCTTCCCTAAATGTGCTGTGTTTTTTTCAGTTCACTGCTGTGGCTGTACACTGCTCCCTCTTCTCTGGATGGTCTTCATCCTTCAGGACCTAGTTCAAACATCCTTTTTGCTGGGAAGTCTTCCCTGGGTCTTAGGTGCCCCTACTTGAGGTTCCATTTCTGTATGAACCTTTTATTATGTTGTTTTCTAATTTTCTCTTTTTCTTTTTTATCTACCTTTAGTACCTCCTTTGAATCTAGGGATGGTTTTTTTTTTTTTGGCCGTGCCAAGTGGCTTGCAGGATCTTAGTTCCCCAACCAGGGATTGAACCCAGGCCCTTGGCAGTGAAAGCGCAGAGTACTAACCACTGGACCACTAGGGAATTCCCCAGGAATGGCTTTTTAACTTTGTATTCCCAGAACTGAACATACAAAGTATTAGATAAATGTTTTTTAAAATAAATCAATGATACATAGAACAATGAATGAATGAAGGATATAATGAATTAATAAAACAGAGCCTGTAATTTTTTCCCTTCATTTATAATAGCTCAAGAAGGCAAGCCAACTTACCTTCAGAGGAGAGGTCCAGACTTGTTGCTCTAAATTACTCCTGCACAGTAAAATGCCTACAAAGAAGGAAATTACTAAGAGGTTTATCCTAGTAAACTCTAAGGGAGCAAGTTCTCTTGATCCTTTCTTCATTCTGACCCTTGTTCTGACTGCTGCCAGCTGGTTTATAAACACAATCAGCATCTAGTTTCAGACTTCCCAGAGATAAATACTTTGATTTTTGGATTATTATTCCCTCTTGCATATGAGAGAAGGCAGCGGGGAAGAAAACTTAACTAGAAGTGGGTTATTTCAGTGGGTATCATGTTGCTTAACCCCACACACTTCTTTCCGGCTGTAGTCTTCTTTTGCATTTGCACATCAACGTACACCACAGTGCAAATACATCATTAAGCATATCATTCTGGGGTAGCACTTCTTTCTAATTATATCTTAATTATGATTCAGTGTTTGTTTCTAGTTTGGTAAGCAGGACATGAAAAAAATGTCAAACTAAATACAGTTGGCAGATGTTTTGCTTTAAACACATAAACAACTGTTTCCGCCCCCCGCCCCAATTGTAATTCAATTCTTCTGGAAAAATACAAACATGCTTTGTAGTTTTTGACAATATTCAACCACTCTAAGTCCATAGGATAAAAACATCTTTTATTAACATTTTTTCTTGGCAAATATTCATATTGTACAGAAATATATCAAGCAAAATGTGCCCTTTCCCCCCACATATGTGTGGATATATACACATTGTTTTATACAAATGTGATCATTGGTTCTAAAACTTATTTTTCACATAATATACCTTAGAAATCTAAGTCTGTAATATACTCTCACCTCTCTCTTTTTAATAACTATAGTTTAATAGTTTTTCATGGATTTTTTTTTTTTTTTTTTTTTTTGCAGAGCCCTTTTGGTAACATTTAGGTTATTTTTAGTTTTCCACTATTATCAAAAGCTACAATGAATATCCTTGAAAATAAATATATAATGTTTGTGAACATGGACAAGTATATCTATAGGATAAATTTCTATAAGTGGAATTGCTCAAGGTCCATATCAATATATGCCTATACAGATAGATATATCCTTTATGTATCTGTAATGCATCTCCAAAAGTTGTACCAATTACACTCCCACCAGCTGTAAAGAAGATTGCCCATTCACCTTTTCAAGCACAAGGTATAATCTGTCTTTTTAGTCTTTGCCTATTTGATAGATGGAAAATGGTATCACATAATTACTTTAATGTAATTTTCTATAACAGTGATTGGTATTGAAGACCTTCTCATGTGGTTATTTTATATTGCCTATTTATGTTCTTTGCCCATTATTCTACTGAGTCGATATATTCTTACTAGTAGCAACACCAGAATTTCTATATAGGAAGAGCTTAAGTTAAGCAACCTTGTTGGAAAGGTTAAAGCTAAGGACCTTGCCTTGCAATTGTGATTGCACAGTACTTTACATAAGATTGAGAAAAGTCAATTGTCCTTATCAAAGAATATAGGACAGGTAATGGAAATAGCCTACCCATTTCTCAGTTCCTCCTTGATTTCATCATTGCTTTTATTTTTATAAGAGCTCTTTGTTTATTAAATAAATCAGTCCTTTTTATGTTTGCTGCAAATATTTTTCTTAGTTTTTCTTTCAACTCTAAAGTAATTTTCACCCTTAAGAATTGTAATTTTTATATGAACTATTTTATCATTTTTTATGGCTTCTGGAACAACTATAATATTTAGAAAATACTCCCATAATACATTTATGGTGTCACACACTTACGTTTAAATTTCTGATCCACCTGGGATATATATTTTTGAAAAGAAAGAATAGAGAGATCCAGATTTTTAAAAGAATGGTTAGCTGGCTAACTTAAGGAAGATAAACACATAAGCTTCCTTTTGTTGCGATTACTCAAAACTGGTTTCTGTTGCTTTGTAATATTTCAGTGAGGACACTATTTATCCAATATTTATTCTGGTACAGAATACACCTTAAGACAATATAAAGGCTTTTAAAATAAAGTTATCTCAAGGGAGAATAAAATACAAAATGGCTAGATGCCTACCTGCAGTGTAGTGCAACATGAAGTTGAATTTATTGCCACCAATACAAGACAATTCTTGTGAACCAGTTTGTATTATTTTGTGTGTGTGTGTCACTCAGCAAACTTGCCCAAAATAATCTATTATCTAACTGATAGGATGATATGATATATTTAGGTGATTGCTTTTTGTCCTCTTTTTAAAAATAAAAAAATTGTTTATTAGAGTATATTATTCTTAAAGGCAGGGAATATGTTTTATTCAGCACCATAGTGATACTAAATAATTTTTGAATAAATAGATGAATGTCAAGCTGTAGAGTATATATCTTAAAAGGTATATTTGTGATCATTAAATTTGGGATTTAGGATTTTAAAAAGTGAGGTAGTTTTCAACCTGTGATTGGGGGTTTTCTTCTATAATTTTTTCTTTTATTAAAGAAGAAGAAAAACTTAGGTCACATTCATGTCCAGAGTTTATACACTGAGCATAGTTTAGTTCAAAATATATCAAGAGTCAAAAAAGATAACATTGTACTTGGATACAAAAGAACCCCGTCAGAAGAATGTCCTCATTTCTTAAAAAGATCACAAGTAAGATAGATCAGTCAAGCCACTCTCTCCCCTGCTGAGTCTTGGGAATTAACAACCCAGAGTATTAACAGATAAGACTCTGCTTCTTGCACCAATACCCTTGAGGCTG
This sequence comes from Mesoplodon bidens, assembly GCF_964165515.1. NCBI lineage: Eukaryota > Metazoa > Chordata > Mammalia > Artiodactyla > Ziphiidae > Mesoplodon > Mesoplodon bidens. The sequence continues at coordinate 135,507,782 of NC_138178.1, read as the reverse complement.
AGGGACCATGACAATGGTGTACAGCAGTGGGAGAAATTAGTTGGGAGACCACAGTATAAAAGCATATAAAAGGTCTGAGCCCTGATCATCTGAAGCTTCTGAGCATGGCATTTGATATTCCTCATAAGATGATGACCTAAGACTTTACCTGACTCCTCTGGCCCTCTCTTGAACTGGAGAGATGGGGCAAATCCATGCCTTGGTTTAGGGCGCTTCATCAACATCACTTCTGTTTTCAGCCACTTCTAACCCTGGGGAAAGCATGACTTGGTGGTTTTTCTATTCTGGGACCAGAAGCAGGAAATTGAGTACTGACTTTATTGGTGTCATTTTTATATTTCCCTTTTCATCTATACGTATCCTAAGTGCAACTTCTCTCTCTCTTTTTAAAAAAAATTATTTATTTTTGGCTGTGTTGGGTCCTCGCTGCTGCGCGCAGGCCCTCCCTAGTTGCAGAGGGAGCGAGTGGGGGCCACTCCTCGTCGCTGGGCGCAAACCTCCCATTGCAGTGGCCTTTTTTTTTTGTTGCGGAGCACGGGCTCCAGGCCCGCGGGCCCCAGCAGCACGCAGGCTCAGCAGCTGTGGCGCACGGGCTGGCTGCTCCGTGACATGCGGGATCCTCCCGGACCAGGGCTCGAACCCGTGTTCCCTGCACCAGCAGGCGGACTTCCAACAACTGCGCCACCAGGGAAGTCCCTCTCTCTTTTAAGTGCTCGATTTTAATGAGTGCTTAATTCAGTTTGATCATGTGGGTGGGCTAAGGAAACTACAACAGGCAGTAATTTTTTTTTCTTTGTCAGCCCATCCTTAACAAGAACAACCTTGGCTTCGGCAAAATGTAGGCAGTAGTATTAAAATGTAGGCTTTTTGCTTAAATTATTAAGAGTTTTTTTTTGATTTTCCTTGCCAATGGAGCACTGGACAGGGAGAACAACGTGGTAAGATTTTTGACCTCTCAGTTTCTGAAGAAAAGCTTCGCAGGGACATAAAAATCGTTCTCATTAAGTACCAACAGTTGTTTATATGTTCACATCTATTTGTTGATTTTTATGTATTTATGTAAGATATATATTTTTCTTTATTTAAAAAATATCTTTTATTACCACCCCCTCCCTATTATCATACAATGGAGAAGTGTTCCTCGGTCATTGATTTTTTTTTTTAAACATACACATGACTCACTTTTTTTTTTTTTTTAATATTTTTGGCTGTGTTGGGTTTTCGTTGTTGCGCGTGGGCTTTCTCTAGTTGCAGAGAGCGTTGGCTACTCTTCGTTGCGGTGCGCGGGCTTCTCATTGCGGTGGTTTCTCTTGTTGCGGAGCACGGGCTCTAGGTGCACGTGAGCTTCAGTAGTTGTGGCTTGCGGGCTCTAGAGCACAGGCTCAGTAATTGTGGCACACAGTCTTACTTGCTCTGCAGCATGTGGGACCTTCATGGACCAGGGCTCGAACCCGTGTCCCCTGCACTGGCAGGCGGATTCTTAACCACTGCGCCACCAGGGAAGTCCCTCAGTCATTAACTATTACCGCCCCCCCCAGGGTTTTTTTTGATGTCTTCTGTGGTTTTATTTTTAATTATAAAATTAATACATGGTCTTGATAAAATATTCAAACAATACAGAAAGGTATAAACTAAATTTAAATCCTCCTTTTCTCAACCCATTCCTACTCTTTAGTAGTAGTCACTGATAGGTAGTTTGCTGTCTTTTCAGACATTTTTTATGTGTATAAAAACATTTTAAACAAAAATTGTTCTTTTTTTTTCAGCACTCCGTTTGTATTATAGAGAAGAGAGACATCCTTACTTTTGGGGGGGGATTTTATTTTAATTAATTTCAGACTTGTAAGAGAGTTGCAAGAGTAGTACAAAAGCTCTTCTACACCCTTCACTGTGATTCTCCACCTGTTAGCATTTTACCACTTTTTCTTTATGATTTTCTCTCTATCTATATACAAACATATTATTTTTTCTGAACCATTTGAAAGTAAGTTGCATTCATGATGCCCCCTTTCCCCTAAATACTTCAGTTTCAGTGTGTACCTCCTAAGAACATTCTCTCTCCTAACATAGTACAAGTATCAAAATCAGGAAATTAACATTGATAAAAATACTATTATCTACTCAACAACTTTTACTCTGTCTCACTTTTAAAATGCATCTTTTTTTGAAAGGAATACATCAACAGATAATGTGCCTCAAGATTCTTTTTACACTTGTCCAAATGAGCAAGCTGGTTGACTAACCACAGGTGAGTGAGGCATGTCTACCTCCCTGTTAGCCCCATGTTTCTTCCCCTCTCCCGCCACACACAATCCTCAGTAACCAGGCTTAGCATTTCCTGAACTTGCCTTGCCTCATGCTGTGATTCACATTCTCTTCCCCAAATGTTGTCCTCCTCCTTCCCCTTTTCTGGCTGGCAAAATTCCACTTCACATTCAAAGCCTCTATCTGAAACCTCTCCTAACTCAACCCCCCTCTGCAGAACCCATAGTTCTGCTTCGTTTATATTCCCTCAGCTTTCTGTCCAAGGATGCTTTATAGTATTTCCCATTCTGCCATCAGTGTTTGGATTTCAACCTGATACTCATACTATTTTAAACTTATGGAAACCAGCACCTAGTTCAGGGCTCAAAATAGAAAGAATTGTCAATAAATGCTCGTTTAATACTGAGTGATCTATAAGTCTTTTCTTCTCATGGGTGGGTGCGAACAAAATGAAGGAAATACTGACTGCCTTCCTGTAAGTTTTATTCCTTTCTTATTTGATCTAAAGAGTGTCATACTGAAGCAATGGAAGAAAAACTTTATAGTTTAAGAACCTACCCAAACTGAAAACTACAAAATATTGTAGAAAGAAAGAAGAAGACTAGAAAGAAAGAAGAAGACCTGAATAAGTGGAAAGACATTCTGTATTCGTGGATTAGAAAACTTAATATCATTAAGATGATAATATCCCTATTTACAGATTCAATACAATCCCCATCAAAATTCCAAAAGTGTTGTTTGCAGAAATGGAAAAGACGGTCCTTAGAGTCATATGCAATTGCAAGGGACCCAAAAAGCCAAAATAATTCTGAAAAAGAAGAACAAAATTGGAGTAGTTCACATGTTCCAATTTCAAAGCTTATTAAAAGTGAGAGTAAGCAAAACAGTGTGCTCTTGGCATAAGGATAGATAGACTAGTGGGACAGAATTGAGAGTTCAGAAATAAACCCATTCATCTATGGCCAACTGATTTTTTTAAAATTGTAGTAAAATATATGTAATATAAAATGTATCATCTTAACCATTTTAAGTATTCAGTTCAGTGACATTAAGTACATTCACATTGTTGGGCAACCGTCACCACCATCCATCTTCAGAACTCTTTTCATCTAGGAAATCTGAAACTCCATACCCATTAAACAGTAATAATAAGACCAATAAATCTTTGACAAATGTGCCAAGTCTATTCAATAGGGAAAGAATAGTGTCTTCAATAAACAGTTCTGGGTCAGCTGGATTTCTACACGCAAAAGAATGAGGTTGAACCACCCCACCTCATACCATATGTAAAAATAAATGCAAATTGGATCAATAACGTAAATATAAAGGCAAAGCCTATAAAACTCTTAGAAGAAAACATAGAGATAAACCTTCATGACCTTGGATTTGGCAATGAATTCTTAATTTGACACCAAAAGCACAAGCAACAACAATAAAAAGTAGATACATTGCTCTTCATCAAAATTGAAAACTCTTGTGCATCAAAAGACATCAAGAGGACTTCCCTGGTGGTGCAGCAGTTAAGAATCTGCCTGCCAATGCCGGAGACACGGGTTCAAGCCCTGGTCCAGGAAGATCCCACATGTCGCGTACCACCTGAGCCCGTGTGCCACAACTACTGAGCCTGTGCTCTATAGAGCCCGTGAGCCACAAATACTGAAGCCCACGTGCCTGGAACCTGTGCTCCGCAACAAGAGAAGCCACCGCAATGAGAGGCCCACCACTGCAGTGAAGAGTGGTCCCCGCTCGCCGCAACTGGAGACAGCCCACACAGAGCAACGAAGACCCAGTGCAGCCAAAAATAAATAAATAAATAAATAGATAAATAAATAAAATCAAGAAAGTGAAAAAGACAACCTACAGAATTTGAGAAAATATTTGCAAATCGTATATCTGATAAGGGTTTAAAATCCAGAATATATAAACAACTCCTACAACTCAACAACAAAATGACAAACATCCCAATTTAAAAATGGGCAAAGGAGTTGCATACACATTTCTCCTGAGAAGGTATACAAATGGCTAGTAAACACATGAAAAGATGTCAGCATCATCAGTCACTGCAGAAATGCAAATAAAAACTACGACGAGATACAACTGCACATCTACTATGATGATTATAATTTAAAAAATGGAAAACAGCAAATGTCATTGAGGATGTGGAGAAAGCGGAACCGTAGTACATTGCTAGTGGGAATGTAAAATGGTGCAGCTTCTGTGGAAAACAGTTTGGCAGTTCCTCAAAACTTTAAACACAGAATTAGCATATAACCCAGCAATTCTACTCCTTGGTATGTACTCAAAATTACTGAAAAGAGTGACTCAAATAGATACTTACATGTTAATGTTCATTGAAGAATTATTCACAGTAGCCGCCACCTAGAGGGGTGGGATAGGGAAGGTGGGAGGGAGATGCAAGAAGGAGGGGATATGGGGATATTCGTATGCATATAGCTGATTCACTTTGTTATACAGCAGAAACTAACACAACATTGTAAAGCAATTGTACTCTAGTAAAGATGTTAAAAAAAAAAAAGATACATACACCCCAATGTTCGTTGCAGCACTATTTACAATAGCCAAGACATGGAAGCAACCTAAATGCCCATTGACAGATGAATGGATAAAGATGTGGTGTATATATATACAATGGAATATTATCCAGCCATAAAAAAGAATGAAATAATGCTATTCGCAGCAACATGGGTGGACCTAGAGATGATCATACTAAGTGAATTAAGTCAGAGAAAGGCAAATACCATATGACATCACTTATATGTAGAATCTAAAATAGGACACCAATGAACTTATCTATGAAACAGAAACAGACTCACAGACATAGAGAACAGACTTGTGGTTGCCAAGGGGGAGGGGAGTGGGGGAGGGATGGATTGTGAGTTTGGGATTAGCAAATGCAAACTACTATATACAGAATGGATAAACAACAAGGTCCTACTGTATAACACAGGGAACTATATTCAATATCCTGTGATAAACCATAATGGAAAAGAATATGAAAAAGAATGTACATATATATATGTATAACTGAATCACTTTGCTGTACAGCAGAAACTAACACAACATTGTAAATCAACTATACTTCAATAAAATGCAATTTAAAAAAAAAAGAATTATTCGCAGTAGCCAAAAGGTGGAAACAACCCAGGTGTCCATCAACAGATGAATGGGTAAACAAAATGTGGTATATACATATTATACAATGGAATATTATTCAGCCGTAGAAAGAAATGAAATTCTGATACCTATTACAATATGTATGAACCTTGAAAACATTATGCCAAATGAATGAAGCCAGATACAAATACTGTATAATTCCACTTACATGAAATATCTACAGTAGGCAAAACTGAGGAGGCAGAAAGTGGATAAGAGTCACCAGAGCTGAGTTGGGGGCAGGGGAAAATGGAAAGTCATTGCTTAATGGATACAGGGTTTCTGTTAGGAGTGATGAAAAAGAAAATAAATAGTGGTGATGGTTGTACAGCATAATTGATACTATTGAATTTTACACTTAAAGATGGTTAAAATGGCATATTTTATGTTATATATATTTTACCACACCAAAAAGAACCTATTTGAACCTACCTCAGTCTGAACTACATATAGTTATTAGAAGCTGGTTACTTTCTAGAGACAGTGAGGGGAGAGACAAATACAAAAATTCAGAATCAAGGTAAGGAAGATTGTCCTCCTAAAGTTTAGAATCTAAACATCTGGGTTTCCAACTTTATTGTGCATCAGATTCACCCGATCCAGTTGATTTGTCCCTACCAATAAAGATCTTAATTCGTTAAGCCTGAGGAGGGTTGACCACCAGCATTTTTAACAGGTTCCCCCCAGGTGAGTGAGAGGCAAAAACAGTGAAAAGAATTTGGCGTTTGCTATTGCCTGGAGAGAACCTGACTGCAACATTCCATCGAATCTTTGCCCTTTTAGTACCAAGCTCAAGTTCCTGCTCTCACAGTCTGTCCCAGCTCACAGCAAGGGTTCTGGACTCCCATCTGTGCCCCCAAGCCTGGGGACCAATCAGAGGGTCCGTCTTCTGCTGACTCAGCACCAGGTCACAGTGACTCAGCACCAGGTCTCAACAGTTCCTCCTGATCTGATCTTGTAACCCAGCTCTAACCTTGCTCCCATTTTCTATCCCAGTTTGATAACCGGGTCTTTGTTCTGTCACCAAACCCCTGTCCTTTTCTCGCCAGTTTTCTCAGGGGAGGATGTCCCTGAATCTTGGTCTCAGGACAAAGGTTTTCCTACCTTGGCTCAGATTTTAGTTTTTTGTTTTTTTAATTGAAAACACTCACCTTCAGCACTTTGTAAGCCCCACTCTATTCCCCAATCCCTCCTCAATCCCATTCCCTCCCTCCACACACATACTTTCTGTTTAAATTCCCTTTCTTTTCCACACCATCTCCAGGTGTTTGGTGCCTTCCCTGGGGCCCACTTCTGACTTCATTCACCTTCCCGTGAACATCCGTGAACAGACTCTGCAGGTCGATCCCAGCAAGCTGTATGCCAGGTGTGGAGGTGTGTCCCCAACATACTGGCACCCAGCCCCAGCCTTATTCTCCAGGACTTGCCTTGTCTTGGATTCCCTGGTCCTGGGCCCTGCCCACATGCCTGGTGGAAAATCCCATTACCTCCACTGCTTCCTTCCTGCTGTCCACTGAGGGGAAGAGAAAAGGAACTAACAGTTATGGGCCTCTTCAATGTTTTGGGTGCTTTGCTAAGAGGTATTTTGCAGATGGCATTTAATGTAACACATTATTTTAACTTTTTTTCAGGGGCGGGATAAGAATATGACCCAGAGAGGTACGGTAACTTGTCCACAGAAAATGCAGCAGGTAGATGGCAAGACTAGGATTCAGCTGAGCTGGCTCTAGAGTTTCTGCTTTCTGGCTTTGTCTTGCAGGTCTGGGCTGTCCTGCAGGTTGCTGGGGGGAGAGGCATGACAGCTGCAGGCCTCCACTGCTCCCCTTCCTCTCAGTTCACTCTCCTGTGCAGTACTGGAGCACACCTGGCTCCTCTCCTGGTTTGTTGAGTATTCACAGTGTGTCCCAGCACCAACAAGAGGTATTTTTTCTCACGTTCTTTCCGTTCTTGTTTACTGCTAATTCACTCTGTGCATGAAAACGTATGTCTTTTAAGTTGCGTGTTCATTGCAACTAAACTCCTAAAAACAGTGAAGTATCTAAAAACTCCTAAAAACACTGAAGTATCTTTTTTTTTCCCATGTTCCATAATTAGTTTATTATTATATTATAAAAAATGTATTTTGGTGTGGGGAAAATTTCAATTTAGTTGAACGTTTTATCTGCATATAATCTCTAAACAGAATTAGATAATGAGACAAAAACCACCAACTCCTCCCCCCCAAAAAAAACCCTTCTTATTTTTCAAAATGCCTTATGTAAATCTCCTTAAGATTGAATTTCCTCAAGCTGTCTTCTTTTTAAAGAGGTATTGAGGGCTTCCCTGGTGGCGCAGTGGTTGAGAGTCCGCCTGCCGATGCAAGAGACACGGGTTCATGCCCCGGTCCTGGAAGATCCCACATGCCACGGAGTGGCTGGGCCCGTGAGCCATGGCCGCTGAGCCTGCGCATCCGGAGCCTGTGCTCCGCAACGGGAAAGGCCACAGCAGTGAGAGGGCCGCGTACCGCAAAAAAAAAAAAAAAAGAGGTATTGAGCTACTTTGTACAGGGCTTATACATCTCCTACACTTTCCTTCTCATTTCTACCCATTTTCTGATCCACTCCAAATACATAAGTCCCTGCACCTGGATGCATATCTGCCTCAATGGACATATTCAAATTACATATGAAAACTTCTGTGGTGTGACATTCTCAGAAATTCTAAAATCCTATTAGTCCCTTGATGAGTTAAGTTCAACAAACTTTTGTTTTTCACACTCATACTACGTCATAATATTGACATTCAGTCCAGTAATCCTCCACTGTAACAGCTACTTTACTTTGCAGTGAAAATTGATTTGTATATTTTTTGCCTCTGAGTCCTTGTGGGATTTTTTTTTTAATTCAAACAGAAAGTCACAAAAATTATAATCATCCTCATCAGTTCACTCAGTCCCATGTAATTAATTTTTTTTTTCATCTTGATCTTTTGTTAGCACTTTTATGAGTTCATCAGTTTTCCATTAGAGTTCTGAAAATGCTTATTCATTCAGTTCAGCAGTATAGTCAGTTACCAGAAACCTGTACTTGTCAGAGTCTTTTCCATGAATTCCTTGAAGATGAAACCCTTTTATAGGAACATATTTGCAAAAGCATCAGAGTACACCCAGAACTCTCTGTAAATGACAAAAGACTTAAAAATAACCACAGTTAAAGATTTGATGAAAGTTCATAATAATGCAGTTGACAAGGAAATTTAGTTATTTCTGAGATATACATTTTAAAGTAATAACTAGAATTATGACTTATAACATTATACCAGAACATAGAAGATTTTTAGAAATTTCACGTAAAGTCTGAAACATTTATATTAACAGATTTTCATACAAATAACCCAAAGAAAGTTTAGTATTAGTTGTTTTGTTTGTTTGCTTGTTTGTTCTTTTATACTTCAGGTTCTTATTAGTCATCAGTTTTATACACATCAGTGTATACATGTCAATCCGAATCGCCCAATTCAGCACACCACCATCCCCACCCCCACCGCTTTCCCCCCTTGGTGTCCATACGTTTGTTCTCTACATCTGTGTCTCAACTTCTGCCCTGCAAACTGGTTCATCTGTACAACACCGAAGTATCTTAAAAAAGCTGGAGAGTATAGAGTGATGACCTGCAATCTGTACCTGTTGACCAGCAATATTTTCTATACCCTCAAATTAGATCTGCTTTGATCTCATGGTCAACAGAAACCCACTTCTCTCCAGCTGGATATACATACAGAGCAAGAAAGAAACCCCTAGAACTGAATTCCTCAGTCATTCTATTTAGGCGATACTACCCCGGAAGGCAACTGGGTCATTGCCAAAATGCCCATAGCGTAGCTCGAGTTTTTGAATTTTTCTATAAGGAAAGGAGCATCTACAGGATTCTGATGATACTGTTAATTCCTCATATTTGTCTGGTCCTATACAAAATTTTCCTGGATTGCTTTATGGAGAGGGCAAATGCAACTTCCATCCCAGCAGAATTTAAAGACCAATCATATGTGTAACTATTATAAGGAGGCACATTTCAATTCCAAATAGAATTTAATCAATTTCTATTATTAAAACTAAAATTATTCTAGACACCCAAGCACTGAACCTTGGAAAAAATTTTAAATTCTTTTCATCTCCCAAGTCCAGTCAGTCACCATATTCAGCTGCCCCTCCCTTCTCAGGAATCACTTGCTTAGAAACCTTCCCTTTTGCGTTGTAGCTAACTAAGGCCAGATTCCTTGCCTTGACATTCAAGGCAGCAACAATCCTGTCTCCAGCTTTATTTCCCATGATTTCCCTATGCAAATTATGGTAGCAGAAAATGCATGTTCTCACTCCTATGCCTAGTTCATCCCATTCCCCCGACTTGAACACCCTACCCTTGTAACCCTGAGTCCTAATTTTCCTGTCATGCTAGCTCAAGCCCCACTTCCTCTGTGGAAAATTTCCCTATCACTTCAGCACACAGTTCTCTCTGCTTTCTCTCCTTCTCCTTTGTCACATAAATCGTGCACACACTCTATTTAGCACAGTGATCCTGACACCTAGTAAGTGTTCAGTGGAGCAGGCAAGAGGATGGGCTCTGGAGCCAGACTTCCTGAGTTGGTATCTCAGCTCTGCTGCTTGCTTGCTGTGTGACCTTTGACAACTTACTTAACCTCTCTGAGCCTCAATTTCCTCATCTGTGAAATAAGAGTATAACTGTACCTCGTAGGGTTATTATATATAAAGGTATTTATCCTTTGATGCTGATATTCCATCTTCTTCACCTAATGTTTGCTTTTTTTTTTTTTTTTTTGCGGTACGCAGGCCTCTCACTGTTGTGGCCTCTCCCATTGCGGAGCACAGGCTCCGGACGTGCAGGCCCAGCGGCCATGGCTCACGGGCCCAGCCGCTCCGCGGCATGTGGGATCTTCCCGGACCGGGACACGAACCCGTGTCCCCTGCATCGGCAGGCGGACTCTCAACCACTGCGCCACCAGGGAAGCCCTAATGTTTGCTTTTTGAAGGTAAGTATTAAAAATTTATGCCACTCATCCCAACCACCTCAGAGAGAGTTCTGGTTTAGGTACAAGGATATATTGTGGAGGAATACATGACTGAGAAAAGCGCCATCTTGCAAATGTAAGTTGTGGGATAGCACAAATGGAAAAAAGTCCAGAAGCAGAGGAAACAATGCTTGGCCCTGGAACAGAGGTGGGAAATGCAGGAAAAGAAGGAATGTCAGCAATACTCCTGAAACAAAGGGATTTTCAGATCCTTAGAGAGGAGTGATGAAAGGATTTTGGCCAGTGGGTTTGAGGCCCAGTTCATTTCCTTTGGAAATGGAGTACCTTTGGCCACCTGTAGGGGCCCTCTGATTCTAGAGTGCTGGAGAAACTAGTGCAGGGCTCAGAGCTTAGGAAGTGGGGCGACAGTCTACTCAGGACTGGCTTGCGACTCAAGGGAGCAAAGGAGGAGAGACTACAGTTTTGCTTTTGGGATGCCCAGCCCTGCTCACTGGTCTTGGAAAGGAGACAAAATCTCTATATGGTAATGTGGACTGTGGACCGTGTGTGTGTGTGTGTCTGCATTGATGAGGGCGTTGCATGTGACAGGCTGTGTGTATGTGGGCGGGGAACATTCAGGCTGGGGAATGGTACCAGCTGGGAGTAATGCAGGCCAGGGGGATCCATGCTGGGTCAGGGGTGCAAAACAGGCTGCAGAATGATTCAAGCTGGGGAGATACATCCTGGGGAGATTCAGGCTTGGGGGGGTATAGGCTGAGGGGATACACACTGGGGAGATAGAGGCAGGGCTTGGTTGTGTTAGTTTTCTACGGCTGTGTAACATTATCACAAATTTAGTGGCTTAAAGCAACACCCATTTATTAGAAGTCCAGTCATGGTGAGGCTGAGTTCTCCACTTGGGGTATCACAAGGTTAAAATCAAGGTGTCAGCTGGGCCGTATTCCTTTCTGGAGCTCAGGGGCCTCTTTCAAGCTCACATGGTTGTTGGAAGAATTCAGTTTCTTGTGGCTGTAGAACAGAGACTCCCCTATTCTTGCTGGCTCTTGGTGGAGGCCACTCTCAGCAACTGGAAGGCACCCGTAGATCCTTGCCATCAGGCCCCCTCCACATGTCCTCTCATGCTTCACATCTCTCATTTCTCTGTCTCCCACCTTTAGACTCAGGTTTAAGGGGCTCATGTGATTAGATCAGGCCTACCCAGATAATCTCTCTATTTTAAAGTCAACTAATTTGGGACCTTAATTACACTTGCAAAATCCCTTTACAGCAGCACCTAAATTAGAGTTTGATTGAATAACTGGGAGAAGGTGTGTGCATATCAGGGACCAGGCATCTTTGGAGCTGTTTTATTGATAGAGTTCTTCCTTTCACAGGGGGATATAGGCTGGAGGGATATGGTGAGAAGATACAGTCTGGTGGGGAAAGACGCAAGCTAGGGCACATTTAGGTGGGAGGGGATGCAAGCTGGGAGGGATACAGGCTGGGATGACTACTAGTTGGCAGGGGAATATGTTGAGGGTATGTAGGTTGGGAAGGATATAGGCTGGGAGGACAAAACCTGAGAGGCATACAGGTTGGGGAGTGGTACAAACTGAGGGGGAATATGGGCAAGGGTATGATACAGGGTAAGGGGAGAATACAACCTGGAAAGTGGTAGAGGCTGGAGTGGGATGCAGGAAGCAGACTTTGCACAGCACCAATGCAGAGACTGGGTGCCTGAGAAGTAGCTATTCTGAACCTGAGTGCTACGACAGAGGTGTGCCCAGGTATGATGGGGGCCTGAAGAAGGGCACTCAGCCCAGCCTGGGTTATCAGAGACAGCTTCCTGGAGGCGATGCTCCAGCTGAGTCCTGAAGGAGAGTAACATCCTTAGCCAAAGAAGAAAGGTGGGGCTTCCCTGGTGGCGCAGTGGTTGAGAGTCCGCCTGCCGATGCAGGGGATGCGGGTTCGTGCCCCGGTCCGAGAAGATCCCACATGCTGTGGAGCGGCTGGGCCCGTGAGCCATGGCTGCTGAGCCTGTGCGTCCAGAGCCTGTGCTCCGCAACGGGAGAGGCCACAACAGTGAGAGGCCCGCGTACCACAAAAAAAAAAAAAAAAAAGAAAGGTGAAAAAGTGTTCAAGTCAGAGGAAAGAACAGGAGCCCAGGCACAGAGGTGTCAACATATATTATGATGCTTCACTGTAAAGCTAAATCTTCGATTAAGCCATTGAACATGTTTCTCCCACCTTGAAACAGGACCATGCCACTAAAGATAGCCTGTATAGGAGAGGAAGAGCCCTGGGCTACAAATCCAGAGGCAAGGATTCCTGCATGGGCTTTCCCCTGGTATCGGGCAACCTCTTGCAGTTTCAGTGTCTCATTTGATAAATAAGGAATTTGGAGCAGAAATATACCTCCATAACTATAAAGTGTTTTGAGATCCCTAAATAAGGTAAATATACTGAATGTCTGTAATAGGCCAGAAACTATTACAGTTCCAACCTATTTTCAGCTGTGTAAGCGATGTAATTGGTTCTAGTTAAGTGCATTTTCATAAAATGCCAAATCATTTAAAATAATAGCATAACCTCAGCAAATTAAAAAGCGTTTTCTCTCTATTTAAGAATATTTCTGTTTGGGGAAAAAAGTTGTGTTAATGGGGAGCCCCTGGTGGACATAGTCCAAATTCCTTAGTTAAATTTGAGAACTTTATTAATTTGTTTGGTGAAATTCCAAGAAAATGCTACAGAATTATACCAAACCTATCACTCTAAAATCTATACCCAGAAAATTATTCCTTCCACCAAAACCTGAAATTTAAATAGGGGAGTATCAACAGGTTTACTTCGTTCTTTTGGCTGCGTTGGGTCTTCCTTGCTGGGCGCAGGCTTTCCCTAGTTGCAGCAAGAGGGGGCTACTCTTTGTTGTGGTGCGTGGGCTTCTCATTGTGGTGGCTTGTCTTTGTTGTGGAGCACGGGCTCTAGGCACGCGGGCTTCAGTTGTTGTGGCGCGTGGGCTCGGTAGGTGTGGCTTGTGGGCTCTAGAGCGCAAGCTCAGTAGTTGTGGAGCACGGGCTTAGCTGCTCCGCGGCATGTGGGATCTTCCTGGACCAGGGCTCGAACCCGTGTCCCCTACATTGGCAGGCAGATTCTTAACCACTGTGCCACCAGGGAAGTCCCAACAGGTTTACTTCTGCTCTCAGAAAGTTCCTCAAAAGAAAAAAAAAAATCCATTAGCCATCAACTCAGGACACACCTCCTTTTATACCTAAAAATCAATACTTCATCAACTAGGTCTACACTCTGTTTCAAACAATAGTATTTATTGAACATGTAATGGGCATTAAGGATACTGTGCTAAGTACTTTCTACACTATCTCATTTAATCCAGCAATCCTAGGCTAGCAAAACTATTATTATCCTATTTTGAAGCTAAATGCACACTCTTGGTTCCTAAGCAATACTTCTTCTTAGATTCTAGAACACTTGTTTGCTCTCTTATCCTAGAAGGCCAAAAATCCCCAGGTGACCTATGCAACAAGTTCTACTTCCTTCTATTAGACACAGGCAGAACCCACCATTAGGGAGGGCCACTTTGTAACAAAGATGCCACTTGTGGACTATCTAGTCTGAAAATGAGCTTTTTGTGGGAGATGGTCTTTCTCATACTCCCTCTCTAAGGATGTCACTGTTCTGCTTTAACCAGGAAGCTACTAAAAATACTTCCAATGGCATGAGCACGACACTAACCAATCAGAAATGACCTCCGACTGTGCCAGGCATTACCTGTCCCCCATCTTTTACTTTGGGATGACAGGGAGGAAGTGGAGGAGTTGAGGCTGCTAAGGGGAGGGCTTGGAGGAACAGCTTGGGATAATGGCTTTTTACCAACTGATAAGGAAGTACTTCATTATTTTAACAACCAGTGTGACTGTTCCAGTGTATATAAAGTTAAACTCCACGATGGCCCAACCCCACCAAGCTTTCCTGAGGAAAGGGCACCTCTCAGGCATATCACCCCCAGTCCTAAACTGCACCTCTTCAGTGTCTGCCCTCAAGGTTGCTCTTAAAGAAGGCTAGAAGTGGGAAAGCAGCAGCCTAAGAGTCCCCTCTCTATCCCCTAACTCAAGTGCCTTGTTCCTCATTTCTCCAGCCGGAAGTCCACCTCCTGGGCCTGGAGGCAGGAATGGAGAAGGAGGAAGAGGGCGGCGGAGGTCATCATCTTTGTTTCTTTTTTTGTGAGGTGGAAAATGTTTCCAGCTACTAGTACTTTTATTTCCCCCGTATCTTTTTTTTTTATCGTCTGCTTATGATGCCCTTCCTGCCACATTTCCTCCTCCCACGTAGAGCCAATTGCTGAGATTGTGCCTTGGGCAAAGGAATGGGTCTGTAAAACTGCTCATGAATGAACAGGGCATTGCATCACCTGGGATTTGGTTCTAGTCCTCGAGGCTGCCTCAAACGCAGCAGTAAACCGGAATTCAAGACTCTGACATAAAAAAGGATCGGGCCAAAGTGCCCAGGCTTGCATCTTTGAAACACGGAACAATATACACACTGGAGAAGACAATAAATTTCAAAAGCAGCAGCATGGAATCTAGGAAACAAGCAGAGAGGTATGATAAAAGAAGACCAGAGAAATAGAATTTACAGGAAAAATGAAGTCTGACAGGGAAAAAAAGAAGTTTTATATTTTTGATGAACTAAGCAGAATATGATCTGAGTGAAAAATGCTCATCTATGGAAGATGACTGCTGAGAAAAATGTCATAAAATGAACATTAGCTGGCAATGGTAAGTGCCTTAAAATGCCTCTTACAAAGAGAAAAACGGAAGGAAAACAAAACGTGTCACTAGGCCTGAAAACCACTTATAGAAAGCTCCTAAAAGTAAAAAGAGAAAAGACAGAACATCACGTGATCATCCCATTTATCTTTACTGGGAATCTTTTGGGGACCAATTTATTTCTTCTTTTGTGGTGATGCCTCACATTTTAGACCAGTCCAAAAATAAATAATTTTTTCTGTATGTGACATATTTTCTTTTCTTTTCTTTTTTTTTTCATATTTTCAATCACTCTGATTCTGAAGAAAACTTTTTTCCCTTTGGCTATTTCTCTACACCAGTTATGGAAGAATTGCTTTGAACTCATTCTGCAAAATGCATCTTTTATGTCTCCTTTATATAGTAGGTCATAACAAAGAATAAATAAAACAAAATCTACTGCTCTGGCTATTTCAAGGGATTTGGACCTGGATAGAATATGAGTTCTAGATTCAGCTTGAAGCAGTTTTTTCTTCTTTTTAATCTTATTCTCAGGGTATATCTTGTTTTCATGTGCAACTTCTCTTTAAATGAATATGAACTTTAAATGAATATGAAAAGGATTGCAGACTTATAGTAGGAAGGGGACTTGATGTATCAATTGGTCTAGTTCTCTGGTTTCAGAAAAGACATATACAGGCACGGAATAACTCTTCCACACAGAATGTAAAAAATAATTAAATCCTAAGTCTCAAAGCCACTTACAAAGGAATATATCTTCCCAATTTGTATGAGATTAATATATTTCATTCTGAAGCTGGTCAAACTTCCTTTTTGGTTAGTAGTATTTAGTTCATGCTTCATAGTTGTAAGATGATGGGCGTTACCCTGTTTATTTTGGTAATGGGCTTATGGCCGTAATTAAATAGTCAACAAATACTTTTTGAATAGTAAGGCACTGCCGTAGGTGTTTTGGGACATGTGAGACTATATAAAATACACTGTCTTAATTCAGAGAACTTACAATTTTGGGGGGAGAGGGGAAATGGTTACATAACACATGTACTAACTGTATCAGGACATGGACTTTCCACGTAGGCTTTCTCAGATAGTTCCTCTCTGTAGTGGTATCATGAAAGAAGATGATAAAGATCAGTGCCACTTTTAGAAGCATGTGAGGAAATTTTATATTATGTATTATTCATAATGTTGTGTGTATAAACTTTTTCTCTCAGCTAAACTGAAGATCTGTGAGGAAAGTTAAGTCCGATTTAGATATCTTCACATAAACCACATTCTTTTCATAAAACAAAACCCCTTGTTGATTTATTAACCATGGAGCTAAACTCAATGCCAAAATAAATGCATAGCCCACATTAAGTGATGTGCTGCTCATTGCTTAATGACTATGAAACACAGACTCAATTCTGCTGTTTCTTAGTCAGGTTAGCCAGAAGAATTAGCCAAAATGTATAAGGACAAGGAATTTAGCCTGAGGTTGAGTGCTATACTGAAGGAAAGTCTTTTTTTTTTTTTTTTGCACTGATGTCCGTGCCATATTTAAACCTTAGTAAACCAATGTTCAAATTAAAAAAAAATGTTCAAATTGTTGGTATTATTCTGATTATGAGTCTCAAGAACATCTTAATTGTAGTGGTATTGATACCCCCTTCATCATATCCTGTTCTCTGCTTTTGCTGTCAGTGTGCTGCAGATTGATAAAATGTATCCTGAGTGTGATATTAATACCCAAATCATATATATATATATATTTTTGTCATATGCGGGCCTCTCACTGCCGTGGCCTCTCCCATTGCGGAGCACAGGCTCCGGACACGCAGGCTCAGCGGCCATGGCTCACGGGCCCAGCCGCTCCGCGGAATGTGGGATCCTCCCAGACTGGGGCACGAACCTGCGTCCCCTGCATTGGCAGGCGGACTCTCAACCACTGCGCCACCAGGGAAGCCCCCCCAAATCATATTTTTAAAATGTAAAATAAACAACATTTGTTGGAAAGCAGATAATAAACAACAGTGTGGTTAGCCATAGTTAATATATTTGGTAGTTTCCCCACACTTAAAACTATCCCTATAATTTCCTTGTTGAGTGAGCTAATGGTGTTTCGCCAGAAACCCCCAACCCAGCCAGCATAAAATTCGTCCTTTTTTAGAAACCTAGAACAAAAGGGAATATATAACCTCTTTCACTAATCTATTCCCATCTCTAAGAACTTTCTCTGACAAGAGTGGTTACTTGGACCTGAGTTTTGCTGTTCCCGGTAAAGCCATTTTCTTTAATTCTGTCCTTGGTAGAGGCGGAAAGGAGTAAATTTTTCTTTGCAACATAGGCAGTAGGTATATACACCATATGTCAGTAATAAATATCTCATGCTCATTATTTAATATTAGGAATCTATTAACGTCATCGATTTATTTATCATTAGGCGTGTAAAAAAAGAGACAAGGATGGAGCTGAACTCTTGTCTGACATTATAAAAGTCAATTCATATCTTTTCTAGAATTATAGATGCCATTTTGAATAGAGTTATTCATGATGACCAATTCATTTAAGATTAAAGGGTATACTCCACAGGAGACATTATACCTTTGATGTTCAAATCTCTTAAATTTTTTTTTTACCGACAGTCTCACAAGGACATGATTTATGGCTGAGAGAGAGAGAGAGAGAGACAAGATTTCCTTCTTGTAAATGTTTTCAGCCTTGACTTTATCTAAAAAGTTTCTTTTTACATGGCTGTACTGTTAGAATTTTTCTTTTTGTACCTGCATCAGTAGCTCTTTCCTCTCTTATCTTGCTTTTTCAAGGCAACAGACAAAATTCCACTGGTTAAAACAGAATCAGAAAGTTCAAGGCCTAAAGAAACCTGACACTTAATAAGGGAATATAGAAAATAACAGATTTTAAAAAGAAGGGACTATAAAGCATATAATATTCTGCTTCCACAATTATAGTAGTTTTCTTGGGGGAAAGAAGAGAAGCGAGAAGATTCATCCGGGTGTTTGCATAATAAGAGTTAAATAATAAAGGTAGGTAAATATTGTGGACTTTGTGTTGACAGTTAAAAGCAACTACAGTGTATAAAAATTTGCTGTTCCAGAAACAGACTGACAGACATAGAAAGCAAACTTATGGTTACCAAAGGGGACAGGGGGTGGGAGAGGGATAAATTAGGAGTCTGGGATTCGCAGATACAAACTACGACATATAAAATAGATAAACAACAAGGTCCTACTGTATAGCACAGGGAACTATGTTCCTTATCTTGTAATAAACCATAATGGAAAAGAATATGAATATATATAATATGTAAAACTGAATCACTTTGCTGTACACTAGAAACTAACACAACATTGTAAATCAACTATACTTCAAAAAAAATTCTGTTCCAAAAGTTTGCTTAAAGAAAACCATTTTATTATTGGATTTATTCTACCTACTTGTCTTCCCAGTAAACGACATACTGAATACATAATTTAGTATAAGGTAAAAATCTAAGCTCATTAGTACTGAAATAAGTCCTGTCAAGTGTTTGAAGGTTTTTTGTTTTGTTTTTTTAATTAATTAATTAATATTTATTTATTTTTGGCTGTGTTGGGTCTTCATTGCTGCGTGCGGGCTTTCTCTAGTTGCGACAAGCGTGTGCAGGCTTCTCACTGTGGTGGCTTCTCTTGTTGCAGAGCATGGGCTCCAGGCATGCAGGCTTCAGTAGTTGTGGCACGTGGGCTCAGTAGTTGTGGCTCACGGGCTCCAGACCACAGGCTCAGTAGTTGTGGCACAGGGGCTTAGTTGCTCCCGTGTGGCACACAGGCATGTGGGATCTTCCCAGACCAGGACTCGAACCCGTGTTCCCTGCATTGGCAGGCGGATTCTTAACCACTGCGCCACCAGGGAAGTCCCCTGTTTGAGGGTTTTGAATGCAATGAAAACATGTATCAGAATTTGAACAGCTTATTCTAACATCATTACCATTATTTACTACATCATCATCACCACAACCATCAAATATTTATTGAATACCCAGAGTGAGTAGAGTATACTTAGCGATACTGTTTTATACTGAAGTCTACTTCTAGGAATTTCAACTTAAAAAATTAAAAGCAAACAGAAAGTCCTCAACAGAGAATTAGAGTCAGGGAGCACCTGGGCAGAGAATATTGGGAGATGCTGCAAAGCTCGTGTTCATAAACTTTTAGGAAGGCCAGGAAAATAAGACAGTCTTCTGTAGTGAGAACCAAAATATCCAATATGCAAATGACCACTACCCTAGCAGCTCCTGTCCTTCTTCCACCGCTGGACCTCTTTGTTGGGTGCCTTGGGAGCTTATAAGAACAACAAAATCCAAGGAAGGAGTTTTAAAGTGTTCAAAAATAAAGGGAGGGAAAATCACTGAAAGAAAGGAACTTTCAGAAAGTTGAGGGAAATGTTTGGAGGAGATTCCAGGGAAACTCAGCCTCCCAAGAAGAATTTTTTCTCGTGCGCCTCTTTCACTTCATTTTGTTCTATTGCCTCACGTGCTTGTCGCTGGTGTAGTTTCAAACGAAAACAAAACAAAACAAACCAAAACAAACAAAAAACATCCTCAGGAAACAGCGGTGCAGAGTCTGGGGGAGTCTTGCCAGCTTGTTTTCAAGAGCGCTTAATGTGAGCCCTTAAGTGGTACTTACCTGGTGATGTTACCTTGGTTGCAAACAGACACACACAATCCAGCTCACATACACTCATTTCAGCAGTGCCTTATAGGCAACACACATGTGGAATCAAGCTGTCAGACAGATTACTTGGTACTTGGTAAAGAAAATTAATTGATGTACTGTAGAGCATTTCTACCCAATTTAGTGATAGCCTTACCAAGGACACCACAATGCTCAGGTCCTCATTACCAAGACTCTCTCTTCTGGGTGGTATTTTCAGGGATATTGTCCACTCCTGGCTCTTTGGCTGGTTATCCAGTTCTTCATGTGGCCAAAACCTTTCAGACAAAAACTTTTTACCAACCAGGACCAGGTAATAACCTAATACTGCAAAGGTTATCAGATAAAATACAGTCAAATTCGAATTTCAGATAAACAATAATTTTTAGCATAAGAATGTCCCAAATACTGAATAGAAATTCTCTTTTAATTTACTAAATCTGGCAACACCAAAACTGCCTTCCTGAGCTTCCTTCCTTGTTACATTGATTGGAATTTTGGGTGTTCCCAAATTCTCTTAATGTACACATACAATTTCTTGCTTTACCCATAAAAGGCTAATAACATTCATATGTGTGGATTTACTGATGAGAGTGTGACTTTTCCCGATTTATAGTTTGTGTGTATGCTGGGGTGGAAGAATGGATCTTATTATCACTGCCACGTACCAACAGCAGCTGTTGAGATAAATCGCATTAATCAGAGTTGTTTAAAGCAATACAAACCATTGGGGGAAGGATAAAGGACTAGTATAAATGAGTCCCAATAAGATCACTTTAACTGCAAGCTGAAATAATTTGTATCAAGGAAAAGGGAAATAGGAATTCTACTATGGGAGAAAGGTAATTTTGGAGAATGGAAAACTTTGAGAATAAGGCAGTCTGGGAAGTGGAGTTCTATAGCTGGGACTTAAGAGTATTACGGTCTCTAAGAAAAACACTAGGATGCTTGAGAGAGATGCAGAGTGGGAGCCAGGAAGATGTCAAAGAAACTGAATATTTCAAGTTTGTGTGTAGGGCTGGCTCTAGATGCATGGAGAGCTATAATCCCTTTCTCCTGCTGGCTTCTCCTATTCTGCTTGGTCCTTTGGTCCACCTGATTGATTTTGTTGTTTTTTATTAGTACTATTATTTAACTGCATTTGGGTCAAACAGAATCAGTTTTGCAGTCTAGCTGGGAATCTCACCATACTATATAACATTATTTTTATGAGATACGGTCTGAATTTCAAACAACTGACATGAAAATAAAATGTTCTTTTATATAAGAAATCTCACATTTAATTCTGATCAAGCTTAAAGTGGCATCTACGTAAACGAACATGCTTCTGAGTGAAAATCCAACAGCTGCTAGCCCATTTTTCTTAAACAATGTTTTCTAAACAATCCACCAGGCAATCAATAACCAAAAGCCCAAATCCTGGATGTATATATTGCTATATTCATTATATAGAATATTTACTATCTTTCAACGTGAACCCACACCCACATACACCTTCTTGTTGTTTAACAAAAGTCATGTCTCATGGCCAGAAAACGTTATTACATTTTACATCTTTCACTTGCAGTGGCCTTAAGAAGCAGATGGGAAGCTTCAGACTTCTGACCACCAGGTCCACGTCCCTGCATTCCCAGGCATGAGGGCAACTCCTGGGATTCATC
The DNA here is from genome assembly GCF_964165515.1 of Mesoplodon bidens. Taxonomy (NCBI): domain Eukaryota; kingdom Metazoa; phylum Chordata; class Mammalia; order Artiodactyla; family Ziphiidae; genus Mesoplodon; species Mesoplodon bidens. The sequence goes on along the minus strand of NC_138178.1, from coordinate 135,486,203 downwards.
ACAAGGCCCCTCCAGCCCTGGCCCAGCTGGAGTGTGGGCAGCGGAGGTAAGCAGGGTGGAGGAGGCTCTGCGGCACCCTGTGCAAAGGGAACAGCCAGCGGGGCTGAGGGACCCCAGGCTCTGCACCGAACCACAAGCGCTGGCCTCCCAGCCCCTAGGGAGGGGGGCACAGAAGCAGAAAATAAAATGTTGAAACACATCTTGGTTCGGCTGGATGTGTGGCTTATCCATCTGGTGGGTCTTGAATCCATGTAGAAGGCCTGGTTACAGTACAGCGTATTATATTGTATTACACTGAATACACATCAAAAACAGATCTCACAGATTCAGTTCAATCACATGCATTTGACACCTATTTGACTACCTTTCTGGAAATACAAACATATTTTAAAGAGAGGTGGAGTAGGAAAGATAGTGCTTAGTTGTGCATTGTGTTAGATGTGGAGGTCGAAGGTGAACAAGACCTTGCTCTGACTTCAAGATGTTTACAAATAGCTACAAAGCGGACTAAGCTATTATAAAGAAGGGAGTTAATAAGTACAAGAGATGATGTATGTGGAAAGTGCATTGCAAATGGAAAGTGCTGTGGGCTTCTTCTAGAATGGGCCTTTAGATTCTATCCAAAATTAGGAGGATCAGATAAAGGAAACTGAGTCCTTGAGAAACTCAAGAACGGAGGTCATGAATTCCCGGTGGCCACCTTAGCCATAAAACCTTGGGCAACTTGCACAGCCTTCAACCTCAACTTCCTTCTTTGTTAAGTTGAGCGGATTACCAATATCTATATTTGAGGGCTGTTGAGTAGATTAAAAGCAGGTAATGAGTGAAGCACCTAGCATTGTGCCCGGCAGGAGTAAGGGCTCAAGAAACAGTCCTTCTTATTACTCCTTATTTTCGACTTCTTTGGTTGAGAAGGGAACACTTTGTGTAGGACTACTTTAGTGGGTCCTACTTAGGGGCACGGCTGAGGGCTAAGCCGTACAGTTTTCACAAGGAACAACCGGCGGCCTCCAACTTACGCCCCTCGCCCCAGTCACGGACCAGAGAAATTAGGGCTCTTCTAGAGAAAACGGTGCCCTAGTCTCTTCTCTATAGGTACTAAGGGAGAGCTGCCGCAGAAGCCCAGGTTTCGAAGCGGGGCAGGAGGGCAGGGAGGCTCCGAAGGGGTCGCGGGAGCCCGGACGCTGGTAGGACCCGCGCGGCCCCACGCCTCGTCCCCCTCGCGGGAGCGGAGGCGGGGAAGTGGGCGCTGAGGGGCTCCGGGCGACGGCCCTCTTGTCCGTGCTCGCCGAGCCGGGGCGGGCACATCTTCCCGCCGCCCAATCCCCAGCCTCAGTCGCGGCCTCATGAATAAGCAACAAAGCGAAGCGCCCTCCCCCTGGCGTCCCAGACAGCAGAGGGAGCCGCCACCGATGCAGGGGCCGCAGCGGGGATGCCGAGCGCGGGCACCAGAGCTCTCCTCTGCGCGCTGCGCGGCTGAAGGCGCACAGGTGAGGACGGGCCAGGCTTCTGCCACTCGGGCGACCGCAGCTGCAGACGGTGCGCCCGGGCAGAGACGGAGCCGGGGCCCCTGGCGGCTCGGGGCCGCCCTGGTAGCTGTGCAGACCGGCGAGCGCGGCAGCCCGGGGCGCGCCAGGTGTGCGCCCTGCGGCCCCGCCAGAACGCGGTGCCCCGGCGCGGGGGCCGCGGGGGGCGCGGGGGCAGCTCCGGGAGCGTGGGGCGAGGCGCGCAGGCCTCGGAGGACTGGCCTCTCTCCTCGCTCCAGCCCAGCCTCACGGCTCCACACCAGCGAGCGGGCCTTTTGTGCTGGCGGAGCTTGCAGGGCTGGCTGCTTTTGTGTGGGCTTTTCTTTCTTCTCTCCCTCCCCTCTCAGTCTCACAGCGGTGGTAGAGAAGTTCCCGAAGACTAAGATTTGCTCCTTTCAAAGCATCGATTGCAATGACCCCGATGCCAGTCAGTGCGAGCAGCCGAGGAGCTAATGGGGGCTGTGGTGGCCACCGGAATGTGTTGTGTTACTTTGCAGAAAACAAACAGTTGAGTGTTTAGCGCAAGGATGTCACGGAACCTCCTTGCTCAGACCCTGACCGGTCCCCCACGACACGGCAGGAGCATGCTCCTTGGAAAGGTCACTTAATTGGAAAGAGGGCCTGCGGGTTAGACTCCAGAATGGTTGCAAGGTGATACCTGGAGGTGCCCAGATGTCGCATGTGCGTCCTGGTCACTGACAGAACCCGACCTGTGTATATTCCCAACATGCAGAGCCTGGCTGGCGAAAAATCGGCCGGGCTCACAAAATATAGGACCTTCAAGAGTTTGGAGTTCTCAAAGATAAGAAATCTTTGCCTTCCCAAGCTGATGCCGAGGATCTGCCAGGCTCTTGGCACCTCATTTCAGTGTAGAGCTGCTGTGGAGGAGAGGAGAGAGGCTGTTTTAAAGAGTCTGCTTTCTTTCTATGGAAGTTTTAGTTTGAAACTTAAGGGGAAGAGAGAGTGGCTCCCAAAACCATCCACAGAACTCTGAAGGATTTTTTTTCCTTAGGGAGCAAAGTGTGTGGCCAGAATTTGCATGTCTCCCCTCCTTTTTGTGAATTTCCTTCATCACAGGTGATGCTGTTGGGCTCCAAGGAGTCTTGTTTAAGCACCTACAGAGTCAGTCACTGACCCACTTTCTGCTCACTTGCCAGCAGAATCCCACTGTAGCATCTACTGAAAGAAACTCAAAACTGGGTGAGATTTCACAGTATCAGAACATTTACACACAGTAGATTTAAGGGTAGTCTGACTTACTCTTATGAATAAGGTAGAGTTGTTATATTTGTCATATTATGAACCAAGCCCTTATGCAGCAGACTTGATATTGGTTGTATTTATTCACAAAACTCCCAAGACTCAGCAAGTCTAAGGTAGCTACAGCAACAGAGCCAATTAGGGAGATGTGGATGTCTTTGTTTTCATGGGAGGCTTCTTAACATTATATTCAGCATTTCCTGCTAGACCTTTCAATATCATAATTTGGTTTTATGGAAATGGTTTGATGATAAATATAAGTATAGGATCAAAATGCGGACGATGGGCTTACCTGCTATGGAAAATTTCTACTCGTCAACTAAAGGTGTATTTCACTTTTTATTCAGCGGGTGTTTGCCCGAAAACTTGTGTAACGAATTGTATTTTTGTTCATTGAATCTGTTTATTCTCACATAGGGAAGCTGGCTATTCAGAGAGAACCTGAGTTTAATCTCTGTAGAATGAAAGCTCACTCTCTAATTAAGATGTGTAGTCAGTCCTGTTTTTTCATATTGTGTTTACTTGGTGATTATAAGAAAAGTATCTGAATCAAGTTTCAGCTTGAAATGTTAGAGATTATGCTTATTCCGTGAAATGTCTACCTGGGGATTACTTTCTCCTTAAATGCCAGCTAGTATTTAGAGATTTTGTCAAGCAAATGAGGTTTGTGAACTACAGAGAACAGAAATGAAGTGTCCCATTGGGTCATTGAAAAGAACTGTATGATGGATGGACAGGAGCTTGTTGACCAAGATTGATTAAGATGGAATTCTGCAAACATCAGACAATTCCCAGGTCATTTGGTCTACATGAAAAGCTGAAAGGGGAAGCTCCATGGAAATAGCTTAGGAGAAAAAGGATGTTATGGATGTTTCAGACTGCTCATATTTCTGTATTTTGAGGGGAATGAATGGCAATACCACAATAATGTGTCTTAAATTGTATGATAAACATTTTTTCTTCAAACCATTTTTATGTCTATTATCACTTTTGTTGGTCTTTCACCTTTGAAGAAAACAGAATGAGCATTATTATCTCCATTTTGCAAAGAAGAAACTGAGTTTCAGTGATTTGCCCAAGGTAGAGTTGGAACTCGAAGCCAGCTTTAAAGCTTCAAGTCCAGCTTCTTTTACCAGGGATAGGGTTATCCACTGGGAGTGATAAACACAGATATCTTCATTTGTCTCCATCACTAAATTGTAGAGAATAAAGCTTGTGGGCTTGATACGTAGAATTTAGTTGTGGTCTGCAGGAATGGTAAAGCACTTTGCTGGCAGTTGCCAGAGTAATCGTCTTGACCCCAGCCTACTTATCCTCTTCCCTGCCAGCACGATGCCACTTTTCTCCTGTGGGACAATGATTTTTCTTTGTGGTTACTCTATTCTCCCTCCTTCCACTGTGGTTGAACATGCTACTGAGAGGATCATCTGTCATTCCAGCCACTTAATTTATAGTGAAGGATGACTGGGGTCAGATCATGTTAAAGCCAATATATCAGGCCAAGTAACAGTAGTCAATAGCAGTGAATAGTAGTGAATCGCAAATGGGGTACCTTAATGCTGTGTGCCACAGCTGGGTTAATAGGGTCAGAGTCTTGCTAAGTTCTGCTTCAGACAAATGAAATAGGCTTGGCAATGAGAGCCCTAAAGATTAAAAAAAGAAAAGGTGGGCTTCCCTGGTGGCGCAGTGGTTGAGAGTCCTCCTGCCGATGCAGGGGACGCAGGTTCGTGCCCCAGTCCGGGAGGATCCCACATGCTGCGGAGCAGCTGGGCCCGTGAGCCATGGCCGCTGAGCCTGCGCGTCCGGAGCCTGTGCTCCGCAATGGGAGAGACCACAACAGTGAGAGGCCCGCGTACCGCAAAAAAAAAAAAAAAAAAAAAAAGGTAAGACAGTGACGAAATTATCATTGAGAATCAGGAAAAACACAAAATGGAAAGATAATTAAGACACAAACGAAGAAGGCAGAGTTTTCTTTTCCCATTGTCAATCAAAGAATTACTAATTGGATTTTGAAAGGTGAAGGGGAATTGGGAAGCAAGTTAACCTGAAGCTCTGAAACTAGTCCCTTGTTCCTGGTGACCTCTCTCTCTCTCTCTCTCTTTTTTTTAAATGAAATACACTCTGAAAACCTAAAATATAGCAGAAATGAGAATACAGAAATTATTACTATTATTAAAATCACACACTGTATAAGTAGCCAAAATTGACTAGGTGATGAACAAAACGTACAGCTAGACATGGATAGACTGTGAAATGTCATTGAACAATGTACAGTATAAAAGAGAGATTCTGAACATTCTTTTTCACATTTTTAAATGGTTATTTATATTCACTTTACGCCACTGAATATTTATCAAACACCTCTCCTATGTGTCTACCATTATTAGCAATTATATGACAAAGGAAGCTGAAAGACTGGTGTTTGCATGCAAAGAACATAATTTTATTTGAGGTGATAAGGCTTACAGACATGACGATTTGTGCTGGAGAAGCTAGGAGAAGGGTGGGAAGAGAACGGGCCAGGCAGTTTTGTGACAGCAGTTAGTAAACAGGACGTGACCTGTGGGACCAGGGTTTGGATACCTGGGGTAGGGAAGAAGGAGGGAGCATTCTGGCTAGTGCAGTGGCATGAGCAAAATTTGGGAAGCTGAAGTGAGTAAGGCACATAAGAGGGCAATATACCCAACTAGCGATGGTGTTTGTACTGGGCACTGGTGGTGTGGGGTTGCATTATAGGTGTGGAGATTGGCAATTGTATGTTTGGGGTCATTAAATGATGTGTTTTGGGAAGGCAGAGGGCTGCAGTGGCAAAGGCAGGAAACTTGATGTCTGACAGACACGATCACCCAGGCAAGTTAATTAACCTCTGTGAGATGGTAGTTTTCTCACCAAAAAAAAAAAAAAAAAGCAAGGATAATGGTAGTACCTATCTCATTAGGTTGTTGTAAAGGATTAAATAACATAATTTACATGAGACAGTTAAAACACTTGGCATCCCCTGAATAGCCATTTTTGATTGATTATTGTCATTTTTTTTCTTAAGAGTAAACCATCTGGACTGTATAAAATGGATTGGAGAGGAGAGAGTCTGATCAGGATCATCAGTTAGAGGCAGTTAAAATAATGACAATCCAGTGTCCCCAAGAAGGGACAATTCCAAGAGATATTATGAGGGAAGGATCCACAGAAGTTGTGAATCTGGAATATACAGGAGAGAAGAGTTCAAGATGACACCGCAGTTTAGATGAAGATGGTGTGTTTGAGGTGGCATCCAAGTACCATCCAGTAGACAAAGAAAATCTAAGGCAGCTTTCTTCCCAAAACTCCACATCAGCTGTTTAAGGTATTTGTGTTTATCCCCCCAAAAGGAAAATATCAGGCAAATTGTCACTAGTTTTTTGGCATACTCTACAGGCCTCCTGTGTCTTGAGTACCCTTAGGGCAATGCTCATGTTCCTTATATATTATACATGAAACTCAACTTGCTTTGAAAAAAGCAGCTTTGTCACCGATGAGAATGATTGAATACACTGTTTCCCTTTTGTGTCTGCATTTTGGTAACACACTGAACAACGGCAGCATACATTTTAGTTGGAAAAATATTGACCAAGTGTTTGAAAAAACCTGATTATTAAGTCTAACAAGACGGCTAAGGCTGTATTTTTTTATGTTGCCTTTCATTTGTCTTTGAAACTTGAATATGCCTAGACTTGACAAAGAAACAGATTCTGGACTGTATCTATTTAAGATTGTCGAAGATAAGGCTTGACAGAACAGCTTATCTGCTCACTGGTGGCAGAAATGCAGTGAATTGTTCAGAGAACTGCCAAGCCATTAGGATACCTTGATAGCGAATGACATAGTGCTATGACTTGCTCAGAAAGAGATGCTTTTTAAGCTATTAGAAGTTAATGTCCACTATCAGTTAGCAACTGGGTGAGAGTTCATTTATCTGAATTAATTTGCACTGATGGATATAGTGAAAAGAAAGGAGCCTCGAAAGTCACAGTGTAAAGGAGAAGTTAGAGAAATGTTTTGTTTGTTAAATATTCTGATATTTGAGTTAATTTAAGATAATTAAGACCCAATTTCTAATAAACAATGAAATCTCCCCTCCCTCCCCCTCCTCCAGCAAAGCAGGGCTATAGACATCAGCCAGTATTTACTAAACATTTCCTCTGTGCCAGGCACTTTGCCAGGGACAGGAGACAATGTTGAGGAAAAAAGAAAAGGCCTAGAGCCTTCAAAATGTGATTGCAGATGGTTGTTTAGGTTGAAATATTGTCATTGAATTGCCAAGGGTCAGTCTTTCCTTATTTATTCTCCAACATCATGCAACTCCCAGCGAAGGACACCAAACTCATGGGAGTGCCTATGTGAACCTGCGCTGTGCTTGGAAAGACAGAGAAAGACCTGGAACTTGAAGGTCATCTACCAATTCATCTGAGTTGCAGATGTGTTCCCTGCTGCCGTTCCTACAGGCTGTCTTTTCTGCTTCTTTTAAAGTTCAGGCGTCACTTTGAATAGTGGGGAGAAGGAGCATATGGCTGCAATATTCAGGCATAGAATAGGCTTGCAATTCACCCCACTTTTTCTGTCGTAATTGGATTTAGAAAGCAGGTGGCTGACACTTAATTACAGAAGGAAAGTCTTTTTTTTTTTTTTTTTTTTGTGCAGTACACGGGCCTCTCACTGTTGTGGCCTCTCCTGTTGCAGAGCACAGGCTCCGGACGCGCAAGCTCAGCGGCCATGGCTCACGGGCCCAGCCGCTCCGTGGCATGTGGGATCTTCCCGGACTGGGGCACAAACCCGTGTCCCCTGCATCGGCAGGTGGACTCTCAACCACTGCGCCACCAGGGAAGCCCGAAAATGTCAATTTTTATACTTGATGTGTGCACATCACATGCTTAACCCAGATAGTTTAATGATCAGACATGGAAGAAAGGAAAGGTATAACTTTTATAAAGATAAGGTCTTTATATTTAGATTTAGAATTTTCATTCCTAGGTTTAAGTTTCTAGAAAACCCACATTATCTAAGAACTTTCTGATGATGGGATAGATAAGACCTAAAACCCTTAAGTTTGGGGGGAAATTAGCAGTTTTGATATAATTTTAGTTGTCATGAAAGTGTGAGCAGTTTGTAAAAAAATACAATAAATCTTAATCTTACAATAATGTGCATTCAGTAAAGACTGCTAATTTAAAATGTGTTTTGGTTCTCTTAAAAAAGTTTTTTTCAAAAAACACACTTGTTTACATTTTAACTATTTTACCTTTTCTAATCTTTTTTTGAGACATGAAGGTTTTACCTATAATTTTTATAGTTGTTTCAGAGAAAACAATTTAAGTATTTTAAAGATAAATTTTAATTGAAAGTCATTTATATACTTTAAAAACTCTTGAATGAAACTGGTATTCAGTATTTTATGATGATATTTGATAAGTTTTAAAACATACTTAAAAGGTTCTGTGAAAGTAATGTAAATAAATGTTAAAATTTACTTTTTATTTCCTGGATGTATTGCTATTTCTGTAGTCATTTGACTCCATGATTAATAGAAGAATTGGGGAGAATATTACAAATGTGACTTCAAGGGTAGTTTATTTCAAGTAGGTATTTAAAAAACAATGAACTTAGTAACTATGTGTACCCTTTGCTAGAGAACTTCAAGTTAAATCAGCTGAAAATTCAGCAGGGAAAAATGAACTGGGTTATCCACATCTCAAAGGTACAAAGAAATAGAACATTCCTCTCCTATGTACTGTCTCTGAGCTGGGAGTCAAGGAGATTATTTTACTTATGGTTTAATTTAAAGGGGCTTATTTACAACATATATTTATATGACAGTTTGATATGCTTTATTTTTCTGCAGGACTCAATTACTGGAATTGTCAACTCGACCAATTTATGTGCACGTTTCTCTTCCACTATGAGCAGACCAGTTGTATTGCACATTTGTCTGGCTTTCTGTAGCCTTATACTTCTCAGCTTTGCCACACAATGTCTGGCCTTCCCCAACGTGGAAAGAAGGGAGATAGCACCCGTTCATGAAGAAAAAGGGCAGTCTGAGAGGCTGAACACAGATGACCTAGAAAATAACTCCATTACTTCAAAGTACACTCTGGTCTCTGAAGAACCAATGATAGTGTTAGCAGGACCATCAACAATATCATTAAATAAAGTATTCCCTAGTAACAAAGAAACCCCTCCTATAGGAGCTGGGTTCACGCAGCCTGACAGCCCTGGCATTTACACTGCTACTGAGCCAGTGATCTCAGCAGGGGAAGAAGTGTTTGGTTCCAGCCAGCCAGAGAGAATGTCTCCTGAAAGCCGACTTTCCAAGGCCATGTTAACCAACCCTATCACTCCAACTGCTTCTCTGAATATTGATGAGAAGGAGGAATCCTCCCGTAGTACCATCATTCAGCCCATTGTGGAAGGGACCACTGAAGCAACACAAGGTTTTCTGCACTATGTGGATGATCAATTGTTTGCAACTGAAAATCAGGCAGGAGTTAGTCTGGGACATTCACCTTTATCCTGTGTGAATGCTAAAGAGATGCTAACCACCCGTCCAAGGACTGAGAAATTTGAAGCAAACCCAGAGCATAAGACAACTTCTTTTCCTGGTGCTGAGCCCACAGCAGGTGCTGAGCCTTCCCAGATGACAGCTGATAATACCCAGGCTACTGCCACCAAGCACTGGCTCGCAACCTCCGAGTCCACCCTGAGTGTTGAGCCAGAAACTGACAGCCTGCTGGGAGCCCCAGAAGTTACAGTGAGTGTCAGCATAGCTGTTTCAGCTGTCTCCGTTGTAAGTGTTGAGTGGGATGACACCAAATTAGAGAGTGTAAGCCAGATAAAGACCCCAAAGCTTGGAGACAATACAGAGACTCAGGTGAGAATGGAAACGTCTCAGACAACCCAAGCAACCAGTAATGGTATGGAAGGCATGGAAGGGGGCAAAACTTTGACAGAGGCTGCAGATGTGACTCTGAGGCTGCCTGAAGGGGAAGCACACAGGGGAACAGCCCTGCTAGTAGCACGTGGGGATGAGAGATCATCTGCCTTCACCGATCAAAGTTCCTTTACTCCCACAAGTCCAGTGGAAGGTATGAAAGTCTCTGTGGAAAACCTGGTCCAAAATACTGCAGACTTCATGGAATCCACCAAGGAGAACAATGCCATGCTGTTCTTAGAGACCACTGTTTCCATCTCAGAATATGAGTCTGAGGCATATCAGCCATTGGGAAATACATTTAAAGGTAAAAGAAAGAAAGAAAAAAAAAGAAAAATAAGCTTTGTTTAACTTGGAATGTTTCTGTTTGGTTTTATTGTTTTTTTTATTTTTATTTTTTATTTTTTTATTTTTTTTGCGACACGCGGGCCTCTCACTGCTGTGGCCTCTCCTGTTGTGGAGCACAGGTTCCAGACGCGCAGGCTCAGCGGTCATGGCTCACAGGCCCAGCCATTCTGCGGCATGTGGGATCTTCCCAAACCGGGGCACGAACCCGTGTCCCCTGCATCGGCAGGCAGACTCCCAACCAATGCGCCTCCAGGGAAGCCCTGGTTTTATTATTTTTTAATTGACATATAGCTGACACATAACGTTGTAATGTTTTAGAAGTTTTATGTTTTTTTTTTAAAGTGACAATTTAGAAGTAAGTTATCTAAGTTTTAATGAAAAGCAAAATTAAATAAATAAAAAATGCATTTTTCATAAAAATTACATCCAAATATAACCCCTGCATATAGACCTGTGGTATTCAAATGGGAATAATTTGCGTCATGCCTTCTGCCCGCCCCCGCACCAATCATTCGGCAATGTTTGGAGACATTTTTTCCAGTTTTATTGAAATGTAATTGACATATGGCACTGTGTAAGTTTAAGTTGTGTGGCATAATGATTTGACCTATATACATCATGAAGTGATTATCACAATAAATTTAGTGAACTTCCATCAACTCATATAGATACAAAATTAAAGAAATAGAAAAACATTTTTTTCTTGTAATGAGAACTCTTAGGATTTACTCTCTTAACTTTCATATATAACATATGGCAGTGTTAATTATATTTATCATATTGTACATCACTAGTACTTATTTATCTTACACCTGGAGGTTTGTACCTTTTGACTGCCTTCATCCAGTTTCCCCTCCCCCTGTCCCCTGCCTCTAGTAACCACAAATCTGATCTCTTTTTCTATGACTGTGTTTGTTTTTGAAATATAATTGGCCTAAAACACTGTGTTAGTGTTTTTGAAATATAATTGGCCTAAAACACTGTGTTAGTTCCTAGTTAGTTAGTTGCACAACATAGTGATTTGGTATTTCTATACATTACAAAACGATCACCATGATAAGTCCAGTTACCAGCTGTCACCATACAAAGATGTTACATATTTATTGACTGTATTCCCCACACTGTACATTTCATACCTGTGACTCATTTATTTTACACCTGGAAGTTTGTACCGCTTAATCTCCATTACTTATTTCTTGAGACATTTTTGGTCATCACAGTAGAGAGCATCTAGGGGGTAGAGGCCAAGATGCTGCTAAATATCGTACAGTGCACAGCAACCAAGATATATCTGAGCCAAAAAATATATATATATATGTGTGTATATATATATATATCTGAGAAACCCTGATATAGATTAATATTTTTTAAATCTTTTATTATGAAAATGTGTATATTTACAGGAAAATGTGAAAAAATTAGCTATATGTTTAAATGATATAATCAACAATGTTGGATACTTATTTATACATTGTTGTAAAAAGTACTCACATTCCTGATATTTCTTACCAAAAAGCCTTAGGTAAATATTTATCTCATAGTATTAACCATATGAGTTCTTTGACTTTGTTTTCCTAAAAAGAAATTCTTTTAGAAATAAGGGGAAAAAATACCAGTACAGATAAATCCTCTCTGCTGGCTTGATTCTGCACTTTCTACTTCCTCGTGGCTTCTACATCTGTGAATGCTATGAGCTGACAATCCTTGCATTTGTTGCTGATGGACGATGTTTTTCTTTTATTGTGTGTAGTTGGTCAGGTAACAGAATGGGGAGGGAAAGACTTAGTGTAATGTGCATATGCTCATTCCAATTTGGAGTATGTACAGCTGTTACTCCAGCTAATGGAAAATATCAAATTAGTAATATGTTTTATAAAGTGTTATGGAGATTGAATTAAAATGATAAAAGATTTAATTTTACATGTCCAATTCATTTTTTAAAGACTGTAAGACTTAGTATACTGGAAGTTTTCGTAGAAGCTTCCAGAAAATGTTTTGTTAGTTGGTTTTTAAGTTCTATTAAGAGAGTTGGGTCCACATGACCATGAAGATATTAAATATGACCAAACAAGAAGTTTATTTCAGTTCTCCATTACACTTTAAGATATTCCTGGAGCATTAAATCATGTAGTTCCAGATTATTCACTGCACAGTTGAATCCATGATTCTTATGTACGAGACTTGCATTAGCTTCCATTAATACAGCCTCAAAAAGTAAAATGAATTTGGTAATTGATTGTTTTTTTTTGATCATTGAATATGCTCCTTACTTAGTCATAATTGCCTCACTTAACTACAGTCTTTTAACAGGCAACTTCTTTTAATTCCCAGCACATAGCACAATGTATGGCACATAGTAGGTGCTCAGTAAATATCTGTTCATTGAATGACTAAATGAAGATAGAGAACCATTCAGACTAGAATTATCTAATCCGACTGCCTGCATTGTCCAAATTAATCAAAAAGCTTCTAAATATTCTTGGTAGAGAGAGGAACGGTCAAATAATTCCCTTCAACTTTACTTTTTTTGTTGTTTTGTAGAGTTAAAAATAATGTGAAAAATTGAGATTATTGACAGCAGTAGTAAGAGAATAGCCAAAAAGCTTTTCTACCCATTTTCTGGTGATTACAAGTATTTCTGAGAAGTAAACCACTCAATCCCACACAATCTAGTTTTAAGAAAGATCACTTTTGCAAAACAGGTTTGGATTTCCTCCTTGAGTCTCCTTCTCAAGATCATTAAGTGACCTCAAAGTCCCTGCCCAGGACAAATGCTGATCCTAGTGACCTCAAGGAGGGAGGGATATGGGACAACTACAGTCTCTGGAGCCCCCAGTAGGGCAATAACTTTCACCTTTTCTCCACCCAGAGAGTGACATTGTCAAAAGAGTGCTTCAGAAATATCCTGGATTGTGTCTTATCCCAGGAGCTTCTGAAGGAGCTGGAGAAACTGAAGAGTCATTAGTTTCTGAACGAAGCCAGTGGCACCTGGTTGCATTGGCAGAGGGACTTTGGAACTGTTCTGCCCATTAAGACATTTTAATCAATCGAGAAGGTTTAGTCACACTGATGTGGTCAGCTGGTTTCACAACTGAGCTTGATTAAAATTTTTCCAATCTGTTGGCCTCAGTTTCTCCATTTGGAAATGGGGAAGACAAAATTAAATCTAAGGGCCTTCCTTATTTGTCTAAGAGGGGTGTCTAAGGTCTCGGCTCACCCTCTGCAGGGCTGATAACTGTGACTGATGAACTGTCATGACCAACCCATTGCATTATCCTACCACGTTCTTGAAGTCAACTTTCAGCAAACCTACTGGCTGTGTTCAGATTTGTTGACTCCTGCAGGTTAGGCTCTAGAGAAATTTTATACAGGAATTCTGTAAATGTGATGGGGGTGCAGGTTGTGTGTTTTACTCATCATTGGAAAAAAAAGGGAATAGGGGTGGGTATGTGTGAAGAGCTGATGATGGAAATTCAGCCAAGGAACTGGGGGTGGCTTCCAATACTTGGAAGATGGACTTTTATCCCTGGGTGTCCTGAATTTTAACTCTTAATTTTTACTCCATTATAATGCCTTAAATTTCAAAAAAAAAAAAAAAAGAAGTAAACACCTCAAATGCCAATCATTTTAGGGCCCAGGGACTACTTAAGACATTCTCTTCTTCAGGGAATGCAATAATTTCTTGGCATTTTTGGGTATTATGAACAGATGAGGATCCTGAGATTATAGTCAGTTCTCTGATTCAGCTGGTTCTTCAGCTGTTTCACTTGAAGATCAGGTTTTAAAAGCAATCTATAATAATTATATATTTTTTCTCTACAGGAATTGGGAAGAATGAGAGATGTGGAGAAATTCTGAATGTTATTTAAAAAATTCCCATTACTATTTCTAGCTCTCACTCTTCTTTCTCTAACAGCAGTCACTTATTCAAAGTATTATACCATGCCCATTTTTGAAAAAATTTATTTTATTTATTTATTTATTTTTGGCTGCATTGGGTCTTTGTTGCTGCGCACAGGCTTTCTCTAGTTGCGGTGAGTGGGGGCTACTCTTCGTTGCGGTGCGTGGGCTTCTCATTGCAGTGGCTTCTCTTGTTGTGGAGCATGGGCTCTAGGTGTGCGGCCTTCAGTAGTTGTGGCTCACAGGCTCAGTAGTTGTGGCTCGCGGGCTCTAGAGCGCAGGCTAAGTAGTTGTGGTGCACGGGCTTAGTTGCTCTGCGACATGTGGGATCTTCCCGGACCAGGGCTCGAACCCAGGCTCAAACCCATTTCACCTGCATTGGCAGGAGGGTTCTTAACCACTGTCCCACCAGGGAAGGCCATACCATGCCCTTTTGATATTTCTTGCTGTTTCATGAAACTATGAGCATAGAGTGAACATCTATTTTGACATATTTTTTCTCAAAAGTTCACTATGCTTTCAAAAATGAGGGCAACATGGAGAATGCATACTGCTTAAAATGATAAAACTATATATTATCTTTTTATGGCAAACATAAGCATTGTCTTAGGTGCTAAAGATACAAAAAGGGCAATGAATCCTATCTCTTAAGAGATGTGTGATCTTATTTCAGAAAAAAACTTAAACAATGGCACAAAGAGCAAATATGAATATGAAACACAAGTAAGGTTGTCTTATAACCAGGTATATCAATCCATCAAATGTAAAAATATCCAGTTCAAAGAAAAAATAGTCCAAACTGTTTGGAGACCAAGAAATGGAACTGCTTGTACCAAAAAATGTCAAAACACTATTTTAAAGCAAATAAATTGTTTCTGAGGAAAAATATTTTTAGTAATAGGAAGAACAATGAAGTCATTAATAAAAACTTTGAGAAAACCTTTTCACCTATTTCTAGAATGTTATTTCTCATTGCATAATTTACCGGACTTGGTAATGTGCTAAGTATCCAGCATTAGTATTTAAAAAAAGAGAGTTAAGAGTCTTCTAGAAATTAAGTTTTCACAGTGGCTCAGTATTTGAAATTTCCAGCATAGCCCCTCCCTAGGAGGGGGGCAAATATTAACCCTTATAAATAGTCTTTAATAATGTATTTGAGTGGATTATAATGTTGTAAAGAAAGTGGACCTCTGATAGATACATCATACCCCACAGGTCTGTTTCATTCTGTTTTATGATTTAAAAGCAAGTGCAGGGCTTCCCTGGTGGCACAGTGGTTGGGAGTCTGCCTGCTAATGCAGGGGACACGGGTTCGAGCCCTGGTCTGGGAGGATCCCACATGCCGCGGAGCAACTAGGCCCCGTGAGCCATGACTACTGAGCCTGCGCGTCTGGAGCCTGTGCTCCGCAACAAGAGGCCGCGACAGTGAGAGGCCCGCGCACCGCGATGAAGAGTGGCCCCCGCTCGCCGCAACTAGAGAAAGCCCTCGCACAGAAACGAAGACCCAACCCAGCCATAAATAAATAAATAAATAAATAATTAAAAAAAAAAAAAAAAGCAAGTGCAGATCTTCTACAGAGGCTACTCCAAGTTGTTCCTTAGGCAATGGCAGGATTTCCTTTCTCGTGGCTGAATAATATTCCTCTGTGTGTGTATGTCTGTGTGTCTGTGTGTTTATCCATTCATCTGTTGATGGGATAAGCACAGTTAGCACAGTGGTTAAGAGCCCTAACTATGTAACCTTAGTCAGGTTCCTTAGCCTTTCTACACCTAAGTTGTTTGTAAAATGAGGTAATAATAGCTGATATTTATTGAATACTTATGAAGCACTGGGCATGTACTATTTTACATGTGTTATCTAATTTAATCTTTGTAAAAATGCTATGAGATAGATACTCTTATTATTTCCATTTTACCACTGAGGAAGCTCAAGGCCCAGAGAAATAAAGTAATTCGTTCAAGGTCATGCAGATAGTAGGTGGCTGAGTCCAAATTGAGACGCAGGCAAATTGGGTCTAGAGCCTGTGTTCTTGGCCACTATGATATATGGCTTCCATAGAATATTAGTACCTACCTCCCCTTAGTACATATGGGAGGATAAAATAAGATAATGCCCGAGAAGCAAGAAGAGCTACAATCCTGCAGCCTGTGGAACAAAAACCACATTCACAGAAAGATAGAAAAGATGAAAAGGCAGAGGGCTATGTACCAGATGAAGGAACAAAATAAAACCCCAGAAAAACAACTAAATGAAGTGGAGATAGGCAACCTTCCAGTAAAAGAATTCAGAATAATGATAGTGAAGATGATCCAGGACCTCGGAAAAAGAGTAGAGGCAAAGATCGAGGAGATGCAAGAACTGTTTAACAAAGACCTAGAAGAATTAAAGAACAAACAAACAGAGATGAACAATACAATAACTGAAATGAAAACTACACTAGAAGGAAGCAATAGCAGAATAACTGAGGCAGAAGAATGGATAAGTGACCTGGAAGACAGAATGGTGGAATTCACTGCTGCGGAATAGAATAAAGAAAAAAGAATGAAAAGAAATGAAGACAGCCTAAGAGACCTCTGGGACAACATTAAACACAACAGCATTCGCATTATAGGGATCCCAGAAGGAGAAGAGAGAGAGAAAGGACCAGAGAAAATATTTGAAGAGATTATAGTCAAAAACTTCTCTAACATGGGAATGGAAATAGCCACCCAAGTCCAGGAAGTGCAGCGAGTCCCATACAAGATAAACCCAAGGAGAAACACGCCGAGACACATAGTAATCAAATTGGCAAAAATTAAAGACAAAAAGAAATTATTGAAAGCAGCAAGGGAAAAATGACAAATAACATACAAGGGAACTCCCATAAGGTTAACAGCTGATTTCTCAGCAGAAACTCTACAAGCCAGAAGGGAGTGGCATGATATACTTAAAGCGATGAAAGGGAAGAATCTACAACCAAGATTACTCTACCCAGCAAGGATCTCATTCAGATTCGATGGAGAAATCAAAAGCTTTACAGACAAGCAAAAGCTAAGAGAATTCAGCACCACCAAACCAGCTCTACAACAAATGCTAAAGGAACTTCTCTAAGTGGGAAACACAAGAGAAGAAAAGGATCTACACAAACAAACCCAAAATAATTAAGAAAATGGTCATAGGAACATACATATTGATAATTACCTTAAACTTGAATGGATTAAATGCTCCAACCAAAAGACACAGGCTTGCTGAATGGATACAAAAACAAGACCCAACTATATGCTGTCTACAAGAGACCCACTTCAGACCTAGGGACACATACAGACAGAAAGTGAGGGGATGGAAAAAGATATTCCATGAAAATGGAAATCAAAAGAAAGCTGGAGTAGCAATACTTATATCAGATAAAATAGACTTTAAAATAAAGAATGTTACAAGAGACAAAGAAGGACACTACATAATGATCAAGGGATCAATCCAAGAAGAAGATATAACAATTATATATGCACCCAACATAGGAGCACCTCAATACATAAGGCAACTGCTAACAGCTATAAAAGAGGAAATCGATAGTAACACAATAATAGTGGGGGACTTTAACACCTCACTTACACCAATGGACAGATCATCCAAAATGAAAATAAATAAGGAAACACAAGCTTTAAATGATACATTAAACAAGATGGACTTAATTGATATTTATAGGACATTCCATCCAAAAACAGCAGATTACACTTTCTTCTCAAGTGCGCACGGAACATTCTCCAGGATAGATCACATCTTGGATCACAAATCAAGCCTCAGTAAATTTAAGAAAATTGAAATCATATCAAGCATCTTTTCTGACCACAACGCTATGAGATTAGAAACGAGTTACAGGGAAGAATACGTAAAAAACACAAACACTTGGAGGCTAAACAATATTTTACTAAATAACCAAGAGATCACTGAAGAAATCAAAGAGGAAATCAAAAAATACCTAGAGACAAATGACAATGAATACACGATGATCCAAAACCTATGGGATGCAGCAAAAGCAGTTCTAAGAGGGAAGTTTATAGCTATACAAGCCTACCTCAAGAAACAAGAAAAATCTCAAATAAACAATCTAACCTTACACCTAAAGGAACTAGAGAAAGAAGAACAAACAAAACCCAAAGTTAGCAGAAGGAAAGAAATCATAAAGATCAGAGCAGAAATAAATGAAAAAAAAAACATAATGCCCGTCATTCACTTAGCAGTGTGTGTATGGCACATAATAACTCAGTAAACATTAGTTATTGTAATTAGTATTCCTTTAATTCAAAATGTCAACTTCCTGTTCCCCTTCAGGAAAGCAAATGTGAAAATTAATATATACAAGTGCTTCTGAGAATTTTTTTAAAATTTATTTTTATTTATTTATTTATTTTTGGCTGCACTGGGTCTTTGTTGCTGTGCACAGGCTTTCTCTAGTTTTGGTGAGAGGGGGCTACTCTTCGTTGTGGTGCATGGGCTTCTTATTGAGATGGCTTCTCCTGTTGTGGAGCACGGGCTCTAGGTGCGCGGGCTTTAGTAGTTGTGGCACGCGGGCTCATTAGTTGTGGCTCACGGGCTCTAGAGCACAGGCTCAGTAGCTGTGGCTCATGGGCTTAGTTGCTCCGCAGCATGTGGGATCTTCCCAGACCAGGACTCGAATCCATGTCCCCTGCATTGGCAGGTGGATTCTTAACCACTGTGCCACCAGGGAAGTCCCTGCTTCTGAGCATTTTTGAACTTAGTTTTGTATAATTTGTTTCTGAACAAATTGATTATGTTGATATTCATAGAAGGGAACTCAGCTGTTGATTTTCCTGTTTTGTTTTAAATGTTATTCTGTTGTTTTTTATATTAACATCTTTATCTCTGTCTTAGATTGATTCATGACTCCTGAAAACAACAACACTGAAAACATTTATTTACTGGCAGTTTGTTTTTCTCCCTTCTCATTCCCTGAAATGGCTGTCTGCTTTTTTAAAAAAATTATTAATTATATAGTGACTTTTTCAGGTATAGGGATTTAGTGTATTTAAAAATGTTGTTTCCTCCCTTTTAAGACATCATCACTCAAGAGATGACAACAGCTGTTCAAGAAGCAGAAGCCACTTTATCTTCAGTGATGCAAGAGCAGCAGGTTTCTACCCTCGAGGTTACCAGAGGAAATGTCGAGACTGAGGGAGGGAAAGAGTTGCCCTCTGCCACAGCTGATGCTCCTGGTGCTACTCAGCTGTCGAGAAGATGGGAGCCTCTGGCCACTGTGGTTTCAACGACACCCGTCCCTCTGTCTTTCGAAGTTACTCCCGCTGTAGAAGGTCTGTAAGGGAGAGAATTGTGCTCAGTGTTTTGAGGGTGGATCTTAGATGATAAGGAATAGAATGAGTGAGGCAGATGGCCCTTTCACCAGGGTGCACACACACACATACACATGCATACACACACAATACACACACACACATACATGCACACACACATACACATACACACACAACACACACACATACACACATACACACACATACATATACACACACACACACACCTCACCTGGAAGTATATTTTTTCAGCAGGAAAGGTAGGTGAACTCTTTCTTGTTTGGAGAGGTGTGGCACAGCTAAAGGACAAGGGGTTAGTTCCCAAGTAAAATCTCCTGGTGGCTCATCTCTGAGGCCCACGAAGGCCAAGCCTCCTGAGAATTCTCTCCTAGTTTGACACATCTAGCTGCTAGGTGCCAGAGGGGTGAAACCAGCAAGGACCTGGGGGTGAAACCAACAAAGACCTGGGTTTGAATCCCAGCTTTGGCCCTCACTAGCACTGTGGCTTCAAGAAAGTTTCTTAATGTCTCCAAGCCTTGGTTTGTTCCTCTTTAAATAATGCCTACCTGTCTTATGGGTTATTTTAAGGATTTTGAATAATGTATAAAAAGTACTTCCTATGTAGGAGGCCCTCAGATGGCCTGATTTCTGAAGGACAGTGAGGTTTTCGAATCTGGGTGATCATCAGAATCACCTGAGAATACAAAAATTATTATTATTATTTAGTTATTAATTTTGGACTTCATGTCTCTGTCTCATCGTTGGTCTAAGTAAATCCTACTTTTATTTATTAACTGAGTTATCTTTAACAATGTAATAAGTACCTTCTAATCCTGCCTGCCTGCCTCCCTTGCAAAAAAAAACCCTTAGCATCTTGTCAGTAACCTACAGGTAACCCCATGACCCTTCCCATCTAAACCCCATTCTCCTCCGTTAACCATTAACCTGAATCTTGGGTTCATCATTTCCTTGACTTCCTTTTCTTTTAGTTTTATCGTGTCTGTATGTACTCCTGATATTATACACTTAAAACTTTTAGATTTTTTACTTTATCAAAACAGTATTGTGCTGTGGATAGCCTTTTGGGGACTTTTTTTTTTTACTTAATATTCTAAGACCTATATTTACTTACCGCAGTTCTTTTGCTTTGACTGCTTGCAATATTCCATCATGAAAATGTATCACAGCTTATTCACCCAATCTTCATCCAGTCTTTTCTAGTGATTTGCATTTGGGTCATTTCCAGGTTTGGCTATTGTGAACATGGCTGCCATGAATATTCTTTTACATATTCTCCATTGCACGTGTGTAGGAGATTCTCTTGGGTTTATACCTAGGAACTGAATTGCTGGACAATAGGGCATATGAATATTTGACTTTAGGAGGCAATGCCTAACTGCTTTCCAAAGTGGTTGCTTCCATTTATACTGCAAACAGCAATGTATGTGAGAATCTGTGGATCCATATCCTGGGAACTTTCACAAATAGTTTCTCAGGCTTCATCACCAAGGAGGTTCTGATTCGGTATGTTGGGATATGTAGAAAGCATGAAAACTGACATTTAAAAAATTACCTCGAGAGATTCTGATGATCCACCAAGCTTGCAAAATACTACTATTCTAGAGTTTCTAGATTTGGGAATATCTGGGGCTAAATTTGGCTGCTTTAAAATTGAGCATATTGCAGACACAAATCTAAGCTTTTACTCTTTGACTTGATTTTTAAAAGTCATCCTTGGGGTATATTTAAATAAATTTTTGTTAAATTTTCTACCTTTGGTAATAGGTTATATAAAATCCCACAAAATCCATAATATTGTTAATAGAATAAATGGGAGATTAACATTTGAAAACAAAGTTCTGATTTGAGATAATATATTTTCCTGGAAGATAAAGTATTTGCCTCGGGTGGCTGGATTGGTGCAATGTGAGAAAGAAGAGCTGGTCTAAGTGCCAAACTTACTGTATATAAGATACTGGCTTCATTCATCATTTCTTATTTAAGTAAAAGCATATGTATATATTCCCCATACTGATCATCTTTGGGTCGTGTCTCTTGTGTTTGGCAGACCTAATGGACACAGTCACAGGGCCGAATGAGGAGTTGTTCACACCAATTGTGGGTTCTCCAGTGACGCCCCCTGGGATAATGGAGGAAGCACCTAGCACTTCCCCAGCGCTTGCTGATCCTGAGGCATCTTCCGAGAGAAGAACTGCTGCTCCATCCATTAGCTATGTTAATACAGCTCCCTCCTATGGTCTGGACCAACTCGAATCTGAAGGTATCCATGCTTTGAAGGGGATCTTTTCTGGGACAGATTCAGTGAGTCACTGAACAACTGTTGTCTTTGAGAAAAGATCCAGGATAAGTATATTCTGTGTGTAGTGTAGATCAGGGGTCAGTAGACCATGGCCCAGCCAAATCCGGCCTGCTGTCTGTTTTTGTATGGCAAGCTAAAATTGGTCTTTACATTTTCAAACAATTGAAAAATATCAAAAGAAGAATAGTATTTCGTGACATGTAGAAGTTTTTATAAAATCCAAATTTCAGTGTTCCTAATTAACAGCCACACTTGTTCATTTGTGTATTGTCTGTGGCTACTTTTGTGCCAGAGCAGCAGAGTTGAGTAGTTGTGACAGAGACTAACTGCCCACAGAGCCTAAAATATTTATGAGATGGCCCTTTACCGAAAAAGCTTGCTGACCCCTGCTCTACATCAGTAGTTCTCAATTACAGTTGAACATTAGAATCACCTTGGGGAGCTTTTAAAGGATCCTAATGACTGAGTCCTTCTCCCAGCGATTCTGATTCAGTTGGGATGGAATCTGGCATCAATATTTTTCAAGAGTTGCTTGAGATGATTTCAGTGTGCAGGCTGAATTGAGAAAACTGGTTTAATGGAAAACTTGAGTTTCCCCACCCGATGCTCTTGGGTGGAAGTTTTAATGTGGATTGTATTTTCGTAACACTGCTCTGGTTGTTAATGCTGGGTCATTCTCCCTTAATTACGTCTCTGGGTTAGATGTTCCACTTTTTGGAGATAGAGAGTCTCCTCACCTGTTAAGGCTGAGAAATTCTTGCCAAATTTTACTTTCCAAGACGTTGGCGTTGAGCATGAAAAAAGATGCTTGGAGCACAGCTGCACATCCACAAATGAGAAGTCGGGAAATATAATGAAAGGTCGTTTAATTAATCAGCATTTTGGCAGGTGAACAGCTCCTGGCTGGATTGCAAAATGCCCAGAGATTTGTAGTGCTGTTTCTTAAACTAATCTGGAAGACAGGTAAGCTTTTGGGCACTAAATTAGCCATGTGTTGGATGCAGTAAAGACATAGGATGTGCTGTTATTTTATATTTTGTCTACTCTGTAACAGAGAAGGTGGTTCAGCCAGGTTTGCAGCAGGCTGTATTGCAGACTTTCAGGGTAATACTGGTAGTTTTCTGGTGGAGAAATGTGACATTTTAGGAGGACTGTGAATTCCATGGAGTGCTGGTTTAAGAAATGGATCAAAGCGAGCTCAGAGGCCAGCAGCTCTTGCTCTCCACATTAAGATAAAAACTTGGAATGTAGTCTCATATTAGCTGTCTGCTCTCCTTGATGCCATCTGGAAAGACCAGGTTTCCCCAAATTAACCTGAGTTAGAGATGACAGCTTTACCCGGCAGGGCTTATTTAATCAGAGGAAAAAAATTGTGTTTGTGAATAATCCATACTTGTGAGACTGCAATACTTTTCTAAATTTAGTAGATGATGGCAGTTATATTGAGATGTGTGAGAATTTTAACTTGCCTAAGATGTCCTAGAGTTTTAGTGCTTTTCTTCTACACAGCTCAATTCCAGCTTCTTTTTGAGAATATATTTTGTCAGTTTTGATCTAAGTTATGATCCTTGTTGAGGCTTATGAAAAGACATTTTTGGTTTAAAAATATTCTTTCTGCTATGTTGTTGGGCTTAAGACAAGATTTTGAATGAGCACATCTTTTCTCCTAAATACCAGGGAGTACAATTTATATTTAATTAGCATATGTTAATAATGTCACAATTAGTTTTATGCTGGTCTATCTAGTCCTCTTAAAGCAGGAGTGACTACACTTATTTAAATCGATAAATTGATAGATCCCTGGATGTATTGGAGGCCTCCAGTTTCAGTGCATGTTTTTCCACTTTGTCCAGGAATATAAGTGCAGCCTGAGGCTTTGACCGGATGAAACATTTTAATTCTTCCATAGCACTGGACCCAGGGGAAGATAGTTTATTCTTACTTAGAACGAGGTTGTGTGATGTCAAGTTATCTGCCTTTCAAGTTTGAATCTCTGTGTCTGATGTGTTGATAAATGTCAGTTCTCCAGTTAAGGTGTGTGTTTATTTAATTATATTATTAAGCTCCCTATATGTTATTTGAATATCTTCCTTCCCACTCAGGGGCAGGAGCACTTCTCCAGAGAATGGGGTATTTGTCTCAGTGAAATATGGGCAAGAGACCTGCCCCTTTTAGACACCACACACCCAAGGAGCAAGAACCTTTGTGGAAATTTCTGAATGTTTATTCTTTAAGGGATAGTCAATGTCCCAGATGAGCCTAAAATTTGTATCTGCGTGGTACCCTGTCTTGTTGTCTTCTCCTTCACGTCTCTACAACATAATGACTAAGGGAGTGTATTAGTTTTCTAGGGCTGCCGTAACAAAGTCTCACAAACTGGGTGATTTAAAACAGCAGACATTTGTTCGCTTGCAATTTTAGAGCCTAGAAGTCTGAAATCAAGCTGTAGGAAGGGCTGCGCTCCCTGCAAAGCCTCTGGGTGAGGATCGTCCCTCGCCTCTTCCAGCTTCTGGTGCCTCAGGCGTTCCTTGGCGTGTGGCAACATCACTGCAGTCTCTGCCTTCATCTTCACCTCTTCCCTCTTTGTGCCTCTGTGCCCAAATTTCCCTTGTCTTATGAGGACATCAGCCATTGGATTAGGACTCACCCCGATAATTACACCTGAGCTTGATTACATCTGCTGGAACTTTATTTCCAAATCAGCTCCGATTCACAAGTTCTGTGGTTTAGGACTTAAACATATTTTCTGGGGGAACACAATTCAACTCGTAATAGGAGGTCTGCTGCTGAGGCGTTTTCCAGCGGGCTCTGAAGGCACACTTGCTGTGCCTCTGGAACGCCCACTTGAGGGATGTGCATTGGTGGAGTGGGAGAAGTTTGGTGTGGTTTACATTCCTCGGGCATTGAAGAAAGCCTGCTTCTGTAAGTGCGTACTGCCTTGTGCCCGTTTCAGTACGCCTTTTACCTTGTCAGCAAAAATGCAGTTTGATTTTTGAAGGGATAATGGTTTATCTGTCACCTTGCCTGATACACTTTACTTGTCTGTATTTTTTTTTTTAGGGAATAAATGCTTTGAGGATGATAAAAAATGCATTATACGTATCTCAGGCATAACTCTACTAGGGCTGTATTCATCATCTTTGAAATATAAACATGACAAAGTGTTCCAACTTTTAATTCAAAAATTGGATAATGGCAAAGTACATGTATATGTATATATGTGTATATATATACAGGTACATATATATGTACATAAACTAATTTTTGTTCTTTTTAAATTAATTTTTATTGGAGTATAGTTGATTAACAGTGTTGCATAATCTTATTTTTGGATGTGATCTTTGTTTAGGTTGATGTCCTTTTTGGTTGAATGGTAATATCTTCCTCTGCTCCAAAATGGCAACTTAAAATTTCTGATTGCTTATGAAAACTTACTTGGAGTTCTTTCATTTGGGTTAACTGTCTTTGAAATATTTTAATACTAATATCAAATGGACTAAGGCCTTCAATATTTCTTACTGAATGTAATTCTGCTTTCTGAATTTTAGAAGTCCAAATGAAGATATCTATTTACTCTAAACAAATCAGACTTATTTCTGCCTTTCCTATATTTCCACAGAAGATGGAAATTCATCTGTGCTATAAAACTGTAGCAATAATTCTGTAGGGTGGAAGGTTATGGCTTTAACAGTTCAATACTCAGAAGAAAAATCTACTGTGGGTCTCTTTGTACCAGGTACTAGGTTTCTAAGAATGTGTGAGAGGTAAGAGAACAAAAACGGAGGTGTCTCAGATCTTGTGATTAAGGTGTTGGTAATCCTTCTTCACATCCCCAGCACTTTCTCCCTTAAAGTTTGGAAGTCAATAGCCGGGCCTTCCAGCTGTGAGAGGTGGGAAACCACTTGGTGCTGATGGGACAGACTTGGGAACAGGGTGAATTTGCTTGGACTCTCTCAAGATGAGCCTGGGTTAATGTATTGCTTTTCTGCAAGAGAAGAAGAAACACCAGTGTCTTTGGTCTGGAGAATGTGAATTCTCGATCTGACTGGTCCTATTTAATGTGTTTCTATAGGCATAATAGACTGAGTGGTGGGGCTGTAAAATCCCGTGCCGTTGTTCCAGACAACTCCCATTTCCTCATCTGTTTCAAAGTGCCTATTTATTACAGGGTTATTGACGTGCCGGGGAATTACCTTTTTTTTTACATACGACACGTTATATATAAACATATAGCATATTACCATTTTTAACATGTGAAGAGGTTTTTAATTCTTAGTATTCAACAGGAAAGTCATGTTTAATTTTTTTAATATGTTGATTTAAAAAAAATAAGACCAAATATATCATTTGACTTCAATTTTCTCTTTTCTGACCGTTTTTTCCTTGTTTGTTGAAGACCATTTTGGATGTCCTTATATTTAGGTTTTGAAAGATTGTATTTTTGACATCTTTTCCCAGTGAGGCAGCACACATGGGGCAGAAAGCTGTCATTTTTCTGTCATTTGTTGTTTAATCTATTTCAGTGACATCAATTTTCCTCCCTTCGTGAGTGTGTGTGTGTGTGCACATCTGTGTGTTTAATTTCATGGATGTTTTTTCCACAGTCCTCTGAGAGCATGTCCTATGTACATTTTCAGCCTCTCTTAATTTCCTCTGCTGAAAGACAGTGATATTATCTCTCCTTTCTTATCTGGAATTCTCAGTTCTGTCTCTGTTCTAGGATTCTCTCTACAACAACAGGAATTTCAATAGCATAGGGATTTCAGGAGAAAGCTGTGTTTGAAAAGTATGTCTTTGTTCAGATGACTGAGTGATATTTTTTGGCTGTGTGATCTCCTAGTTGGTACTGAAAAAAAGGTGCTTAGTTTCTGTCTTTTATTGGTCAGTCAGAAATGAATTGGGAAATGCTTTCTTTAAGTGGCTTTGTGGAGAAGCCGCAGAAATATTTTTCTTTAATAGTTCCATTGAGGATTCCTAAGAGCCCATGTAATTTTTATGAGAGAAGTGTTTGCTCTTCAACTGCACTTTAATTCACAAAATCAATTTTTTTTGGTCTTCCCAATATGCACTCCTTTTCAGAGAATATTTTCTTGTTATTTTCTCAATTCTCATATAATGTTTCAACTCAGAAGGCAGCTAGAATGGATGAATGAGAAAGTGTAGTCAAAGGTCTCATCTCAAGTCCATGTTTATGAAGCCAAGTTTATGTGACTTACCTTTGGGAGCTGCTATGTGGACATAATATTAAAGATCCAGTAGAGTGTTGTAAATTTGAACTGTCCACTGTTACTTATGATACTGTAGTATGAAGTTAAGGATGTTCACTCTAATTTTTACTCTGAGTATGTTAAGAATGGATACAAGTTTTGGCTTTTGTTCTTTTTTTTTTTTTTTTTTTTTTTTTGCGGTACGCGGGCCTCTCACTGTTCTGGCCTCTCGCGTTGCGGAGCACAGGCTCTGGATGCACAGGCTCAGCAGCCATGGCTCACGGGCCTAGCCACTCTGCGGCGTGCGGGATCCTCCCAGACCGGGGCACGAACCCGTGTCCCCTGCATCGGCAGGCGGACTCTCAACCACTGTGCCACCAGGGAATCCCTTGGCTTTTGTTCTTGAAAATGCTTTGGATTTAATTTTGCCTCAATAACAGAGGCAATGATTTCAGTCATTGATTACCCCTTATGGTAAGTCACTTTGTTGGCTTGTCCTGAAATCATCATACTTTCTCTGGCATTTATGATAGGTCTCTGTTCTTAAGTACCTGAATGTTCTTTAGGCTAGTACAGTAAATTATTCAGCTCTCGGAGTGATCATCACATGTCTGTTGCTAATGCTCACATAGCCAGCGGTATTTCAAAAATATTTAGAATCAATATTATGATGTATTACCATAAAGCTTTGCTACAAATTCTGCTGTTGAAGAAAAATAACTGACATTCACTCTAAGTTTTCTGGTGTCCTTTCTTATCATAGGGAATTTATTTATTGGTGTAGTCACAATTAAGTAAGCATTGTTATAGAGTCGTTTCTTCCCTTTTTTTTTTCTGCATCTTTGTTGCCCAGCACCAGAAAGTTACACTGCTTAGTAAAGCTCACTCTTAGACACTTAGGAAATTTTATATAATGGCTCCTGATGACAAAAGGATTTAGCTTTGTACATATTCAGTGGTTTTATTTATTCATTCATTTATGTGTACACTTAGCAAGTATTTGGTCATTCAGATAATAAAAAGAAGTGAGAGTAGATCTTGTGTAAATTTTAGTAGAAGTTATGATAAATACATAAATAACAGACACACAAGGTAGAAGGTGGGAAAGTATCACAAAACAATTACAGAAAAAGGACTGTGAGAGATAGGAGAGAGAACTTAGCCCCAGCTTAGAGAAATAAAAAATTGATATTTATGCTGGGGAGTCTTTTTTTTTAGATAAATTTATTTATTTTATTTATTTATTTTTGGCTACATTGGGTCTTCATTGCTGCGCACGGGCTTTCTCTAGTTGCGATGAGCGGGGGCTACTCTTCACTGCGGTGCTCAGGCTTCTCATTGTGGTGGCTTCTCTTGTTGCGAAACACGGGCTCTAGGTGCATGGGCTCAGTAGTTGTGGCACGTGGGCTCAGTAGTTGTGGCTCACGGGCTCTAGAGCGCAGGCTTGGTAGTTGTGGTGCACAGGTCTAGTTGCTCCGTGACATGTGGGATCTTTCCAGACCAGGGCTCGAACCCGTGTGCCCTACATTGGCAGGCGATTCCTAACCACTGCCCCACCAGGGGAGCCCCTTCTTGGGAGTCGTATGTGTGTGTGTGTTGTTCTTTTGATATTTATAAAAAAATAAGTCATAGGATATCGAAAAGTATGGAAAACATTTTAAAGGTTGGTGAATCATCCTTTAGATATCACACATACCACACTACCATTCAATTATTTTATAGGCATGTGATCAAGCATGTTTCTATAATTTTAGCTTTTTGGTTAGATGAATTCTTTCTTTTTTATTCTTCCAGTTTTATTGGGATATAATTGACATACAGAACTGTGTAAATTTAAGGTGTACAGGATGATGATTTGACTTACATATACCATGAAATGATTACCACAATAAGTTTAGTGAGCATCCATCATCTTACGTAGATACAAAATAAAAGAAAAAAATTTTTTTCCTTGTGACGAGAACTCTTGGGATTTATTCTCTTAACAACTTCCATGTATAACATACGGCAGTGCTAATTATATTAATCATATTGTACATTGCATCCTTACTACTTACTTATCTTATAACTGGAAGTTTGCATCTTTTGTCAGCCTTCATCCAGTTTTCTATCCTCTTACCCTCCACCTCTGGTAACCACAAATCTGATCTGTTTTTCTATGAGTTTGTTTGTTCATTTCTTTTTGAAGTATAATTGACCAGCTAGGTTAGTTCCTAGTGCACAACATAGGGATTTGATATTTCTATACATTTCAGAATTATCACCATGATAAGCCTAGTTACCGTACATCACCATGCAAAGGTACTACATTATTATTATTATTTTTTATAAATTTATTTATTTATTTTTGGCAGCGTTGGGTCTTCGTTGCTGTGCACAGGCTTTCTCTAGTTGTGGCGAGTGGGGGCTACTCTTCGTTACAGTGCACGGGCTTCTCATTGCGGTGGCTTCTCTTGTTGGGGAGCATGGGCTCTAGGTGTGTGGGCTTCAGTAGTTGTGGCACATGGGCTCAGTAGTTGTGGCTTGCGGGCTCTAGAGCACAGGCTCAGTAGTTGTGGTGCATGGGCTTAGTTGCTCCGCGGCATGTGGGATCTTCCCAGACCAGGCATCAAACCCGTGTCCCCTGCATTGGCAGGCGGATTCTTAACCACTGCACCACCAAAGAAGCCCCTCAAGGCATTTTTAAAAGCATGATTTTTCAAACATGATTTTTCAATATGAGGCTAGACATAACTATCCTTTTACTGGTATAATCATTGAGAATTTTATTACATCGGAGTACAAATAATTAAAAACCTTAATGTATAAAATAATGTAAGAATATTACCAACTGCACTTTATCAGGCTGTGTTCATAACCATGAAATTGTTTTGGCATCAGACTACCTTTTATTATTAAAATGCATACATATCCCCAAAGGAAAAGATTAGAAGAAAAATATAATGCATCAATTTGAATGGCCTTACAAGATTTTAAAAATGTTCACACTTGGAAATATTAAATTTGTCTTGAAAGATTTACATTGATTCTACCTACATTTACCTGTGTTTCTTCTTCTTTAGCCATTCTACCTCCTTCTTCTTCTTATTTTTTTTAAATAAATTTATTTGTTTATTTATTTTGGCTGTGTTGGGTCTTCGGTGCTGCGTGCGGGCTTTCTCTAGTTGTGGTGAGCAGGGGCTACTCTTTGCTGCAGTGTGCGGGCTTCTCATCGCGGTGGCTTCTCTTGTTGCGGAGCATGGGCTCTAGGCACGCGGGCTTCAGTAGTTGCGGCACTTGGGCTCAGTAGTTGTGGCTCGAGCGTTGTAGAGCACAGGCTCAGTAGTTGTGGTGCATGGGCTTAGTTGCTCCCTGGCATTTGGGGTCTTCCTGGACCAGGGATCAAACCCATGTCCCCTGCATTGGTAGGTGAATTCTTAACCACTGCGCCACTCAGGGAAGTCTCTTTCTAATTGTTTGATATCTCCAGACAAAATATTCTGTGGAAACTTCTATAAAAACAGTATAAGGAGGGACTTCCCTGGCGGCCCAGTGTTAAGACTCAGGGCTTCCACAGCAGGGGACACGGTTTGGGGAACTAAGATCCTGCATGCTGCGCAGTGGGGGCCCAACATTGCTCCCTCTGGGTTTTCTCAAGGTATCTGCCTCACGTGCTCTCTGAGGAGCCCTGCTTCCTGTTAAAACTCCAGCTCAAGCATAGACGAAAACCCTCTCATTTGTTTCAACTAAAATTAGTAGAAATTTAAAAAATACTTGGCTCCAACCTAAGGGAACACAAAGCAAATGAACCAAGAAAAGAAAAGAAACATAAAATGAATTAGGCTTATGAGGTACACATTTCTCTCTGATCGTACCTTAGCTAGGGAGCTTCCAGGGCTCCCAGGCCTCGACTCATTCCATGGTCTGAGAAGGTTTTTAATATTCGGTACCCAAAGCTCTGGAACAGTTTTTCAGGCACCTTGCTAGGCTTTCTGGCTTCACAACTCTTGGCTTGTTTCCTGTTCTGAGGATAACTTATTTTCTCCTTCCCATCCCTGCCCCCATGTGGAAGAGCCAAGACAAAGATGTAAATTTCCTCTAGGGCCCACCACCAAGTAGGGAATCCCCAACTCCACTTACATATTGTCTGTCCTGCTTTCCAGGTTGAAGGACACACCTCCAATCCCTAGGCAACTGACAGCCAGATAACCATCATGATTGACACCATGTACATCCCACTCTTTAGAGGAAATCCCATCTCTGTTAAAAGCCTGTCATGATTCACGTCTGGGCAATATCACATTGTTCTCACTATACAAGAAATATACCTGTATAGAGTCATTCTGTCATATTCTATAGCAAATAATACTCAGTGCTATGCTACTCTATAAACAGAGGGCTATGAAGTTAACGTTGAAAGAGGACAGGAAGGAGAGACAGAAACCATTCAGCTCAAAGTCATCTTTCTTTCCTTTTCTTTCTTTCTTTCTCTCTTTCCTTCCTTCCTTCCTTCCTTCCTTCTTTCTTTCTGTTTTATATTGGAGTATAGTTGATTTACAATGTTGTGTTACTTTCAGGTGTACAGCAAAGTGATTCACTTATACATATACATATATTCATTCTTTTTCAGACTCTTTTCCCATATAGGTTATTGCAGAGTACTGAGTAGAGCTCTCTGTGCTATATAGTAGGTCCTTGTTGGTTATCTATTTTATATATAGAGTGTGTATATGTTAATCCCAAACTCCTAATTTATCCCTCCCCCCCCACCTTTCCCCTTTGGTAAGCATAAGTTTGTTTTCTAAGTCTATGAGTTTGTTTCTGTTTTGTAAATAAGTTCATTTGTATCATTTTTTTGTATCATTTTTAAAGATTCCACATATAAGTGATATCATATGATATTAGTCTTTCTCTGTCTGATTTACTTCACTTAGTATGATAATCTCTAGGTCCATCCATGTTGCTGCAAATGGCATTATTTCATTCTTTTTTATGGCTGAGTGATATTCCATTGTATATATATATATCACATCTTCTTTATCCATTCATCTGTCTATGGACATTTAGGTTGCTTCCATGTCTTGGCTCTTGTAAATAGTGCTGCAGTGAACACTGAGGTGCATGTATCTTTCCGAATTATGGTTTTCTCTGGATATATGCCCAGGAGTGGGGTAGCTGGATCATATAGTAGCTCTATTTTTAGTTTTTTAAGGAACCTCCATACTGTTCTTCATAGTGACTGTACCAATTTACATTCCCACCAACAGTGTAGGAGGGTTCCCTTTTCTCACACCCTCTTCGGCGTTTATTATTTGTAGACTTTTTGATGATGGCCATTCTGACTGGTGTGAGGTGATACCTCATTGTAGTTTTGATTTGCATTTCTCTAATAAGTAGCAACGTTGAGCATCTTTTCATGTGCTTTTTGGTCTTCTGTATATCTCTTCTTTATGAAGCTTCTCAGACCACCCAGCCTGCATTGATGAGTAGTACAGTAAAAAAATAGCTGTGGTTATGGCCTCAAATGGACATGCCTGAGTTTAAGTGTTAGCTTCATCATGAATAAGCACTGTGATATTGACCAAAGTATTTAATTTCTTTAGACTTCAGTTTTTCCATCTGTGTAAAGCAGAGATATTGGTGTTCCTGTCTCCTATTATGAGGTAAAATGAGAGCTTGTGTATAGTAAATAATGCATGACATAGAGTAAATACATAATAAATATGAACTTTTAATATCATTTATCAATTAAAATTATGTATTGTGATCAAGTACTATTATGTCTTAATTGTTATAGTGAAATATTCACATCCTCTGCATGCAACCAATGGGTCAGGGGCCAGGCAGATAGTGTAAGTGAGCAAAGAGGAAGGTGCCTAAGACAGTAGGGAGTAATGTGTTTCAGTAGAGAGCCCACACTCCCTCTGATCCAGACAGATTCTGTTCATATGGTTGCCAGGAGGAGAGTGTGAGTTCAGTGATGCTAGATCTCAGATTTCTTCCGAGGTAAGCTGAAAATTCCCATTTTTATATTAAATATTCTGATTTTTTAAAGTGTCAGAAATCAATTCTAGTGTTTACCTATCCTATTTCATTTTTATTAGTATCACAACCAAAATGAATCTGTCTTCCCAGCCATTGATCATCAGTTTGTGCTCTTAACTGAATTCTCCAAACCTCTTTAAGGGCAGGGTCAGAGCTTTCTGCCCTTGTGTCCCTAGTGTCTGTAGGTACCAGGTGTTGGGCAAGTGATGATCAGCTATGTAGTGGATGGTTTTAGGACCATTATCTTCTTTAATTGATGTGTTTTGATTTGACTCGCCCTACTTGTTATTGTTTTAAATACGGTGCTTATTTTGGGCCTGAAGTTGAGCACTTTTTTTTTTTTTTTTTTTTTTTTTTCTTTTTGCGGTATGTGGGCCTCTCACTGCTGTGGCCTCTCCCATTGCGGAGCACAGGCTCCGGACGCGCAGGCCCAGCGGCCATGGCTCACGGGCCCAGCCGCTCCGCGGCATGTGGGATCCTCCCAGACCGGGGCACGAACCCGCGTCCCCTGCATCGGCAGGCGGACCCTCAACCACTGCGCCACCAGGGAGGCCCGTTGAGCACTTTTTATGTGAACAAAGCAGTGGCTCCCAACTACCTTCTGCTAGAAATCTCTTTCTAGTAGGAATTTGCTTAGATTTCTTGCATCCCACTGTGGGGTTGAACATTATTTCATTTCCTTCTTATTGGAATCCATACTGATACCTGCACTTAGTCAGGTAAGGCAACTCAGTAAACTTAAATTATTCTTTAAACCCACTTTGAGAAGCCAGAGTGAGAGGGAAGGAAGAACAGGTAAGGGGGGAGGAGGGAGATCCTTCTCTAGAAATGTTATTGGAGTTAATTTGTACAAAGATCATTTCCCCCTGTGGGCCACACCTCTCCCTAGGGTGACAAAAGCATGTAGGTGGATTTTCCTTAAAAAGTTGATATTATACTCATTTGAAGTGAATACATAATATAAATTAATAAAAATTATATTGGAGTCCTATAAAGGCATTACTACTTATTTTGAGGAGGAAGATAATGAATTAAAGTTCTTTTCAGTTTATTTCTGTTCAACCACCATATATTGAGGGCTTATTTTTTGCAAAGCACAATGCTTGATCCTGGCGGGGTAGGGCACAAAGAAGAATAAGACAGGATCTCTGGTTTCAAGAAGGTAAATATACACAGGTATGATAAAACAAACACATTTCCGCTAATTAATACATAAACCTCATTTTGAATTACTTGAGTGATGTTTTAAAGGGGATATCTACTTTCATAGGTATTTTTTGCAAAATCAATAATCAGCCTAACCAACCCATGATTTATCTTTTGAGTGTATGTGGATTCTTAAACATAAGTTTTGCCTATGTTTGCTTAAAGCAAATATTCCTTTAAGACTACTAACTTACTGCAGACAAAGGCTTTATTCTGGATGGCTCAGAATTTATAGATACAATAATAATAAAGCTTTTATGTTTCTCTTTACAGTACCCTTGAGAAATAGAGCAATATTGCCGTAGTCTCATTTTCCAAAGGGAAATACATAAGAGTCTGTCATCTGAATCCAAAGTGAGTTGTTTAATGAACAGGAGCTAGACTTGAGAACTTATAATTATTGCTCTAGGGCTCTCTCTATTAAGATAACTCAGTTTAATTTGGGGCAG
Organism: Mesoplodon bidens; assembly: GCF_964165515.1. NCBI lineage: Eukaryota > Metazoa > Chordata > Mammalia > Artiodactyla > Ziphiidae > Mesoplodon > Mesoplodon bidens. Next base: position 135,451,692 of record NC_138178.1, on the reverse strand, counting down.
GATTTATAGAAGATAATGGAGAACACCAATTATATGAGGTCAAGGCTGAAAAGGGATTATGTAATGACCAGTAAATGTGAGGTTAGTTATGTAGACTGATATTTTTAGCTTGCTAACAAGATACAGGAGATTACATTATCAAGAGCAGAATCCTCTAATTTAAAGAAAGTGATATTAAATTAAACAAAAAATTTAAACATCTATCTGAAATGTGGGTTGAATCCAAAATATCTTTCAAGGGGTGTTCGAAGTGTGCAGATTATCTTGTCTCAAGCTTTTAAATTTTCTCACGTATGTACCTTTTGAATATTGTTAAGGATAGAATGGAAGAAGTTTCTAATGATTATATTTACTATTATAGAGTTATTGGGAAGTTTGAATTTCAATAAAATGTTTTCAAGAAATTTGTATAGATTAATATAGGAGGTTTTAAAAAAATCACTGTGAGGAGATTTTGAAAAGAGAGAATTAAAGAAACAAATGTTTAAAGCAGAATATTTAATAAACAATAACATTTGAGATTTTATCTAATTTAAAAATGCACCCCAGATTACAGATGCTCTTATGAGTGTTTGAAATTTGGAATTTGAAAATGGTGTTTGAAAAGCCAATAAGCGCTCTCACTCAACCTATTGGACAAATGTAGATGATATGGATGCTTTTGGAAGGCTCATTGTTTGGATTTCAGCTTCTGATGAAGACTCTGACAGACCCAACCATAGCGAAATGCCTAGATCTTGGGTGAAACACATGCTTTAGTACATTAATGAAATTGCAAGCAGTCAGAAAAAATCTCCAAAGACTGTACTTTTTAGCTCAATCCATTCCAAAGTGAGCTGAAACCCAACAAGTGAGCTGTAAGGAGAAAGCAAATTGGAAAGGTAAAAGCACTCTAGGACAGTAGTAATATTAGGAGTCTACATTTGGACTTGTAGCAAGAAGAGGGACCCAGATTGAAATTTCCACATTAAGTCTGTATCTTTAAAAGGGGATAAAGTAGTTTCAGGTTTATATCACAACCTGACTCCCTACAAAAGCAGATGTAAATGCTCTCTGGAAAAGAGCATGCCCAATTGAGATGCATAGTTTACCCACAGATTAAAATCAGGCAAATATGGTCTCATAATAAAAGGTCAATAAACTAACAAGGAAACAAACAGCCGTGATTGAGAGTCAGCAGAAAAGTCAAACGGTTGATTGGCATACTCCTTATCCAGGACCTTAGATACTAAAATCATCAGAGTAGAATATAAAATAACCATGGCATAAAAGGTTGAAGGAAAGAAAAGATGAAATCACAAAAATGAGCAAATAATAAGAAACTAACAAAAATGACCCAGCAGATTTTTTAAAAGAACCAAATAGGGCTTCCCTGGTGTCGCAGTGGTTAAGAATCTGCCTGCCAATGCAGGGCACATGGGTTTGAGCCCTGGTCCGGGAAGATCCCACATGCCGCGGAGCAACTAAGCCCATGCGCCACAACTACTGAAGCCCGCGCGTCTAGAGCCCGTGCTCCGCAACGAGAGAAGCCACAGCAACGAGAAGCCCGCACACTGCAACGAAGAGTAGCCCCCTCTCACCACAACTAGAGAAAGCCTGTGGGCAGCAACGAAGACCCAATGCAGCCAAAAATGAAAAAAAAAAAAAAAAGGAACCAAATAAAGCATTTAGAAATAAAGATAGAATTGTTGGGGAAAACCCTTTGATAATTAAATGGTTAAATATGCAATAAGAGAGAGTTAGTGAACAGGAAGATCAGTTTGAAGACATTATAGAGAGTGTAGCACCAAGAGACAGCAAGTGAGACAACAAGAAGGAAAAGAATAGAAAAAGTGGGAACGAATAAAGGAACAAATTCATATATATCAATAATGACAGTAAATACAAGGGAACCAAATATGGTGTTAGCTGTGGGATTTTTATAGATGTCTTTCAGGTTGAGAAAGTTTCTGCCTTTTTCTAGTTCGCTGAAACTTTTTCATTTTGTTTTGTTTTTTGGTCATTAATGGATATTGGATTTTGTCAAATGTTTTTTCCGAATCTGTGTTTCGGAATTGAGATGATGATATGGTTTTTCTGTTAATACGGTGAATTATACTAATTGATTTTTTTTATTGTTGGCATACAGTTGCTTTATACTATACTGATTGATTTTTGAATGCTAAGACAACTTTGTAGTTTGGGGATAAGCCCAACTGTATCATCTTTTTTTTTTTTTTTTTTTGGTACGCGGGCCTCTCACCGCCGTGGCCTCTCCCATTGCGGAGCACAGGCTCCGGACGCGCAGGCTCAGCGGCCATGGCGCAGGCTCAGCGGCCATGGCTCATGGGCCCAGCCACTCCGCGGCACGCGGGATCCTCCCAGACCGGGGCACGAACCCTCGTCCCCTGCATTGGCAGGCGGACTCTCAACCACCGCGCCACCAGGGAAGCCCTGTATCATCTTTTTTATGTGTTGGTTTCAGTTTGCTAAAATTTTCAAACAAAATAAAATTTAATACAAAATGCACTAATGGACATATAAAAATAGTGTACCAAACTATTAGAGAATACACATTATCTTAAAGCACACATGAAATATTTACAAAGACTGACCATATGCTAGTCCATAAAGCAATCTTGACAGATTTCAGAGAACTGGTACCATGCAGGCCAGTTCCCTGATGTTTGTTCAATTTAGTTAGACATTTAAAATAAAAAGATAAATTGTCCTGTACCTTTGAAAATTAAAAAAACACACTTCTAAATAACTTATGCATCAAAGAAAAATTATAGTATAAAATAAGAATAATTAAAACAGAATCATAGTGAAATATTATATCAAAATTTGTAAGATGAAGGTTAAATGAATATTTAAAAGGAAATATTTAGCCTTTAAAGCTTCTATTAGAAAAGAAGAAAGTCTGAAAACTAATGACCCAAGCAGCCTCCACCTTAAGCTATAAAAACAGAAGAACCCCAAAGAAAATAGAAAGAATGAAGGAATAAAGACAAGATTTCATTATTCCAATTTTCCGTTTCGTTAATCCTTGACAGTTTGACTAACTTTTTGTAAAATTTGTATGGAAGAACAAAAGCCCAAGGAGTAATTGCCAGTGCACTGCTGAAGAAGAGGAATAAATTGAGGAGGGGGGCACTTGCCCTACCAGATATTAAGACTTATAAAGCTCTTATTATATCTTTATATATTCAGACAATGTGGTCATGGCCAGGGATAATTAAAATAACTAGTGGAACAGAATAGAGAGCATTGAAACAGACACACTCCTGTAGGTGTTCTTGATGTAGGATAGAGGTGGCACTACAGAGTTGTGGGGAAAGCATTTTTTTTTTTTCCCAATAAAAGTTTTGGGACAATTGGTTGTCTGTTTGGAAAAAAATTAAATCAGATTGAATGTACCCTGATACACAAAACCCAATTCCATATGGTTTAAAAACAGATGTAAAAGATGAAACAAAAATCTGAGAAAAATTATAGAATATCTTTCTGAACTAAGGATACAGAAGGATTTTTAAAATCCTGACACAAAAATTGCTTACCACAAAGGAAAATATTGATAAATTCAACTATATTAAAACTGAAAACTTTTCTAAAAATATACTAGAAAGGCAGTGAATGTACAACTTCTAAAATTAGGGAAGGTATTTGTAATACATATCACTGATGAAGGATTGTGTCCAGAATAGAAAGAACTCCAAAAAATCAATAGGAAATGACAGACAACTTAAAAGAAAAAGGAGCAAACATGTGAATAGGCATTTCACAGAGATACACAAACTTATGATAAGATATACAACCCCATAAATAATTAGGGAAATGCAAATTACCTCTACAGTGACCCATCATTTTATACACACTAGATTGAAAAGAAAAAGTTTGACAATAGCAAAGGTTGGTGAGGATGTGGAGCTAAGGAAATATATCTAGACATCATTTAGCATGTTAAACACCTCTATTCCTTTTGACCGAGGGAGTCCACTTTTAGGAATATGCCTTAGAGAAACCAGTGAATAGATCCACTAGAGATCATATATGAATGTACATAACAGTACTATGCATAACAGCAAAAAAATTGGCAACAACTAAATAACCCAAAAGTTTATTCACATGAAGCTAAATAAATGAATTGTGACATGCTTGCAAAATGGAATACCATAAATTGGTGAAATTAACAAACCAGTGTTTTGTTAGATGTGTGAAACATAAAGTCATAATTTTGAGTGGAAAAAAAGTCCCAGAATATAACATTCAGTAATTCTTTCCCCATTACACGCTTCTAATTGAAGTATAGTTGATTTACAATGTTTCAGCTGTACAGCAAAGTGATTCATCATTCAGTAATTTTTTATGGCGTTCAGGGGAAGTAGGTGGTTAAGATGATAGAGGAATATGCAAATAGATGCCACAGTAGTAATATTCCAGTTCTTTAGCTGAATGGTGAGTTCTCTGGAGGTGATTTCATTATTATGCTTAATAACAGAAATATTATATACATATTCTCTTGTATATATCTAATATTACATGATAAAAATGTAGAAGCACTTAGTTGGCAGAAATATTTAAGATTTAAGAAATGTAATGAAATTTAACATTGTGAGCTGCTGAATTTTGTGTTCATTATTTCAGTAGTTTCTGGGGTTTCTCAATCCCTTTCAATCTCAGGGAGCCATCTGCTGGAGAATTGCTTCATCTCCTCAAAACAAGTTTAATTTTTTTTTCTCTGGCCTTTAAGTTTTGCATCCCATTTGAAGTCAAAGTTAAAAATAAATCTTGAAAATTAAGGCAGTACCATCCCTAGTACTTCAGTCGCTCTTTATGTGTAGAAAGCATTTTGCTACAGTGGCTCTTGATTATATTGTATAGGGGTTCCCAGGAAAACACTTGCCAACAAGTGTTTCTTCTTTTAAAAGTCTGCCACTTGGATGTGTCACAGCCATTCCATTTACAGGGGAAATGGGAGAAAGACTCATGCTTAGCCTCTTCCCAGAGAATTCACCCTGTTTCTTTTCATGGTATCCTTCCTCTTCTTCACGTGTCCTAATTTGTGTACCTTAGATTTAATTTTAAACTTTGTAAAGGAAAGAAAAAGAGAGGTTTGACCCTGAAACCTAATGAATAAATAGGCAAAAGACAAGGATTCAAATTAATCATTGCTATTCTAAAGAGACAGAAAGTAAAGGCAGGAGCCTATTCTTCCTATAAGTCAAAGATAGGTCATGTTGGGGAACAAGCGTTACAGGTGGGGTCCTTCCTACTCCTATTGTTGGGATGACATATTCTCAACCAAGGGTTCCCCTTGGACTCATTAGCAATACTCTGGGAATGCTAGCTATGTCTCTATCTTCTGGAAATCTTAAAATGTCTAAACTGATAAAAATGGATTGAGAGAAACTGAGCATCTTTGGTGGGAACTGCCTATTAAATGGTAACTGGACTTTGTAGCAGAACCAGGTTACTCGGGCCCAGACCACGGGGCAAACTTTCTCCCATATCTTCTATTGATTTTGTTGGGAAGATCATGGCCCTGGTCCCGAACAAAATGAAAACTCTTGGTTTTGGTAACCTTAGGCAGAAATGTTTGCAGTAAATAAAGAAAACAGGCCTGACCTAGAGAGTCAAAATTTGGGGTTTAACAAACCCATTTGAGGCTCTGCTGTGATATTTGAGCACCCGAGGCAGTTATATCACCAGCGAAGTAGGCTGTAAGTAATACAGAGCTTATAAAACTTGCTCTCCTTAGCCAACTGTGTACATTTGGAGAATAGGCCTGCAAAGCATTTGACTTCCTCAGAAGAAAAGCCCCATATAAGTTCAAGGTACTGTTATGGGTTATGAAACAGCTGTGAAAAGATTCTGTCAGAGAGTGGCCAGACACATGAAATTGGCTTGGAGATGGTACTGTCTAGACATATTTTTATTTTCTTCCTGCCGCTTGCAACAGGCCATTTCTCTGTTTGAGCTGTTGCCACACTACTTAATATGATCAAGCATCTCTTGGCCATGTGGCACGTAACCTGGCATCTCTATTTAATGTTTTACAGTTTTAATTTTAACTTTCAGTTCACCTCAAGCCCATCAATCAGAAATCAAACCATGTTCCAGACCCTGTTGCAGGCTGAGCTGCCTAATGTCCAAACACCTGTGTAGGCGCTTTGGCTGACACCTAAGTCAGTTTTCTCACTATTGTTAGGTGTCAGAATTCTTGACATTGGACATGCTAGCCAGTGACTTGATCTTGGTAAGAGTACTATGGAAAAATCCATTAGCTCCACGGCAAGTAGCTTTAGTCATTGCCTGACTGTGCATCCTGAATTCAGTGGGATGCCTTGAGCAGATGCTGGTTCAGCATGAGTGACCAGGGAATTTTATGTAACCCGTGTCAGGTGTTTGGGAGTGAGAGCAGTGCGAAGTGGTTGGAGGATTTTGCCTCTCACGGGAGATGGTTACTCGGAAACCATCATGACTGCCCCTTTGATTGCTGTTAGCATCAGCGTTGTTGTTTGGTTTTATGAAGTAATCGGTGTCCAGTCAACCTGGGTAAAAGAAGCATCAGTTACGAGGATGCACTTTCCATGCCAGGGGACATGACTAGAAGAAACTTCTTAGGCTGAACTCTGAACCTTCCCTTCCTGGGTTGCAGTGTTCTTTAGGGATTCTCAGGACAAATATAACTTCAGTCTCTGATCACTGTCGCCAGATGTTGATATATGAGGTGTATCTGTTATAAATGGTAAACCAAGAGCATTTTTAAAGGTTCATTTTTTCTTTTTCTGTGCTATCTTTGTATGGAATAATTGTGCGTGTGTGTTTTATGTTGATCCACATGCTTATTTGGGATTCAGATAAATGAAAATAAAATTTGGGTTTATCTTAACCCCAAATTACAAAATTCAGAAAGCATTACCCTATAGCCTTTAACATATAACCTGGTAGTGTTATTTGAATGAGTTCTTCGTTTAGTTTCAGGTCTTTGAGTCGGGGATCCTGTTATTGTTTTTGGCACAGTTTTATTTGCTGAATGATTATTTCATGTGATTGTTCAGAGGTGTTCATAACATTATTATTTCTCTTAGATGCAACTGTGGAAAGACTGGCTAAATACAGATGACTTTCTCTTTAGTTTTTATTAGTGGAAGAAGCATGCATACAACTCTGGGTTGTTTTGTACCTGTCCATTTGATATGTTGCCTTTGTGCTTGTCGCAAGATTACTCAGAGGAATGTGTTACTAATTGCTTATTAAATGCTATTCTGTGTTTCCTTAGATCCAGTTGTTAAAAACCTGGATCTAGCTCACTGACTGTGCATTCCTCCATCAATCCATTCATTCAACAAATACTGAGTGCTGCAGACTGCCAGGCACTGGGTTAGTCACTGGTGATACAGCAGAGGACAAGATTGTCCTTCCTTTATCCAATAGTTTTTCACCTTTCTGGGCCAAGCTGCTGTAAAATACGTTGTTTTGCTAATATTAGAAAGGTTATCATACCTGTTTTTGTTACTGATCTGTAATAGTAGTCAACATTCCACTGGAAATTGCAGCAGGGTACAGGTGCCATTCTACTAAAGATGTTTAACAGCTACAAAATGGTTGTAGCCTCCTAAAAAAATAAGAAAATTCCCTGGCAGAAAAAGATAATGAGGGAATAAAGCTAGACTAAAGGAGAACTCTCACTCCTGTAAGGCTTGTCTCCCTCCTATTTTCTCTGCACAGTTTCTGAAACTTCCTTTTTCTATAGCTGTCTCCCCAGGCTTGCTCAGGTATTAAAAGTGACAACTAGTAAACCTTATACAGTTCTTTGTGTTGAAGGTCAGTGTTGCTGGGACAAGGAGAAGACTTTCGTCTTTCACCCCACACGTCAGACAGGGTCCTTCCTTTCCCTTTCTCAATATACAATTGAATAATTGTATATTACTCAATCATGTGTTTCTGGAGAGAGTATTCCTCAGTTTTATTGTCTGACTTGGAGTTAGACATCTCATATCGGGCATTTCAGGGCAGGGAGGAGAAGGAAGGCTTTACCATGGGGGATGAGTGTGGGAGAGACTGTGAGACATGAGACACGTTGACCTGAGCAAGGTCCTCCAAATCCCATTGTGAAGGCAGCAAACATTTTGTTTGCGTAGACTTGCATAGATGCTGCCTTCTCCTCAGGATGCAAAAGGATGGGGGAAGATGAATTTTGAGGTCCCTTTCATTATTTTTATAGCTCTGTATTCCTCCCCTCAGCTTTACTGAGGTATAACTGACAAATTAAATTGTAAGATATTTAACGTGTACACTGGTGAGTTGATATACACATACATTGTGAAAGGATTTCCACCATCAGATTAACACATTCATCATCTCACATATTTACCTTTTTTATTTTTGGTGAGAACATTTAAGTTCTATTCTCACAGCAGATTTCAATTGTACAATATGGTGTTTTCAGCTGTAGTCACCATGTTATACATTAGATCCTCAAACTTTATTCATCTTATAACTGAAAGTTTGTATCCTTTTGCCAACTTCTCCCTATTTCCACCTGTAACGGCAGACCCTGGCAATCACTTTTCTATTCTTTATTTCTGTGAGTTAGACTTTTTTTTTTGATTCCACATATAAGGGATACCATGTAGTATTTGTCTTTCTCTGTCTGATTTATTTCACTTAGCATAATGCCCTCCAGGTTCATCCATGTTGCAAATGACAGGATTTCTTTTTTTTTAAAGGCTGAATAATATTCCATTTATGTTATAATATACTTATATTACACCTATTTATGGGTATAATATAAATTATATAATATGAATAATACATATAAATATTTATAAGTATATACCACACCTTTATCCATTCATCCATTGATGGCCACTTAGGTTGTTTCCATACCTTGGCTATTGTGAATAATGCTGCTGTGAATGTGGGGCTGCAGATGTTCCTTCAGGGCAATGATTTCATTTCCTTTAGATATATACTCAGAAGTGGGATTGCTGGATCATGTAGTTAGCTCTATATTTTAAAGAGGAGGAACTAACTGAACACATTGAGGACCAAATAGAAGTTGTCCTTGCTGGTTGGTGGTGGTCAGAGCAAGGGTCCCCAACCCCAGGGCCGTGGCCTGTTAGGAACCGGGCTGCAGAGCAGGAGGTGAGCAGCGGGCAAGCAAGCCAAACTTCATCTGCCACTCCCCATTGCTCCCCATCGCTCCCCATCGCTCGCATTACTGCCTGAACCATCCCCCCTCAACCCCTGCGGTCTGTGGAAATATTGTCTTCCATGAAAGCGGTCCCTGGTGCCAAAAAGTTTGGGGACCACTGGGTCAGAGGACAATGGTTCAATGATGAGAGCTGGAAATCCATGGCTCAGAGCTCTGGCTTCGCCTTTGAGGTTCTTAGGGGATCAGTATCATATTGTCACAATTATTCCATCTAGTACAACCCTCTTAGGTTTGTGGAGAGGAAGCATAACTAAAAGTGATTTTATAACATTTTAAAAATAATAGTGTTCTTTTTAGCCTATGACACATTTCTGTCTGTAGGAGGAAGGTCAACAAAATTGTCAAATAGTCTTGATGATCCCTGATAGTTTTCTCCATAATCTGACCCTGTTACTTTTTCTCTATCCACCATCCTTCTCAACTTCTCTTTAGCTAGAGTCCCTGGTCCATCTTTTTTACCCCCACCCCAGCTTTATGGAGATTTTATTGACATATAACATATGTAAGTTTAGGGTGATGATTTGATACATACACATACACATGATAATCATTTTGATATATATATATATATACACTGCACTTTGCTATATATATATATATATATATATATATATATATATATTGCAAAATGTTTACCACAGTAAGGTTAGTTAACAGTTCCATCCCCTCACATAATTACCATTTTTTTTGGTATGGTGATAACATTTAAGATCTCCTGTCTTAATAACTTTCAAGTATATGATACTGTGTTGTTAATCATAGTTACCATGCTGTACATTAGATGCCCAGACACAATCAACTGCTTTTTCCTCCCCCCCTCCCCAATTGAGCTCTCCTAGCAAAACTTGGCCCTGGTTAAATGTCTCTGCCTACTCTACCCCTCCACCCATTCCTGCATCCAAGCAGCTGAATGTGGCTGAAGAAAAACACACAATCATCTTAACACGCCTTACTTTAAATTTATGACATCACATCTCATGTGGACTCATAGGGTTGCCTGGCAGTGCTACCTCATTTTCCTCAAGAATTCACTCACACATCCTTCAAGATGACTATTTCACACTTTTTCCTGTTGCCTCAAACCACCACCATTTCTCTTCTCCTTTCCAGTTTTTTATTTGACTAAGAAAAGAAATATAACTTTCACGTATTCCTACCACCAAATCTACCCGCCCGCCGGCACGTGCCTGCTACGGCAGAGGATGTAGTTGAGCAGGCCATTCACTGGGCCCCCTCCCCTCTCTGTAATAGCAAAGAAGCCAACCTTATATGGTGGCCACTACGTGCCAGGCTTAGTTCTAAGTACCTGATATATTAACTAATGTAATCCTTACAACAGCCCTGTGAGGTAGGACTCATACCAGTCTTACAGTGAGAAAGCTGAGGCGCACCAGAATTCAGTAACTTGTCCAAAATCACACAGCCATAATAAGTTTGTTTGGCTCCAGGGTCCATGTGTGTAACCTCTCCATTATACCTCATCTCTTGGGACATTCCTCCAGCCACTCTCCCCTCTCTCCTGCGTCATCAGTTTCCCCCTCTCTACCAGATCTTACTCATCAATTACAAGCAAATTCTAGTAGCTCCTATTTTAAGAACCTACCCTTGGCCCCATATCTCCTTCCAGCTACCCCCTAATGTCCCTGTTCTCTTTTTCAAATTTCTCGTGTTTTCTCTATTTGCTGTGTCTACTTCCATTTTCCTAATTTTCTTTGGAAGCACTTCAGTCTGACTTTTGTCCCTACCATTCCAGGGAAACAAGTTTTGTCAAGGTCACTAATGACTTCCCAGATGTCAAAGCCAGAGTCTCAGTTTGCTACTCAGTCCTTCAGTCTTAGTTTTTCTCCCACCTGTGGTCCTTTTTCTGTCTCCTTTGCTGGATCTCCCTCTGCTGGCCAACCTCTAAATGTTCGATTGTCCAGGGCTTGGGCTGGACCACTTCGCTTTCATCCACTCTCATTCTCTTGGTGATCTCAGCCAGTCTCAAGGCTTTAAATATAATTTATAAGTCGATGATTCCTAGGTTTTTATTTCTAGCTTTGACCTTCCTTAGACTTCCAACATTTCCATTTGTATGTCATAGGCACAAGCCACCACACAATTAATATATCTCAAATAAAATTCTTGATTTTGCTCTTTATTCTTTAGTTCCCATTTTCAGTAAAGTGGGGTCTTCTTCCCACATCGCACGTTGTAATTATCAGCAAGGCTCTACCTTCAAATTACATCCCAGATTTGACCACTGCTCTCCCTTTCCCCTGGGTTTTGAAATAGCCTCCTATTGGGTCTCCCTGCTTTGTCTCTTGCTCTGATATAGCCTATACTCTGCCCTGCAGCAGAGTCATTCTTTGTAAATATATGTTAGATGTGGCCCCTGCCTACCCCTTCCCCCTCATTTGCTGTATTCTCTCTGTCCCTCCTGCCCCCCCAGCCCAGTCTTCTTTGCCATTCTTAGAACACAGCAAGCAGACATCTGCCTCAAGGTTTTGGTCTTGCTGTTCCCTCTGTTCTCCTCTGCTTGGAATCTTTAATGACCTAAATGAAACAAGAGAATTCATTATTTTGGTATGATCTCTGTTCAAACTTTACCTTATCAGAAAAACTTTCCTTGATCTCTCCATCTATAATAGTAGTACCAGGGATTTTCTATCTTCTTGCTGGTTTTAATCAGAGTGTAATGTATTGTATATCTATTTGTATGTCTCTTTGTTTGCTGTACATCTCCTGAGGGACATATCAGCTCCATGAAGGCAGAGACATCATTGCTCTATCCCTAGTGCCTGGAACTAGGTGTTTGATAAATATTTGTTGAATTTTTGGAACAGTGACAGGTATTAAGGCCCACAAAGTTAAAGGATATATAAGAATGAGAAAGATTAGAGGTAATATTTTTTTAAGTTAAGAAAACCTGTAAATGATAGATGAAAAGGGATATATGTGGAGAAAATTGTCTGGAAGAGGAAAAGGAAAGTCTCAGAATTCTTGGGTGGCTTTACACCTCCCTCTCCTCTTTACCATCTAAAGAGCATTCCCTGTTGCAGTCACCACTGTGTTCAGAGCCAAGGGGGAGACCAAGGAAAAGGCCTTCAGTGGATTTTGTGGGCCCTTGTCCGGGGCTTCAGAGGTGCCTTCAGGATGTGGGTGGGGGCTCAAAATATTCCTCGAAAATGAAAATTAATGCAATAAAATGAAATTGGGGGCCTTATGTTTCCTAATCCAACACTTTTTGAAGCATCACAGATGACGCGCTGTGAATTTAACTCTTACGATGATGGTAATGATAATGGTTTTTTTCATGTGTTGCTTTTCTGACTGTCCTTGATCAATATTTCATTTCCCAATCCCCTTTAGAATTGTATGGAGAACGTTGATGTAATGGTTTCCCGTCTCTTGGGTCACTCCTCTGTAAGGAACACAGATACAGGAGTGGATTTATGGACCTCTCACTTAACACTGTTGTGAGTTCTACTCACTAATGTGGAAGAAGAACAGAAAGAAAACTGTGCCAACATAATGAATTCTCTTGTTTAGTATTATGAGATAGAAAGAGATTGGAACACTCCTTTTAAATTCTGTTAGTATTTCAGTGTGCTTTCTAACAGATAAATCTTTAATGAGCTCCAGAAAACAGGAAGAGGATGTTTCCTACCCTTGTAAGTATAAATATGGCTTTAACAAAAATCCGTATTACCTGAACTTTGACTCCCAATAAACATGCGTGATAATCATCTGACTTAACTGTGGTTTTGAAAGTTTAAAATGTGAGTATACGGTGGGCATGTAATCCCGCAAAGCTCATATTGCTCAACTTTAGCTATAAAATTTGTTTTAAAAGGCCAATCATGATTGTTTTGTAGCATTTGGGTCATTTCAGAAGATTCATTTGTATGCACTCACTGCATTTCTTCATGTCCCCTTTGCTTTCTTCTTGCCTAGAGGGAGAAGAGGATGAGGATGAAGAAGATGAGGAGGAGGAAGATGAGGAGGAGAAAGATGCAGACTCCCTGGATGAAACCTTGGGTGATGACACCGAGCTGCCTGGGTTTACTCTCCCTGGCATCACGTCTCAGGAACCTGGCTTAGAGCAGGGAAACATGGTCTCTTTGGAGGGAGCCACCTACCAGGGGCCGGACACCATCGAGTGGGAACAGCAGAGTCAGGGCCTGGGTAAGAGTCATGTGTGTTTCCTTCCCTCCTCTCTCCCCTCATTTTAGTTTTCTTAGGTGACAGCTTTCCTTCATTGGCATAGATGATGGAACAAAATGGATCTTCTGTTTACGGGTGTTTCAGCTGGGAAAAAGTTCTCAGTTCTTGCTTCACTATGTTTATATTTATGCTCTTCAATAGTCAGGCTCCAAACAGTCTCCATCTGCCCACGAAGAGCACCACGAAAATTACCTAATTTTTGGAAGGAATTCCATCTTTCCTTCCCAGCTGGAGGACAGCTGTCAGCTTTGGGAGGACTTCCAAATGGAGAGGAATTGTGTGTAACCAGTCAGCTGCACAAGCAGCGTGAATGGACTGGAGTCGGAAAACAAATGTATTTTGTCGTCCTCTGTTCTTTTAGAATTTCCTCCCTGGGGAAATTCTTCCTTCACTTCTGGGTGAGCTTGCAGCCGTCCCATGACTTTTCTGCTCATTCTCGTGGTTGCATTTCATCATCAAATACAATCTTGTTTCAGCAGTTAGTGTCCAGACAACTCCAAGCTTACTCTCTCTTGTGCCTGGCCTGGATTTTCGGTGAGAGTCTCCGCGGATGCAGGCTGACCCCAACTCTGACACTCTTCCTGTCAGCAGGGACGTTCTTCTGTCTGTCTCCTCTTACCTTTTTCTGGAGAGATGCTATTAAGCTCTGGGTGATTCTTTGAGTCCTCACTCTCTTGACATGAGGGGAAGTGACCTCTTCTCCAAAGAAATCTCCTCCCTGAAACTCTTTTAGTCTTTAAAAGGCCCGTTTATACCTTAAGTACAGCAGAGGTTAGATTTAAGAGTCATATAACCAGCGTTTGGAGTATTTCATTGAAAATTTGGATGTTGGTCTTGGACTTCGCTCTGGAATATCATACTACTGTATCCTGGTGCCTCGGTTGAAACTTCCAATTCAGAATCTTATTACATATGATTTCTTAAAGATTGTTCTCCTCTCCTCCCATGAAAACTCTTTCAGGTCAATGATGAGGAAGGGTAAGTGCATTAAAATGAGTATGGAGTGGGAAAGTCGCATCATCTGTTTATCACACGACTGTGTAGTTTAAAACAAGCTCTCTCGCGTTTTTCAAAGCTCAGACTGAAGTTGGTAAACCTGTAAAGGTTTGCAGTCAAAGGGGGAATCCTTTTCATAATCTCTAAAACTAGGGAAACATGCATAAGGATCTTTTTTTTTTGCGGTACGCGGGCCTCTCACTGTTGTGGTCTCTCCCATTGTGGAGCACAGGCTCCGGACGCGCAGGTTCAGTGGCCATGGCTCACGGGCCCAGCCGCTCCGCAGCATGTGGGATCTTCCCAGACCGGGGCACGAACCCGTGTCCCCTGCATCGGCCGGCAGACTCTCAACCACTGCGCCACCAGGGAAGCCTGAGAGAGAGGGTTGATTTTGTACAGAGGTACTCTATGGAGGCCATATGGCACCTATTCCTGGATTGTGGTCCGGGAAGCCAATTTTCCCCACTTAGGAAGTTGACTTACCGTTTATGATAATTATAAGCAATTGGAGAGGCTATAAATCTTAGAAAAATCTGTAGCGGTTACAATTCAAGGGTAACATGATCATTTGGGCTCTAGCCTTTTTCAACACAAATTTACCATTGAAGAAGAGTCAAATTTTTAAAAAATTGACTTTATTGAGGTATAAATTATATATGATAAACTGCACTCAGTGTATGCAATTCAACGAGTCTTGACAGTTGTCAAGATGGAGGCTACACTCATGTGGGCTCCATCTCACTGAAAATGCAGAGTATTTCCATCACTTCCCTGTTGTCCCCCCAATGATTCCTCATGCCCTTTGCAGTCTGTCTCTCTCTCCCCTTTACAGGATTACTGTCCCCAATCCCAGTAACTACTGCTCTACTTATATTACTACAGATTAGAGTGCATTTTCTAGAATTTTATATAAGCAGAATCATATAATACATACCTTTATGTACCTGGCTTCTCTCACTTAGCATAATGATTTTGAGATTCAACCATGTTGTGGTCTGTATCAGTAATTTATTCCCTTTTTATGCTGGGTAGTATTCAATAGTATGGATATACCACATTTTGTTTATCTAGTCACCTGTTGATGAACATTTGGGTTTTCCCCAGTTTTTGGCTAATAGCAGTTACATTTTAAGGTGTGTAGGGTATGAGGCACAGGACAAATAGCCCTATTGTCCCCCTGTCCTGCCTCCTGATTCCAGCCTCCATGCATGGCTAAGGTTTCTTAAATTAGTGATACCAATTTAGTGATTTGCTATGCTTTTAAAAGTGATTTCCCCAAGTCCTCAATTTTTATTTCATATCAGGTTTTTCCTTTTCATAAAATTTACCATTTTCCTGGTTGTCTCCTAACTTTTACTGCCACTTCTTTTCCTGATATCTTCAGTTTGCCAACATATTTTTAGCATTGTAGTTTTCATGGGAACCAAAATAAGGAACAAATCTTTCAAGCCCTTCCTTTTTTTCCACTGTGGGAAGACTGGGTTGGAGTAGTAGTGTATGGGTCTAGGATTTTATTAGCTCACCAACTTTTTCTTGGAGGGACAGGAGTATTTCCTAATAACTCAAAATGAGTGACAACTTCTGGATCAATGTTAATTGATACAGTTTCCTAAATGTTCTCAGGTCATGTGAAATAGAGGGAAACCTCCCCTATTTGTGATGGATTTTGTGGTACCAAGAATAACAGCTCCCCAAAGATGCTGACATCCTGATCTTTGGAACCTGTGACTATGTTATCTTACATGGCAAAAGGACTTTGCTGATGTGATTAGGTTCAGGATCTTTTTTTTTTTTTAAGAAGATGTTGGGGGTAGGAGTTTATTAATTTATTTTTGCTGTGTTGGGTCTTCGTTCTGTGCGAGGGCGTTCTCTAGTTGTGGCAAGCAGGGGCCACTCTTCATCGCGGTGCGCGGGCCTCTCACTATCGTGGCCTCTCTTGTTGCGGAGCACAGGCTGCAGACGCGCAGGCTCAGTAGTTGTGACTCATGGGCCTAGTTGCTCCGTGGCATGTGGGATCCTCCCAGACCAGGGCTCGAACCCGTGTCCCCTGCATTAGCAGGCAGATTCTCAACCACTGCGCCACCAGGGAAGCCCTAGGTTCAGGATCTTGAGAGGGAGAGGTTATCCTGGATTTTCTGCAAAGGCTCAGTGTGATCACGAGTGTCCTTATAAGCGAGAAGTATCAAGTCAGAGTCAGAGAAGGAGATGTGATGACAGAAGCAGAGGTCAGAGTGATGTGGCCATGAGCAAGGAATTCTGGCAGCTTCCAGAAGCTGGAAAAGGCAAGGAGATGGATTCTCTCCTTGAGCCTCTAGAAGGAACACAACCCAGCTGACACCTGGATTTTTAGTCCCTCAAGACCCATTTTAGACTGTTAACGTCCAGAAATGTAAGGTAATAAATTTGTGTTGTTTTGAGCCCCTAAGTTTGTGCTAATTTGTTACAGCAGAAATAGGAAACTAATACAGATTTCAATAAGTATTTCATGAGCAGCTTCATTTTAGAAGTAGAGCTTGCGTGGCAGCTGTAGTCTGAGTGTGAGTGTTGTAAACTTAACTATAGTTTTTTCTTAATGAATCACTAAAAATGCAAAGCTTGAGACCTTTACGAAGTCATCCAGTTTAATATAATTATACTTTAATTGGCCATCTTATTCGTTCCTATTTTTAAGTGGGTTCTTTTTATTTATATACTATCACACCCTATTTTACAGCATGAAGGGTATTCCAAAGCAAATGCTAAAACCCACAGAAACCTTTAAAAAGGAACAGATTGAAGTGGGTAGCTGGGATTGGCCAGAAATAATACATACTCTTTGAACAGATTATCGTTTCATTTTCTGTGAAGTAACAAGAGCAGAAAACTTCGATGACTTTCTGAGGCAAAGCAGTAGATCCATGGCTTAATTTTGTGCGCTTCTGTTTTCTGTATTGTCACATACACATTGCCTGTAAAGCTTTGGAGAGAGAGAGCCCAATTTCTTGATCTTGCTGTTGGGAGGTGTGATTGTGGACTGAACTATAGAGGACAGAGAATCAGGAGTGAAAGTTCCACGTTATGACTGAGGTGCATTGATTGGTAAAATGCTAGTAGCGTATAGGAAGCTCTTTATTTACGTATGCAGAATCAATTTCTTTTCTGATCTAACAAGTTTATTTTCAAATTTATTAGCAAGAACCTGTACAGAGAGCAGATACTGTGACCCCCCACACTACTTCTTATCCTTTCACTATAATAAATCACACGATTATTCTTTTAAAAGTATAAAGTCAATATGGACAGAGTTGAGTCAACATATCCTTTTTTTTTTTTTTTGCGGTATGTGGGCCTCTCACTGTTGTGGCCTCTCCCGTTGCGGAGCACAGGCTCCGGACGCGCAGGCTCAGCAGCCATGGCCCACGGGCCCAGCCGCTCTGTGGCATGTGGGATCTTCCTGGACCGGGGCACGAACCCGTGTCCCCTGCATCGGCAGGCGGACTCTCAACCACTGCAACACCAGGGAAGCCCAACATATCCATTTTAATGTTTAAACATTTGCAATGTAATTAATGTCTGGTGATTCTTTCCTCTGTGCATTCTGTATCTGCTAGGATGCCTTTCGCTACACGTAGCAGAAACCTTAAATTGACGTAAAGAGTAAAGAAATATATTTTCTCTGAAAACAAGAAGTCCAGAGATGGAGCTCCTGGGTCAGTTGACTCAGTAGCTCAGCTGTCATCGGTGACTCATGTTTTTCCACCTTGCTGCACTGTCCTCCTTGGGATGTTCACTTTGGCCCCAGGCTGGCCTCTGTCCAGTTGCACTGGCTGAAGCAGTTTCAGATGTCACACCTAGACAAGACATTGTTCAAAGAAGAGGACTGCCTTTTTATTGTGTTTCTTCCTCAGGAGCGAGGAAGACTTTCCAAGAATCCCCCAGTAGAATTCTCACCACTGATTGGCTGGGATTAGGTCACATGCTCATTTCTAAACAATCATTGGCAAGGGGAATGTGATCACATGACTGGTGGAACGGCTGGGGGCATGTGTCAATCACTATACCTATCTATGATTTCTGTGTTTTTCTGTTTATTTCTCTTGTGGCTGGTTCTTATCCATGTTTCTTTTATCTTCCAAGAATCCTGTGACTAATCTTGTTAAACTAATATATTTATCTTAAATATGTTTTGAATTCATGAGTTCTGGATGAGGGCCTAAGGGTGGTGGTATTGTTCCAAGAAGAGACCATGTTTTGGCCACTTTATGGTTTGATTGATGTTCTGAATAGATAAGGCTTCCAAAAGCCATCAATTAGTTAAGTGCAGAATTACTATAGCTGTCTTCACATTTTTTTGAAAAGCCTGCATCTAACATTGGGATGGGCTCCTCATTTAGGAAGTGGAATATTTTTCTCTGGAGGTCTTTAAAAAACGTGATAAATATTCAATTAACAGTATAGAGATGTTTGTGGAGAGCAGAAGAATGAAGAGCATTCATGTTTCTAGTTTTTCACCAGACATTCATAGAGCACCTACTAAGTGTGTGCTATATGTTGTGGAAAGAGTGAGGGGTTGACCTGTAAAGAGATAAATTACCATGGGGCAGAGAATGGTTCTCCAGATGTGAGGCCAGTGGCTGAGCACACAGTGGGGAATTGAATCATCATTTACAACCGGGGGTTTCTTTGAGTGGGCAGCCATCTGTGGGGTGTGACTTCGGGAGTGCTTGTGTGATCTCTAATTTATATCCCCCTCCCCATTTTAACATGGTTCTTACTCTTCAATATTAAGAGCCTTCCTTTGGATTGCAATAATGTATCTTGAGAAGGCCTTACAAAAATGCACATCTGCTGTCTGGATAGGATAACCCATAAGATGTTATCATGGATTTATTATTATTTATCAGGTTCATTACCTGGTGATTTAGGATGATTTTAATATGAAAGAAAGAGAATGTGTTTTGAATTGATAGAAAGGTAGAATGAACTGCAGGCAAAGGTGAGGGGGTTCGGCCTTAGAGAAACTGAGCATTGGTCTGTGAGAAAGTCAGAGCCTTCGTCCTCAAACGTGTCAACTCTTCTCTTTCTTCTCCCCATCATCCTTCTCGTTCTTTTAGAACACTTAACATGTAGCTAAGACTGAACACTTAAATATAGTGCAACACGGGCTGTGCAGCAAGAAAAAGATGCTCCGTAAAAGACAGTGGGAAGTGTGAGATTTCAAACAACTCTTCACTGCAACAAATGTCAGTGTATTTTGGCATATAACGTGTTAAGCTGTGTATTATGAGGTTGCTCAGGAAGTTGCCGGGCTAACGTGGTTAAATATGTGTAAGGAAGGAGAAGGAAAGAAACCTTAATCCAACGTAACCAGCGCGATGTGAGTGGCAGATTGGCTAAAGCCTCCGCACCAGTGGTTCTCACTCTTGGCTGGAACCCCCTGGAGAGCGACACAAGATACTGATACCTGGGTCCCACCCACGGAGCACAGCTGTCCTAGACTGGGTCTGCTGATTGTTCCCTTGGGGTGAGGCAGCTTCTGTTTGTGAAGGGGCTGGAGAAATAGGATTGTCAGAAGTATTCTGTGCTCTATGAATTGAATCTCCATTAGTAAAGATTTACATTGCTTGTAATGATCTTTTGTGTATTGGATTAGTGTGCCTTAAAAAAAAACCCAGCTTTTTACAGTCACATTGAGATTAAAGTCAATATCCATGGTTTAGTTTTCCCAGAAAGTCCATGGTCACATTGATTTCGGATGCACGCAGCAGTAAGTGGCAGCTTGCAGCATGCAGCACGAGCGGTAGCTGGAAGCAAGATCTTAGTTCCCGGACCGGGAGTCCTAACCACTAGACCACAGGGGGCAGTGGCTAGGGCCTGGATCCCTAGTTCTTGCCTGCCTTGTCAAGAATGAATTCAGGTGAGGAGGCAAAAGGTAAAGAGAAAAGTAAAAAGTTTATTGGAAAAGCAAAGTACATGCAGAAAGATGCATGGGCGAACTCAGAGAGAGTCCCGCCTTTGGGAAATGCTTAAATTCTTTATAAAAGGGCAGTTTTCCAGGTCTTTGTCTTCCTTCTGGCCAATCATCTTGTTTTGTCCCCCCTGGCTAATTTGTCTCAGGACCCTCCCCTTAGGTGCGCATGCACCTTTCAGCCAAGTTGGATCTTGATGTGAAGGCGTCTGGGAGAAGCAAGGCTCACTGTGGCCTGGCATTGTCCCCAGACTTTTGACCTGCAGGGAGCCTTTCTGCACATGTGTAGTGTCTCCCTTGCCCCAAGGATGGGAAGTATATGGCCTCTTGATCCTTTACTCAAACAAGGTCTAGCTCCTCTCTGCTCCTGCCACAACTGTTATCTTAAGGTGTCCACAGGAGAAAAAGCCTGGCTTTTTTACCCTGTTTCAGTTGTTACTTCCATTTTGGAGTGCAGACAGGAGGCTGACTGTAAATGCCTAACCTGGAGCCCACCTATCTCCTATCTCAGGAAATGTAAACAGGAGGCTAGTTGTGAGTGTCTGGCCTGAAGCCCACTTTTTCCTGCTTCATGAAATATAAACAGGAGGCCAGCTGTAAATGTCTTACCTGGGGCCTGTCTGCCTCCTGCCTCAACATGACAGACTTCTAAATCTGTACCATGGAGGTCTGTACCCTGACTTCTGCATCTGGAATGAGTGAGCATCTCCGGATGTGAGTTTCCTTGAGTAGGCACCTGCCAGTTACTTGGAGTTCCTTCCTGTCCTCAGATGGTACCCAGGGTTTCTGGATTTAAGAGTAATGCCATTCACTCTTTCTTTGGAAAGAACTGAATTATTTTTCTGAGACAAGAGGAGCAGAACTCGGGTGTAGACCTCCTTTTTCCACATTAGGCAGGACACACTGGTGCCAAAGTTTAAATTAGAGATTGTGATCCCTGCCTCTCCCCACCTCAGGAGAATGAGTGCTTAAGGGATGTTAGGTCTGTAGAGCAGGATGCCTTCCAAGTCCAATAAATCATTTCTTCATAGATCTTTCTATTTGAGCTGTTGGTTACTTGCAGATTAGCATTAGTTGGGGATTTCTAGGGGAGAAATTTCTAGGGGAGAAAATCCCCATGCCTGTGGTGAAAAATCTGACAAACTCAGGATTTTAGGTTTTAAATGCATTTATTTCCTGAGTTTTCCATTTATTTATTTTTAACTTGTTATATTGTAGGTAGTTTTGTTAGAAGCCATAAATCCTCTTTTTAGCCTGGGGTAGGTTATAAGTAGGTTAAATACATAAAAGTGAATAGACTTCCTTCCTGCTGCCCACTTCCAACCGTGCTCGCAGGTATGTTCTGAGGACACCCGTCTTGAACCAAAAATCAAAAAGATAGCTGGCCAAGGCTAAACGAAACCAGGTTCTGGCCTAAAAAGAATGTAATGTATTCTGGGTCTTTTTCTTTCATTTTGGTGTTCGTGACACTTCTGATGAGCAGTTATGTATAATGGCTACAGTCAAACTTTTATGTTCCTTCCACATAGGAAATGTTAAGTCATTTGGAAGGAGGAAAGGATTGATGGCATGGATGATTTTGTGGGTTGTGTTAAATTTTCTTTTTAGGACTGACAGTTAATGATTTTTCTCAGCTATATGTAGGACTTTTGCACCAAGAATTTCAGGCAGACTGGAATTGAGGCTTTGAAATTCATTAATTCCAAGAGTGGTAGAACTCAGATCATTCACACACACACACACACACACACACACACACACACACACACACACACACACACACACACACACACACACACACACACACACACACACACACACACACACACACACACACACACACACACACACACACACACACACACACACACACACACACACACACACACTTCCCTTTGCCCAAGTCAGCTGTGGGACACTGCAAATTCCCTTATTCTCCTCCAAAGATTTCTTTTGAAAAAACTAGTGAGGAGTCAACTCTAAGTCTCAAACGCTAATGAAGGAAACTCGTAGAACAGAGTTAGTGGAGAGCACAGTGGCAGCCACAGCCCGGTCTGCAGCCAACTCCCCTATGCATAAAGCTTCCCTGGGGATGTTCCTGTGTGGAGGAAGGGAAATCAGTCTTGGTTGTTAAAACATTGATCTTTGTGCAGCTGGGTCTCTCCAGTACTGTAGTAGTAGGTTCTGTGTGATCTCAAAGAACTGCCAACCTCTCAAACTGGCCTCAGGAAGCCAGAGCTATTTTTGAAATTCAGAGGATTGGTGGTGCGAATTAAAAATACACCACAGCAGAAATGAAGGAGAGATTGAATATAAAATCAAGGAATCAGAGATTTCCAGAAGGTAACTCAGGGATTCAACAGTTCATGGGTAGGAAGCATTTCTTATAAGTGTATTTGTCTCTTTTATACACCCCTGATATATTCAAGGACCTCCGGGATCTGTCTGGGGTCTATCTTCCCTCCTTGTTTCTCTCGACTGCTTTGTCCAAGACCTCTGCCTTCATCGGGCTGTAATCACTGTCACCAGAACATGCATCAGACATGACATGTCCGGACCCGGCATTTTTTTTCCACCATTATTCTTTTTTCCTGGGATGGTCTTCTCCATTTTCTGTCTGTCTGCCCCACACCTCGGCTCTCGCTGAAGCCTTTCCCGGCAACCCTAACTCCCACTCAGTCCTCCCCTGTGAAACTCCCCCAGCCGTTCTTGGCAGTAGGGCTCATTTCCACCCCACTATCTCATTTTGCTTAGGAGTTTTTTGGAAGTGCACAATATCTAGTACTCAGCATTGAGTACTGTTGATTGATTAAAAGGGGTTTCTCTTCCAGCTGGTAGCCATGCTGGACCTGAAACTGTCCAGCACAGTTGGGAGGAGGGATGGGGATGTTTTATTGCGCTCTGACAACTAAACAGTAGTCCCTAATTTAACTATCCTGGATAGCAGTGTAGGGGACAGGAGGGGGCATGTTAAACGGAGTTACTTGGATTTGTGGAAAAAAATGGTAACTGATCAGGTACTGAGGGCTCTCCATAATGCTTATAACTGAGGTGAAGCTTAAATATCACATGACAGGTAGGACTTCATGTGATCTTAACTTTCTCTGGTTCTCTCTACTTACTTCAAAATAGTTTTTACATCTACAAAGCCCTTAGTAATGAACTAATTATAGCATGCCTTCAGGTCATCAACCATAGATAACATTTTGAGGCCAGATTTTTTTCCGGAACATAATCTAATGTTTTATTTTATTTTTTCCAGCTGTATTGAGATATGATTAACATAACATTGTGTGCAACGTGTTTATTTGATACGCTTATATAGTGCAAAATGATTACCATCATAGCATTAGCTAACACCTGCACTGTGTTGAGTAACTACCTTTTCTTTTTTGTGGGCAGCAATCTAACATTTTAGAATGGTTTTTTAGAATGAGCTTGGAGTGATTCTACACCGTTTAATGATCAGACCTTGAAAATGCTGGGCCAGCTACCTTTATTACCTTAGAATCTGAATCAGATGAGAATCAAATGATTGCATTCTCATAGTGATCAATCATTTAAAAAATTTCCAAATAGCTAATTAGGTGGCTTAATAGCGATAAGGCCTTTGATAGCTTCTACCAAAGAATAAAAACAGCCATAGCATCACCTACATGGAAGTGAGAAATTTATTAAACCTGATTTGCTTTGCCACTGGATCATTGCTTCTCCAAGTCAGAGAACTGAGTTGTCTTTTTGTATCTCACTTCTGACTAGAACAAACTTATAATTATAGTATAGTATTTTAAATGTTTTAGGGTTCTGGTTTGAACAAAATTTTTCTCTTTTCATGTCTTTAAGGCCCTTTAAAAGGCCCTGGATAATAGGTTCTTGTATCAAAGGTTTAAAAAAAGTAAATTTGGACTTGTTGATTTAGAAGAGCCTTCTGGAACTAAAGCCAAATATCTCAGCTTCACATTATTCATCTTTATTTCTGTTAATGATCTGTGTGAGATAATAGACTTAATGCTTTCCAGAAGTTGAAGCCCTTATCTGTATTTTCATGATTAAACTATATTGAATTAGAGAATTGGAAAAAAAATCACATTTCATTCATTAGGAATGAATTTCTTATGTGAAAATTCAGCAGTCACTTTTCCTTTGGAGAGCTAAAAAAGGATTCTTGGAACTAAGCCAGAAAATAATCTCTTCATCAGTTACAGTTAATAAAAACATTAATAGGGCACATTATATCTGAGGAGAGTACTTTGAACTAATTTCTTTGTAATCACAATACACTCATAGGCTCAGTTGGGGAATTATTAACATATGAAAACATCTAGTGGGCTCTTCTGGGAATTAAACAAGAAATACAGAGAGGACTGAAAAAAATTTCGGAAATGAAGAAACTGAGTATAAATTGTCCTCTTTGAAAAATACAGAGGAAACAAAGATGATGTTAAAAAGCTTCCAATTATGTTAAAACAAAATTGAGAAAGTAGTGAAAACAGTGTCCTTATCTCTTGATTTGAAGTTACATGATGCTAAATTAAGGTGAATTAATCAAATGTTATAGGTCTGCTGTGTTAAGGATCTGGAATATTTGTAGTCTCCCCAGTTTTATTTGTCTTCCTTAATTTGGATCAGAGAAAGAATGCACTTAACTTTTGCATTTCAGAAAAAAGAGCAATTCAGTAATTTCCCCCTCTCTCTACTGAGATCATAAAAAGAAGATGCTAAATCCTCAAAGCTTAGCTTAGTGATCAGGTGAGGTTGAAGTCAGCCAGTTCATTTCATTTCAGCATTTGAGAATTAATAACCACGGGGTTCTGATTTTCCAACTAAGAACTTTTCTGATTTTCTGTTGGACAGAAAGATATTTTCACAGAATCTGGCACAAAATATAGATATGTGTCCAACAAGGAATGCCTAGTTTCAATTCATGTGAAGAATCTTTAAAATAAACTTTACAAACATCCAGATTATCAAGACCCAGGAAAGGAATTTAAAACAGAGGAGTGTTTACAGCTGAGGGAATTGTGATTTACGCTTTCCACCTCTAAGTTTTCCTTCAGGGCTGAAATCTTTCCGAAATAATGGGATTTGAATTTCAAGCTGCTCCTCTTGAAAGAGGACAGCAACTGTTTGGAACAGGATGGCTTTGATGAATCCTTGGGGATGAATGCTCCAAGTAATGTCAGCAGCTTCCAACAGCATAAGGTTTGATATGAAATCGGCCACAGGCACCAGGGGAACTACCACCTAGGTTTGTTTATCACAAGCTTGATAAAGTATTGCACATCCTGCAGGACCACGGCCTTGGGCTTCTGAGCCCTGCCATGTGGGAAGCAGGTGGGTGATGGAGGCCATGCACACAGAGCTAAAGTGAAGAGCTGTTGCTAGGTAGGCCTTACTATTCAGGGCTGAGCCACAGAAACCACAGATAGTTCTAAAAACAACTCATTTACTTAATCCACTAATGAAAAGGAGGTAGGGGAAAACCATGGGAAAAATCATGATGAGGGGGAAGTTTGTTGTGTTCTATTTTCTTCCTCCTTCTCCCTGGTCATCATCCTTATCATCCTCGCTTTCCACCCTTCCTTTCAGCACTGGTAGTGTCCACCCAGGACTGCCCTGGGATCCAAAGAGGCTTCAGTCTTCTCTTAATCCCTTTCACTATAATCAGAACACTCTTTCTTTAAGAACATGGTTTAAAGACTTTGAGGGACCGTCAATAATTCATAGTTGTTAAAAGATTTATTTTTATTTATTTTAAAATAAATTTATTATTTATTTATTTTATTTTTGGCTGCGTTGGGTCTTTGTTGCTTTGCGTGGGCTTTCTTTAGTCGCAGCAAGCGGGGGCTACTCTTTGTTGCGGTGTGCAGGCTTCTCATTGCGGTGGCTTCTCTTGTTGCGGAGCACAGGCTGTAGGTGCACGGACTCAGTAGCTGTGGCTTGCGGGCTCTAGAGCGCAGGCTCAGTAGTTGTGGTGCGTGAGCTTAGCTGCTCCGCGGCATATGGGATCTTCCCAGACCAGGGATCAAATCCATGTCCCCTGCATTGGCAGGCAGATTCTTAACCACTGCGCCACCAGGGAAGCCCCCAAAAAAATATTTTTAAAGAAGATATAATTATGATTCTTGATATAAATTGAACGTGTCAAAGATTTTTAAAAGCTCATTAATTAATAAAGGAACCAGGCGGATGCCACAACTTGTTCAAAGGAAAGATCAAAGAATCACAAATTTATGTGGAGTCAAGGACTGTTTCAAATTTGGCTCCAACTAAACCATAAAATTTGCAAATCACTTGTGTATTGTCAAATAAACTCTAACTTTTAAACAACAACAACAAAAAAAAACAGACTGTTAAAGTGAATTTACAAGTGGATGCATGACAGACTTTTTCCGAGGGATGAGGACTGTTTCTCCACTGGACAATTAATTTTCTCGTCTAGAGAAGAATTATTTGTATGGCTATCAGTTATCTGCAATTTAAAGAGTTGTGAAAGAGTCCAAAGGCGATTCAGAGCCCTAAAGGGAATCAGATAATTCTCAGGGGCTCCAACACTCCATTAAAAGAATATTCAGTAATGTCTTCCTTATCTCAAAGAATACCTTGTAGCCCTAATTTGTTTGGAAGCATTTGTATTGTAAAAGAATACATGTTAGCTAAAAGAACTGAATGGTAGACTTTGGATAAATGGGGATGTATCTGTCAGGGAAGGTCAGTTGCTGTAACAAACAATTCCAGTCTCAGTGGCTTAACACAGTAGATTTATTACTTCCCCTCTTCACAGTTCCACTGTCACTAGTTACACTTCTACCAAGTGTCTCCACTATCTTCTTAGGCCTATGCGACCTCAGTGAATCCTCTGCATCCAGCCAGGAGGCAGGAAAAAGAGAGAATTTAGGGAAGCCTGCTTGTAATTCCTCAGCCTGGAATGGACTCATTTTCCTTCCACTCAGATTCTATTGGTGAAAACTAGTCATGTGACCCCACCCGGATGAAGGTGGGGCAGATGGTGGTGGTGGTGGTCATGGTGGTTATTGCAGCTTAGCTGAAGCAAAACCAGCTTGGTGACCACTTGCATTTTCAGGGGTATGCTTCCAGGGACACTTCCTCTAGGAAGGCAAACCCCAGAGAACTGAGGAAAACCCAGTTTTCTATTTATAAATTATTACTAGATCCTTAGTGATGAGCAGAACACAGTGTCTGCTCTCCAGGAGCATATGAGTCATGGGGACGAAAACTCTATAATGTGAGGCAGGAAGTGACATATGCTGTGGAAAAAAATGCTCTGAAAGTACAGAAGGGTGAAATAGTAAATTTCTTTCTTTCTTTCTTTCTTTCTTTATTTATTTAGGCTTCATTGGGTTTTCATTGCTGGGTGTGGACTTTCTCTAGTTGTGACGAGCGGGGGCTACCCTTTGTTGCGGTGCGTGGGCTTCTCATTGGGGTGGCTTCTATTGTTGTGGAGCACGGGCTCTAGGCACGTGGGCTTCAGTAGTTGTGGCTTGCAGGGGTCTAGAGCGCAGGCTCAGTAGTTGTGACACATGGGCTTTGTTGCTCCGTGGCATCTGGGATCTTCCCGGACCAGGGCTCAAACCCCTGTCCCCTGCATTGGCAGGCGGATTCTTAACCACTGCGCCACCAGGGAAGTCCTGAAATAGTAGTTTCAACCAAGGGGAACCATGGAAAGCATTAGAGACAACATGCAGGGAGGCAGTTGAAAGCCTAGAATTTGGAGTCAGGACATCCTGAATTCAAGTCTTCTCTTTGCCGCCATTGACCCTGGACAAATCTTTTACTTCTCTGAGCCTTGGTTTTCCTAACTCTAAAAAAGGGCATCATAACTGTTAGCTCATAGGGTTGTTGTAACTTTACATGTGTAGGTATATACATGCAAAGTGAAGCAGAAGCTCATTTATATGAGATTTTGAAGGTTAGGTCGACTTCAACAGGCAGAGAAGGCAAGGGACCTGGTAAGAAAGACTCCTGGGTTCTGTCCTTTCCTCCGTATTTTCTCAAGGAGCTTGTATACATTGGGAGTTCCCAGTAAGACTATATGTAAGAAGAGGGAATCCACTGCCCAGCACAAATTTGAAGACCTAGATGCTCTTGAGAGTGCAATAGTTGAATTATTTAAAAATCTGACAAGGATTTCTAGTGGCTTTTGCTGATTCATTCTTTTTTTTTTTTTCCAGCATGACCCAGTGGTCCACCCAACAGTCCATTAACCATTCAGTTTTTTTTTTTTTTTTTTTGCGGTACGCGGGCCTCTCACTGTTGTGGCCTCTCCCGTTGTGGAGCACAGGCTCCGGACGCGCAGGCTCAGCGGCCATGGCTCACGGGCCCAGCCACTCCGCGGCATGTGGGATCTTCCCGGACTGGGGCACGAACCCATGTCCCCTGCATCGGCAGGCGGACTCTCAACCACTGCATCACCAGGGAAGCCCTGGGCATACTTTTTATATGGGAGGTTGAGGAAGCCTTACTTGGGAGATTAACAGGTCTAGAGGTCTTTTTAAAAAGGAGTTAGGGGCTTCCCTGGTGGCGCAGTGGTTGAGAGTCCGCCTGCCGATGCAGGGGATACGGGTTTGTGCCCCAGTCCGGGAAGATCCCACATGCCACGAGCGGCTAGGCCCGTGAGCCATGGCCGCCACTGAGCCTGCGCGTCCGGAGCCTGTGCTCCGCAACGGGAGAGGCCACAACAGTGAGAGGCCTGCGTACCGCAAAAAAAAAAAAAGGAGTTAGAATTTTATAGTATCTGCTTTTATTAAAGCTGCAGTTGGTTGGTCCTCTCTGTCCTCCATTAAAGACAGAATTCTCTAGATCCTTAGACTAGTTAGTTTTGGCTCTGCTTTAAAGTTTTTACTTATTTAATTTATTATTGTTATTATTTTACTCTTAATGATAGCGACAAGGGCATTTCATCTCTCTGTGCCTTAGTATCCTCAAAAGTAAAACCACCTGGCTGTTACCTACTGCAGAGGAGGAATGAGGATGGCCCCTGCCACTCTTGGCTAGTGTGTGTAATCTTACTGACAGATCTTCTTACCGTGAATCCAGCTACTCAGATCATTTCCGTAGTTATTATTTGTGCTTCTAAGAAGTTTGGAATTTTAGGACTTCCCTGTGGCTCGTAAGAGCAAAGTGCCAAGGAAGCCACCCCCCAGCTCCCTTCAGGTAAGGATCACAGGCTGAATCCTAAAAAAGAGCCACGTGAATGTGCCATTTATCACGGGAGAGTCCCAGTCAGAGCAGATTAGAACACGGCAAATCCAGCCTTGCTCTTGGGAGAAAAAACATCAAAGTACACACTTCTTCAAAGTTTTTATTGAACACCTACCTTTTACATAGCATTTTTATGGGCACATAAATGTAGAGTAAAATTACCAGTTGTTGCTGGGTGCTTGCTCTGTACTCATATTGCAAAGCACTTGATTTACTTTGCATCATTTAGCTTTCATAGGTAGATATCACTGTTCCCTGTTCACACTTAGGGGAACATCTGGGTGTCCCACAGGTCAGAGTGGCTCCCAAATTTCCATGGTCTCAAAATGGCTGTGACATTTCCAGGTATCACATCCTGATGTGATAATGGCCAGCAGAAAAGAGGGATCATCTCTTCCTTACTATCTTTAAAAAGAAGGAAGACTCTTAAAAGCTGCTCAAAGATCTTCCTTCATCTCTCATTGTCTGTAGTTATATCATATGCTCATGTCTAAACCAATCACTAGCAAAAGAAATAGAACTACAGTGGTCCCATTGCATTAGTTTAGGGGTCAAGAGAGTACACCTCAAATTCATCCTGATGCCTGTTCTTTAAATAAAGTTTTATTAGAACACAGCCCCACCCATTTTTTTTTACCTATGGCCTATGGTTGCTTTCACCCTACAACAGGGGTCCCCAACCCCTGGGCCGCAGACCGGTACCAGTCCGGCCTGTTAGGAACTGGGCCACACAGCAGGAGGTGAGTGGCGGGTGAGCGAGTGAAGCTTCATTTGCCGTTCCCCATTGCGGACATTACTGCCTGAACCATCCCCTGCTCTCCCCACCCCCATCCATGGAAAAATCATCTTCCACGAAACTGATCCCTGGTGCCAAAAAGGTTGGGGACTGCTGCCCTACAACATCTGAGTTGAGTAGTTGCAACAGAGACCTTATGGCCTGCAAAGCCAAAAATATTTATTGTCTGGCGCTTTACAGAAAAGGTTTGCTTACTATTGGCTTAGATGAGTCAGAATCCACATCCTGCACCAAGGAGGGGATATTTGGATAGAATTGGGGTTCTATCAACAAAGAAGGAGTGAGTGGCTGTTGGATAGGCCACGAGCAATGACTGCTACAGAAGGGCATCTTTCTTCCAATGAAGCAGATGTGCTTTGAAGGACATTTGTGTAGGAAGGTAGCTGTAACCTCAGTGACAGTACAGGGTCCTAGGTTGAGGCTAGGTATAGAGTATTAAATGGGAATAAAAATAGAAAGAAGCAGAATTGATGTCTCCTAGGTCTTGGCGTGTGGAAGATGTGAACAATCCTTTCAAAATTCAGACCACTGGGAATTCCCTGGTGGTCCAGTGATTAGGACTCAGTGCTGTCACTGCTATGGGCCTGGGTTTGATCCCTGGTCAGGGAACTAAGATCCCACAAGCCAGCAGTGTGGCAAAAAAAAAAAAGAAAAAAAAATTCAGACCACTAAACAAGTGCCAGGTCCCATGTAGTTCCCAGTGGTCACATGAAGTTGTGACAGGGATCAGAGCAGCTCCTAAGCTTTTGTCTTGCCCTGGTGATGGTTTTAATGTGAAGATGAAGGAGACGAGAGGAACTGCAAATCCAACAGAACTGATAGCTGAAATGTAAGAGGCAATGTCCATTTCATCTTACGGTTGGAGGGATTGCTGGGCTTATTTAACTGTGCTCTGGACTTCAGCAAAGCAAGTGTCAGGAAGCTAAGAAAGTAGTCTTGTCTCTGTTCATTAACTCTAAATGGTACACAACTCAAGATTGGTATGATTGGTAGTAGTTCCTAAAAATTTCTGTTAACTAAAATGATAGTACAACTAAAAATGAACCTGATGAAGAAGAAAAGGGTGGAATTTTAAAGACCAATGTGGTTTCAAGAGGAATTTGGATTTCAGGAGATGTGTGTATGTGAGCAGTGGAGTCATAAAGAGGAGATATGGAGATATGTATATGTATAGCCGATTCACTTTGTTATACAGCAGAAACGAACACACCATTGTAAAACAATTATACTCCAATAAAGGTGTTAAAAAATGTGGATTCAAATCCTGGTTGTATCACTTACTAACTCCCCGAACTTGAGAGCATTATTTGACCTCTCTCAGCCTCAGTTTCTCCATTTGTAAGTTAGGATATAATTTTTACCCATACAGAGTATTCTTGGAGGCCAGTGTATCCACTCTTGCTCTTGACCTCATTTTTTTCACTTTGAGACATTGTTGCATCAGTTGTCACTCTTGAAAATCTTTGGATCTTACTTATCCTTATAGGGAACAAAACCTTTTATAACTAGTGTGTCATTAATGGCTAAGAGTGGGTTAGCTCAGGGGACGTTAGGTTGTTTCCTTCAGCCTCCCCGCCCCCTGCTCTGTGTGCCTACCAAATACACACTACCACGTGCTCTGTGGGCCCCTCATGGGGCTTAAGAATGGTCTGGGGCATTGGCCATGGTGTGGAGAGCTCACAGGGTATTCAGAGGGGACTAAGCAAGGTTAAGGCCTGGACAGACATCACTGCTGCTGGCCAGTCAGGCTGAGGCCTTGGTGCAGACAAAACAAAGTTCTGGTAGGTGGCCCTGACAGGAGGATCAAGCGGCTCAAGCCTGGGTTCAGCAGTGTGTTCTTGGCAGGGCAGCTGGTCTGCAGGCAGGCGGCAGTCGCTCTCACGTGACTCCTGGGCACCCAGGTGATGCTCTTTCAAGTTCCCCTTTCCCAAGTCTCCTCTTATCAGGTGGTGCCTCTCTTGCCCTCTTGGTCAGCTTCCCTAGGACCAACTTTCAATCCTTCTGGGTAGCATATTTTTTCTTTTCGTTTTTAATCCAAGTAACATTGGTTTATAACATTATATAAGTTGCATGTGTACAACATTGTATTTATACTTCTGTACATCCTACAGCATGCTCACAATCAGAAATTTAGTTTCCATGCATCACTATACAGTTCATCCTCTTTACCCACTTTGCCTCCCCCCCAACTCTTTCCCCTCTGGTAACCACTACTCTGTTCTCTATATCTACTTGTTCGTTTTTATTTGATTTGTTCATTTATTTTGTTTGTTTTTGCTTTTAAAAAGAATTTTTTTTAAATTTATTTATTTAATTTATTTAATTTTGGCTGTGTTGGGTCTTTGTTGCTGTGTGCAGGCTTTCTCTAGTTACAGCAAGTGGAGGCTACTCTTCATTGAGGTGTGCAGGCTTCTCATTGCAGTGGCTTCTCTTGTTGAGGAGCACGGGTTTTAGGTACGTGGGCTTCAGTAGTTGTGGCTTGTGGGCTCTAGAGCACAGGCTCAGTAGCTGTGGAGCATGAACTTAGCTGCTTCGCGGCATGTGGGATCTTCTTGGACCAGGGATCAAACCCGTGTCCCCTGCATTGGCAGGCGGATTCTTAGCCACTGCGCCACCAGGGAAGCCCTGTTTGTTTGCTTTTTATATTCCTCATATGAGTGAAATCAAACAGTATTTGTCTTTCTCCATCTGACTTATTTCACTTAGGATAATACCCTCAAGGTCCAACCATGTTGTCACAAATGGCAAGATTTCATCTTTTTTATGTCTAATATTCCATTTTATATCTATATATCACATCTTTTTTATCCATTCATGTGTTGGTGGACACTTAGGTTGTTTCCATATCTTGGCTATTATAAATAATGCAATATAGCTTTCAAATTAGTGTTTTTGTATTCTTTGGATAAATATGCAGAAGTGGGATACCTGGATCATATGGTAGTTCTATTCTTAATTTTTTGAGGAATATCCATACTGTGTTCCATAGCAGTTGCACCAATTTCCATTCCCGCCAACAGTGTATGAGTGTTCCAGGTCTCACTTGTTAACTCTCCTCCTTTCCAGCTTCTCTTGCTTTATTAGCTCCTACACCCATTTTTATCCCTCTTCCATTTTCCAAAGCTTTGTTCTCTCTTTCTTTCCAAAGAAATAAATATCTGGGTTGAAGTGAAAATAAACTTAGTCCTTTAATATCACTGAGCTACTTGCATAGGGAAGAAAAGATTGGACTTCTTTTCTTTCTTTGTTTCTTTCTTTCTCTCTCTCTCTTTCTCTTCCTTCCTTATTTCCTCTCTTTCTCCTCCCTCCCCTCTCTTTCCTTCTTTCTTTCTTCCTTCCTTCCTTCCTTTTCTTTCTTTCTTTCTTTCTTTCTTTCTATCTTTCTTTCTTTCTCTCTCTCTCTCTCTCTCTCTCTCTCTCTCTCTCTCTCTTTCTTTTTTTCTTTTCTTTCAATAACACTAGATAGCAGTGGTTCTTAGGAAAAGAAATTATAATGATTTGAAGACTTAGGGGATCACTCATCCCTGGCTTCATTCCCACAGTGAGTTCCGTATGGATATCTCTTCCATTTCCATAAACTTTCAGAGAAGAGGATTTGATCTTCCCTGGAAACTGATTACATTGCTTAATGATGAGAAAATTCTTCAACAACAAAAATAACATACACTCTTGCATGTTTCATACATACCAGGTATTGGCTATGATGCTAACATAGAAAAATTGATTTTATTTATTTATTATTTTTAATTGATGTATAGTTGATTTACAATATTATATTTCAGGTGTACAACATAGTGATTTAGTATTTTTATAGATTATACTCCATTTAATGTTATTATAAAATAATGGCTATGTTTCCCTGTGCTCTACAATATATCCTTGTAGCTTATTTATTTTACACATAGTAGTTTGTACCTGTTAATCCCCTACCCCTATCTTGCCCCTCTCCCTTCCCTCTCCTCAGTAGTAACCACTAGTTTGTTCTCTATCTGTATGTTTCTGTTTTGTTATATTCATTCATTTGTTTTATTTTTTAGATATCACTTATAAGTAATAACATATGGTATTTGTCTTTCTGTGTCTGACTTATTTCGCTAAGCCTACTACCCTCTAGGTCTAAGCATGTTGTTGCAAACAGACTTTCATTCTTTTTTATGACTGAATAATATCCCATTATTATATATCAATATATACCACTTCTTCTTTATCCATTCATCTGTTGATGGGCATTTAGGTTGCTTCCATATCTTGGCTATTGTAAATAATGCTGCTATGAACACTGGGGTGCGTGTTTTCATTTTCTTTGTATATACTCAGGAGTGGAATTGCTGGATCACATGGTAGCTCTATTTTTAGTTTTCTGAGGACTCTCCATATTGTTTTCTACAGTGGCTGAACCAATTTACATTCCCACCAATAATGTACAAGAGTTTCTTTTTCTCCTTATCCTCACCAACGTTTGTTAGTTGTAGACTTTTTGATGATAGCCATTCTGACAGGTGTGAGGTGATATCTCATGGTTTTGATTTGCATATCTCTGATGCTTAGTGATGTTGAACATCTTTTCATGTGTTTATTGGCCATCTGTACGGCTTCCTTGGAAAAATGTCTATTCAGGTCTCCTGCCCATTTTTTAACTGGGTTGTTTATCTTTTTGAATGTTGTATGAGCTGTTTATATATTTTGGACATTGTCTCCTTATTGGTCATATAGTTTGCAAATATTTTCTCCCATTCAGTAGGTTATTTTTTTTGTTTTGTCAGTGGTTTCCTTTGCTGTGCAAAGCTTTTAAGTTTAATTAGGTACCATTTGTTTGTTTTTACTTTTGTTTCCTTTGCGTTAGGAGACAAATCCAAAAATATTTTGCTACAATTTATGTCAAAGAGTGTTCTGCCTGTATTTCCTTCTAGGAGTTTTATGGTATGCAATCTTACATTTAGGTGTTTAATCCATTTTGAATTTATTTTTGTATATGGCCTGAGAAAATGCTCTAATTTCATTGTTTTACAGAGAACCTGATTTAATCCTCCCAGTAACCCTAAGAGATAGTAATGTTTTCTCCATTTTAACTATGAAGAAATTTAAGATCAAGTTCATACATTCAACAAGTGACAGAGCCAAGAATTAAACCCACATCTGTATTTGGTTGCAAAAATGCTGCTCTTTTTAAAAATTGAATTATAGTTGATTTACAATATTGTGTTAGTTTCAGGTATACAGCAAAGTGATTCAGATATATATGTATTTTTCATTATAGGTTTTTATAAGGTACTGAATATAGTTCCCTGTGTTTTACAGTAAATCCTTTTTGTTTATTTCATATATAGTAGTTTGTAGCTGTTAGTCCTATACTGCTAGCTTATCCACCCCCCCGCCCGCCCCCACTCCCTTTCTTGGTAACCATAAACTTGTCTTCTGTGTCTGTGAGTCTGTTTCTGTTTTGTACATAGATTCATTTGTATAATTTTTTAGATTCCACATATAAGTGATATCATATAATATTTGTCTTTGTCTGACTGGCTTTACTTAGTATGATATTCTCTGGATCCATCCATGTTGCTGCAAATGACAATATTTCATTCTTTTTTATGGCTGAATAGTATTCCATTGTATATATATATATCCCACCTTCTTAAACCAGTCATCTGTTGATGGGCATTTGGGTTGCTTCCATGTCTTGGCTATTATAAATAGTGCAGCTATGAACATTGGGGTACATGTATCTTTTTGAAATAGAGTTTTTGTCTTTTTTGGATATATGCCCAGGAGTGGGATTGCTGGATCATATGGTTGCTCTATGAAAATGCTGCTCTTAATGTATGAACCCAAATCCCTCTCACAGTTTTGGGAGCCCCATGCTGGATCTAGCACTTACTGAATTGCAAGAGCCAATTGTTAAAGTTTCAGGAATTTTGTAAACCAATTGTTAAATCCAGCCATTATTAAAAATCAAATTATTATTTTATAAATTAAACTTACATTTAAATAAATTTAATTTAGTTAATAAGGTAAAATTAAACTTAAATAAATTATATTAAAAATAGAAGTAAACATACTCAAAACTTTTCATTTCCTAATTATTCTACTACATTTTAGTTCTCTCTGTGCTCTTGAGGTTATTTACATCTATTGTGTCCGTATGGTGGAAGTGCTATGTAATGGTGGGCTGCTGTGTCTCTTTTCCCAACTCTGCATTCAGTGTTGTCATATTGATAGCTTAGAACTGGCTATGGTGGGAATAATTATACCACAGAAATGGGCAAATGCTACAAATCAGGGCTTGATTTACTGTTCTGTTGATTGTCTAGAATTAAGTGATGGAGAAAACCCTTAATAATGCAGATAAAAAGTGTGTTGTGTCTAGTGCCAAAGCTGAGAGTGGCTTCAGTTTAATGAATATAATTTGTATCAGGATGAGGAATAGCTGAACAGTAGATTACACGTCAGAGTTAATGACAGTAAATGTATTGAGAAAAGGGTTAGTGGGATGGGGTGCAACTCCACTTGTCAAATCATAGATGAATTGCAACCATAGGCTACTTACAGCTAAAAAAGTTTGGCAGAAACTAATGAAAGGGTGGAACCAGAGAGTTGGCACTGCACACAACACCTTTGGTATTTATGCCTTGTGTCTTTTTCGCACCTTAATTCACTGGCAAGCATCCCTCGTACCAAGTTGAGCTGTGTGGCTGACAGGGTTTTGGTGCTCCGGCTGGGTGTCAGGCCTGTGCCTCTGAGGTGGGAGAGCCGAGTTCAGGACACTGGTCCACCAGAGACCTCCCGGCTCCATGTAATATCAAATGGCAAAAGCTCTCCCAGAAATCTCCATCTCAATGCTAAGACCCAGCTCCACTCAACAACCAGCAAGCTACAGTGCTGGACACCACCATGCTAAACAACTAGCAAGACAGGAACACAACCCCACCCATTAGCAGAGAGGCTGCCTAAAATCATAATAAGATTACACACCCCAAAACATACCACCGGACTCAGTCCTGCCCACCAGAAAGACAAGATCCAGCCTCATCCACCAGAGCACAGGCACCAGTCCCCTCCACCAGGAAGCCTACACAGCCCACAGAGCCAACCTTAGCCACTGGGGGCAGACACCAAAAACAACGGGAACTACAAACCTGCAGCCTGTGAAAAGGAGACCCCAAACACAGTACGTTAAGCAAGAGGAGAAGACAGAGAAACACACAGCAGATGAAGGAGCAAGGTAAAAACCCACCAGACCAAACAAATGAAGAGGAAATAGGCAGTCTACCTGGAAAAGAATTCAGAGTAATGATAATAAAGATGATCCAAAATCTTGGAACTAAAATGGAGAAAATACAAGAAACATTTAACAAGGACCTAGAAGAACTAAAGAGCAAACAAAAAATGAGGAACAACACGATAAATGAAATTAAAAATTCTCCAGAAGGAATCAATAACAGAATGACTGAGGCAGAAGAACAGATAAGTGACATGGAAGATAAAATAGTGGAAATAACTACTGCAGAGCAGAATAAAGAAAAAAGAATGGGGACTTCCCTGGTGGTGCATGTTAAAGAATCTGCCTGCCAATGCAGGGGACACGGGTTTGATCCCTGGGCTGGGAGGATCCCACATGCCTTGGAGTGGCTGAGCCCATGCACCACAACTACTGAGCCTGTGTGTCTACAGCCTGTGCTCTGCAATGGGAGAGGCAGCTGCAATGAGAAGCCTGCTCACCACAGCAAAGAGTAGCCCCCACTTGCCTCAACTAGAGAAAGCCCGAGCACAGCAATGAAGACCCAATGCAGCCAAAAACAAACAAACAAACAAATAAATAAATTTAAAACAAAAAAGAAAAAAGAATGAAAAGAATTGAGGACAGTCTTAGAGACCTCTGGGACAACATTAAACGTACCAACATTCAAATTATACGGGTCCCAGGAGAAGAAGAGAAAAAGAAAGGGACTGAGAAGATATTTGAAGAGATTATAGTTGAAAACTTCCCTAATATGGGAAAGGAAATAGTCAATCAAGTCCAGGAAGCACAGAGAATCCCATACAGGATATATCCAAGGAGAAACATGCCAAGACACATATTAATCAAACTATCAAAAATTAAATACAAAGAAAACATATTAAAAGCAGCAAGGGAAAACAACAAATAACCTACAAGGGAATCCCCATAAGCTTAACAGCTGATCTTTCAGCAGAAACTTTGCAAGCCAGAATGGAGTGGCAGGACATATTTAAAGTGATGAAAGGGAAAAACCTACAACCAAGATTACTCTACCCAACAAGGATCTCATTCAGATTTGATGGAGAAATTAAAACATTTACAGACAAGCAAAAGTTAAGAGAATTCAGCACCACCAAACCAGCTTTACAAAAAATTCTAAAGGAACTTCTCTAGGCATGAAACACTAGAGAATGAAAAGACCTACAATAACAAACCCGAAACAATTAAGAAAATGGTAATAGGAACATACATATTGATAATTATCTTAAATGTAAATAGATTAAATGCTCCAACCAAAAGACATAGACTGGCTGAATGGATACAAAAACAAGACCCGTATATATGCTGTCTACAAGAGACCCACTTCAGACCTAGGGACACATACAGACTGAAAGTGAGGGGATGTAAAATGATATTCCATGCAAATGGAAATCAAAGGAAAGTTGGAGTAACAATTCTCATATCATACAAAATGGACTTTAAAATAAAGACTATTACAAGAGACAAAGAAGGACGCTAGAAAATGATCAAGTGATCAATCCAAGAAGAAGATACAACAGTTGTAAATCTTTATGCACCCAACATGGGAGCAGCTCAATACATAAGGCAAATGCTAACAGCCATAAAAGAGGAAATCAACAGTAACACAATCATAGTAGGGGACGTTAACACCCCATTTTCACCAATGGACAGATCATCCAAAATGAAAATAAATAAGGAAACACAAGCTTTAAATGATCCATTAAACAAGATGGACTTAATTGATATTTATAGGACATTCCTTCCAAAAACAACAGAATACACTTTCTTCTCAAGTGCTCATGGAACATTTTCCAGGATAGATCATATCTTGGGTCACGGATCAAGCCTTGGTAATTTTGAGAAAATTGAAATCATATCAAGTATCTTTTCTGACCACAATGCTATGAGACTAGATATCAATTACAGGAAAAAATCTGTAAAACATACAAACACATGGAGGCTAAACAATACACTACTTAATAACCAAGAGATCACTGAAGAAATCAAAGAGGAAATCAAAATATACCTAGAAACAAATGACAATGAAAACACGATGACCCAAAACCTATGGGATGCAGCAAAAGCAGTTCTAAGAGGAAAGTTTATAACAATACATTCCTACGTCAAGAAACCAGAAGCATCTCAAACAACCTAACCTTACACCTATGGCAATTAGAGAATAAAGAACAAAAAAACCCCAAAGCTAGCAGAAGGAAAGAAATCGTAAAGATCAGATCAGAAATAAATGAAAAAGAAATGAAGGGAACTGTAGCAAAGATCAACAAAACTAAAAGCCGGTTCTTTGAGAAGATAAACAAAATTGATAAACCATTGGCCAGACTCATCAGGATAAAAAGGGAGAAGACTCAGATAAATAGAATTAGAAATGAAAAAGGAGAAGTAACAGCTGACACTGCAGAAATATAAAGGATCATGAGAGATTACTACAAGCAACTATACGCCAATAAATGGACAACCTGGAAGAAATGGACAAATTCTTAGAAAAACACAACCTTCCGAGACTGAACCAGGAAGAAATAGAAAATATAAACAGACCAATCACAAGCACTGAAATTGAGACTGTGATTAAAAATCTTCCAACAAACAAAAGCCAAGGACCAGATGGCTTCACAGGAGAATTCTATCAAACATTTAGAGAAGAGCTAACACCTATCCTTCTCAAACTCTTCCAAAATATAGCAGAGGGAGGAACACTTCCAAACTCATTCTACGAGGCCACCATCACCCTGATACCAAAACCAGACAAAGATGTCACAAAGAAAGAAAACTACAGGCTAATATCACTGATGAACATAGATGCAAAAATCCTCAACAAAATACTAGCTAACAGAATCCAGCAGCACATTAAGAGGATCATACACGATGATTAAGTGGGGTTTATCCCAGGAATGCAAGGATTCTTCAATATAGGCAAATCAATCAATGTGATAAACCATATTAACAAACTGAAGGAGAAAAACCATATGATCATCTCAATAGATGCAGAAAAAGCTTTCAACAAAATTCAACACCCACTTATGATAAAAACCTTCCAGACAGTAGGCATAGAGGGAACTTACCTCAACATAATAAAGGCCATATATGACAAACCCACAGCCAACATCATTCTCAATGGTGAAAAATTGAAACCATTTTCACTAAGATCAGGAACAAGACAAGGTTGCCCACTCTCACCACTATTATTCAACATAGTTTTGGAAGTTTTAGCCACAGCAATCAGAGAAGAAAAAGAAATAAAAGGAATCCAAATCGGAAAAGAAGAAGTAAAGCTGTCACTGTTTGCAGATGACATGATACATATATAGAGAATCCTAAAGATGCTACCAGAAAACTACTAGAGCTAATCAATGAATTTGGCAAAGTAGCAGGATACAAAATTAATGCACAGAAATCTTTTGCATTCCTATACACTAATGATGAAAAATCTGAAAGAGAAGTCAAGGAAACACTCCCATTTACCATTGCAACAGAAAGAATAAAATATCTAGGAATAAAGCTACCTAAGGAGACAAAAGACCTGTATGCAGAAAACTATAAGACACTGATGAAAGAAATTAAAGATGATACAAACAGATGGAGAGACATACCATGTTCTAGGATTGGAAGAATCAATATTGTGAAAATGACTATACTACCCAAAGCAATCTACAAATTCAATGCAATCCCTATCAAACTACCAATGGCATTTTTCAAAGAACTAGAACAAAAAAATTTCACAATTTATATGGAAACACGAAAGACCCTGAATAGCCAAAGCAATCTTGAGAAGGAAAAGCAGAGCTGGAGGAATCAGGCTCCCAGATTTCAAACTAAACTACAAAGCTACAGTAATCGAGACAGTATGGTACTGGCACAAAAACAGAAATACAGATCAATGGAACAGGATAGAAAGCCCAGAGGTAAACCCACGCACATATGGTCACCTTATCTTTGAT
Organism: Mesoplodon bidens; assembly: GCF_964165515.1. Lineage (NCBI taxonomy): Eukaryota > Metazoa > Chordata > Mammalia > Artiodactyla > Ziphiidae > Mesoplodon > Mesoplodon bidens. The sequence continues at coordinate 135,410,130 of NC_138178.1, read as the reverse complement.
AAAGGAGGCAAGGATATACAATGGAGAAAAGACAGTCTCTTCAATAAGTGGTGCTGGGAAAACTGGACAGCTACATGTAAAAGAATGAGATGAGAACACTCCCTAACACCATACACAAAAATAAATTCAAAATGGATTAATGACCTAAATGTAAGGCCAGACACTATAAAATTCTTAGAGGAAAACATAGGCAGAACACTCTATGAGATAAATCACAACAAGATTCTTTTTGACCCACCTGCTAGAGAAATGGAAATAAAAAGAAAAATAAACAAATGGGACCTAATGAAATTTAAAAGCTTTTTCATAGCAAAGGAAAACATAAACAAGACCAAAAGACAACCTCAGAATGGGATAAAATATTTACAAATGAAGCAACTGACAAAGGATTAATCTCCAAAATATACAAGCAGCTCATGCAGCTCAATATCAATAAAACAAACAACCCAATCCAAAAATGGGCAGAAGTCCTAAATAGACATTTCTCCAAAGAAGGTATACAGATTGCCAGCAAACACATGAAAGAATGCTCAACATCATTAATCATTAGAGAAATGCAAATCCAAACTACAGTGAGATATCACCTCACACCAGTCAGAATGGCCATCATCAAAAAATCTAGAAACAATAAATGCTGGAGAGGGTGTGGAGAAAGGGGAACCCTCTTGCACTGTTGGTGGGAATGTAAATTGATACAGCCACTATGGAGAACAGTATGGAGGTTCCTTAAAAAACTAAAAATAGAATTACCATATGACCCAGCAATCCCACTACTGGGCATATACCCTGAGAAAACCATAATTCAAAACGAGTCGTGTACCACAATGTTCATTGCAGCTGTATTTACAATAGCCAGGACATGGAAGCAACCTAAGTGTCCATCGACAGATGAATGGATAAAGTAGATGTGGCACATATGTACAATGGAATATTACTCAGCCATAAAAATAAACGAAATTGAGTTATTTGTAGTGGATGGACCTAGAGGCTGTCATACAGAATGAAGTAAGTCAGAAAGAGAAAAACAAATACCGTATTCTAATACATATATATGGAATCTAAAAAAATAATGGTTCTGAAGAACTTAGGGACAGGACAGGCATAAAGACTTAAACATAGAGAATGGACTTGAGGACATGGGGAGGGGGAAGGGTAAGCTGGGACAAAGTGAGAGAGTGGCATGGACATATATATACTACCATTGTAAAATAGATGACTAGTGGGAAGCAGCCGCATAGCACAGGGAGGTCAGCTTGGTGCTTTGTGACCCCCAGAGGGATGGGATAGGGAAGGTGGGAGGGAGACGCAAGAGGGAAGAGATATGGGGATATATGTATATGTATAGCTGATTCACTTGTTATATAAAGCAGAAACTAACACACCATTGTAAAGCAATTATACTCCAATAAAGATGTTAAAAAAAACTAATGAATGCATTCTGTAAGAATCAATTGGCTGTATAAGATTTATAAAAAGAATATTATGTCTGTTATGGCTGTTTGTACATTGTGTGCTACACATGCTTTATATCAGTAAAATTTATAAACACACACACACACACACACACACACACACACACACTCCCTCCCCTTTTCTCAGGAGAATTGGTTGTTAAGCATTTACCAGTATATCACTGCCATCCCCATTCGTTTGGTCCTCAGTGGAAATGAAGAGCATTTGCAACCATGCTACTTATGGAATTCTTCCACAGCTTTCTCTTCTCTAAGTGGAATAATCTGTGATTTATTGATCTTTCCCTATAGGTTTTATTTTCCAAGTTTCCTCTGAGTGGTCTGGAATCAGGTAGGAACCTTTCTTTACGTGAGGGGTACAGAACAGGACACATGACAATATTCTAGAGAGGAGACGATCCATGCTGGGTGGGATGGGAGACCTGCCTCGCTGGGGACCGCCGAGGACGGTGCCTGGAAGGAGCATGAGCTGGTGGTTAGGAGGCCTGGTTACTGCCCTGCAGGAGGTTGTCCTTATGAGTTATCCCCTCAGTTATTTCATCTTAAGCAAAAGTTTGAATTAAGGTCAATTTCAGAGTCCTCTGCAATCTTAAATTCTTCAGTCCTCTTGTTTATCAAGGTATATGAAAGTATAATAGAACCTCCTCAATCATTCAATTTGGACGTTTAAGCGATAACACTTCCTTAAATTTGTATGGCCCTCTTAGAGTTTACTAAACTTTTTTTTTTTTTGGCAGTACGTGGGCCTCTCACTGCCGTGGCCTCTCCCGTTGTGGAGCACAGGCTCAGGACGCGCAGGCTCAGTGGCCATGGCTCACGGGCCCAGCTGCTCCACGGCATGTGGGATCTTCCCGGACCAGGGCACAAACCCGTGTCCCCTGCATTGGCAGGCGGACTCTCAACCACTGCGCCACCAGGGAAGCGCCTACTAAACGTTTTAACACACTTTGTCCTAACAATGATATAAACAGAGAGTCATTAATATCCCCACTTTACTGCTGAGAAAACTGATGCTCAGTGTAGTTCATAACTTGTTCCAAGTGCAGAGCTAGTTGGCATAGAAGCTAGATCTGGGGTTTCCAGGTCACTTTCTCCATCTCCAATGTCCTTTACCTTTGATCTGCTGAAACAGAAAATCCCACATAGTATTTGTCACATTATCTTACATCTTCTAAGCACAGGTTGAAGAAAAAAGTCTGTTTAAAGGTAGATTGCAGCTTTAGAAAGATGATTTTTTTTCTGGTTAAGTCAATAAGTTCATCCTTTCTGAGATCAAGCAAGGAGGCTAAGAGAAAGCAACAGTGGATTGCTTGCTAGGATAATACTTGCTTTAGAGCTCAAAGGCATTGAGCATGAATGTGCACACACCAGAGTGAGCGTCAGAGGACAGAGTGACCTGATGAGGAGACAGCAGCTCGGGGTGGGTGGTGTTTGACTTTTTACTTTATTTTAGACAACATAGTCCCGTGTAAGATTTGGAATTTTGTAAGCATATGAGTGTATAACTTGGGATATGTTTGGCTGTAATCAGAAGCAATGCTGTCTCTAGTATTTTTTTTCTTCTTTATATAGCATAAGCAGCAGATTGGCTTTAGTGATGAGCTAACACAGAGTGACTTCCTTTTTTAAAAAATATTTATTTATTTGTTTAGACCGCTCTGGGTCTTAGTTGTGGCAGTGGGATCTTAGTTGTGGCATGCAGACTCTTAGTTGCAGCATGAGGACTCTTAGTTGTGGCATGCATGCGAGATCTAGTTCCCCGACCAGGGATCAAACCCAGGCCCCCTGCATTGGGAACGTGGAATCTTACCCACTGGACCACCAGGGAAGTCCCCAGAGTGACTTCTTAAGTGAACAAGAGGCACTAGAATAATAACAGGGTTATATTAGTTTTGCAAAATGGCATAAAGATGTTTCCTTTTACTATTCTAGGTTTCCTGATTTTTTTCCTCACCATTCATTTAGTTTGGACTTGCCAAAAATTTATGGGGCAAGTTCTCAAAAGGGTGGGAATTTCTTGAAGACAAATATAGACAGAGAGGTAGTTTTCAGATACAGAGGAGGTACGCTAGTGGTTCATTTCCTCTAGGGAGGCATTTGTGTGACAGTCGTCCCCCTCCTCATTCAGCAAGGCTGCATTGAGGGGCGTTGTAGCCAGGAGTCGTTATTGAGGGCTCTGTCCCTGGTTTGCTGTGGGATATGTGAATGAAATATGCACTCAAGTCTTCTATCTGTAAAATGGAGATAACATTCTGTAAGAATCATTATGCAGGACGACAGGGTGACACCTGAGTGAATGCCCTGGGGTCTAGTCTCAGGCACCACCTGCGACCAGCAGGTGAAAAGATGGTTCTTCCTCTGACTTGTCAGTAGATGTCACTGCAGTCAACTAAAGCTCCAGGAAAGTGCTGGCCAAAAGGATTCTATTAGCGGAAAAAGGAAAGGAGTACTAGTAGCTTTTAAAATAACTGAGCATGTAGCTTTCTTCTCCACCTGAAACTCAAATCCTTTACAGTATATTACTGTTTATTATTTTTAATAACATGTGTCCAGCTATGGGCAAATCTTTTCAGAAAAAAAGTTGATTCAGCAAACCATTCCATTCCATTTTTCTTTTGTTTACCAATTCATTCATTCAAGAAATACTAGGTGCCTACGGTGTTTGAGGTACTTGCAAGGCTCTGGACTTACCATGATGAACAGTACAGACAGTCTGGCTTCCTGTCGGGTGGGAAAGACAGGCAATTAAAAAGGCAATACCAAAAAAGAAAAAAAAGAAGTATAGAGAGATTAGTGTAATCACAGGGCAACTACTAGATGAAAAGAAGTCGACGACAAGGGGACCTGACTGAGTGGAGGGGTCAGGGATGGTCTCTGAGATAAAATGGTGTTTCAGAAGGTGCCCATATTATACATCAAGGTACAAATTAGAAAGCCAGCACCTGGATTCCTTCACTCTAAGATTCTCACGGGTTCTTGTGGTTTATTTTATCTCCTTTGTTATCAGTACCATCTGAAATACATAGAAAAATGTCTTCCTTCCTGATTTTATGGTACTTAGATAATTTGACAGATCTAAAAATAAAATTTTTATAATTAATTAATTTTTTAAAATTAATTAATTAATGTCATTACCTCTCCCTTGAGATATTGAAAACTTTGTGCCTTTTTTTTTTTTTTTGCGGTACGCGGGCCTTTCACTGCTGTGGCCTCTCCCGTTGCAGAGCACAGTCTCGGGACGCGCAGGCTCAGCGGCCATGGCTCACGGGCCCAGCCACTCCGTGGCATGTGGGATCCTCCCGGACCGGGGCACGAACCCGTGTCCCCTGCATCGGCAGGCGGACTCTCAACCACTGTGCCACCAGGGAAGCCCGACTTTGTACCTTTTATATGTCAGATACTTTGACAGGTACTCTTGATTATTTTATTGGTGTGTGATACTTGGAAGGTAAAACTGAATGTTGAAGTGGTCTGTCTTTCCCTTGTTTCTACATTCACTCCACACTGGGGTGTATGGATTAAATGAAAAGCTTCACATTCCATTAGGGTTTGAAGTCAGCCTAAAGCACAACTGGGAGCTACTTTGGTAACAGTTACGTGGCCTGGCTGGAGGGAGGCACTGAGCATGCATTCGATCTTGAACATTTTAAGCAGATAAGAAAGAAAGAAATATTGACAAGGAACATGAAGTTACTCCGTTCAATATTTGCTGTATCTCCAGTGACTCATGAATTACATTTTGAAACTCTAAATTCAATTTATTAAGAATCCCAGGTAATGAATAAAAACAAGTGAGTAAATCTGAATGCCTCCTTTTAAAGAGACTCAAAAATTTGTATTGCAAAGACAGCAGAAATGTGTTCTGGTGAATCAGTAATAACTTTTCTTGCCTTGTTTTCAGTTAAGAAATTGCAAAACTAAGCTTTTTTTTTTTTAAACTTAACTCTGTGGTCTGCACTCACCTGTATTTAATTCATTCAAAAAACATTTATTTGTCATATTAGAAAAACCATGGCCTCAAGGCTAGTATGACTATATCTATTGATCCTTCCAACTATTTTCCTTGGAATAAAGAAAACAAATGTTCCAGTGTACAGTTCATAAAACAGATTGCCAAGAGCTGAGCAGAACAGTGAAAGGCATAGCTGTACACAAGTTCTCTTAATTTACTTACATGTGCCCTCTGCCATTTCCATACTCAGGAAGTTAAAGTGTTTGATATTATGTTAATTTATGAAAGGAAACATTGTAATATCATGGGAGGAGCCCTGGGGAAACTTCTTATATTGCTCTGGCTTTGCTTCTAAAGTATGGTGTGGTCTTGGGTGTCTTTTAATTGCTCTGAGCTTCAGTTTTTTCATCTACCTAAAGGGGCTTTGAATGGATCTGAGGTCACTACCTAGAAGCCCCTTTAATATATATATATATTTTAATATTTATTTGGCTGTGCTGTGTCTTAGTTGCAGCATACAGGATCTAGTACCCTGAGCAGAGATCGAACCCAGGCCCCCTGCCCTGGGAGAGTGGAGTCTTAACCACTGGACCACCAGGGAAGGCCAGCCCCTTTAATTTTCCTCTGTCCTCACTTCCAGTGTAGCGGGTCTGCCTTCCTTTTTGACTCAAAGGAAGAGGTGACTCACCCCCTGTTCAAGTCTAACCCTTCCACCTGTGATCTGGATCCTGTTGACTTCTTCCTCCTCTTTGAGCTGATAGGGGTAACAAGCCATTTGGGAACACTCATTGTCTAAGTTGGAAATCAGGGTGTCATCTCTGATTCCTCTCTGTTCACTCAATTCCCACATCCAGTTGGTAGCAAAGTCCCATTAATTCTTTCTCCTAAGTGGCTATTGGACACATCCTTTCTTGCCATCCAGCCTTTGTTAGGCTGCCATCCTCTCTCGCCCAGACCATTGCAGGAGCCTCTTTACTGATCTCCTTCCTTGCAGTCTCTTCCACTTCTAGTCCACCTCTACACTGTTTTCAGTGAAATCCTTCTAAAACACAAGACCGATTATGTCTGCTGTAGCAGCAGCAACCCCACTGAACAGATACTTATATCCTGAGAGGGTGTTAGGCCAGGTTCTGAGAAACAGTCAACTTGAATAAGACAGCATAGTCCCATTGAAATTAAAGCCTTGTGTTGGCTACCTTATTTACCTATGAGATAATATGAGTCTCTTTTGCATGGCCTTTAAGGCTGTGCACATTTTGGCCTCAAACCTGCCATCCTATAACCTTACCTTCTGCTACCTCTGCTCCTGCCTTGTGTACTTCACATCCCTGCCACACTGAATGCTTCTTAACCTTAGCGTGCTGTGGCCTGTCATGTGTCTAAGATTTTGCATATCCAGGCCTCTCTGTCTGGAATTCCTTTCTCCCCTTCTCCTCTTTTGGTCTGTGGAATGCTTACTCATTCTGCAATACCTGATGCAGATATCATCTTATTTGGGAGAATTATCATGAGTTGATTACTTCCTTGTTTATACTTGTACTTCTCTTTGCTGATAGTGTTATATTGTATTTGTTAATGTCTGTCTTCCTTATAGGACTGTGAGCTCGTTGAAGGCAAGGAATCTTGCCTCATTCATCTTTGAATTCCTTAGACCTATCATAGTATATAGCACATTTTAGCAGCTCAGTAAGTGGTTCTTGATTGACTGAAATAAATGGATGAATGTACGTGCATACATGCATGGATAGAAGTGGTAACTACAGTATTTCTCATCTCAGTGGAAATGTCAGTAACTGTGGAAAAAAGAAACTTGGAAGTTACAACTGGCTTGATCTTCTGGGGAAGGCTTTGACATCTGCAGGTAGATCCTGACCTGATGGCCGGGGAATCTTTGGACTAGTTCTTTAGAGTCCCCTTAAGCTGTAAGAGTTGATAACTTTATTTGGGCTGTATGACTTCAAATCCAAGAGTTGGAACACTTGCCTTGTAACACTTTTACCAGCTGGCTGAGAAGCAAAGGTAGTTTGCTCAACACAACTTGTCATTGCCTCTTACCTTGGTTCTCTGAAATCTACTTCTGTGTCGTCAATGACAGATCATTAGGCTCATTCCCAAATGAATTGGTTGTCAGGTAGGCATCATTAAAACTGGTGAAATGTCTTAGTTTCAGCTGAGCAAGGCAAATATGATGCGATCTAATCATGACAGGCATGGTGATGTGATGTTCCGAGAAGTGAACATCTTTCAAGACTACTGCCTACCTCCGTGTAGGCAATTACTACAGTCAGTGAGTGGTGATCAATATGCAAAGCTTAAGGTAGAAACATTAATCCATCCTTGAATGCAAAAACATCAGCAGCTGGAGGTTTTCTTGGAGGGGAAGGAGTAAACTGATAATCCACCATGTCGTTTCCAAATGTGGAAAGTTGATTTTTATAACGAACTTGCAGACATATCCATTTTCAGATATGTGAATAATAAAAAGAACTAAAAGCTTTCACAAGATCTTTTTTCAGTATCTGCTTGTCTCACAGTCTTGCTTCCTTTTAGTCCTCTAGCCCCTATGCCACATCCATTATCATCCTGAAAACAAAAATAATTCAGACCACTTAAATGATGTTTCAGTGACACACTATCCATTAGCATTCAGAAAAAGCCAGCACTTTCCAAAGAGAAATGTGACACTCTCTTTCACTTATTCTTTCTCTCTCATTTCTTTACTTGAGGTGAAATTTCAGCTTCTCTTGGGATATTTTATTTTATAAGAAAATAAGAAATTTTCATAAGGTGGTGATTTTTGCAGATAATGACCTGAACCCTTCTAAAACCACCTGCTTGGTTGGTTAAAAGGAGTAAGGTAGGGGTTAATGGTAGTCCATTTCATTCATTTTTGTTTGTTCACCGTGATTGTGAAGCAGTATATGCTCAAAGCAAAAATTTTGGATAAAATATACAATCCTGGCATTATGCCCAGGAACAGCTGGGCAGGCTTCTGGCTCTGTACACCAAAGAACCTTTATTTAGAGCAGACCACAAAATAATTGGAGGCCAGAGAACGGTGCAAACATTTTGCTACCATTTCCTTTGGGTTGCCATTCAGGCAGTGCTGACACTCCTCACATGAGTGGTCAGAAGTCCCTCTTTTTTGGTCTCCTACCCCTTCCTTTTTATCACTCTCCTGCTGGGGCTCCAGCTGTACCCTATTGTCGTGGTTGGAAGTTCCATAGTCAAGCGGCTTTTCGTATTCACAGTTATCTCCCTGGTGTCTAGAATAATGCCTACCATGTAATAGACCCTCGATATATTTTTGTTGACTAAATGAAGTTTTCAGAGGAAAATATTGACCTAGATAAACCACCCTCTCTATTGCCATCACTTTCCCTGCTCAGTGCATAACGTTGGTCCCTGAGACTAGAAGGCCCTCTTCCTACCAGGGGAAGATGGGAAGGCACAAAGACGATGAAAGGAAAGGAAACCCTATCTTGCCGCATTTCAGAAGTGTTTGAAGAAGATGGGAAAACTCATCCACAATCCCTCTACTCAGAGGAAACAAATGACCTATTATCTTCCAGTCTTTTTTTCTATGCATTTTTTTTCCATAGTTGATATTATAGTTAAAAAATTTTTTTATCAGTGTATTCTAAATTACACTGCAAATTGGTCCAGTAAAATGTATCTGCTTAGATTAGTAGCAACCATGTTTAATTTATTTGTGATAGTATTTTCCTTTGATTCTAATAGCAATGATTTTTGCATTTTAATGCTTCTAAAATCATGGATAAGTCTTGCAGTCAATGTGTATTTTTTAAAAAAATTAATTAATTTATTTATTTTTGGCTGCGTTGGGTCTTTGTTACTGCATGTAGGCTTTCTCTAGTTGAGGTGAGCGGGGGCCACTCTTTGTTGTGGGGCACAGCCTTCTTATTGTGGTGGCTTCTCTTGTTGCGGAGCACAGGCTCTAGGTGTGCAGGCTTCAGTAATTGTGGCATGTGGGCTCAGTAGTTGTGGCTTGAGGGCTCTAGAGCACAGGCTCAGTAGTTGTGGTGCACGGACTTAGTTGCTCCGCGGCACGTGGGATCTTCCCAGACCAGGGCTCGAACCCGTCTCCCCTGCATTGGCAGATGGATTCTTAACCACTGAACCACCAGGGAAGCCCTGATTGTGTATTTTTAATGTCGATGGTAAATCTTATCATCAATTACCTCTTAGAGTCCATGAGTATAGTATTTGGAAATAGTATACAGTTGCTTTTGATTTTTTCCTCATGGAAAAGTGACCGGACTGACCTGCCTTTGTTTTCATTTTTATTATTTATTTATTTACTTACTTACTTATTTGGTTGCACCAGATCTTAGTTGTGGCAGGCGGCGTCCTTAGTTGTGGCTCGCCAGCTCCTGAGTTGCAACACGTGGGCTCCTTAGTGGTGGCATGCAAACTCTTAGTTGCTGCATGCATGTGGGGTATAGTTCCCTGACCAGGGATCGAACCCAGGTCCCCTGCATTGGGAGCAAGGATTCTTATCCACTGTGCCACCAGCAAAGTCCCTGGACTGACCTGCCTTTACACTTCAAAAAATATTTCTCTGAACCTTTCATAGCCTTCTTGGTCCCTACTTCTCCCTGTTTACTTTTTTTTTTTTTACATAAACTTATTTTTATTGTGGTAAAATTCACATAACATAAAATAACCATTAACCACTTTAAAGCATCCAATTCAGTGGCATTTAATACATTCACAATGTTGTGCAACCATTACCTCTATCTAGTTCCAAGACATTTTAATCACCCCAAAAGAAGACACATTAAGCAGTTTTCTGTCTCTATGGATTTACCTTTTTTGGATTCTCTGTTTATTCCTGAAGGTAACTCTGAAGAACAGCCCTTCTCACCTGACCTGTGAAGGCAGAGAATGCACAGGCCTGGCTGTGGCATATTATAACATGTTTATATGTGCTAAGACACCAGTATCAGGATTGGCCACTAAACATATATGCTGTTGGCAGTTGTAGAACTGTCTTGGGAATGTTTACAAATTACTGGTCATTTTATGTGAAGTCAGTGAACAAGCAAGACTACTAACATGGTGAGAAAGCTTGTGGAGATGAAGTAATGTTAAGAGCAAGGCATGGCTCGAGTCTTCTGCTTCAGGATCTTAGCTTTAAGGTAGCAGCTGAGGCTGTGGTCTCATCTCAAGGCTCAGCTGGAGAAGGTCTTCCTCCAAGGTCACATGGTTGTTGGCAGATTTCAATTTCTTGTGGGTGGTATGATTGAGGGCTTCAGGTTTTTGTTGGCTATTGGCTTGGGGAGTGCCCTCAGTTCCTTGCCACATGGGTCTCACCATAGCTCACAGCCTAGCAGCTTGCTTCATTGAAGCCAACAAGGGAGAAGGTCTTTGGGCAAGACATACATGACAGTTTTATGTAACATAGTCACAGATGTGACATCCATCACCGTTACCATATTCTTGGTTAGAAGCAAATCACAGGTTCTGCCCGTGCTCAAGAGGAGTATCAGGACACTCAAGGACACGAGTGTTAGGAGGTGGGGGTAACACGGAACCATATTGCTATATAAATGGGTCATCCAGTCACTCAGATCTGGCAGAGTGATTCATTTCTTTTTTTATATATATTTTTATTGGATTATAGTTGATTTACAATGTTGTGTTAGTTTCAGGTGTACAGCAAAGTGAATCAATTATACATATACATGTATCTACTGTTTTTTTTAGACTCTTTTCCCATATAGGCCATTACAGAGTATTGAGTCCAGTTCCCTGTGCTATACAGTAGGTTCTTACTAGTTATCTGTTTTATACATAGTAGTGTGTATATGTCAATCCAATCTCCCAATTTATCCCTCCCCCCACCCCCCTTATCCCCTGGTAACCATAAGTTTGTTTCCTAAGTCTATGAGTCTGTTTCTGTTTTGTAAATAAGTTCACTTGTATCATTTTTTAAGATTCCACATATAAGTGGTATATGATATTTGTCTTTCTGTGTCTGACTTACTTCATTCAGTATAACAATCTCTAGGTCCATCCATATAGCTGCAGATGGCATTATTTTGTTCTTTTTTATGGCTGAGTAATATTCCATTGTATATATGTACCTCATCTTCCTTATCCATTCCTCTGTTGATGGATATTTAGGTAGCTTTCATGTCCTGGCTACTGTAAATAGTGCTGCAGTGAACATTGGGGTGCATGTATCCTTTCGAATTGTGGTTTTCTCCGGATATATGCCCAGGAGTGGGATTGCTGGATCATATGGTAGCTGTATTTTTCATTTTTTAAGGAACCTCCGTACTGTTCTCCATAGTGGCTGTGCCAATTTACATTCCCACCAACAGTGTAGGAGGGTTTCCTTTTCTTCACACCCTCTCCAGCATTTATTGTTGTAGATTTTTTGATGATGGCCCTTCTGACCCATGTGAGGTGATACCTCATTGTAGTTTTGATTTGCATTTCTCTAGAGCTAGTTCATTTCCATCCTTCACTGAAGAGTAAATTAGGTAAAGAAACAGGCTCATTCTGAAGGACAGAGGGGGTATGAGGAGAACTTCTGTGCAGAGTATGCTGAATACTTGCAGTGCTGCCTAGAAACCACAGCAACTCCCCATTTGGTTTGATCTCTCAAGGGAAACTGGGAAAAATGACAGTCTTTGAGGAAGATACTAAATGGTGATGCTGCCTGATGGGCTCAACCTAAATGCTTGATTGCAGGTGTCTCCTGGAGCCTTGAGGGAACAGAATGGCTGCAATCACAAATAAGGCAATGCAGATAGATTCTCTTAAATCAGTGGCATTGTTTGTTTAAAATTCATCCTCCAAGGTCCAGCGTCAGCCAGTCTTAGTCTGAAGAAATTCCTGAACCATTGAGGGGTTCTACTGGATGCATAAAGAGTGGACTGTACTCTGGCTAGCAACATACTTTTTGTGAAACATATTTGGATCCCAAATGACATGACCCTGCTTGATCAACAGTATCATTTGTCTGATTTTTCTCTGAATTGCTCCTGAGTCTTTCAAAATCTATGATGCCTAGCACAGTATCACATACATGGCAGGCATAGTGTAAGAATTTTCAAAATTAATAAATGAAGTCAAAAGAATATTTTACATACTCTGGTGGTAATCATAGGAAAGGATTCTCTCAAAAAGTAATTTTGAGTAATAATTGGTATTATTGGAAGAAATGGTAGCCTTTGAGTTGCTTATTTGAATAGAGCAGTATCCATGTGTATTAATAGTCATGTGTCTGTTTTAAGAGCACTCTTGCCCTTTGATAATGTTGATGTCTGCTTCCTCAGTTGGGAGCCATCATTCTTTTTTTTTAATTAATTTATTTTATTTATTCATTTATGGCTGTGTTGGGTCTTTGTTGCTGTGAGCAGGCTCTAGTTGCAGCGAGCGGGGGCTACTCTTCGTTGTGGTGGGGGCTTCTCATTGCAGTGGCTTCTCTTGTTGCGGAGCACAGGGCTGTAGGTGCGTGGGCTTCAGTAGTTGTAGCGCACGGGCTCAGTAGTTGTGGTTCGCGGGCTCCAGAGCGCAGGCTCAGTAGCTCCACGGCATGTGGGATCTTCCCGGACCAGGTCTTGAACCCGTGCCCCCTGCATTGGCAGGTGGATTCTTAACCACTGTGCCATGAGGGAAGCCCGGATTCATCATTCTTTGCTTCCAGTACTGTAGTGAATACAGTGGTTGTGAATTTAAAGGGCAAAGATAGTGAGAATCAGAGGTGTCTCTTGGTATTATAAACCCTTTGACAGCTACTACCTGCTTATTCTTTGTAGGTGTTTTGAATTAGAGTTTAGCTAAATTTTCATGCTTAGGATATTATGCTAAACTAGTCAGGGAGGAGTGAGTAATAATTAAACAAACGTTTTGGGAAAAGTTAATGAATGCATAAATGTTATGAGTGGCAATTTCTTTATAGATTACTAATCCTGTTCTGGAATTGTTTAAAGCAAAATTTTGATGCCAATATTGTGATGATTGGACCAACCTACGATTGCCATTGTAAGTATAGCTAATCTCTGGTTAAAAGTGTATGGATTATCTACAGGGACCATTTGCTCCCAGATTGAGCTCCTTTTGCTAATCTAGCTATTTCCAGGCTACTTCCTTGGACTTCTACTTCCATTTGATATACACTGAGGGATTATGAACTAATTTTTTAAATTGCCTAAGAAAAATGTCAATTAAAAAACCGACCAAATTCCAGCCAGGGGGAAGGTTTCTGTTCATTAGTTTAGTGTTTATACAACTGCTTGCCTCTGTCAGTCTGTGTGACTGAGAGTTAACCGTGCAGCCTGACATGGACATCAATTCTGCTTTCATATTGATCAGGGGAGACGTGAGCTGGGGAGGTTGTGATAGATGGCTTGTACCAGAATGTTCCTGGCAAAAGCTATGAGGCTGTGTCCTTCTCCAACTCATTAAATTAAAGCAGAATACTAAAAATGATATGCCAGGCATGGCAAGCCTTTCTTGGGATGCAGATAATCAGATTTTCTGCTTGTTTGGAAAGAGCCATGACCTACCTACTGATCTTTAATAAAATGTTATTTTGAAAGAGCACATACATCATCTTTCCCATCTTTATCTTTAAAAATCCTCCCCTTGGACCCATGGCTCTTGTTATGGGTTGAATTGCATCCTCCCCCCTAAAAAAAGAGATATGTTGAAGTCCTAACCCCCAGCACCTGTGAACATGACCTTATTTGGAAATAGGGTCTTCACAGGTTTAATCAAGTTAAGATGAGGTCATTGGGAGGGATCTTAATCCAATGTGACTGATGTCTCTGTAAGAAGAGGGAAATTTGGGCACAGCCACAGCCACACAAGGATGCCATGTGGAGACACAGAGCCACAGATATATGGGGGAGGAGCCATGCGAAGACTGAGGCAGAGATTGGATTGATGCTACCACAAGCCGAGGAACAGCTAGGTCTACCAGAAGCTGGCAGAGGCAAGGAAAGATCCTCCCCTTGAGGCTCTGGAGGGAATATGGTCCTATCAACACCATGATTTTGGATTTGTAGCCTCCAGAATGGGGAGATAAATCTCTGTTGTTTTAAGCCACTTGGTTTGCGGTACTTTGTTGTGGCAGCCCTAGGAAATGAACACATTCCCCCTTGAGCTCCTGCTTTCTTTGCCTCCTTCCCTTAATAGCCAAGTTGCATATTGGCTGGATTGCAACCCCTCCCACAATTGTTCTTGCTGAGGTCTTCAGGAACCTCCCAGGAGGGGTAAGCCTACAGACCCTGGAGCCCACTTGACTGGGTTCAAGTCCAAACTCCACTCCCTTCTAGCTGTATGAACTTGGGCAAATTATTTAAACTTTCTGTGTCTTAGTTTGTGTTTATCAATAAAATGAGCCTATCCTGGGGGCTGTTGTAAGGCTTAAAAGAGTTAATACAGCCAAAGCATTTAGCATAGTTCCTAGCACATAACTATCCCTTAATGTGCATTTATTTCCATTGATACCATTTGCCACATATGTCATCCCTTTTCAGATCTTACACTGCCTTTCTGAAGCACTGGGCTCTACTGGCGTCTTTCTCCTCTTGACTCTGTCTTCCATTGCCTTCTGGTCCTCCTCCCTGCCTCTGGCTGAGCTTCTTCTAGGAAGACACTGTAGCTGGTGGGTAGAGCCCAAGGGTTAGAATCTAACAGATCTGGGCTCAATGCTCAGCTTTGTACTTATTAAAGTAAGTGACTTTGGACAGATTAACCTTTCTGAGCCCTAATGTTTTGGTTTTTTTTAAATAAAATGTGGCTAGTCTGACCTTACTGGGCATTTGTGAGGAGTAACTGAGATAAATATAAGCAGAGGGCCCAGTGTAAGCTGGATTCTTCTGACTTGGACCTCCACCTCTGGCTCATCCTCTGACCCCCCTAGTTTAAAGCTGCCATGTAAGGCCCTGCAGTTGGGGCCCTCCACAGCCCCAAGGGGAGTCACGTACTTGAAGTAAAAATGGAATGCAGCAGCCCTGCCCCCATCCACCCTCCAACTTTTGATGTAGAGATAGATCTGTGGAATATTCTTAAGAAGGTGGGAAAAGTCCTACCATATTGAAACTGGTCATATTTGCCGTTTTAATCTCACTAGCCTCTACATTCAGTGGTTACCAGGTACCGTGGCTTTGCTTTCTTCTACATCTCTTAGAAGCATTCTTCTTTTGAAGAAACCAGACTCTGGCTCTGGAGGGGATAGCAGGGGAACCAGACATGATGTCTGATGGAAATCAACAGTTTCAGCCTGATTTCAGAAATGATTGATTCTAAGGCAGCCAGTATGGGGAATCCAGAAGTGGTTCATGTGTGGTGTTACACAGAAAGGTGGGCTACAGGTATGAGAATTGGATTCTGGGAGGTAGGATGTCAGGAACGAACCTTGGAGGAGGAACTGACATAAACCAGGCAGGATTTTAGGGCCTGGCCGGTGAGCTGGGGCTTGGGGAAGGTTTCTGGTCCTAGACTGGTCAATCAATCAGAATTGAGAATTTGGATCCTCTGGACTGAGCCAGCACAGGGCTAGGGAGTAAGGGCTGAGAGGGATGAGCTAGATTCTTCTCTAAACCTGCCCTGGGCCAGGCTAGTCATGGAGGAACCTCTCCGGGTGGGAGTACAGCCTGGAATTTGGAATGTAAATTAATTCTAAGCCTCATCAAATAGGGCGGAGGGGCTCAAGCATGGGCTCTTGGTGCAGGCTGTCTCTGCCACAATTACCTTGGGAACTGAGGTAGGCCAAGGCTGCAACAGTGGTCCCAACTGGGAAGACCTGGAGAGGGAGAGCCAGGGAAAATAAATCTAACAGATGAATGTCCATTATTGCTTGTGACCATTAGAAAAACACACGGAGGAAGTCCGGCAATCTGGGAACTCTGAAAACATCTTCCCTTTGTACATTTGCTGTATGTGCTCTGTGAAAAGTCCCTTGACAGCCCCAAGTGCCCTAGAGATACCTTTCTCCCTGGTCTTCACTGCGCTGAAGAGCAGTCACCTTTTTCTGCCAGAAAGGTTTTGTTGTTGTTTTTTTTTGCGGTACACAGGCCTCTCACTGTTGTGGCCTCTCCCGTTGCGGAGTACAGGCTCTGGACGCGCAGGCTCAGCGGCCATGGCCCATGGGCCTAGCCGCTCTGTGGCATGTGGGATCTTCCCGGACCGGGGCACGAACCCGTGTCCCCTGCATCAGCAGGCGGACTCTCAACCACTGCGCCACCAGGGAAGCCCCAGAAAGGTATTTTGAAAGTGATATTCTGACTCAGAAATGCTCCGTGTGGTTGCCTTATTTCACACCTCTTAATACAGATTTACCGGACACAGTTCTATAAGGATAATCTACAAGATCAATGTCATGGTTGTCCAGTTATTCCTTGTTGGCAATATCTGGATCTAAGACTCACAAATGCTGCAGTTTCTAGTGATAAAACCACAGTTTTGGAGGACTATTAGTTATTAAAAGGAAAAGATATTTTCAAAAGCTTTACACCTCTACCAGACCTTCACCAGTCTTTGCTGATGGCAGTCAATTTTTCTCTTAGAATTAGGACCCAATTGCCTTCCACGAGTTTGATGGAGTTAAAATAAAGGGGCAAATTTGTGCAGGGGCGGGGTACAAAGCCAAGAACAATCTATTCCCTATTAGTGACAAAGAGTTATGAGGAAATAACTGCAAAGCTGACTCATCAATGCTGCTTTTACTACCCTGTTTAGGAGGCTCTAGAGATGAATTACTCAGTCTTTCCAGTGTAGGCAGACGAGTAAAAGAGTGAATGTGATATAGCTCAGGAAAAGTTGAAGCCACATTTTTTTCTCATGTGTAACTTGAAGATAATAAGAGTACCAAGCTCAGGGGGTTGTAGTGAAGATTAATCTATTGTGCATGTAAGTTGTTTAACAAATTGTCTGGTACCTGGTAAGTGCCCAATAACATGTCTGTCTGCCCAATAAAATCTCTTTCTGTATCTCCATCCATGTATACCAGGAACTGAGCTAATGCAAAGCAATACTTCTTTATTGTTTTTAAAATTTTTTATTGAAGTATAGCTGATTTACAGTGTTGTGTTAGTTTCTGGTGTATAGCAAAGCGATTCAGATATATATATATATATACACACACACACACACACACACACACACACACACACATACACATATGTATATATTCTTTTCCATTATGGTTTATTGCAGGACATTGAATATAATTCCCTGTGCTATGCAGCAGGTCCTAGTTGTTCATCTATTTAATATACAGTAGTTTGTATCTGCTAATCCCAAGCTCCCAATTTATCCCCCCCTCAACCCCATTCCCCCTTGGTAACCATGAGAAACTTCTTATTAAAGTAGGAAAGTATCAGACTTCTTATTACAGCTTTTATACCATTTCATTGAACCCTGCTTTGGTTATATTATATCAGTTATAGGCTATATTGCTTAGGGTAAGTCTGAATGTTATGGCAAAAACATCCCCAAATAATTCAGTGGCTTAAAAAAGAGAGAAGTTTATTTCTTTTTCACATGGAGTCCAAAGTGAGCATTCCAGGTTGGCAGGCTGTTCTGCTCCATGGATGATTCAGGGATGCAGGTTCCTTTTTAAGTTGCTACTGATATCCACTAGGGTGCTGTCAGTGTTGGGGATGCAGTTGGTGGGAAGGAGAAGGAGAGTGTGAAGGAGGCACTTCAGGGCCCCAAAGTCACACATGTCACTTTCACTGACATTTCACTGGCAACATCTTAGTCACAGGGCCAGCTCTAACTGCAAAAGAATGGAAAATTAGGGCAGCTGGCCAGCACATGCCAGATACGGTTCTGTGGCTATAGAAGAAGGGGAGGATGGATTTTGGTGGACAGCCAGCAGACTTTGCCTTTGAGCTTGATTCTAGGGAGCCAACAGTGCCGAGGGGCTGTGTGGCACAGTGGAAGGAGTTGTTGGTCAGGAGCCTGGGCTTCTCAGTCTACTTCTTCTAGAGACTTGCATCATGACTTTGGCTAAAGCACCTAACCCCTTGCACTTCAGTTTCCTTAGTAGGAAGAAAGACCTGGGATTGATGAGGTTCCTTCCAGCGCTGTGAAGCCCTCCCTGACCCCTATCTTGAGGGATCTCTTTCTCCTCTAAGCATCTCTTCACTGTGCATCTCATGGCACACAACTCCTGCAACTTTGTTAGGAGCTTTTATTCCATCTCATGAAGCTATGAGCTTTGTAAGGGAACAAGTATATCTTTCTGTCCCTACAGCACTTTACAGGTATCAGAAGATCAAACAATATTTATGGGTTGGTTGGTTGGTTGGTTGACAAATGTAAATCACTGGGAGCTCATTGTAAAAAGAAACTGTAGATATGAAGTACTGCAGACTGATTTTCTCTGGGAATGAAGCAGAGCTGAGAGAATAACCTCTAAGGTTGTTGTTTTTTTTTTTTTTCTATGCTCACAGTTTATGATTCTGTGACTCAGCAGCTCTGATGTTGGGAGGAATCCCATCTCAGTTCCCTCCAGTGACATTCCCTCTAAAAGTTTTTTTATTATCAGGTTGAATATCTGGACAAAAGTTTCCATCTCCTCCAGTGGCTTCTGCAAGGTCAACCTCATACATATGAAGCTTTAAAAGAAAATATTCTCACCTCTCTGAATAGAGCTGTATTTTAAAATCCTTTAGTGTTTCAGGCAAGGGTCTGAGTACTCACAGGATATTAAAATGCAGGACCATACAGTTTGCTAAGCTTTTGAATCACATTTTGTACATTTAAATTCTAAAACAAAGCCCTCAGAGATTCACTTTAAAAATAGTGAGTTAAGCATTTATTCTATAAAAATCTGAGTCCCTGTTTTGAAGTCAGCTACCATCAAGTTGTTACCAGTGGACAGTGACTGAATCCCAAATAATGTAAAGCAGTGCTTCTCCAAACTTTATGGAGCATTTGAATCATCGGGGATCTGATTAAAGTGCAGATTCTTATATTCCAATAAAGATGTTTAAAAAAAAAGTGCAGATTCTGATGCAGTAGTTGTGTGGTGGCTCCTAAGGTTCTGCATTTTTGACAAGCTCCCATAGGATGCTGTGATGCTGGTCCGTGGCTCAAGCTTTGAGCAAGGATGTAAGCAATATTTCCTATTATCATGGAACTTTAAAGATGCTCTGCTACTAGTTAATTAAATATGAGGTAATTATGTTGCCTCATAGTCAAGTTATTTGCATATATGATCCCTTTAAGACGATAAGATCCTGAAACCCGGGGAAGAGCCCTATTTATATCACCTCACTTTCTCCTATGAATTTATCACACTATCATGTATTTCATAAGCCCTTAAACTATTTTTTAAATGAGTGATTGACAAGTTTAACTGGATGCTTGTTTTGTTCCAAGTAGTAAGTATATCTCTTTGACCTGGCACATATTTTGTTGCTTTCTCTATCAGAATTAATATATGAGAGGAAACATGGCCCCATGGAGGATCACACTGGAAATAGTTTTTCATAGTGCTTTATTTATTTTCTTTTCCATTGATGTATGCATTAGCACGTGGCCTGAGCATCCTCAGGGCTCCAGGAAGACACAGCCACCATTTTGATTGAAGTCACGCAGGCCTCCATCACTTTTTCCATTAAGCAGTGGCAGCGTGGTCTGTGCATTTCTTGAAATCCAGGTCCAAGGGAGAGGGTGCCTCCATGGACTGACCCAGGACAGATGGGAAGTAATGAGTGTGTTTGGTTGTCCTGAACAAAACCCAAATGAAATCAAAGGACGTAAGTGGTGAGGCATGAATAATTATATTTTTATCTAAATTTTCAGTGTGGTACTTTTGTGTTCAAACCTTCACAAACACACCGTATGTAATACTGCAGGCCTTGGTAGCTTGACTGACAAGTGACATTCCCAAATTTTTTTTTTTTTTTTAAGAAAAAGAATGTCTTTGGATGGTATGTCGTCGGGAAGCCATATAGATATTAACCTGGTAGGTAGCTGACTCCTCATTGCATATTTCAGTATGGTTTCAAAGCCTTTCTCATCACTCAGTTGGCCAACATAGACACTGAGAGGAGGGGAAACTGGCCTTGATAATGCTGTAGAATCTATGTGCCGCCAGTCTCCATGTGAGAAGTGAAGTGGGTTATGTAATCATTCACACCAAACCTGCTTGGCTCCATCCTCCACTTTACAGGTAGAGTCACAGCCTAGCTTTGCCATCACTCATGTGCTCTGCCAGACCATGAGCTCTGGGCCGACAGATCAGGGTTTGATTCCTGGCTCCACCACTTACTGAGTGTCCTCATCTGAGGTATTTTGCTTTTTTATGTCTTGGTTTCCTTAACTGTAAAATGGGGATAGTAGAATCCCTGGTGGTCCAGTGGTAAAGAATCCACCTTCCAATGCAGGGGACGTGGGTTCGATCCCTGGCTGGGGAACTAACATCCCACATGCCACGGGGCAACTAAGCCCACCAGCCTCAACTAGAGAGCCCGTGTGCCTCAAACTACAGAGTCTACCTGCTCTAGAGCCCAAGCATCACAACTAGAAAGAGAAAACCCGCACGCTACAACTAGAGAGAAGGCCATGCACCACAGCAAATAGCCCACGCAACGCAACAAAAGTTACTGAGTGTCCTCGTCTGAGGTATTTTGCTTTTTAATGTCTCGGTTTCCTTACCTGTAAAATGGGGATAGTAGGATCAACATTCTTTGAGAAGTACTGAGGGCATTAATTCTCGGTATTAATTTCTCAGCATCCCAGCTCTAAGAAGCTAAAGCTTTATGACTCTCTAGAGCTTACAGTCTAGGATATGATAACATATTTATAGCAGTGTACGCATAGAAAAATGAAAACCATTACATGAAGACGCATGGTTATCACATCAGGATGGTGACTGATGTGACCTGTGAAACATGTCAACATTCTTAACTAACCAAAGTTATGGAAACTTAGGTAAGAACCCTGCAGTGCTAGAGACAACATAGCATGCTCCCAGACACAGTGACTGCCCTCATGACACCTACATTTCAGTGCGGGGAAGGGAACAGACATTAATCAAGCAATCACCAGTCTTTAAATTACTATTATGATTAATACCATAAAGGAGATTAGGTAGCCAGAGATCTTATAGCAGGGGTCCTGACCTGAGGGGGATCAGAGAAGGCTTCCTGGGGCAATGTATTTGTGAATTCAGGTGCATAGGAAAGGGGGAGCAGGGGCTGAGAAAGGAGCATTTCAGGCAAAGGGAACTGAATTGTAATGGCTGGAGGCAGGAAGAAGTATTTGAGGACCTGAAAGAAAGCAGGTGTGCCTGGAGTTAAGAGGAAGTACAGGGAGGCTAGTGAACCTAATAGGGACCAAACTGCAAGACCTTGCTTCCCAGGGTAAGGATGTGGGATTTTATCCTGTGAGCAGTGGGATGCTGTGGAAGGGTTCTAATGTGCTATTTGAATTCTAAAGGTGTCGCTCTGGCTGCAGGATGGCTAGGGGATGCTATGTAGAGAATGACAATGTAATAGAGAGGGAGCAAGAACAGATGAGGGAAGCCAATGAGTAGCTTGTTGCAATCGACTGAGCAAGAGGAAAGCTGGCTTTTGCTGGGACATGGAGGAAAATGGATGGATTCAGAGTGAGTTAAGAGGTAGAATCAAAAGGTCTTCATGGTGATTGGATCTTGGGAGGGAGGATGGAAAGTGTAAGGGTGACCCATATGTTTCTGGCTGATGCAGTTGGGTGGGTAGTGGTGTCATTACTGAGATGGGGAAGACCAGGGTATGACCCGAGTTAGGGGCAGAGTAAGTGTGGGGAGAGGGAGAGATTACTGGTTAAATTTCAGGTACATGAAAAGCACCTGAAGGAGAGATATGTCTGGAGCTTAAAGGAGAAGCTGAGCTGGAGCTGTCCATTTTGTAGTCCTCAGTATGGGATGGTAACTGATGCCATGGGAGTACATGATATTGCCTAGGGAGCAAGTTTAGAGGGAGAAGGATGGTGACCTGGAATGGGACCTGGGGAAGCTTTAGTAATTCAGAGATGAGATAGAGTAGGTCAAACCCCCAAAGGAGGCTAAGGAGGAGTAAACTGAAAGGCGAGGGGAAGCTTGGTGTCATAGAAGCCAAAGGAAAGGACTGTTTCAAGATAGAGGAGTGGTTGGCTGTGAAAATGCAGCTGAGAGGCAGGTGAACCAACCAACAACAGGTCTGAAAATGCTTGGATGCAGAGCTCTGAAATCAAGAGACAGTTCACATTAAGTATTTGTAGAATGCCCCCAGGAACCTAGCACTTCCTCAGCTCCCTCCTTTGTGAAATGGGCATGGCAATAGAGTTGTTTTGAGAATTGCATGGCATATGTGCAAAATATTTAGCACAGGGCTGGAAACCAGTAAGCATACAGTAGGTGTTAGTTGGTATAAGAATGACCAAAAGTGTTATGGAGGAAATGAGAGTTAGAGAAGCTGGGGACAGGGTTGTAGATGATATAGGGCCTGGTCTGGCTGGAGCTTGGTTTGTATCTGGGAGGATGGAAAAGTGCAGGTGGGTCCAAATGAAGGAGAGCCTTGGATGCTGGGAATAATCTGAGTGGGAGATGACCAAGGCCTGGGATAAGGTCAGGGCAGCTGGGGGAGCAGACAACTTTTAGATAGTGTATCAGAACTTTGATAGTGGGCTGGACTAAAATAGAGAAGTTGAAAATAGTTTTGAACATTCAGGCTTAGAATATGCTAGAATTTTCTCTTTCTTTTAGTGTGTTTAATTTTTTTTAAGATGTTGGGGGTAGGAGTTTATTAATTAATTTGTTTATTTTTGCTGTGTTGCGTCTTTGTTTCTGTGTGAGGGCTTTCTCTAGTTGTGGCAAGTGGGGGCCACTCTTCATCGCGGTGCACGGGCCTCTCACTATGGCGGCCTCTCTTGTTGTGGAGCACAGGCTCCAGACATGCAGGCTCAGTAGTTGTGGCTCACGGGCCCAGCCACTCCGCGGCATGTGGGATCCTCCCAGACCAGGGCTCGAACCCGTGTCCCCTGCATTAGCAGGCAGATTCTCAACCACTGCACCACCAGGGAAGCCCCAGTGTGTTTAATTTTGAGTTGTTAACTATGTAGTCAAGCCTAGGATGTCTTTTAAAGAATGCTCTATGAAACTCAGGTGGAAGCAATTGGCCAGTGTCACCTTGTCTCCTGATGTAGAGTGAAGGAAGGCTGAAGGCCAATGGTGGAGCCCAGAAAGACCTCCAGAGGCCAAAGGAGGAAGTTCATATAGACCTTTTTTTTTCTTTTCTTTATTTTAATTGATTTTCATTGGAGTATGGTTGCTTTACAATGTTGTGTTAGCCTCCACTGCACAACAAAATGAATCAGCCATACACATACAGATATCCCCTCCCTTTTGGATTTCCCTCCCATTTAGGTTACCACAGTGCATTAGGTAGAGTTCCCTGTGCTATACAGTATGTTCCCATCAGTTGCATATAGACCTTTTGAATTCAGAGAAAGAGCATTTAAATCCAGAGTGGTGATGCCCTGGACTGAAAAGGACATGGATTATTTGCTGTAACAAATGATGACCCATTTTATCAAAAGTTGTGGAGAGGCTAAAGAGTTTTCTCTATTCCATAAATGTTATCTATATGAATACATTGGCAATGAAAGTCTAGTTATTTGTTTTCTTTGGCAGAACTATTAACTTTATAATCTTAGCTGAGCTGGATGTTGGCATCAATTGAACACTCAGTAGTCTTGGCCTGGACCAGTGGCGTGCTAGGATGTGTGGACAGTAGAATGAATGCAGCCCTCTTGTAAGGGTGGTTCTATGTCAAAGTTTTGTGGCATCTGTCACCTTCCTGGCCAGGCCTATCCCAGGGAGCCTGAAGCTGCTGAGAATATATGACTTTCTTTTTTTCTTTCTCTCTCTCTCTCATTTTTTTTTTCTTACCGTGGAGGGGCTGTTTGATTAATTTGATGTTTTCTGAAGTTATCGATTGGCTCTAGACATGGATTTGGTTAGTTTTAGCATCATCTTTTAGTGCTGATCTTCAAACTGCATTATTTATTTGCTGAGCTGTCACAGATTTTGCATTGCTGTAGATCATTGGCAGGAGCATAGGAATAAATATTATTAGATTCAAGAACCTTGGATCCTTTATGGGTGTCTGATTAGCCAAAGCTGCATTCCTGAAAGAGATGCTGCCTGACTTCATGGTATACACAGAACAACAAATCAGGAATCTTTTCTTTTTTTGTAAAATTATCCTTAATTATGTCCTTTATTCCTATTTCATTGCTGTTCGTGACATGTTGTCACATAATGTTGATATTATTATGAAGTGGAGGAGCTTAATGCCACTCTACCCAGCTCTGGTCCCTCCTTCTAAGTAAACTTACCTTCTAATTAAAAAGCAAGAGCAGGTGGATGCCAGGAGCTGAGGGAGAGGAAAATGGGGAGTTGTTTAATGGATATAGATTTCAGTTTTGGAAGATGAAAAAGTTCTGGAGATCCACTGCACAACAATCTGATTATGTGTAACATGATTGAACTGTAATTTTAAAAAAGGTTAAGGTGGTAAGTTTTATGTTTTGTGTGTGTGTGTGTGTGTGTTTAATCACAATTTAAAAAAAGCAACAGAGAAACAAAAACAAAAGAAAGAAGCAAACTCAACACAAAGCAAGACCCGGGAAACAGCTGGGCTCTTCTTTCTCTGGTTACTCAGCTGGGCAGCTTGTTCGCTCGCCCCCAGGACTGTTACCCAGGAGTAACCGCAGGTCTCAGTGTCTGTGCCTGGTCTCCTTATGTTATTCCCTTGATCGGTTGCTCACTGTGGGAGAGTGCACTCACATGGATGATTTGTTTGCCACTGGCTCAACCCAGGTCCAATGTGGGGAGAGAGAGAGAGAGAGAGAGAGGAAGGCACAGGTTTGAGTACTATAAGACAGGGCTTTGAGGAATATGGCCCTTCTTGGACTTGCTTAGACTGAACTGAATGCAAGTAAAGCAGCCAAGAGCTGTATTTCAGCCTCCACAGACTTCGGAGAAGGGTCTGTTTTGTCTCCCTCCTCCCCATGTTACTTCATCTGCAGGGTTGGACAGTGTTATACTAATGGCAGTTACTTTACCACTTGAAAAATCAAAACAGAGAGGAAAACCATCTGGAAAATGCTGCACTTGAAGCCAGCAGTTAGAAGGTGAATGTCATGCTGTGGGACCTGAGATGTAGACAGATTACTGCGAAATCCAGGTTCGAATTGGTTGTTTTGATGCTCTATGCGAGAACCTAGATGGATACAAAAGCCTTTACCAGAAATACCTCTGGGTAGAATCATTCACTCTCTAAGCCATGGGAACTTTGAATCATAAGGGGATCAGGTTCAGATTCAGGATCAGAGTTGAGACTTAAAATAAGTGTCGTTCTTCTACTTTAGAACTACAGTGAAGGTGCTTATGCTGTTGGAAGGGTGAGCTTACTCTGTGGCACCTCATGTTACTAAGTCATCATCCTTGAAAATCCTCAGCGGGAACTGAGCTCTCTCCCTGAGCTTCTGCAGTAATAAAAACACTCCTCAATTAATGCCTTCACTCATATTTGTGACAGCCATTTTTGCCACCATGGGAGCTTAACCACTTGTGTTATTCATCCTCACGAGGTCGTCCCTGTGAGATATAAGCTCTCTGAAGGCAGGGACTGTGTCTTACTTTTCTTTTTATTCATCCTCCAGTAAGTGCCTGGTCACAGAAAAATCTTAATAAATTGTTAAATGGAGTCAAAACAGAGAATCTATGTAGGCTTATCAGATTAAAAACATTTGGTTCTTCTGGGTCTACACCTTTGCTTCTACTTTGTACCATAAAATAAATGTTACTTTGGATGTGAAACCATCATACCTAAAACTTACTGCTGACACAGACGGGGAGAGAGGCTCTTTGAAAAAAATGTGAAATGTGAGTATCTATGATTATGACATTTTTTGTAGTTCAGAAACAAGTACGTATATGTTGCAGCAGTAAAAGATCATCTATTCTCTGTGGCACAGTTTTTCTTTGATTTTCCTTAAGTTTCTTTCTCTCTCATCAGTGAGGCTTATTAATGCTATTCTAAAGTCCAGTGGGTTGATTTTCTTATTTATGAAGTAAAAGGTTTAATTATGGGCACAAAGCATTTCCAAATTGCATTTGAATGACTTTCTTTCTTCTTACTCAATGTCAATCAGTCACTTAAAAAGGCTACTTTGCTCTCCCTTCTCTAGCTTTCATACGTCATGTCTCTCTACTGTTTCTCCTCTTGCTTATTAGGCTTTCACATTCTTTTTACTTTCTTTCAGTTCTTCTCATTTCCAACATTTTCCTTGTGATTCTTTTTGTTGTTGTGCCCTTCTATTAGAAGAAGCGCCAAGATCTCTCCAGGAGCAGACAGGCATAAAATGCTGACTGCCAAGGTGAACTTTCAGATAATTTGAAGGGCAGGAAAAAGCCATATTGGTCAGTATGACAAGGATATCTTTTATCATCACCACACAAACCCAGTTTTCCTTTAAGGCAGCCTCCTATTAATTATGTCCAAATAAGTTTTTTGAAAAGCATGCTATTTAATTTTCTTGCTTCATCTGTCATTGAGTTGGTAGCAACTTGATACAGCCTGATGTCTTTATATTTTTAGAATGTGAGAAATAAGTATTAGTTAGCAAAGCTCATTTAAACACCTGGCAGATGACAAGATAAAAGATGCAATTGCTTTGAAGAGGGAGCCTTGGGCTTTTCCTGCTGTGAGCTTTCATGACCACTCTCCAGAGATCCCAGTGTCACCTTTACCTCTCTTGCGAGGGGTCTTCCTGGGCAACATGTATAAGTTCATACTCAGCTGACTGGGGTTCTTTTTTGCAGGAGTCTACTGCAGCTAAATTGGCAACTTTAACATCTTCCTGTCCCACTCAAGGCTGCAGACGTTTCCCTTTTCTGCTTAGAGAATATTTCTAAGTTCCATTTCCTTCTGCTTCAGACCTGCTCACTCATCTGGTTTCCTTGGTTTCCGTCCTATTGTTATTCACTCAGATTTTCCTACTTTAGCCAGCTTTTCTGGATGGATGCCTGTCTGGGGGGGTTTGCTTGGCTTTTTGACCTAGTGAGTCCCTGAGGCCCTTTGTTTCTATCTCTATGCAGTGCAACCTCCCACCTCTCGCCCAAGTTCCTAGTCAGTGCAACTCATGCCAACCTGGAACCAATGCCTCAGATTCCTACTTGCTGGGAGTAGAGAGAAGTCAGACTCTACTATTAATCTTGGAATATGAATACCTTACTTGAAAGTATATATAAGTAGTGGTAAAGAGCACAGGCTCTGGAGCCAGACCTCCTGGGTTTAAATCCCAGGTCTGGCCCTTACGAGCTGGGTGATCTTGGGCAAATTACTTACTCTTTCTTGCCCAGTTCTCTCATCTGCACAGTGGTGGTAATGGTTGTACCCGCCTTACATGGTTGATATGAGGAGTAAACAGGTTAGTTCATGTAAAAGGCTTAGAACAGTGTGTCTGCTATAGAGTGAGCACAATATAGTGTTAACTGTTACTAAGAAATTGAAACCCACATCCACTGACTTCTGACTCTGCCGGAAGGAGGGCAGATGGATTAGATCAATGTTTATCAAAGGGAAGTCCACAAGTTTACTACGAGAAACTTTATATCTTGTGCTTGCATTTGGATGAGAATGTGAATCCATTAAGATAAGCATATTTTGGATTATTTGGATGATTCCTTAGAGCTGAGTGTGCTGTGTGATTGCATTGTGTTTATGATAACATTCTCATGCAGTGAAGGCCACGACATTGAGGCAGGCAGGCAAACCTGGCCACGGTTCTTGGAGAGAAGAGGGAAGGGGATGGAGTCTCCTACAGCATGTGTGGCCTGAGCCTGCTATGCTGTCAGGGACCAGTCCTGCAGCAGTCAGTGCAGTAGCCATAGAGCGACTGGTGGTGTCGATTTGGATTTTTATTGGGATTCTGTTTACTTTATGAATTTGTTTTGGTTTTACAGTCATATAAAAGAGCTATCAGGATTAGAGGTTTATATCTAGTCTTGGGGTTGTGGTTATTTAAGTAACATTAGAATAAAAATAATTTGTTAGAACTGCCATATATTCCTCAAACCTGAGAAAGACAAGACCAGTCTGTGAGTCCCAAATGCCAGTTCACAAATCGTGCTAGTCAGGTTATTAAAAAAAAATTCCTTGGGGAACTTGTTAGAAATACAGACTCTTGGGGAATTCTCTGGTGGTCCAGTAGTTAGGACTCTGAGCTCTCACTGCCGAGGGCATGGGCTCAATCCCTGGTCAGGGAACTAAGACTCCACAAGCCGCGTGGTATGGCCAAAAGAAAGAAAAGTACAGACTACTCTTGGGCTGTGTCCTGGAGCTGCTGAGCTGGGCGTGTGGATCTATCTTTGCTGAGTTGCTCAGGTGATTTTGCTAAGCAACAGGTTTGGGCCTCTTTGGAACTGATGATCTCTCAATACTCTTCATAGTCTTATGAAGAGCATTCATAAGGATTGCTCTTAGGATTCAGTGGATTCAGTGTCTTCATCTTCAAAATTGAGATAATGCTCCTTGCTCCTTGTTCCTGCACAAGGGAGTAGGGAGAAGTCATGAGGCAATTTTCATAAGTATTCTGGAAGAAAAGTACAATTTAAGTGTATGTATTGAGGCCAGAATTGAACTAGATCATCTCAACATGCACATCGTTCCCTAGGAACAAAGAGGCGACTCGGGTCTATAGAGAGCATCAACAGGCTGAGTTTGCCACCAGGGTTCCAGTTTCCAAAAGCGTTGGTCCACCTTTGGCATGGAATCAAGCCCTGTGGAACCTGGTACATTACTGTGAGATATACAGATCAGGAAGTTGGTGGTGACAGAGGCAGGCAGGCTGGACAGGGAGGTCTAGTTTCCTTGGGCTGCCATAACAAAGAACCATACACTGGGTGGCATAAAACAAGAGAAATGCACACAGTTCTGGGGACTAGAAGTTGAAATCAGTGTCAGCAGGGTTGGTTCCTTCTTGGGACTGTAAGGAAGAGTCTGTTCCATGCTTCTCTCCTAGCCTCTGGTGTTCTGGGGGATCCTTGGTGTTCCTTGACTTGGAGATGCTCACTCCAGTCGCTGCCTTCATTACATGGCTATCTTTTCCCTGTGGGTCTCTGTGTTTTCCCGTGGCATTCTCCTCTCTCTGTGTCTCTCTCTTCTTCTTATAGGGACACCAGTCATATTGGATTAAGGGCCCATCCTGCTCTAGTATGACTTATTTTAATTTAACTAATTATATCTGCAAGCATCCTATTTACAATTAAGTCACATTCTGAGATACTGGAAGTAAGGACATCAACATATTTTTTGCAGGGGACACAATTTAACCCATAGCACCATTTTTCTGTTTACATAGGCTAACACGAGATATTTCTCAGTGAATTCTTTTCCCCAAATTGATTTGAAACGCAGAGGGCATTACCCCTTAGGAACCATGTTATATGTCGTGGTGAGGTCCTTGGGGCAACCATAACTGCAGATTTAGCTCACAATGTACTGGAAGCAGAATTTCTTCTAAGGGTCCTACAGAATCTAACCAATGCACCAGAAAAGGTTTCAGTGAGAAAATGTGTTCCAGGTTTCAACATTGGGTGCTAAGAACCTATTTCTCCCCATAAGCTTTTAGAAACTTCATTCTTAGGTTTATTTCTCTCATCTTGATTTTTCTGTGCTTATTTACATTTTTCTTTTTTTGGTGTGTTATTGTCTATTTTGGTTTTGATATTACCTTTAACGTCATTATCATACCTGAAATCCTTTGTGGAAGGAGTGGAGCATGGGGAAGAGAAATGCTCTGTGCTGTAAAGTCTTTTTCTCACTTCTGCATTAAAATTTGCTTTTCACAATCCTGTTTTCTCAGCATCTTCTCTGCAATTCTAACTATACCTAGCTGTGCAGTACATGAACTTCTCTATTGTGTATGTGGAGTTCTGGTGCGTTCCATAGTATTGAGTCAGAGGGACTCTCAAAAGTGAGAAGTAGCATATTCTGATGGGTTGACATTGTGTTTACTTCAAATTATATTGTTTAAAAAAGTCTTTGTGCTGGCTGCAGGTCTCAGCCCTCTTCCTCCTGTTCCAGGCTTCTTAATGATTTGTTGTCATCTGTTCAGGGAGGCTAGTCCTTGGCCTTAACCTGATATGGCCCTTCCTTTAGGGGCTGAAGAGTTTATGGGAAATAGTTTAAAATTTTTCTATAAAGTCCTTTTCTGAAATCAGGTAGTAGATATTGGTAAAGTGTTATAAAAGCAATGTGTCCAAATATCTTCAGAATAATCAGATCTGAATAAAATCAGTTAAATGGGCTTTTCTTTTTCTCTTAGATTAAAAGGGATGGTTAGTTCAGGTCCTCTGAGAAGCAGAGTCAAGATGGGATTATGTGTACAAGAGATTTACTGGGAGTCCACCTGGGAAGGATAAAGGGAAGGGAGCAGGGGTGGGCTGGGAGAGCTTTCAGATTGCAGTGCAGATCTAACTTCTGTGAAGGGAGAGGTGGAAGGAAGGAGGACTGGTAGGAAAGGATGCAGATGACAGCTCAGTTCTGAGAATGTTTTGGCCAGGCTGATTGTGAGTTCTTGAGCCCAAGTTGCCCATTAGAGGACCCCTCTGCCCCACAGGCCTGGGCCTGCAACAGTACCCACCTCATGCCCAGCCGATGTCTGAGAGCAGCCCAGGGGACACATGCACACTGCACACTGTGGTGGTGGATCCAGAAGTGGGGGGTGGGTAACCCATACTTCCCTGCAGCAGGAGAGCTAAGCATGCAATTCCATGGCTTTCACGAGGATCTCTAGGTGTCCATGAACTTGGATGGTAAACATTACATCCTTATTTTCACTAACTGAATTTTAGTATTTTGTCTAATCATGAGTGGAGCCAGTAGCCATAGTAGTATTAGCAGTAACTGTGTCTTTCTCACCAATAAATATTACAGATAGTTTTATATCAACATTATGGTTCTCACAGATATCTTAATATGTCATTTATGCTCATCATTACTTTGAAAGTATGGTGGTTATTAGACCCATCCCTTGATCTTCTTATTGAATGAGAGAGTAAAAAGGCATATTTACTGTTGTGTCACAAATTTAAAAACTAATTTGATAATGGGATTTAAATATAATTGTTTCTTGAGAGTTTTATACATCTTATTTTGTGCATTTATAAACATGATTCCAAGAAGGGGTCTATAGTCTTCTCTGACAGACAAAGGAGTCCATTGCACAGAAATGGTTAAGAACCCCTCCTGCAGATAGTATTCAGTAGAACCCTTTTATTTTATTTTTTAAAACATTTGTTTACTTATCTATTTATCTATTTTGGCTGCATCAGGTCTTAGTTGCGGCATGTGGACTTCTTAGTTGTGGCATGTAGGATCTAGTTCCCCGACCAGGGATTGAACCCAGGCCTCCTGCATTGGGAGCATGGAGTCTTATCCACTGGACCACCAGGGAAGTACCAGTAGAACCATTTTAATTGTATTATCCCAATTATCTTTTACCTCGCTCCAAGTGTATGAGATCAGTAGCCCCAGTCCTCATGAGAATATGTTACTGTGGAAGATGATTCATTAATTCAACAGTGTCCCTCGCATGCCAGGTGCTGTGTGGTGCTGAAGCTCCAGCAGTGAGCAACACAGGCACCCCCTCCCTCAGAGAGTTTAATCGACTAACAGGAAGTACAGCCATTAAGCAAGAACAGTTATGGTTATATTACCATGTGCCATGTGATGGTAACAGTATGGGAGCCACAGGATGCTCTGGCTGCCCCAGGAGAGGGACCTGTGTAGGAGTCAGAACAGATCTCCCTGAAAAGTGCCCTTTAAGCTGAGCCTGAGGAATGAGAGGAGTGAGTTGGGAAAAGAGGAGGTGGAAACAGAGGTTAAAGTGTGAAGATTTGACAGTGAGACACACTTAACTTGTAAGAGCTGAAATCACACAGACCTTGTAAGCCATGTGAAGACGTTTAGACTTTTCCCCAAAGGCAAGAGGAAGCTTTGAAGGGGTTTTAAACAGGGAGTGATGTGATCAGTTTCCTTTCAAGAATGTTACTTGGAAAGAAACAAGGGGGGCTCTTGTGGCACTAAGATGAAAAAAGATGGCAGCCTCCTAGGAAGTACATGGTGGGAGAAAACAATGTCAAGTAAGACAATCAAGTTATTCTTGTTTGATTTCTTTTTGGCTCTGTGTGAATGAGTGGGTCTTGAATCTCTATTTGTTAATCTATCACAGACTGCATTACAATTGTGGAAACATTTTTCTTAGAGTTAAGATGTTCATAGTAGCTGCAGTTCTCTCCAAAGTCCATTGCAGATGCCTTTGTGTGAACATAAAACCTCACACAAATCTTGGAAAACTATTTCCCTATAATGTTGGACCATGGAGAAAGTGGGTTGTTTGGTTAGGTTCTCTTAGTGCACATTTTACTCGCTGCAGCGTTGATGGCCTTTAGACTTCTACATTAAGAAGAAAATAAACATCATTAATAATGTAGATGCTTATATTGCCTATTAAACGAAAGGTTTCTGGCTGCTTCTTCATAAGAAACTTGTAAATGGGTTCCAGGTTTGTTTGTTACTAGGTAAAAACAAATCCATTTTGGTTGATGGCTAATTCAGGTCCGTGTGTATTTAGGCAACTCATAAAAATGTTTGTATGGAAACAAGTCTCCGAGATAATCAGATTTTATTTCTAGTGTCTAACTGATGCTCAGAGCTTTGGGATTTAATTACATCTGTTGAAAAAATACAGTGCAATTCCTCTTCCTCCCTTTTAAACATAACTGCAGTAATTCATAAATATACAAGGCTTTATAGATGTTTTCTGACAAACTACCTGGTACCTATTAGATACTCAGTAAATGTTGGCTTCTTCTTCTAATTGAAAGAAAACATATCAAATAAAAAACCTACCCAAGACTTTGCTTCTGATTCCTGTGTTTCTCGCCTAGCAGTTGACTTGGTACATTTTGTGATTACTCCAGAGAAGTAAATAATTTAAGTGGGAAGTTGTTTTGAGAGGAGACTGCTGTTTTCTAGTCATTTAGGTAGGCTGGCTTGAGTGTAATGTTGGGCGTTTGCTCTAGTAGGGAGTGTAGCCGGTGGTTATCATGTGGGGTCTGAGGCATGATGAGTTGAGTATGTGTGGATGGAATATAAGTTCTACCTTTTCCTTTCTCTGTGACATCTATCCAGCTTCCAAGAGGACCCACATAGCTTCTTTACCTCATCTTCCATCACTTAGTGTGTCCATCTTCTTTCACTCAGCACAATGTTTTCAGAGTTCATCTGTGTTGTAGCAAGTATCAGTATTTCATTTATTTTTATGGTTGAGTAATATTCCACTGCATGTATATACCACACTTTGTTTATGCATTTATCAGCTGATGGACATTTGGATGGTTTCTGACTTTCGGCTATTGTGAATAGTGCTGTTATGAACATTAGTGGACAAATATTTGTTTGAGGGCCTGTTTTCAATTCTTTTGGAAATTTATATATGAGTGCAACTACTGAGTCATATGGTAATTTTATGGTTAATTTTTTGAGGAACTGATGAATTGTTTTACCCAGTGGCTGCGTACTCTCCACTTCCACCAGCAGTGTGTGAGGTTTCAATTTCTCCACATTCTTGCCAACACTGTTATTCTCTCTTTTAATTTTTATTTTGTTTTCAGTATGCCTTCCTAGTGGTGTGAAGTGGAGTCTCACTGTGACTTCGATTTGCATTTCCCTAATGACTAATGACGTTCCGCATCTTTTCATGTGCTTCTTGGCCATTAGTATACATGCTACAACCTGGTTGAACCTTGAAAACATTATGCTAAGTGAAAGAAGCCAGACACAAGAGGTCACATATGGTATGATTCCATTTACATGAAATATCGAAAATAGGTAAATCCATAAACACAGGAAGTAGATTAGTAGTTGCCAGAGGCTGGGGGAGGGGAGAATGGAGAGTGACTGCTTAATGGGCATGGGGTTTCCCTTTGGGTTGATAAAACACATTTTGGGATGAGATAGAGGTGATGGTTATGAAGCATTGGGAATGTGCTAAATGTCACTGAATTATACACTTTAAAATGGTCATTTGTAGGTTTTGTGAGTTCCACCTCAATAAATAAAAAAGCGAAAACGCCTGGTTAGAAGTTGAGTCTCGACTTCCAGTTCCAGCAGCATGGTGGACTGAGTGTAGATTTCCACCTCCTGTTGCAAACTGAGAAATTCTGCCTAAAGCAAAACAAAAATGTAAAATATGCAACTGGGCTTGAAGGGAAAGCTGTTGTTGCCAGGGGTGGCAGCTTAAGGCTGGAGCAGTAGCCTTCTGAGCTGAGGCTGTGGCGTCTAAGGGGGGACTAGACCACCTATAGATGCTGGGATGAGGGGTGGAGTTTAACACCAATGTTGGGCCAAGAGACATGACCTTGGGCTGGGGTAGGGCAGGGGGCAGGAACTAAAACCCCTGGGTAAGAAGACATTCTGGGAAAGCTGCCTCCTTGGTGAAAAGGGGTATAGAAGAATACGCGCCTCAAGTCAGGGAAACCGAAAGGGGCTCTGGTGGGAGAGAAGCATGAGAGCCCCAGGCCTACCTTCATCATGCAAGAACCCACAACTCAGAAATGAACGCACAGCACTGTTCCAGGTGGGTGAGCCTCCGGGTGTTCAGCACAAGCAAACAGGAACTTCTCATCTGTAGTGACACTTCTGCAATGCGGGTTGCCCAAGACTCCTAGGGGAAAACAGTGTCCACTGAAAAATCCATCCCCGTGAGAAACTACAGATCACACAAGGAAACATCCCAGCCTGAAGGAAAGTAAGTAGACATAACAGACAGGACGGTTAGCATCTCAAGAACTTGGCAAAATAGAAGTATGTTTGAAATTATTAAAGAATAAGGACACTGAGATTGACTCCACTGTTTTAATAAAATGTTTCCCCATTTAATAAAAGGTTGAACAGCTGCTCCCAGGGAGTGTGTGCAAAGTTTGCATAAGGGATTTAAAAGGGGAAAGGTGGGGACGGAGGTCGTTCTCCTGCTGTCTTATAGTGGTCTGGCGAGGCCTTTAGGTTTTTTCCTGAGGATCAAGAGCTCAGGAAAACTTTTATATTAACTGCGATAATCAGGTGCTCTTAGCCAAAGATTTGCCTTCATTTTTCTTGAGAGTGCACCTTCGTATTTGCCCATCATTGTGAGGTGTGTTGCATTATGAACTGGTAAATGGAACTTTTGGAAACAAACCCCAAAGCTACCTTGAAAACCACTTTAGTACTCATTCAGCACTCCACTTCTAATTGATTTGATCTGTTGGCTGAGCCACGACACTAGGAAATCAGTGAGCTTCTTGGTGATTAAGTAGAATCATGTCAGAAAGTTTACATAAGGGTCATCAGCAAACGTGAGACTTCAGAGTTACCTGGTCACTAAGCCAACCTTCCCTTTGCCTCATCCTTTGATCAAGCCATGGCTTTTATCAGTGGAAGTCCCAAAAATTATATAAAGAGGAGGAGTGCCTGGGGATCTTGTCTTGAAGCAGAAGCAGTCTGTCACTTTACATCACATTGAGAATAGATAGGACTGCAGATGCAGGCCTGATAGACTTCATGGTTGTGACAGCCTCACCTACACCTTGAGATGGCAAATGTTAGTTTCAGTGCATCTGGCCAGGAACACACACAGACTTGACTTTGCGCTGGAAGCCGGATGATGCTGTACTTTGGGAAGCAGTAAAGTTTCTATTAAAAATAAAGTATGGGGACTTCCCTGGCAGTTTAGTGGTTAAGACTCTGCGCTTCCAGTGCAGGGGGCAAGAGTTCGATCTCTGGTTGGGGAGCTAAGATCCCACGTGCCGTGAGACGTGGACAAAAAAAAAAAAGTATGAAGACCAAACTCTTCTTTTTCACCAAGGGATTGAACATTGGATAGTGCAGATGTGAAGAGAGAGCTGTAAGAGTGAGCTGGGGAGAATTTGAGGTCCCCTGAGTGTGGCCTTCTTGCTGCCGAGTAGTTAAACCATAGATCAGAAACCTCAGTGCTCAGGAGAATTTTCAAGGGTGTCTTAGGCAAAGTGCAGTGTTTTTGTTTTTTATCCCTCGCAATCAGGTGTAGAGGAGGGGCCTAGACAAGTTATATTTTCCCTTTGTGAGCAATGTTGTATATCATGCTTGCCTTTTTTGGAAAGAGAAAGAAGCACACATGGAGGCATCGTTTCTTCTTCATTAATGCACCATTGTACTTCATGTGGTTGAAGTTCATGACAGCCTTCTCATCATACAGTTGATACATGCAGTTTATGGTTTGTCAGTATGGTTATCATTCATAAATGACCCCAAGAAGATGTACAGTTGATTACAAGATGTTTTCTTTGCAGCTCCCCAGTAGGTATCTAGTGTCATTCTTAAGTTTGCTGTCAACTAAAGACATCCTTAATATTACTTGAAAGTAGAGATTACGGTATCTGGGCTCTTTGCACCCTTCTCTGTAAGTATCGGGCAGAGCCTTCAGAATTAATTGCTTCTTAGATGCACCATTACTGCTCACTTAGCCCTATGCAAAGAAGTAGGTCATTCATCAGAATCTTGCTGTTCTGTAATTATGTGGGGAGCAAATAATTATAGATATGGTTTCTGTGTAATTTTAAAGCAGGTAAATATAGCATCATTAGAGCATAATCTATAGCTGGAAAAACTCAAGTATCTTTTTTTTTTTTTTTTTTTTTCTTTTTGTGGTATGCGGGCCTCTCACTGTTGTGGCCTCTCCCGTTGCGGAGCACAGGCTCCGGACGCGCAGGCCCAGCGGCCACGGCTCACGGGCCCAGCCGCTCCGCGGCATATGGGATCCTCCCAGACCGGGGCACGAACCCGTATCCCCTGCATCGGCAGGCGGACTCTCAACCACTGCGCCACCAGGGAGGCCCAAACTCAAGTATCTTTAAAAAACATGCAGACAACATTTAAACCTTGGTAAGTTTTATTATTCTCAAATGTGTTATGTAAGTTGGAAAAAAATCTTTGTTTCTTGGCCTGGAAGAGGCACTTATGATTAAATATCAAGGAAGAAAAAGAACTGGTCTCCATTTCTTTCTTCCTTTTTAAAAATATTTATTTATTTATTTGGCCGCATCAGGTCTTATTTGCGGCATGTGGGATCTTTCGTTGTGTGCGCGGGCCTGGTTGCCCCACGGCATGTGGGATCTTAGTACCCCGACCAGGGATCAAACCCGTGTCCCCTGTATTGGAAGGTGGATTCTTCACCACTGGACCACCAGGGAAGTCCCCTCCATTTATTTCTTGACACTGTAGAAACACCATAATTGAAATTTAGTCACATATGCTTTGAACAAAGGACTATGTACTGATGTTTCATTTTTTATAGGTGGAACATACCTCTCTCTTTTCATTGATTAAGATAAAAATCAGGTTTCCCACTTTACTGAAAGATGTAAATGATGCTGAAAATTTGATTATTACAGAGACTGTGTTTATAACCCTTTCAAAATTGAATGTAAGTGGAACTAGCCATAAACTACACCTTGCACAATGCTATATGGAAGGGGTACATTTTTAAAATTCAGGTAGCCTGAAGTCCTTCGATTAGAATGAATTTACATGAATGGAGATGGCTTCTTCCTTGAACTTGGCCAGCTCACCTGTCTTCCTTGCTTTTTTACTTCTGTTTATTCCAAGAGTTTGTTTTAAGGTACAAAACGAGTAAAATTGATATGCCAAAGTGCAGGCCTGCCTATATGGTTGGCAGAATTAGACTAGTGTCTTAGTTTGCATTCTCCCTAAGAGCAAGACGGTGACTTCAGGAAGCACGGCGAGGGAGTAGGAAGTGAGACAGGGAGGGTAGGGGGCCAGTGAAGGGGGTGGTGCTCATGAGTGGATTGTTGCAGGGTCTCCTTGCTGCTGGGGATTCTCTGAGAAGCTGTGTGGAACACACCTCAGGGGTGAGGAAAGCGAAGGGATTTACCTGATGTGGTAGGCAGAGTAATGGTTCTTCCAAAGAGGTCCACATCCTAATCCGTGGAACCCTTGAATATGTTACCATACAAAGAGAACTTTGCCAATGTGAATGAGTTAAGGACCTAGAAAGAGGGAGATTATCATAATAATCTTCTTATAAGAGATACTTCTCCTTATAAGAGAGAAGTAGCAGGGTCAGAGCCAGAGACGAAAATACGACAAAGGAAGCAGAACTTAGAGAGAGATTTGAGGGGCTATGCTGTTGGCTTTGAAGATAGATGAAGGAGCCATGAGCCAAGGGGCCACAGTCTCCAGGAGCTAGAAGAGGCAAGGAAACATATTCTCCTCTAGAAGTTCCAGAAGGAACCGGCCCTGCAGACATCTTGACTTTAGCCCATGAGACTGATTTTGGACTTCTCACCTCCAGAAATATGAGATCAGAAATCTGTGTTGTTTTAAGCCATTAAATTTGGGATAGCAGCAATAGGAAACTAATATATCCACCAACTCACAGGCCTCATTGATTGAGGATGGCCTCTAGGACAATATTTCCTTGGTGCTTCTAAATTTATTTATTTTATTTATTTATTTTTGGCTGTGTCATGTCTTCATTGCTGAGCGGGCTTTCCCTAGTTGCGGTGAGCGGGAGCTGCTCTTCGATGCGGTGCGTGGGCTTCTCATTGCGGTGGCTTCTCTTGTTGTGGAGCATGGGCTCTAGGTGTGCGGGCTTCAGTAGTTGTGCCACGCGGGCTCAGTAGTTGTGACTCGAGGGCTCTAGAGCACAGGCTCAGTCGTTGTGGCGCATGGGCTTAGTTGCTCCACGGCATGTGGGATCTTCCCAGAGCAGGGCTCAAACCTGTGTCCGCTGCATCGGTAGGCGGATTCTTTTTTTAATTTATTTTTTATTTATTAATTTAATTTATTTAATTTTGGCTGCTTTGGGTCTTTGTTGCTGTGCAGGCTTTCTCTAGTTGTGGTGAGCAGGGGCTACTCTTCGTTGCAGTGCGCAGGCTTCTCATTGTAGTGACTTCTCTCGTTGCAGAGCATGGGCTCTAGGCACGCGGGCTTCAGTAGTTGTGGCACGTGGGCTCAGTAGTTGTGGCTCATGGGCTCTAGAGCACAGGCTCAGTAGTTGTGGCACATGGACTTAGTTGCT
The DNA here is from genome assembly GCF_964165515.1 of Mesoplodon bidens. Lineage (NCBI taxonomy): Eukaryota > Metazoa > Chordata > Mammalia > Artiodactyla > Ziphiidae > Mesoplodon > Mesoplodon bidens. The sequence goes on along the minus strand of NC_138178.1, from coordinate 135,370,560 downwards.
CCGCGGCATGTGGGATCTTCCTGGACCAGGGCTCGAACCCGTGTCCCCTGCATTGGCAGGTGGATTCTTAACCACTGCGGCAGGTGTATTCTTAACCACTGCGCCACCAGGGAAGTCCCTCCTTGGTGCTTCTAGCCACCCCCATGCAGGCTCCTATGACGGATGGACGCCCTCAGGCAGAGAAACCCTCAGCCTGCACAGGATGGGAGTGGTCTGCAGGGCACCTCTGCAGTGGGCCGGGGCACCAGTGGGCTTGGCTGTACCTGGACAAAGGATTTGATCAACGGAATGTGTAAACGTCCTCATAACCACTTGGAACTAGGTCTGTTGGGTTGTTTCATAGGAACAGTCCAGGTTTCTGAGCCCCTCTGACCATTCCTTTGCTGTCTCTTCTCCTGGCCCATGCTCTTCTGCGTGACCTTTAAATGTTGGGGTTCCTAGGCATTATGCCCTTGGTCTTGTCCAGTCTTCCTCTGTGATGGTTAATTTTATGTGTCAACTTGACTGGGCCATGTGCTGTCCAGACATTTGGTCATTTTTCTGGGTGTGCTTGTAAGAGTGTTTTTGGATGAGATTAACACTTGAATTGGTAGACGGAGGAGAGCATATTGCCTTCCCTAATGTGAATGGCCCTCATCCAGTCAGGTGAAGACCTGACTAGCATAAGAAGGTTGACCCTCCCCTGAGCAAGAGAGAATTCCTTCTGCCTGACTGCCTTCGAGCTGGGCCACTGGATTTTTCCCTGCGTTTGGACTTGAACTGAAACATCAGCTTTCTTGGGTCTCTAGGTGCCAATTCACCCTGCAGATCTTGGACTTGTCAGCTTCCATAATTGCATGAGGCAATTCCTTATGATAAATCCCTTTATCTATATATATATATCTTGTATTGGTTTTGTTTTTCTGGAGAACCCTGTCTAATATACACTCCATACTCCAGGGGGATTTTCTCTGCTCTTGACTTCAGCTTCTATCAATAGGCTGGTCAGTCCCAAACCTTGGTTTTCAGCCCTGGGTTTCTCCATATCCCAATTTTAAACTGCCAACAGAAACATCCCCATGGATATTGTATAGATACTTTAAACTCCACATATTCAGAGTGAAACTCATTATCATCCCCCTAGGAATCTGCTCCTGCTTTCTGTATTCTGTCTTTTTCCATTACGTCACCATGTACTCTGATCCCATAGTCAGTATCATCAGCATTGCTCATTCTGAGTTTTAAACTTTCAGGATTTCTGCCATTTAGCTCTGTTGTTCCCCAATGGAGAGCAACCCTGGCACACAGGACTGAGTTGGAAAAATCCTACGGCTAAGAAGGAACTAGGAGATCTAGTTTATCCACATACAAAGAAACACACACAAACACAAACACACTGGGCAGGTTGAGGGAGAGAAAAAGACAGATACATACAGAAAGCAACAGAGCCATACAGATAGGCAGACAGACAGAGTCTGACAAAGAGGGGAAAAAAGGGAGAAAAACAAAGAGAAATACAAACTACAATGTGATTATAAAGAGGCATAGAGTGAGAGGTAGTGGGAGACCCATGTAGAGGCAGAGAGAGAGCATTTGTCAGACAGGGAGGAGAATGTAGAGAAAGAAGGAGCTGGACTAACAGAGGTGAGCAGATACACACTGTGCCCCAGAACTTGAAAAAGCCCTACTCTGTGCTGTTATGGTCACCCTGGCCCACATGCCCACACCCCTCCCCAAAGTGACCCACTGGCCTGCTGAACAGGTATATGCTTTAGAGCCATAGGGCCTGGGTTCAAATTCCAGCTCAGCCACTTTTTAGCTACATGGCTTTCAGCACTTTACTTAAGCTTCATTTTCTTCATCTGTAAAATGGGGATAATAATACCTACCTTGCAAGCTTTTTTGTCAGATGCTCAATAATTATTAGCTCTGCCAAATCCTGATATCCTCTGGCTCCCATCCATTCCCCCCTTTTTTTCTGAATTTTATTTTTTTATACACCCCTCCCCCCTTTTTTAACGTTTTTTTTTCTTTTTTAACATCTTTATTGGAGTAATATTGCTTTACAATGTTGTGTTAGTTTCTGCTGTACAATAAAGTGAATCAGCTATACATATACATACATCTCCATATCTCCTCCCTCTTGAGTCTCCCTCCCATCCTCCCTATCCCACCCCTCTAGATGGTCACAAAAAGGCTGTCTTTTCTCCATTGTATATTCTTGCCTCCTTTATCAAAGATAAGGTGACCATATGTGCATGGGTTTATTTCTGGGCTTTCTATCCTGTTCCATTGATCTGTATTTCTGTTTTTTGCCAGTACCATACTGTCTTGATTACTGTAGCTTTGTAGTATAGTTTGATGGCAGGAGCCTGATTCCTCCAGCTCTGTTTTTCTTTCTCAAGAGTGCTTTGGCTATTCGGGATCCTTTGTGTTTCCATACAAATTGTGAAATTTTTCATGCTAGTTCTGTGAAAAATGCCATTGGTAGTTTGATAGGGATTGCATTGAATCTGTAGATTGCTTTGGGTAGTATAGTCATTTTCACAATGTTGATTCTTCCAATCCAAGAACATGGCATATCTCTCCATCTGTTTGTATCATTTTTAATTTCTTTCATCAGTGTCTTATAGTTTTCTGCATACAGGTCTTTTGTCTCCTTAGGTAGGTTTATTCTTTTTGTTGCAATGGTAAATGGGAGTGTTTCCTTAATTTCTCTTTCAGATTTTTCATCATTAGTGTATAGGAATGCAAGAGATTTCTGTGCATTAATTTTGTATCCTGCTACTTTACCAATTTCATCGATTAGCTCTAGTAGTTTTCTGGTAGCATCTTTAGGATTCTCTATGTATAGTATCATGTCATCTGCAAACAGTGACAGCTTTACTTCTTCTTTTCTGATTTGAATTCCTTTTATTTCTTTTTCTTCTCTGATTGCTATGGTGAAAACTTCCAAAACGATGTTGGATAATAGTGGTGAGAGTGGACAACCTTGTCTTGTTCCTGATCTTAGTGAAAATGGTTTCAGTTTTTCACCATTGAGAACGATGTTGGCTGTGAGTTTGTCATATATGACCTTTATTATGTTGAGGTAAGTTCCCTCTATGCCTACTTTCTGGAGGGTTTTTATCATAAATGGGTGTTGAATTTTGTCGAAAGCTTTTTTGCATCTATTGAGATGATCATATGGTTTTTCTCTTTCACTTAGTTAATATGGTGTATCACACTGATTGATTTGAATATATTGAAGAACCTTGTATTCCTGGGATAAACCCCACTTGATCATGGTGTATGATCCTTTTTTTTTTTCTTTTGCTGTACGCGGGCCTCTCACTGTTGTGGCCTCTCTCGTTGCGGAGCACAGGCTCCAGACGTGCCGGCTCAGCGGCCATGGCTCACGGGCCCAGCCGCTCCGTGGCATATGGGATCTTTCCGGACCGGGGCACAAACCCATGTCCCCTGCATCGGCAGACGGACTCTCAACCACTGCGCCACCAGGGAAGCCCTATGATCCTTTTAATGTGCTGTTGGATTCTGTTTGCTAGTATTTTGCTAGTATTAGTGATATCGGCCTGTAGTTTTCTTTCTTTGTGACATCTTTGTCTGGTTTTGGTATGAGGGTGATGGTGGCCTCATAGAATGAGTATGAACATAGATGCAAAAATCCTCAACAAAATACTAACAGGCTGCAGGTTCCTGTTGGTTTTGGTGTCTGCCCCCAGTGGCTAAGGTTGGTTCAGTGGGTTGTGTAGGCTTCCTGGTGGAGGGGACTGGTGCCTGTGTTCTGGTGGGTGAGGGTTGATCTTGTCTTTCTGGTGAGCAGGACCGTGTCTGGTGAACACCTTCCCCCTTTCGTGAAAGGGAATTTATATGTGTCTGGGATAAATATAGCTAATAAAACTTTATTATTGGAAATAAAGGAAAATTAAGAATACCCTTCTAAATTAGCAGTTTAGGAGACTTTTCAGCCACAATCTATTTGAAAACCAACCATACTTATAATTGACAAGATACATGGAAATGTTCTTTTATCTGCAATTTCTTTTTTACTCTCCCCCTCCTCCCTGTTTTCTAGTAGATAAGCTAGGAGAGGGCAAATTGCTGCTCCTGGAACTCCTGTACACAAGAGGACACTGGTGAGCATAATGGAGAACTTGCTTTTAATAATCCTTCTCTACTGTTTTTTGCTTTTAATAATCCCTGTCTACTTTTTTGCCCACATCTACCTCTCTCTGTACAGAAGGAGACCACAGGCATAATTATATTGCTATACTTTCAGACTTGCATCAGTAAAATTTCAAGAAAGAAAACAAACCAGAGCCAGGAGGATTAGAATAAATCTGTATCTGTGGGCTGAGGAATTAACCAAGTGGAAGGGCCTTACCTTCTCGTGTTCCCCACTATCGCAATCTACCATTAACCTCCAGTTGCAAATGTTTACAGAATTTTGTAGGAGTTTTGGGGGGTAAGATATGTTTTTTAAATTTTAAAAGTACTAAAAATTAGAAATAATTTGGAAAATCCTAAAAGTACTGTATAGGGAATAAAAGTCATCCATAATTCTACAACCCATTGATGACTTCAGTTAACATTTTGAAGTACATCGTTTCAATTACACATGTAACATTTTTATCCACAAATGGACTCACATTATACGTACTTTATGTTTTTTTCATTTGTAATATGTAATGCGAACACCATGTCATTATTTTTCTTTAAATAATTTAAATTTTTGTATAATATTTCACTCTGTAGGCATAGCCTAAGGTTTTGTTTCCTTTTGAAAGTGTTTAAACCATTCCTGCTGTTCCATTCAGTGAACAGCATTTAAATAAAATTTTTTATGCATATCCATGATTAATTGTTTAAGGTACATTGCTTCTACAACTGGAACTTTTGATAAAAAATTTAAACTTTTTAAAAAGCTTTGATATCAATTGCAAATTCTCCATTCAGTTCCAAAAAGTTGTGTCAATTCATACCCCTTTCATCAGTGTGAGGTCTCTCTATTAAAAAAAAAACTGCAGTTTTTGGTTCTCCTCTTCATAAAGAATCATCTTTTCTTTTTATTAAATATCTTTTCAATATTCTCTCTTCTAGCTTTTGTATTCCCTTATTGATTTCTATTAAGTTTCAAAACCATCATTGTGTTAGATTTATTTTTACACCGCCTTGAACATTTTGCTGAAAACAGTTTATAGAATCTTCATGAAAGAAAATTGTGTTTACTCAAAAGTTGTGAACTCATTTAAAAGCAATATATATTTGCTGAAAGAAGGAAAAAATATTTATTGCCTAATACCATGTCAAGAACCCTGGTGGATGCCTGAGAAGCACAAGATGTGATCCTTAGGGGCCACATGTTCTTAATTGGAGAAACACAGCCAAGTTCACATACTCTGAAGAGCAGTTTTTTCTCAACCTTGTTTAGACCCATGTCCCCCCAAACACTGTCTCACTATGTCTAGTGTATCACTCCTCTCACTAGCCAAGTAGAGTTTACCCAGCTTTCTTTCTGTAGTTCCTATTATAAACTACAGAACTAGATCCATTGAATGTGCTCTTTCAGATTACCTGTGCACATATGCACATCCCATGCTAATATGCCTTCCCTCCCCCAGTGAAGAATGACTGCCTTAAGAATCACCCAAAGCAGGACTTGGAAATTTACTATAAGCACCTAAGATCTGGACAGATTGTCAATGTGATCTGGCTCGATAAAGCTCAAGGCAAAACGTTTCTCTTGGCAATGACTTTTCTACAGTTGGAAGGCCTATCAGTGCCTCAGACCTTGGTGCCATCTGTGCCTCCTTTCCCTCTTCTCCAAGCTACCCCTGGGCTGCCATCGACAGGTAGTCAGCTGGCCCCTGCTCACCTCCTCCATGATGTCCTCACACCAGCATTCCTGCTCCCACCTCTCTTTTGCTTTGCTCTTTACGTAACATCCAGCTGATTCCCTGATTCCGGACATCTTGCTTCCGAGGTTGGCATTCTGCTGTGTGCCCCAGTAATTGGCTCTCCTGCTCTGTCCCTCACTTTCTCAGTCCCCACGTTGCTGCTTGTCATCCGTGTCTCATAGACCTGATGTCCTAACCTTTTCTCACTGGAATTAGGGCCCCATATCTTCTACTGATACAGTGTTGTGCACAATGACTGGCCAACACACTGTACATTGTAAATATTGTTGAACGAATGAATGAATTGGAAGCATTCTCTTGCTTGACTTTAACTTTATATCTTGGGCTTAGTTGAGCCATGTTAAGACAATACTCATATTTCATGTGTCTTTCTTTTCCCCTTCATATCCCAGATTTCTTATTTTGGCTTTCTACACTAAGTTCTGTAGTAGACACTTTGCACATGTTATTTCTAATCTTCACAGCCATCTCGTAAGACAAGTATTACCATCTTCATTTCACATATGAGGAAACTGAGCATCCAAGAGGTTTGCTAATTTCTCCAAAGTCACTCAGTGAATCAGTGGTTGACCTCACTTCTCCATGGAACCACTCCCAGAATCACTGTCCATGGCTTAGTTCTTGAGGTGCCTGCACTTTCTTACTTTGCCCTTCCCTTGACTCTTATTTTATTCTGATTGAGCACCACTGTCTTTGCCTGAATCCCAGTTGAGACAGAAGGAGCGATGAGGGGAGGACAAATCTGAGAGGTCTTGCCAAGGTCTTGACATGAGAGATTGAGGCTGGGGACTGAAGGAGATAGAAGAGCCAAAGGTATCTCCACATCTTCAACCTGAGAGAGCAGAACAGCAGTGGTGTCACCAAAAGAAATGGGTAATTGGGAAGTCTTATTCCTGTAGGTTGTTAATCAGATGGTGGTTGGAGTTCCAGTGGCTCTTTCCTCCCTGGTTAACCGTGGCAATGCTATTAGTTTTTCTGAGTCTCAGTTTCCTCTTCTTTGCCCTGAGCATCATCTTACCTGACTCTCGTGTTTGTCATTGGTTTGCCTATCAAATGATGCAGTACATACGAACATGCTTTGTAAGGGGTAAAGCTGTACACACGTTAGCTGTCATCACTGTTGTCAGGTATGTTATTACTAAAGTCAGATAGTAAATGGAGACACCAGCTTCTTGAGTAAAATATGTCTATGCCTGGGGTCAACAGGCTGTGACCAAATCTGGCCTGCTGCCTGTTCTTATACAGCCCATTGGAATGTTTTCCAATTTTTTGTTTGGCTGAAAAAAATCAAAAGAAAAATATTTGTGACATAAAAAGTCACATGAAATTCAAATGTTGGTGTCCATACATAAAGTGTATTGGAACAGAGCCAAACCCACTTACTTATGTGCCACTGTTTATGGCTGCTTTCTCAGTGCAACAGCAGAGTTGAGTAGTTGTGACAGAGATTGTACAGCCTGCAGAGCCTAAAATATTGACTACTTTTAATAAGAGCTGAGTAGCCCTGGCCTGCCCAGTGCACATTCCTACCTTTGCTCTCTGACACTGATTTAAGTGCAGAATTCCCACTGAGCTTAAAAACTGAGAAAGATGAGAAATAAAGGTAAGGAGAAAAATGTGAATTCCCTGGCGGTCCACTGGTTAGGACTCTGCGCTTTCACTGCCAAGGGCCCAGGGGGTCAAAAAAAAAAATTTAAAAAAAAAAGGAGAAAATGTCAGGTTAGAAGTAAACTTGATATTCTGAAGGTGTTTTCCTCTCTCTTCTCCCAGACCTCCCCCCAAATAATAGAAAATACATTTAGCAAACAAAAATATTCTCTGTTCCTTTAATGATATGTGAGGGATATGTTTGTGCTCTTTTTTTTTGTATTTTTAAATGAATGAGAATAAAAATAAGACTATTGCTGTCATTGTGTTAATACTGTTGACACATTCACTGTATTTCATACAATAATACCTTCATTGTATCAAATTAACTTAATATATGAAATATAAGTAAGTTGCCAAATGAATTTAGCACAATGAACTATAAGTAAAAAGATGGCTATTTACATTTTCTTTTCTTATTTTCTGTAGTGAGAAGCTGGATGGAAAAACTAAAAGACAAGGTAAGAGAAGTATTTTCTTCCTTTGGATTTATCTTAGAGGGCATGGCTTTGTCAAGTAAAAGATCTTGAGAGTCATGGAGCTTTATTTCATTATTCTGATTATGGTAATCTATGCAAAGATACAGGGCCACTTCCAGGTGCCCAGCAAGAAAGGAGGTCTTCCCTTTAAGGTCTGTATAATACAAGGGATGCCTTATTCTTTGGAGTGCCATTCATACTTATGGAATGTAATTCCTGGTATGTACAACTGAGTAACACCCTTTACATATCAAGGTGGAGTTCCTTTTAGGGAATTGCAGGAGTGTAATCCCATTCTAGTGCGCATTTCATGTCCCAGTGCAAGGATCTTTTAAACCTGATCTTCCTATATGAGGAAGAAATACCTTGGATTTTGGAAGGCATTGATTTTTGTGACCCAAGGACATAAATTGATGGACTTGATTTAAGAATAAAACTTTGTGATGGAAAGAGCATCCTTAAACCATAGTGGGAGGTGGGATTAAAAACACCTGAACACCTAAGCACTCTCCTTAGGCCCACTTTTATGTAGTCTATCATAGTGCCACTGCTGAGTGATGAGCTGACCTATCTGGAATGGCCAACTATAGAGAAATATTTTCCTATCTTGCATTAATTCTGCCATCAACATTTGTGACTGACAATATTAACTTCCTTTCAGGTTTATATTTTTCATTTTCTTTTAATTTTCAATACTCTCTAAGGTTTCATTTTTGGTACCTTGTAATTTCAAACTGGAATTACTCATAAAAATATTGGTGGAATTCTGAACTTGCTGTAGTCTGTGTCAGATCCAATTACTATAAACCAGCTCAGATTTCACTGGGGGTTTAGTTAAATGGAAATCGTTTCAACTGCCAGATAGGAGTTAACTTCCAATTCGCCTGTCTTAGAATACACATCTGTTGATGGTATCTCATATCTTTTTTTATTATTTGAGGTCAATTTCCCCCATATTTGAATGATTAATATTTATTTTGCTACAGTTTAATGTTAAAGGATAAAAGAAAACATTCAACTGCAATTAAAATTGTATAATTATATTAATTCTTCTCACTATTATTTTTCTGCTTCTCAGTAAAATTTAGCATATATAGTTTTTGAGAATGAGATTATTTTATGTTCATATATATTTAAAGTGACGTTGAAGAATTTTAAGCCTGTTGACATCAGTGGAGGCCATTTTGGTATCTGTACTGGGTCCAGTTGTCTAAGGGAGGTGTAATCAGAGGACTTAGCAAGATTTGGGGTAAGAGAAGTGCAAAAGTTTAGAACTGAATATATTTACATTGATAGTGCTTCTTGTTATTTTTCAGGGGAAAATATAATGCAATGAAAAGTAAACAGGCTCTGGTTGTTTAATCTAGGAGTCCGTATATCATTGTTTCTATAGAAAATATCCTTCTGAATTACAAAAATGGACAAAAAATAGACTTAAGAAAACAAATGTTGGCATGTAGACTGTTTAGAAGTTGGCTGTTGCAAAGTTTCTTACCTGTATGTATATATAGCTTCACTACTCCATTTAGAAATCTGTGTAGCTTTGGAGAAAGGCTGTATTTTCTCTTCTTGTGGACCATTCCTTCTTGTCTCAAAGGTCTGGTACGCTCTCCCTGCTCCATTTCACCAAGAGAAATAATTTTATTTATGGCCTCAGTTTTCTGGACTATTTTGAAGTTTTTCCAGCCCTCTTTTCATTTTATTCTGTAGTATTTTTTCAGTTATGTCTTAGTTTTAAAAAATTGGAAGAAAAATAGTTGAAACTCCCACCGGGTTGACTTGCTTTATGCCTTGTCTACATTTTTTTTTTAATTTAACCATTTTTAAATTGTAGTTAATTTCCAATATTGTATTAGTTTCAGGTATACAGCAAAGTGATTCAGTTATACATATATATAGATTTCTATTCTTTTTCAGATTCTTTTCCCATATAGGTTATTATAGAATGTTGAGTAGAGTTCCTTGTGCTATACAGTAGGTTCTTGTTGATTATCTATTTTATATATAGTAGTGTGTATATGTTAATCCCAAACTCCTAATTTATCCTTCCCCCTCCCCCCGCTACCTCCTTTGGTAACTATAAATTTGTTTTCTATGTCTGTGAGTCTATTTCTGTTTTGTACATAAGTTCATTTTTATCATTTTTTTTAGATTCCACATATAAGTGATATCATATGTTATTTGTTTTTCTCTGACTTACTTCACTTAATATGATAATCTCTAGGTCCATCCATGTTGCTGTACTTGCCTTCATATTTTGATTTTTTCTTGGAGGGACTCAGTCTAATCAGTCCCCTCCCTCTGGGAGTGAAATATTATATACTTACTTGATACATACAATCATATGTGTACACACATATATGTATATATATATAAAATATATGTATACATATCTTCCTCTCTCTCTCCCTCCTTCCTTTCTCTTCCTCTCTTCCCCCTCTCCCTCCTTCTCTTCATATGTCTAGCTAGCTAGCGATCATCTATAAAAGTCTCGTGAGTCATTATCTTCAGAAACTCTTTGAGAGTGAAACTATTGCCATTTTGTTGACAGTCACAGAGTCCCTTAGAACTGAAAGCTAAACTACATATTTAACTGGCTCTTCAGTCAACCCAGAACATCTCAGTTTAGCTTCATTTAATTGGTCCTGATATTGGTTTCCCTGTTAGTTAGCTGGACTCTAGAAAGGGTGGTAGGTGTTCTAAAAAGTTCTGAATTATTCTCTTTGTTGTTATTGTTTAGTCTTCCTATATTAGTTAGGATTAAGATCAGCTATGAGTGACAGACAACCCCCAATGACAATGGCTTAACCAAGAGAGAACTTTGTTTGTCTCTCATTTGTGAGTCTGGAGGTAGCAATCAGGGGTTAGTGAGGAGCGACATTGAAGGCTCAGGCTCCTTCTGTTTGATGCTCCATGATTTGTGACCTTTATTCTCAAGGTCATCTCGTGGTCCTGGATGGCAATTAGGTCTGTACTCTAGCCAGAAGGAAGGAAGAAAAAGGGAGCCTAAGATATCCCTCCCCCTTTAAAAGGGAAGATAAAGACACTCTGCCATTCTTAAAGGGGGGAGGGTGGGTAAAGGCTCTGCTCCCCCCTTGAAGAGCATGCTCTGGAAGTTGCACGTGTCACTAATGTATCGTCTCCTTAGTGAGGCTTATCACATGGTCACATCCAGCTGCATAGAAGGCAGGGAGAAGTAATCGTTATTCTGTGCCCAGCCCAGATGGAAGGTTCTATTGCTCTAGAAGAAGGGGCGAATGGCTATTGAGGGACAGTCCCTATACTCATTCCATCATTAACCTTCTTCCTGTTTAAATGTCCAAGTTAGTGATGCTTGTTTGACAAATCCTTACCTGGCTACCTATTGATGTATTTTTTCAACATCTATATTTCTCAAAATTGAAGATGCATCAAAATTTTAGTTGTATAATACAGGCCAGCCCTGTTGTTATATCACCAAGATCGTTCTATTTCTTCTAGCTTTAGGAAATAATCCAGAAAATGGATGATCCAGCCTATACTCCATAACAGTGATTCTCATGTATAGTCTGCACCAGTAGCATTGCATGACCTGGGAGCTTGTTAGAAATACAAAATCTCAGGTCCCTCACTAGATCTACTGAATCAGAAACTCGGGAAAAGGGATCCAACAATCTGTGTTTTGACAAGTCTTGAAGGTGATTCTGATGCATGTTCAAGTTTGAGAACCACTGTTGAATAGACATCATAAGGGTACTGAATTCAGCAGACTTTAGGCAGTACAGTGTATCATATGGTTTTCTTATTGTTTTCTTGAAAACCAGTGTTTCTGAACAAATACAGTATCCTGAGAAGGAAGTATACCTTTCTCATAAATATAAAACAAAACAAACAAACCAAAACCAACCAACCAAAAAAAAAACAGCTATATCTAGTAAATTTTATCTTAACAATAAATTTTTTAATTTTCAAACTGTTTATTTGGAAATAATTTCAAATTTACAGAAAAGATACAAGAATAAGGATAGTACAAAGAATACCCCTGTTCCTTTTCTTCAGATGCACTTATTCTTCCTACGTTACCCCATTTCTATCTCTGCTCCTTTTTTCTGAGCCATTTGAGGGAAAGCCGCATACATCATGGTCCTTTTACACCAAATACTTCAGTGTGTATTTCCTATAAATAGGAATATTCTGTTAGCAAACCATAATACAGTTATCAGCTTGAGTACATTTAACATTGATATCATACTTTTATCTGTTCTGGCACCTGGATTTCAGTCTTTTGGTTAACAGACCCAAAATCTCCATTATAAATTCATTTTTCTCCTCCATTACAGGATCTAGTCTAGGGTCATGTAACACATTTAGTTGTCAGGATTCTTTAGTTTTCTTTAATGTGGACCACTTGCATAACCATCTTTTGTCTTTCATGACTCTTGATATTTTTTTAAGAATACAGTGCTTTCTACCAAACGTAAGGTAGATAGATAGTGGGAAGCAGCCGCAGAGCACAGGGAGATCAGCTCGGTGCTTTGTGACCGCCTGGAGGGGTGGGATGGGGAGGGTGGGAGGGAGGGAGATGCATGAGGGAAGGGATGTGGGAACAGATGTATATGTATGACTGATTCACTTTGTTATAAAGCAGAAACTAATTAAAAAAATAAATAAATAAACTTAAAAAAAAAAAAAAAGAATACAGTGCTTTAAAAAAATAGAATATTCAGTTTAGGTTTATTGGACATTTCCTCATGATTAGATTCAGGTTATGCATTCTCGGTTGGAATATGCACAGATGCAGTTGTGTTCTTCTCCGCAAGTTACGTGTGGAGGAATGTGCACGTCTAATAATTCTGGACAGAGAAAAGGTGCTAGGCAGAATTTATAATTTCATATGCACGTGTCTTACTTGTTTTCATTTCTACAGGAAACAAGTCATGGGCAATTCTAAAAACAGAGTTTATTTTCAATTAGTCAGTTATGTATAAGGGATGGTTAAATTATATTTGAAGAGGGTAGGTTGCTTTATTCCCATCTTGTAATTTACTTGTAATTTCAAAGCACAGGCAGATCACACACACACACACACACACACACACACGAGGGAATAAATAGAGGAGAGAGATTAATTGCATTTTTGTGAAGTCTACATGATTTAAAGCTCTAGAAACGAGAAGCCTCAATGTGTAAATAAGAAACATGCAAAGAGTGACACATTTTGTAGTATTCATATTTTTGGTGTGGGGTTGAGTTACATAGTGTGAGGAGACCCACTCAGAGGTTGATCAAGTTGAGCTTCCAAAAGTTCAAATATCATCCTTTGAATGTATAGCTCTGTAAAATCTAATCTACTGTGCTTAAAATTATCATACATCAAAAGATATGTATATTTCCATGCACTGGGAATTGTGATGTAAAAAGAAATTCATAGTTCTGGTGAGAGCAATGGAAAATTATAGACTTTTATAAGCCTTTCGTAGATCTAGAAGAAAGTTTGGGTTTCTGTAAAGCATATTAATTTGTTGGAAAATAACTGAGCTTTGTTTCTTGGGGAAAAACACTTAGTATGCTGAGGAACAATGCTATGTTCTCAAATTAATGGAAAAAATTCCACATTCTGCTCTAACTCAAGATTCTGGAAAACAAAACCAGTGAATGAGCTGGCTGTGTACAAGAGGATGCTGCAGTTTTGTAAGGGCTTGTCCCTTTGATTAATTCTAGAAATGTTGGGAAAGCATCATAGCCTGCTTACTTCAGCACTTGTTAGAAAACTTTTATTTTTTGTCCTTCTCTGTTTGGGGCTCATTCTGAAAGATACTGGAAATAGTTTTTGCTATATTAAAATTTTTAGAAATAGTCAAGTAAGTGAACAGACTCATGGTTTTTCCCCCATAAAATAATGTCTATCAAAAGTACTTATTACAGCACTTTTAAAATTGTTAACTGTTTATGTTTTTTTTCTGGGTAGGCTTCTAGAAGGGGCCATCGTGGAAGGTAAACCAGTGTCATGTTCCTCTATGAAAGGCTCTGGTTATTCATCCACCTCTATCCCTTAGGTGTCATATTGGCCAAGATGCAGGGAGCACCCTTAGGGTGATGGCCTTACCTTGAACTTGGGTTGGTCCTGAGCTACTTACTCAAGCCCAGGGATGTGTGGAGATCACGCTGCTCTCTTAGGACTGAAGTATCCATAGTAACACCTTGGGGATGTTGGAGACCCACATGCGTTTGAAACCTCCAGGCTCTTTTGGAAGTACCAGTGTTGTTAGCAGTGATCTTTGTGCCCCTCTCTGCCACTTTCTTTCTTTGGGGCTGGGGACACTCAGAATTCCCTCCCAACCTTCAACTTTGGCCTTGTCCACTGGGCAGATATTTTCTTTCATATAAATGAATCCATCCACATTATGCGCAACTGTCTCCTCATCCTTGTCTTTTTGGCCTGGACTCCAACACCTGACAACACCCTTTCCTTTGCAGGTCCTTCTCTTCCCTGCTGTCTCCAGAAACTCTCACTTCTCACTCGCGTACAAGCACATTCCTCTTTCCTTTCTTACTGTGACGCAGCTAAGATCGTGAGAGAGGACCTACCAAAGTCAAGGCCCTCCTTCTGCCCTCTAAGAAGCACAGTATTCCATTGGGCACCTCAACTCCCCCTGGAGCTTGACTCAGGCTGCTATTTCCAATTTATAGCATTTTAATAGTCCTGGCATTCTCAGAGGCTTACTTCATCCATCTTTAATACAAATTATATTTCTGTCACCAAAACCTGGTGTTGACAAATGTGCATAAGCAAGTGGCTGGTGGTGCCACTAGGTCTGGCTGATTGATTCAGTACTTCTTCTACATATTTGAAATATCCAAAAACAGTCACATCTCTCCCTCTGTTGCCTTCTGTCTAAAAAGTAACTTTATTCCAGGTGCTATTTTGTAACAAAGCAGACAGGAGATTTCAAGGTGTCTAAAACCTGCTGCCCTCCAGCAGAACTGAGAAACCCAGGGCAGCAGTCTGTTTAGCATCCTAATGTGTGTTTCTTTTCCTGTGCAGGCTGGCTATATGTCTGGGATGCTGGTGCCCGTAGGGGTTGGGATAGCTGGAGCCTTGTTCATCTTGGGAGCACTCTACAGCATTAAGGTTATGAATCGCCGAAGGAGAAATGGCTTCAAAAGGCATAAAAGAAAGGTATGGAATCAACAACAGCAAAACCTAATCAGTTTCCGAACATTCTTCGCTTTTCTAATTTGCTTAATAAAGCACACGGGGCTTAATGATGCATGAATGGTACTGATGTGCCCAGTGGTTCTGATTAGCTGCTGCAGCTGCTGCCTCGGCTTGGTTTGTTCACGTGTCTTTTAAAGGGGGCCTGTTCCTCAGCTTTGCTCTGCGGCAGAAGGAGTTTAATGCTTTTCCGTTTTCTTTCCCCAGCAGAGAGAATTCAACAGCATGCAAGATCGAGTAATGCTCTTAGCTGACAGCTCTGAAGATGAATTTTGAATTGGACTGGAATTTAATTGGAAGAGTCAACGATCTTATTATTTTATTTTTTATTTGAGGGCAAAAAAAAGAGAACAGCATTCTGCCATGCTGGGGTTGTCAGGCCATCTGTTTCATTATCTGCTGGGTAGTAGATTTTTCGTGTACTGAGCAGAAAAGGCATGCTGTGTATGAACTGTAATATGCAGTATTTGTTTTTATTCTGTAGTGAATTTTCCACAACCATGGGCTACAACTCGTAAATATGCAGCATACATGTTGTTCAGTAGGAGTTGCTAGGTTAGGTAAATATTTTGTATTTTTCGACATTGTCTTGTCCTTGGTTTGGATTACGTGTGCTGAAGTATAACAAGTATTGCTGCCAAGGCACACTTGACTCTGAAATAGAAATCTTAACAAAGAAGAACTTGTGATGACTGCTCTACCTACTTGAATCCCTAGGCTTGTGGGCCATGGCACATACTACATTTGCATCAAAACTAGCAGCAACTCAGAGTGAAATCTTTTTCATCAAGAAGATCTCTCAGCACATTAGGATATATATAGAATTGTTTGTACCTTACATTATGTACTTGTCTCCTGGTTTTTATTATTTTTCCCCTTCCCTTTATTCTTATTCTTGGCAAAGAAAAAATGCACTAGAAATAATGCATTAAATTGACTCTCGGTCTTAATGTAGCTTGCTTTCTTAAATAGTGTAATTGAGTCCAAAAGACCTATCAATAGATTCTTACATGTTTATCATTAAGAGATGTCCTTTTTGTGTATCATTCACTTTGTCCAGAAGAAATGAGGAAGAAATCAAGAGGAAAAGGAGGATAGATAATCTCCCAGAGCATTTATCTCTGCCATTTGGCTCTGTGCTTGTGTGGCTACCATTCTGAATTATTCAAAATGTTGCTTTTCTGCATCTGTGGTCTTGGCCATGCAATGATTGGGCTGCCACTGGTCCTCGTTTGGCTTTGTTAGAAAAACACTTTCTGTGAAAGGAGTAGACTTGGGGGCTAGAGTCCTGGCACATGACGGAACTTATGAAAAACCAGCCTGTCTCAGGGCATCTCACTTTGGGTGATGCTGGACTGTGTTAGATCATTTCTCATTTCCCTTGGAATGTAATTTCTTGCCCTGTCTTTTGCATCTAGGTATTTGGGACTTTCAGGAGGTAGAGTTTTTGGGTAAAGACTTGGCTCGTGGAAGAATAAAAGTTAGTAATAATACTGTCCATGGTGCTTTACACTATGGAGAACTTGTTCCCATTTATTGGAACCTGCTCTGCTGTGTTCAAGGCAAGCTGCACAGTTATTTCTAATAGCCACTGTGTGACGTAGGAGGTATGTTTTTATTCTCCCATTTGACTGAAGACAGAGCTGAAGCAGAGAAGTGAAATGATTATCCAAAATTATACCCAGGAAGAATGAGGACTAGAACCCATGGACTCAAAACCACGCACCCCTATCTTCAGCTCAATGCCCTTTCCACATACTTTGGAGGAACCAGTATTCAGAGTCTTTCTTTAAAACCAGGGTTCTAAGGAAATAGCTTCTTGGTCCAGGAACATGTCATACAAGTTTCTGTCTTTGGTAAATGAACAATGTCTTACTAATTTCTCTCTTATGCACACAAATCCTTTTCCTTTCCCACATCAGCTGTTTCCTTATAATCACATAAATTTAAGTATCACCTCTAGGGAACTAATAGAGAACTCTTTCTTGAATTCATTCTTGAAGGATAGCTGGCTTACAGTAATGTTTTCATCAAATAATTTTAATTCTTTTTGCCAAGAGATATAAGCAAATGGGTGAAATTGATCAAGAGAAATGAAAAGCTCTGTACAGTCAAATAGACATTAGCAATCGACACACAAGCTCAGAGTCAGGTTTTAAAAACAGAACTCAGAATCATGACTCTCCAGAAATGTGTAATTTCATGAGTAGAGACATCCTGATACTGCATAGGGTACGTTTGCCCTTTCCAAGAGCAGCCTCTTGCTGTAAGTGTTTCTAAGTTTAGGAGGAGGTGAGCACAATGTAGCATTACTGCCTTTGTGTTCTTGACAAGCTGTTTGTAGGGAAAACACAATAGGCCGCTTCATGCTGCATCATGTGGATGATACTGATGGCCACTAACACCTCGGGCTGCTCTTAGTCTGTAGTTTTAACTAGACCATGGTTAATAGGTTGAACCTTCAAACTATAGTATAATAAAGTCACCGATGACAGACATAGTCAACTCTATTCTAACAACTAACCTTAAATATTTAAGCTGGCGGTGCTGATAGCTGCATCTTCAATTGCTAACACCTTCCGCTCTGAACTGAATGGATCCCATCAGAACGGCAGGTGTCCCACTGCAGGGGCAGGGTCTGTGTCTTATTCTCAGGGGGGTAGGCAGTAGTTCCCAAACTCTGTGGCCCCAAAGCATTGCCTGGGATACTTGTTAGCATACATATTCCAAGGCCCCTTCTCAGACCCACAGAATCAGAATCTCCAGGGCAGGAGCTTGGGATTCTCCTGTCCAGGCAAGTTTGAGAACACAGCTAGGAGAGCTCTATGCAGAGAACAGCTTTTCCTTATTTAGGGAGACAGGGAGAGCAGGCCCCTGGGGAGAGACCCTTTTCCTAGTCAGCTATCCAATCAATCACAGCTGCCATAGTGGAGAAAGGAAAACAAGATTAAAGAGAGAATGGCAGAAGCTTCTAGAGAAAGGGTGGAATGCTGGGACAGCTAGAGAAGGATTCCTCTTGTGCCCCTGATGTCTTTCTCTAATCAGAAGACAGTACCTTTCTTTTAAGCCTCTTCAGTTTTTCCCCTCCTGTAAGTTGCTTCCTTCAGTAGCTGCTAGCTTAATTTATATGCAGTATTTGGAGTTAATTAGTATCCCAGGGAAACAGATTCCCTTAGCAGTGCTTTAGCCTTGGCTTCAGCTCATAAACTGCCTCAGATGCAGTCTTGCAGAAACATTTTCTTAAAGTACCTGTATCTCTTACACGGGTCAAAAATATGGGGAAATTTTTTAAAGCACAGTTTTAGAACATATTGAAAGTAGTTTTAGCACGGTCAATCAAAGCTGGTTCTTTTTTAAAAAAAATTATTTTGTTGTGGTAAAAGTCACATAATATAAAACATGCTATTTTAACCCTATTTAACTGTACAGTTCAGTGGCACTAAGTACATTCACATTGTTGTGCAACTCTCACCATCATCTATCTCCTGAATTTTTCACCTTCCTAAACTGAAACTCTGGTTATTTCATTATTTTTTTTTTTTTTAAAAAAGGCTAAGGCTTCAAAGTCAAAATGTCATAGAGAGATGCCGGGTGCTTCTCTCCATGAAGATATCTTCTTCACGTGGAGCCCAAATGAAACCCCTTAGTGAGGTCACATCCACGAGTTGGGGGAGAAGCATCAAATCATCCACAGGCATCGTGATTTCTGTGGCTATAAATAATAATGTTTCTACCAGATGCCAAAAAGCAGCTTTTGGGAACAAGATATATTATTTGGCACAAGGTTTCAGCTCTGTGGCCTTTTGGCAAGATAGGCTTTGTTCTGACTGCAAGGAAATCTGAAAATGTAGGTTTAAAACTGAAGGAAAAAAATCTCAGGAATTCCCCGGGGGTCCAGTGGTTAGGACTCTGCTCTTCCACTGCTGGGGGCATGAGTTTTATCCCTAGATGGGGACCTAAGATCCCATAAGCTGTGCGGCACGGCCAAAAAAAAGAAACCAAACCACTCTGCTTTTTAGGGTATGTGAAGGTACAGTTACAAGTGAATAACTATGGGAAGAAGAAGATGGAAGAAAAATCATAATACAAAGCAGATATAAAAATGGCACAAAACATTAGAAAGTGCTAGAGGAGGCTGAAGTTCTGAATGCACCGTTGCTTGGAAAAATGATAAAGACAAGTGAGGAGAAGAACGCAAATGAGGTAGACCATTAGCAGGGGAAAGGGCCATAAATCTACATGAATCTATAGGTCTCCATCCTCTACATGCCCTAGGTTGAGCGGACATGGATGGGAGGGAATTGAAATCCAAGATCAGAGAGATGAAAGGAGCTTGGTTACTTTAAATAAGCTTAAGCTCAGTTAAGTATCTTTCTTAATTATGCAAAGTTTGAATGGCTGAATATGAATTTCTAGGAATAGGAAATAATTTGAAAACAAAATAATAGTGTTGACTTTTACTAAAAGCCCCTTATTTGTACACTTAGCACCTCCCATAACATACATACCTCTTTTGGGGAGGCAGCCATTAGACTGATAAGCTGGGGATGGACCGAGGAGAGACATCTAATTATTTGCTTTGATAATTATCAACTTTGGCAGTCAGCATAGCTGGAGACATAATTCTGTGGCTTAAATTCTACATGCGGAAAGAATCATTGGCATTTATTGTGTAAGCCACTGTTAGCTGTATAAATGCATTGGCATTATCCTATTTTGGGTATCTAACTCCCTATATTAATTAGCTCAACTTTCTATTATGTGTATGTAGGATAAGAGAGGAAGGGAGGAAGGAAGAAAGAAGAAAGGAAGGAAGAAAGAAGAAAGGAAGGAAGAAAGAAAGTTCCCCAGTCAACAGCAGCAAAAGAACAAAGAAACAACTCACATACTCCTGGCATTTCTGAGGCCCTGTAGATATCCTGGAGTCCAGTGTCCCACCTTCCAGAGAGACGGACCCTGTGTTATCCCAGCAGATGCAGCCTGAGAAAAATAACCTACAAGTCTGCAAAAAATGTGTAGGCAGCTTTAACTTTCTACAAAATGTGTGTACATATGTGGTCATTCTTTGTAACTTTTAATAGTAGGTTCCAAGGAAAGAACTTCGAATTTAATAAAACTTAATTAAACATTTGGGAAAACCCTCCAAATCCCTTTAGGTGATTACGTTACTTTGGGTGTGCCCCAGATATGGTTATTATCTAGGATCTGACTGACTCCCTTGCCTTGTAAAGACTAACATGAGAGTTTCTTATTCTTTGAAATGAAGACCAAAACTCAGGATCTTGTTTGTCTCTCTCTCTCTCTCTTTTTTTTTTTTTTTTTTTGCGGTATGTGGGCCTCTCACTGTTGTGGCCTCTCCCGTTGCGGAGCACAGGCTCCGGACACGCAGGTTCAGCGGCCATGGCTCACGGGCCCAGCCGCTCCGTGACATGTGGGATCCTCCCAGGCACGAACCCGCGTCCCCTGCATCGGCAGGAGGACTCTCAACCACTGCGCCACCAGGGAAGCCCCTCTCTTTTTTTCAGGAAATGAAATCATTTATTATTCATAAGAACTAATTTTATACACTTATGGAACTGCTTTCTAATATTTTTTTCCAGTTTTACTGACATATAGTTGACATACAGCTCTGTATATGTTTAAGGTGTACAGTATAATGACTTGACATACATATACTGCAAAATGATTACCCCAAGTTTGGTTAACGTCCATTTCCTCATATAGTTACAAAATTTTTTTTTCCTTGGGATGAGAAATTTTGGGATCTACTCTCAGCAACTTTCACATATATACCACACAGCAGGGTTAACTATAGTTATATTATACAATACATCTCCAGTATTTATTTATCTTATAACTGAAGTTTGTACCTTTCCACCACCTTTATCCAATTCCCCACCCGCCCCTGCCCTGCTCCCCTAGGATCTTGTTTTTCTTGAAAACAAAACCAAGAAGCTTCTCTCAAGGCTGGACCATGTGAAGATGATGTTGGGATTTGGATATGCAGCCTGAAGAATCTCATGAACAATGCAGGTTCCATGTCCCTTGCTGAGTGTTTCTGTGACTTTTGACAGTTGTCATGGATGATCATCAAGTAGTATATCTTCTTTAGCATAGGAAAAATAAAGCAAGTTTTTCATGGTTGCCATATTAACACAAGGCTCGGTTCTGGAGGGCTCAAGGCAACAATGTAGAATTGAGGAAATGCAGAAAAGCATAAGAAGAAAATAATTATCACTTCAGTCTCACCACTAGAGATAACCATTGTTAACATTTTAGTCTATATTTTTCCAATATTTTTTATATGTAGTTATGTTATATAGACATGCTTTTATTTTTATAATTTACATGCTATCTTGTTGCCTCCCTATAGCTACAATTTCTCACGGTTGTTCTAAAAGGACTAAAGACAAAGAAAAGAGCTCGTGAAAATCCTCCAGCTGTATTTGAAGGAACAAGCTGTTTCTTTTTCTCATTAACATTTATTTGGCATGTCATTGTCAATGACTGCCCAGTTACCTCAAGACACTTCCATATGATATAAATGAAAACATCGTTGAAAGAAGAAAAATCTCCATAAACAAATGGTGGTGGGCAAATGTCATATTCTTGTGCCCAGAGGGATTAGAGAAGGCTTTTCTCTCTTTGCCTTTGCCACTGAAGCAGAATTGTAAGCTTTTATAATTAGACAGTAAGACTGTGAGTGTAGATAATACGTAGTATTGTGAGAAATATTGGGAAAAATATTGATTAAACTTATTGATTTAAGTTTGATTTGATTGATTCAATCAAGTTCAATCAAGTTCAATCAAGTTCATTGATTTAAGTGAATCACACTTATTGATTAAAGGCTCATTCAGGTCAAGTCTTTTGAATTTAATTAGTATTTTTATGTCAATTATTATTATAGTGGAAATTGTTTCCTTGGGTTTCTCAAAGTGTGTGTGTGTGTGTGTATGTGTGTGTGTGTGTGTGTGTGAGAGAGAGAGAGAGAGAGAGAGAGAGAGAGGGAGGGAGAGAGAGGAGGGAGGGAGCTCTAAGTGAGCATATCATTATGTCTAAACTGGGACACATGAGACTGAAAGGGGAACTATTAATAGTTATCATGGGACAACAGACATGAACTGGGCTGGTCCTGGGCAAACTGGGACCTAAGGACATCCTGGAGAGAGTGTATCAGACACCTGTGGTACCACTCCAAATCCCAGCTCTTATTCCAGCCACTGCAGCAGCATCAGTTCTGCAGAGATGTCCACCAGTGTGAGCAGGTACAACCTGCCAGCACCTCAGGTTTGCTCTGATGTCATGGAATGGATTACTCTGGGGTCTTGCTTGGCATTCACACATGTACAGCCTGGAAATGCAGGAGGGCTAACCTGGTAGGTCTTAACCAATGGGGATGGAAGCCAATGGATAATGCTCTCACCATTTGTTGTTCATGTGGCAGGTTCTCAGGTTCATTTCATGAAACTCCTCAGAATGTTCCTTAGGATCCCCCGTTATCCATTGCAGTGCACCTTGAAAACTCATCCTTGTATTGGTTTTCTTCCTTCCCTGTTTCACTCGATCTGCACACAATACTTTGTCTCAGGCTCTTTCGGGGAACCCAGGCTGCCATAGTTGGGACAGGAATTTTGAAGCGGGCTCACTGGTCGGAGGTAATAAGGACCCCATTGTTGGTGGGAGGTGGAGTGGTGATACCTGGCCAGCAGCATCTCAATTATTAAGACCCATGGTGGATTGGGATGGGGTGAAGGCAGAGGCAAAGTATTGGGTTGTGTGGTAGTTGTGGTCCTTAAGCAGTATGGGAGCTCTGGTAACTTTAAGAATTGAGGTGGCTGGGATTTTAGACTACTTTGGAAGCTTTAGAAGAAGAAAATGACAGGCTCAGGTCAGTCCATTATCAACACAGGGAATGTTGTGAAAGATTAAGAGATGCCTCTATGGGAGTGTTTCAGGAGTCTCACCTGTGTATTGTGCTGAAATTCTGATACTCAAGGTCACCCTCCAAGCAAGCAACCTAGACCCACCAAGATGCTGGCCAAGGGTGAGAGAAGTCTGAATGGGTGATGGAGGGGGAAGATGAAGAAGATTATTATGGTCTTGGGATCAGCTGCAACAGCAGCAATGTTTTTGCAGAGATTGTGGCTGGCAGCCAGCTTGAAGGGGACTATCTATGACACAGGGAATATAAAAGGAGTGGGGCACAACAAAGTGCAAGAAATGGATGGCATCAGACACCTCCTGGGCAATGCTCCAAATCCTTTTGCTCATGCCACTACTGTGGTCACCAGTTCTGTGCAGGCTTCAGGCAGCTTTGTGTGGGTGCAGCCTGACAGAGACCAGCCTCGTGCTGTGAGCCTCTCATTTATCTCATACCAGAGTGTCCTGACACCACACCATGGGAACCAGATCAGTGCTCAGGCATGTGCAACTCACAGGTAGGGAGTTGACATGTGTGAGGCCACCCTTGGCCAGTCGAATGGGGCTGGATGGAAAAATGCTTTCCTTTTCCTCTCACAGGCAGACAGTTTGGAGTTGCAATTTATAAGTATCCTCAGAAATCTGGTGAGAGTGGGAGCTAGTCACCCATAACAGTGGCCAACCTGATGATGCATCCTGGCTAATCCTTTCCATCCTTCCCTCTTCTATCCTCCACCTATACTCCTGTTCCCTGAGATCACATTTTCAAACTAACTACTTCATCGAGGCCTTTGTCTCAGTTTCTGTTTTGGGGAAAATCCAGACTAAGACAGTGAGAGAGAGGGACTTCCCTGATGGCCCAGTAGTTAAGAATCTGCCTGCCAATGCAGGAGACACGGGTTCGAGCCCTGGTCCAGGAAGATCCCACATGCCGCGGAGCAACTAAGCAACTAAGACCGTGTGCCACAACTACTGAGCCTGCATGCCACAATTACTGAAGCCCATGCGCCCTAGAGCCCATGCTCCACAACAAGAGAAGCCACCACAATGAGAAGTCTGTGACCACAATGAAGAGTAGCCCCCGCTCACCACAACTAGAGAAAGCCTGCATGCAGCAACAAAGACCTAAAGCAGCCAAAAATAATTAATTAATTAATTAATTAAATTTATTTAAAAAAAGACAGTGAGAGAGAGAGTAGATGAGTTGGGGGTACAAAGCAAGAAAACACACTGTGATCTGGTATTAAACTGCAGGAGTATTTCAGGACATCAGAACCCAATTTAGTATTATGATATCTCTAATAATGAAGATGACATATTTAGGCCACATGCATCCTTGTCAGAAACTCTGTAACCAGAGGATATAGTGATTTTAGAGCTGGAAGAGTCCTTGAATCTCATTTTTAGCTTAACTCCTTTATTTTAAAGAAAAGGAAGTTTAGGCTGTGGGTATATTCCAGTACATCTGATAAAGGGGATTTTACAGTATGTCAAACCATCCAGTACTAACCAAAATAATGATGAATATTCCCCAAAGTGTAAAATTATGTACCTAAGAGTCTTGAAGACAAAGGAACAGTAAAAACAGGGTCAGGATAAGCTTCATTGAAGGCCATGTTCAAAAAGTACAGAAGGCGGGGATATTTGAGAGAGATCAAACCTTTCCAGTAGAGAGAGCTCCCTTGGACTTGTTAAAGTTTTGGCCGTGAAAGAAGGGAACTAATGCATTCTGCATGCCAAGTGTTTGACATAGTCATGTGAGTTGGGCATTATTATCTCCATTTTATAGAGCAGGAAGCTGAGGCTCAGAGAGGTTAAGTGACTTTGTAAGATGAGTTGTATACTTTGCTTGTATTCTTTCCATTCATATCTCCTCTGACAGAGCACAGACCCAGTTTCCTCTGTCCTCAGCTGTTCTAGAGTTTATAGGCAGCCTTGTGAGGGCTCTAAGCAGAGTCCATCAGAGGTAGGAAGAGACCACTGATTATTTCTTTTGGTCTCTACACCCCAAAGCGCCTATGAAAGGAATAATTCAATTTTACATTCAAGGCCAATTTAACATGCCTAGTCTACCTTTTTCTTCCCATTCCCAGCTAAAGCTTTTTACTAGATTGCTGGTGATAACTTGAGAATAATTTCATTGGAATGGAAAGGATAGTTCCTACCTAGAGTAAAATGCAAGTTTTTGGCAGGCAAGGTAGTTGTATGAGTCAAAGTCAATGAATATATTTTTACCAATAGTGGCAAATTTAAAAAAAATAGCATTCTTAGTGCTTTTGATATGGGATTCATTCATCCATGAATGAATGAAATACATTTTCATTCATTCATTCAAAAATGAAATACATGGGCTTCCCTGGTGGCACAGTGGTTAAGAGTCTGCCTGCCGATGCAGGGGACACAGGTTTGTGCCCCGGTCCAGGAAGATCCCATGTGCCGCGGAGTGGCTGGGCCCATGAGCCATGGCCGCTGAGCCTGCGCGTCCGGAGCCTGTGCTCCGCAATGGGAGAGGCCACAACAGCGAGAGGCCTGCGTACCGCAAAAAAAAAAAAAAAAGAAAAAAAAGAAATACACTTTCACTTTTTTTGAGTGCCTAGAACTGTGCTGTTTACTATGCTCAGGAGGAGCCACACATGGCTATTTAAATTTAAATTAATAAAACTTAAATTAAATATTAAAATTCAGTTTTTCAGGCATACTAGCCTTATTCAAGTGCCCAAGTAGCCACATGTATCTAGTGGCTACCGTATTGGCCAGAGTGGATGTAGATCATTTCCATCATCACAGAATGTTCTATTGGACAGTTCTGGCCATGCTGGGCACAGTAATATAAGTTCTGGGGATACAGCAAATTGAATAGATATGGTCCCCTACTTCATGAGCTCCCACTTTAGGGAAGAGAGAGATTAAAATAGGCAAATAAAATAATAATATATGGTAATAATGCCCTTATTTTGTAGAGTGCTGTCACCTGAGAGATGTGAAGAAGCCACTGGGAAGAGCAATCAAGGCAGAGGGAAGAGGTGCAAACATCTTAAGAACTTCGCCTGTTTCAGGGAAGGGGCGTAAAGAGAGTGTGAGGGCTTTGGACGTCTGGCAAGAAAACTGGCCATCAAATGATATCACACAAGGGTGTTTGTGAGAGAAGAGTGTCATAACAATATTTGAGAGCAATAGTTTATTTTTTTATTTTTTAAAAAGTTAAAAAATTTTAAATTGAACTATAGTTGATTTACAATGTTAATTACTGCTGTACAGCAAAGTGATTCAGTTATATATATATATATATACACACATGCTTTTTTAAATATTCTTTTTCATTATGGTTTATCATAGGATATTGAATATAGTTCTCTGTGCTCTACAGTAGGACCTTGTTGTTTATCTATTCCATATATAAAAGCTTACATCTGCTAACTCCAACCTACCACTCCACCCCTCCACCAACGCCCTCCCCCTTGGCAACCACCAGTCGAGAACAATAGTTCTTTTTTTTTTATAATTGACAGATAACATTGTGTTAGTTTTAGCTGTACAACGTAATGGTTTGCAATATGTACATATTGTAAAATGATCACCACAGTAAGTTTGGTTAATAACCATCACCACACATAGTTACAATTTTTTCTTGTGATAAGAACTTTTCAGATCTACTCTCTTAGCAACTTTCAAGTACACAATGTAGTATTGTTAAGTCTAGTCAGTACAAGCTATCGGCAGGACTTATAACTGGAAGTTAGGTAAAAATAGTTCTTAATCTATGCTTGAGAATCACCTGAGGGCTTCTTAAATCACAGACAGCTGAGTCCCACCCCCTGAGTTTCAGATTCAGTAGGTCTGCTGGGGCCTGAGCCTTTGCCCTTCTAACAAGTTCCCAGGTGATGCTGATTCTGTTGGTCTGGGGCCTGCAGTCTGAGACTCACTGATTTAGTAGATGAAGACGTGAAAGCTCAGAAAGATGGCGTGGCTAGCCTGAGTCCCCCAGCCAGTGGGTGACCAGAGAGAAAAGGCAGCGGAGGGAAGAGAGAAGAGGGCGAGAGAGTGGAAACTTTGAGATAGTTCTCAAACACACGTCTTGTTTGCTTGCAGTGGGAGGGGACAGACAGAAGCTGCACTCAGCAATGTTGACATGGTTCTGACGACAGGCAAGCCGGAGCTCACCTTGGCGCACTTTATAAGGATATTTCTTTCAATATGGCGCATTTCAAAGGAACTTCTTTTCCTCCAGATTTATTAATCAAGAACACGATGCTGAGGTAAGTAGATGCTTGACTCAGCTGATTTTAGACCTCTCCATGTTTCTTTAAAATTATTGTATAGAAAATGCCAACCGCTATTTCATGCCTAAGGCACATGCCTTAGAAGTGGTCATGGATCAGTTTCAGATACTGTAAAGTATTCCATCACTTTCAAACATGACTGTTCCCCTCTCCCCCGACCCTCTTCCTGACTAGAAGACAAGGCCATTAACTGTAAAGGCCACAGGCTTGGGAGAAAAACATCACAATAACAACACTTCATATTTGAATAGCTACCTGGAGTCTAGCATTGTGCTTCTAAACTTGGCTGGACGTTGGAGCTTTTAGAGCTAACCCGCCCCAGCCCTATCCTCGGAGGTTCTGCTTTAATTGGTCTGGGTTAGATGCTGTCCACCAGTATCTTTAATACTTTCTTGAAGATTCTACAGTGCATCCAGGGCTAGAAATCTGTGGTCCAGAAAAATGCTTTTACATCTGCTTTTACATCAGATGGTAGAAAGTTGATTTAACACAAGAGTTCTCAAACTTGAGCCTGTATCAGAATCACCGGGGGACTTCTTAAAGCATAGGGGCACCACCCCCAGAGTTTCTCATTCAGTAGGTCTGGGTGGGGTCTGAGTATTTGCATGTCTAACAGGTTTCCAGGTGATGCTGCTGGTCTAGGAGCCTCACTCTGAGGACCACTGCTTTAGTAGATGGTTCTCAAATTTAGTAGGAATGAAAGCTCAGAAACATGACATCACTGGCCTGATTACACTCAGTTAGTGGAAAAGAGAGGCTCCCAAAAAGTCTTTAGGCTGAATTCTGAGCTCTTTACCTCCTACGGTGCTTTGTGCCTTTAGATGTTTCACAATTGACTCTCGTTGCTGGAAGTGAAACCATATGTATCTTTCCCCCAGACTTCTTGTCTGCACAGTGCAGGTGAGGCAGCTTCTAGCTGCATTATGGAGGTGACCATCTACCTTGATGTGTGACACAGTGACTATTGAGTTAGCAGCTGTTCCCAGAATTTTTCTTATGCAGGGAGAGAGAGCTTTGTTAAAGGAAATGCGTTGAAAATCTACTCTCTGTTGAAGCGGGTGCAGGAGCCAAAGCAGCAAAGAAGAAAATCAAACTGCCCTGCTTTTTATTCTTGAAAAGACGAGTAAAAAGCAGTGAGAAGAGGGCAAGACAGTAGACAGTTGGGTTTCGTGTGGGGAGAAGCAGCCAGTGACAAATCCATGGCGGGAGAGTGTCCAAAGCTCTTTTAAAGACAAGGATGTTTAACGCTTAGTTGCAGTTGTTTGTTACTTCAGTGGGAAGTCTATTAAATATACACATGCCTTTTGAAGTGTTTGTGAAAATCAAACCCACGACTAAGTTTGCTACCGAAATCTCGGACCCTGTACAATGGCACCAAACCAAAATCACGGAGACAAGAGTGGCTTTATCTCTTTGACAAGCAAAGGAGGCCACAGCAGGCTAGTGCCCTCAAGACTGTGTCCTTCCTGAAAGGGTTCAGTGAGTAAAACTTATAGTGTTACAAGCTCAAAACAGGGTTCTTGATGAGGTTCGGGGCAGGGGTGGGGTCTACATTCTTCTCTGCTCCTGGAACATTTCCAAACCATCAAGGCTGGTGTCAGGAGTTCCAGAGATGGGCTCTGGTGGTCTCCGGGGTTATCGTACTGTGATCTTCTCTGTGGAATGAACAGTGCTTACAAAGAAAAGGAGTGTTAGGGAGTGATTCAAAGGGGAAAAACACCAGGTGCCTGACATAGCTTTAACTAACAAGTGATTTACTTTAAGCAATAAGGTGCAAAGGAATCATTAATGAAAGAAAAGAAAAACACATGGAATGAAGACGTGCAAGTGAAGCACAAGGGGATGGAGACCTAGCTGGTCTGGCCAGTTTTAGCTCTAGCAACTTTCATGTTTAGGTTAGCGTGACCCAGAACACCAACTGGGCTCTATGATGGAGTGTGGAGGCATAAAGTGAGTTATTTCAGCTGCAGGCAGAGTTCAGAGCAAGGGAGACAATGGGACTCACCAGAGCCTTGGAGGTGATTTGGACTTGACTTCCACAGGGCGTGGAATAAGGGGAGGACCGCAGAGGGGCAGGTGGTATGCTGTAACTCATCCGGATCCCACAGGGGTGATCGAGTTTGGCTAGTGGCTGGGTGACACGTGGGAGGATGGGCCTGGTCTGGGTGAGAGAAAGGCTTCCCCTGTTAAGTTCTTAGGCCTCTGGACAGGTCATTCTCAGTGGCCCTGACCATTCTGAGAAATTGGGGTGACCTTGATAGTCTGGGGAGAAAGCAAGGCCCAGTACATAGCTCTGACTATGAACCATATTTGTCTAAATGGCAGCATCTGGCAAAGGACAAAGGATTTGAAATCAGGATCTGGACTCTCTTTCTCCTGTCATTGGTAACCTTATTTGGTGCTTTAACCAATGTAGATAGTGATTTACCACGTGGGTTCTGGAGTCAGACTGCCAGGATTCCTAATCCCAGCTTTACCATATTGAGCTGTGCTAACTTGAGCAAGAAATTCAGTGCCTGCCTCAGCTAGGGTCCTGGCAGGAAGGAGCTGGTACACTCAAAGAACTGAACTGAAGAGAGTTTAACAAAGAGAGCCACCCTCCCCTCTGCCCCTCCACCAACCCCAGGTTGAGGAAGGTTCAGGTAACCAGGGATGGATGGTGAAGCCCCCAGGGGCTAACAGCAGGGGGAACCATGGTCAACTTCCTGCCAGAAGGGAGAAGAGGAAGGAACAGAGTTACCTGAACCGGGGGATGGGGGCCATAGTAGGGTGGGGCCCACAGTACCGGACCAGAGCTGTGGCCCAGGGGCCACTGTCAAAGCTAGTCCAGCAGGAATGAGGAGGGGGGATAAATGCCCATACCTCCCTTCTGCTGGTTTTCTGTCTCAATTCAGTGCCTGCCATTGGTCCAACTCAACTGGAACCACAGGGGGAAAAGGCCCTGTTGATGCAGTCACAGAGGCCAGACAAATCAGTGCAGAGCAGGGAGCAGAACAGGCATGGAGAGTCAAACAGTATTACTGGTTCAGCTTCAGTAAGCCTTAATGTTCTCATCTGTAGAATGGGGATGCTAATAGTAAGGGCACTTACCTCACAGGGTCATTGTAAATATTACATGAGATGGTACACGTAGGGCTTGTGTTACTGAACACAAATTCATGTGCCTGGTGCACATGAGGCCAAAAAATACTGAAACGTTGGAGTTTGGAGCAGAGAAAGGCTTATTACAGGGCCATGCAAGGAGAACGGGTGGCTCATGCCCCCCCAAAACCCCAAACTCTTCGAAGGGTTTCAGCAAAGCATTTTTAAAGACGAGGTGAGGGAAGGAGGTCGCAGGGTATGTGATCAGCACGTGCACAATTCTCTGATTGGCTGGTGTTGAGGTAACAGGGTGGTTCATGTTATCCATCCTTAGGCCCCAGAAGGTCCGGGGGCTACATGCTTATGATCATCAAGTAGTTAATTTCTTCCATTTGGTGGTGTTTTTTTAGCATCTGAAAAACTCAGGAAATATGCATGAGATACTCTTATCTATGTACTTCAGAGAGGAGCTACAGCAGAGGATACGGGGGTGGGATCTGTCCCAGGAAGGTCCCATAAGGTCCTGCTTGGTTAAACTCGGAGCATGGTGTCTGGCCCACAGCACACGCTCCATTGTTGTTAGCTATTGTTATTATTCCATTCAAGGTAACCACTTAGGGCTTCCCTGGTGACGCAGTGGTTGAGAGTCCGCCTGCCGATGCAGGGGACACGGGTTTGTGCCCCGGTCCGGGAAGATCCCACCTGCCGCAGAGCAGCTGGGCCCGTGAGCCATGGCCGCTGAGCCTGTGTGTCCGGAGCCTGTGCTCCGCAATGGGAGAGGCCACAACAGTGAGAAGCCCGCGTACCGCAAAAAAAAAAAAAAAAGGTAACCACTTAGGCTGCAAGGAAGGGACACTGCTTTTGGGACTGTAATCCTCATTCCAAAAGGCTCCACCCTCTAGGTCAAGAAGGCTCCTGGTTGCAGAATAATCTAGGTAGGCTTCTGTCGGAGAACAGGTAGCCGCTCAGTCACCGTTGGTGAGTAATGCGCTGAGTCGGAGGAGTGGTAGCAGCCCTCTCGTCTTCCTCACCCTTCTTTCAGCCTTGCTGACATTCAGTACGTCAAGCTAGATGAAGGCTTAGCCTGTCTGGTGGAGTTGACCAGCTTTATTTATAGACTCGAGCTCTCTGGGGTGAGCAGTCCCAGGGGTGGGGATAGACAGTCACTTTCCTTCCCCAAGGAAGGATGAAGTGGTGTGTCCATGGAGAGTCTGGGACTGGCCAAAACTGCAGGTTCAGGTGACTGTGGCTTGGGGCTGCCCAGCACGTTTGTCTTATGGACAAACATAAGACAAACTGCGGGTCTGTGGAATCTTCCTCCACCCCCGCCACCAGCAGACCCAGAACCTCGCCCGTCCACTCACAATGCCTTATTCTTTTGGTCCTGAACTGATTCAGGGACCCAGAGATGACAGTTTCCAAGTTTTTTTTTTAATATTTATTTATTTAGGCTGCACTGGGTCTTAGTTGCAGCATGCGGGCTCTTAGTTGTGGCATGCATGTGGGATCTAGCTCCCCAACCAGGGATCGAACCCAGGCCCCCTGCATTGGGAGCATGGATTCTTACCCACTAGACCACCAGAGAAGTTCTAACAGTTTTCTCTTTAAAGAAAGGATATGTACAGCAATCATCTCTTGGTTCCTTTCAGATTTAGAATAAACAACTAAAAAAGAAGGCTTTAAACATGCCGGTGATTGACCGCAGGTCATTTATTTCCCTCAAGGCATATAAGTATGTTGGTTATGAGTGCAGGTTTTGGAGTCCAAAGGCCAGGTTCCCAGTATTGAATGTGACCCTGGGC
Organism: Mesoplodon bidens; assembly: GCF_964165515.1. Lineage (NCBI taxonomy): Eukaryota > Metazoa > Chordata > Mammalia > Artiodactyla > Ziphiidae > Mesoplodon > Mesoplodon bidens. The sequence goes on along the minus strand of NC_138178.1, from coordinate 135,338,256 downwards.
AGATTTCTTAATCTAAGCTTCTCTTTCCTCATCTGCAAAGTGAGGATAATTATTGTCCCTTCTCCCCAGAGCTCATCAGTTGGTAGTTGTGTAGGAGTTGGAGCAGATGAAGCAGGGAGGGCATGACATCCTAGGGAGCCAGTAAATAAGACCATGTAAGGAATTGCTTAGCATGGTCCCTGGTACATAGTAAGTACTTAAAAATGTTAGCTATTACTTATTATCTCTATTTTTGAAGAACCTAAAGTACATAGATGTCTATGAAGTGCACAAAATCTTTCCGAGCCCACAAATTCTACTTGGGTTTACATGGAAAAGGTCACCGAAATTTCAGCTAATGTCTTCACCCTCAAAATAGAATCAAGGCCAGCATTTGGATAGTGACTAGAGTTTGACTCAAGATGTAGCATGAATCAAGAAATAGATTTGTCAACGTCAGTAAGATTCAGCCAGAGAAGGCTTTGACTGATCAACCTTGTCTCCCAATGTAAGACGAAGTCACTCTGGTTCTGCCTGGGTCCTGGAAGGAAATAGGTCATTGAGGGTTCAGTCCTTCCCGGCTGGTGTGATGGCCCGAGAGAGACAGGAAGCTGGTTCGGCTTTGGTGGGCAGGAGTGGGTGGGTCTGTGTCTGGTCACATACTGGGGATGCTCTGGTTGTGTTCCTATCACACTGCCAGGGTGTCTCCCCAAGACCCAGCCCTACCCTCTGGCTCTCACTTGGATGGGAAATATGCTCCTGCAGCTGAGCTCCTACCCAGGAGGAGCCAGGATTGTCTGCTGTAAGGCCTGTGACCGCTGCATTCAGTTGAATTATTCTTAATGTTATAGCTGCTATAATAGGAAGAAAGGAAATAGAGAAAGCCACCTTCACCTTCCCCTCACTCCTATAATCTGAATAGTTCAGTTTTCTTGTTCCCTTCTGGTTCTTGCTCCTATGACTAGATGGTTTTTATATAGCTGAAACCATGACAAGAAATTCCATTTTGAATTCTTGCTTCATTAGGTTTTGGAAATAACGCTTGTAGACTTTTAATTCCCCATGTCAAGAAAAATTGGTAAGTCCTCTGCTAGACCCCCACCCTCTCTCCACCACCACACTCACTCATCTCCATTATCAGAAAAGTTGAAAAGAAACCTGTATATTTCTAGGGACAGATGCTTCACTGATTGGCATTTCCCTCATTTTAGAAATGGCTGTTTTGTTTTATATATAAACTTTAATTTTACTCTCTTCTACTCAGTCTTCTTGCTCTTTGCCTTTCCCAGAAATAGGACCCAGAAGCTTCTGATCTAAATATCAGATCCTTGGATAAACAACAAGGTCCTATGGTATAACACAGGGAACTACATTCAATATCCTGTGATAAACCATAATGGAAAAGAATATGAAAAAGAATATATATGTATAACTGAATCACTTTGCTGTAGAGCAGAAATTAGGAAATTTAATTAAATTGCAAATAACTATACTTCAGTAAAATAAGTTTTAAAAATTCAGATCCTGTCATCTCTGTAAAACATCAAGTTTTCCTGGAAATCCACTCTCTCATACTGTGTCTCCCAGCCTGACTCTCCCACCAAGAAGTGACAAATCTTGTAGCCCCCTTCTGGATCTGGAAATTAGGGCCACCCTGCAGCTGGGGCAGTGGTTCTAGCAGTAGAAATTGTGCCCACCAGAGAGCTACCTGCCTGGGGGATGCTGGGCCCCCTGAGAAAGGAGAGGGGACCCTGGGGTGAAAGGTCCCAGATAGGGATAGGCTCTTGGACAAAGGCGGGAAGGCGAAGGCCTCCTATTTCCTCGAAGGAGAGGGAGACAGTTCCAGGAAGGTAGGGAATCACGCTGCCAGCCGGATGAACCAGGCTAAGCTTCTGGGCTCAGAATGAAGCTCACCAAAGCAGACAAATTGTGCACCCCAAAGTGGTGTCCCATACCATTATCTCTCCTAGCGTCCCCACAGAGGTGGTTATAAACCTCACACTTCAAAGTGACTTTTTTGGTCAAGGATGAATGTATGTCGGTTTGTCTGAGACATTCCCAGTTTATGCCTGTTGCCCTGGCATACTAATTAATAGTGCCCCCTCACCCTCAAAAGCATAAATAATTTGGTACAAATGATATGGTCACCCTAGTTTTTGAGGACCCCAATACGATTCTAGGACATCTAAAATGGACTGAGAGAATTGTCACATTTGGTGGGAAAAAGCCTGTCGGGGAGAAATATCTGTGAGCCTGAAGGTCAGAGGCAGGGGCAAAGAGGTGGTAGCCACAGTGATGCTGAGACAGGAAGACTCCTGTCCCTCCCCTCCCAATCCTGGGAGCAGCAGGGCCACAGCAATGCAGGAAATGGAGTTGTTGAACAGCGCTGGGATGAAGGTTGGCACTCATCTATTTCCCACAAATGGAGAGAGGGAGAAGGGGCTGGTTGAGTTAATGTCCTAAAAAGACTTGTTGGGATGAGGATCACCCATCTCTGGGGTGGTACCCACTGCTTTGACTTTTCAGTAACCATTGTGTCCTCCAGAAACAAGGGAATCATTCAAATAAGAAAGCAGGCTGCATCTTCTGAGTCCTAGCACCACGTCCTTCCCGCTACAGACAATTCTCTCTCACGATCTGGCTAGCTCCACCTGCCCTCTGCTTCTGTTCACATCCCTCCCCTTGGCCCTCACTGGCTTTTCTGAGTCAGAGGCTACTTGGAACAGTCCTTGCCCAAAACAAAAATGCTGGTTCGTCAGGGAAGTTGGGAAGCTGAGCAGCTGTAGACCCAGCTGGTGCCTGGAAGCCCTTTCAGCAGTGTCCGGCTCTGTTTTTGCTGAGTATCAACTTCCCAGGAGGCAACACCTATCATTTTTTACCCTCACAAAATCATCAGAACAACATTTAGTGGCTGCTGGCTGGAGTGGGGCTCTGGAAGCCATTTTCTCAGGCGCAGCGTGCTTCTCCTGCCCTGCTTCTGACGACTCAACATTCCCAGCACACACTCCACTTCCCCCGCCCTCACTTAAAAAATCTGCCCTTTAAAATATCTCCCAAGAAGTAGCAAGCTTCTCTTTTGACCGTGTCTGCTGACACGGTGTTTGATTTGGGAAAGAGGGCAAGGAGCCATGTGGAAGCATCACTCTCTGGGATGTCAGAGTCTCCTTGGAAGAGCCCTAATTAAGGACTCAATGATTGACAGGTGGTGGAAGCTCACAAAAAGCACACTTGACATGCAACAGAAGTCAATGTCTGAGTTGCAAAAAAAAAATTGGCAGTTGGAGACCTTGAAAAACCTTTGCAGGTAATACTATAATTTTGTTCCTTTGTTATACATTTATAAAAAGGCTCTGAGGGCTTCCCTGGTGGCGCAGTGGTTGAGAGTCTGCCTGCCGATGCAGGGGACACGGGTTCGTGCCCCGGTCCGGGAAGATCCCACATGCCGCGGAGTGGCTGGGCCCGTGAGCCATGGCCGCTGAGCCTGCGCATCTGGAGCCTGTGCTCCGCAACAGGAGAGGCCACAACAGTGAGAGGCCCGCGTACCGCAAAAAAAAAAAAAAGAAAAAAGTCTCTGAAATGGCTGCCATATGAACCTAGCACTGATATGCTTTGACTCTCATAAATAGGGTGTAATATAACTTGGTAGCAAATTTATGATTTCAAATTTAATGGAATTTATTTTCCATAATGTACAGTCTTGCTGAAATATAGTCTTTGAATGTATTCATTTGGGGATAGGAATCTGTGAACAGGGAAGACTGATTTACCACTGAGGATAATAAAAGTTTAATGAGAAAGCAAACCCCCCCAGAAGACGAAGGCTTGGAGAAAGAAAATTAACACGTGCAATATCCCTCCTGTGCCCTGTATTTGTACACGCTATATCCAATGGCACCATTTTGGGGATAAAAAGGGTCACATTTTTTGTTCCTTCAAATTCCTTTTAATACTCAAATTACATGACTAGAAAACCCAATCGACTAGCACAAGAGCAGCCTTCTTCCCAGTCCCACCACTAATGACTTCAGATTAATCAGTCTCCCTGAGCCTCAGCTACCCCATCTCTAAAATGGGAATAATACCAAAAACATTCACCTCATAAGGTTCTTGTTCTGATTAGACGGGAAGATACATGTGAAAAATTTAGCATAGTCACTACTCATGGGAAGTGATAATACATGTATAATCTCTCTCAGGCACAATAGGCTGGTTCTGGTTACATGTGCTCAGAGGACAGAAAACCAGAAACTCAATTCAGGTCCCCAGGGAGAGGGTATCTTTTAACGGTTGTTGCTTTTGCTGCCACAAGGTGTCGCTGGTGGTCCCAAGGGCCAGGGCAGTTCTCCCTGGCTCCAGTGGGAGAAGGGAGTTCAGAGGTTGGTTAACAGCGTTCCAAGTGCAGGGAATAGAGGAGAGATCGCTTCCCCATTGATACCTTCAGCGTTGTTTGTTCCCTGATGCCCTACACCTGGGTTCCAAGTGCTACAGCTCTTTCACAGCACCGTACAAGATAATTTTGTGATGATGGAAGTATTCTCTCTCTGTGTGGTTATTGAGCACTTGATTACTTCTTTTTCTTTTTCTCCCCGGCTTTGAGAGATAACTGATGTACAACATTTTGTGAATTTAAGGTGTGCAATGTTATGATTTGATACACATATATATCAAAAATGATTACTGCTAGGTTTAATAAGGATTGTTAAAGTATCCAGCAACTCACATCATCTTCACCATTTTGATGATTCGATGTCATTCTCCTGTAATTACTTCCTACTGAGCCCTTAAAATGTGGCTAGTTGACTATGGAACTGAATTTAACGTTTTATTTCATTTTAATTAATTTAAATTTAAATAGTCACATGTGGCTAGTGGCTACCATTTTGGACAATGCAACTTTAGGGATACAGCTTACTCAGCCTAAGAACACATACATATACACATACGCATCTAGCCATTTTCTCGACGCATATGCCTACATAACAGGGGGAAAATGTCAGGAGGGGTTTCAAAGTCAATCACATGCTATGCCTGAAAATTAGCCCTCTATCAGGACCAAAGAATCAGCTCAGGTTCTTTGTGCCACTCCTTGGTCGGGGTGGAGTTCAAGCTTCATAGTACTTAACAGAGGAGCCAGAACAGTCTAACAGCCCAGCGATGCTGCAAGCCCCACCTTCCTCTGTAGGACACTGCCAGAACATTTGTCTCTCAAACTCTCCAAGTCACCCTGTCCAGGCACCAGACTGGAGAAAGCCCTTCTTGCTTCTATCTTAACACCCACCTGTCCTGCCTCAGTCTGCCTGGCAGTTGAATTTCCAAGTATTTTTGTCTCATGGTCCTTAAGAGACAATAAGAAAAGTAAAACCATCTAAGGTGGGCACATTTTTCTAGGTCTAGACTGTTCAGTCTTGGCCACCATCATATTATTATAATACGATCCTATTTAAACCTCCTAACAACACTATGAGGTAGATATTTGTCTTAGCCGAGACACTTGTGAAAGCAGAGCCTGATACAACGGCTCATGTGCAAGTAGATTATTTGGTAATGGAATTGGAGGAAGCAGTTGTAAGGCACAGAGGGAGTGAAGAAGGACAGAAAGATAGCATTATAAACATTTATCAGCCAGCTCTCTGGAAAAACAACTACAACCCTGACTTGTGACATTTACTTTTTTTTTCTATTTTATTTTATTTTTTAATTGAAGTATAGTTGATTTACAATGTTGTGTTAGTTTCAGGTGTATAGCAAATTGATTCGGTTATACATACATATATACCTATTTTTTTCAGATTCTTTTCTCTGATAGATTATTATAAAATATTGAGTATAGTCCCTGTGCTATACAGTAGGCCCTTGTTGGTTATCTACTTTATATATTGTAGTGTATATATGTTAATCCCAAACTCCTAATTTATCCCTTACCCCGCTTTCCTCTTTGATAACCATAACTTTGTTTTCTATGTCTGTGTGTCTATTTCTGTTTTGTATATAAGTTCATTTGTATCATTTTTTTTTGGTATAGGTTGCTTACCTGGTGGGATAACCCAGACATTCATCCCTGAGGAACTGAGCTCTTATCTGATTTACCCTTGTCCAGCCATGGTTTTTGTAATTGTCCATTCACAATATCATAGTTGATTAACGCTACAGGAGATTCTCTGGTGAATCTTCTAGATTCCAGACATACTCCTACATGCTCCCATAGTATGGTAGAAATCCTTGCTCTTCACAGTAATCAGGGTTAATTATCTCCACCAGTGCAGTATCTCCTTTCTTCGCCTGTTAATCCACAGGCAGGAGGAGCCTAAAATGACCAAGAGGTAGTCTCAGGTTCAAAGTCAGAGGAACTTGACTGTGTCTCCTCATTTCCAACCCAGGGAATCAGGATGTGCATTTTAGAAGAGGCTAGGTTTACAGGGTGAGGAAATACAAATTCTATAAATGGGTCACTGTGAATATGTTGCTGAAACTCAGCCTCTGTTCACCAGTGCCAATAGAATCAAGGAGAGAGAGAGTTTTGGGTGAAGTAGAAAAGAAGAGTGTTATTGCTTTGCCAGGCAAAGGGGGCCACAGTGGGCTAATGCCCTCAAAACTGTGTGTCCCAGCCTGGAGGGGGTAGTGAGGGGTCTTACAGTGTTCAAGGAGCAGGGTGTGATCAGCTTGAGGACATTCTTCTGGTGGGCTGGGGGTGAGGTTAGTGGGAATCAGCTTCATCAACCTCTGTTTCAACCCATCTGGGGTCTGGGTGCTTGGGGGCAGCATACAGTTAACTTCTTCCACGTGGTGGGGATTTCAGTATCTGCAAATCAGCTCAAAGAACATGGCTCAGAATATTATCTATAGTCCCTGAGGAAGAACTAAAGGTCCTTGACTTTGTTTAATGGCTAAAGTATTATTCTTTTGTCTTGCTTGACTGTTTTCCTTTCTTTCTGCATTTTTCACTTCTCTGATAAAATTTATTCTTTGGCTAAAGTTTTTCCACTGACAAAAGGCTAGCGGAGGACATGGGTGAGGGTCTATTCTGGGAAGGCCTCATAGGGTCCTGCTCGGTTACAAATGTGGTAAAAGAGGCCACACGATTTCTATTTCTTAATTCCTCTACCTGTGTATTCTAGCTATTATGTCAACCATTGGTTTGACACATAAGCAGCATTTTGGAAGACATTGCTCCAACCCCACAGGAGAGTGCCCCTGAGCTGATTCCTTAGCTCAGCTCAAACAAGCCATTATATCATTGTAATAGGTGGTGGTAAGACCAGAAGATCCCATGGCCGTGTACATATTAGCCTGACTTCCTTTTTTTTTTTTAATTTTACTTATTTACTTATTTATTTATTTATGGCTGCATTGGGTGTTCATTGTTGTGCATGGGCTTTCTCTAGTTGCGGTGAGCGGGGGCTATTCTTCGTTGCGGTGCACGGGCTTCTAATTTTTGTGGCTTCTCTTGCTGCGGAGCACGGGCTCTAGGTGCACGGGCTTCAGTAGTTGTGGCTCGCGGGCTCTAGAGCGCAGGCTCAGTAGTTATGGTACACGGGCTTAGTTGCTCTGCGGCATGTGGGATCTTCCCGGGCCAGGGACCGAACATGTGTCCCCTGCATTGGCAGGTGGATTCTTAACCACTGCGCCACCAGGGAAGTCCCAGCCTGACTTCTTTATCATAAGTTTGGGGCTCTTGATCTGAGGCAATGTTGTGCAGGATACCATGCAGATAGATCAGACATACTGTTAAGTATTTGGTTGGTAGGGTTAGCAAAGGCACTGTGGGTAGCAGGGCAAACCCCTATCCAGAGTATGTGTCAATTCTACTATGGGAAAATCACAGCTACTTTTAGGGTAGAAGTGGTCCCATGCAACCAAGAGGCTCTCAAGTCTCCTAAGTGGATGGTGCTTTATAGAGGGCTCAATGTCAGGCATTTTTGCTAGCAGGTCAGCTTCTAATGGTGAATAGCAGACCAGCCTTGGTGAGGGAAGCTGTCTTTCTGACCCCACAGAGAACTCATGCCTGCCAGCATGGAGCATGTGTCTCCAGAAATGGTGCTCTCCAATGGGCATTAGTGAGAAATACAAAGATCTGTACACTTCCATAGGTTTATCCACGTGCCTTTTCTCTGGACTTGCTTGTCTCTAATCTCTCATTCTCACCCCTTCCTAGTTTCTGAACAACTGGCCAAGCTATTTGCCACTGTTCAAAAGCACAAGTATATCAGATACATGCCTACTTCAGACCACTTCTTCCTCCACACACAGGGACCCACCAAGAGTTGGATTCCTAATTCTGCCAGTCAAGAGGATTTCCTTTCACCACTGTCTTGCAGGGCTGCTCCTCAAGGGGTTGGTTTAGGGCAGAAGAAGCCCATTTACAGCTTGTCCGCATATACTGAGCAGGGCCTGAGAATCTTCCTCTTCTATTGGTGTGAATTAGGAAGAGATGTCAGTAAAACAAAGGTTAGGTGCCATGAGAGTCTGGGTCAACTGTAATGTAATTTATTTTTGCCTTCAGAGTCTACAATCCTGAATGTATAGTTTCTATAGCAGTGGATTGTTGCTGTGTTGCTGACCTTATGATTTGGTGGATCTAATCACACCCAGTTCATTAGGGGCAACTCTGGTCACATTCTGACTCACTTTCTACCAGTGCCCAGTAGCTCTCCAGGAGTTGTTGTCATTGTTGTTTTTTTCTCAAAAGATAAATATTTCTGTGTCACAGAAGGAATAGCATTGCTCCAGAACCCTAGATTCTCCTACTGGGTCTTGTCGGACTCCAGACACCATCCTTATCTTCTAAGGATATCCCCAGTCCATTGTACCCATTGGGTCAAATGGCCCATGTGGCAGGGCAGACTACACCACACTCTTGATTTGGGCAGAGTCTTCTTTTACTCAGGGTGCCACTCAAAATTTGCAGCTTCTTAATCACTTGATATATGAATTGGAACATGATTTCCAAGAGCCATATCCGTTGCCCCTAAAATCCAAAAAAATCTATCTTTTTCTTAGTGGTAGAGATTACAAGGCGCTACAGTTTTTCCTTACCTTAAGAAGGATTTGCCAGCATATCCTAGATTATTGCACCTTTAAAAGTTTCATTGGTGTGGCAGGCTCCTTAATCTTTGTGGAAGTTTTCTCCTACCTCCTGGCAAACATGTTTCTTACTAGGGCATCTAGTTGATTTTTTGCTCCGCAGGTAAAATTGGATTGATATTACCAATATGGTGGGCAAATGTGGTGTCTGCAGAATATCAGGACCATTGAAGAGTCTGCAGAAGAGAGCCCTTAGGGGTAAGAAAGAGTGAATGTGTACTGCTCTTCCTTCTCATGTTAGGGTAAGCTGTGACAAAGTGAGAGAGTGGCATGGACATATGTACGCTTCCAGACGTAAAAGAGATAGCTAGTGGGAAGCAGCCGCATAGCACAGGGAGATCAGCTCGGTGCTTTGTGACCACCTGGATGGGTGGGATAGGGAGGGTGGGAGGGAGACGCAAGAGGGAGGAGATATGGGAACACATGTATATGTATAACTGATTCACTTTGTTATAAAGCAGAAACTAACACACCATAATAAAGCAATTATACTCCAATAAATATGTAAAAAAAAAAGTGAACCTCTTTTGATCTGCCTTCCTGATAACGATTGAGAAGAATGTACTTGCCAGATCAGTGGCCATATACCAAATGCCAGAGGCTGTGTTGATCTGTTCTAGTGAAGATGCTATATCTGACACAGCAGATGAAATTTGGGTCATCACCCCGTTAAGTTTGTGGTAGTCTGCTGTCCTTTGTCATGACCTACCTGGTTTTTGCTGGGGACAGTCAGGTGACTTGATGGGGATTGACACTCCTACATGCTTTAAGTCTTTGGCGATGGTTCTAAGTTCTGCAGTTCCACCTGAGGTGTGACATTTCTTCTGGTTTATTATCTTGGCTAGGTGTAGGAATAAGCACCCATATAACTCTTCCTATCATTCTGGCTCTTATTCCACAGGTCAGAGAATCAATGTGAAGTTCTGCCAGCGATTAAGAATATCAATCCCAATTATACATTACAAATAAAATTCCATCTATCTTCTGGCCTCCATACACCTCTATCCCTGCTCTATCTATAGGAATGTGATTGCATTTCAGGTAGCACAGACCTAGATATTCCTCTTTCCCCAGTATATAGTTACCCTAGCAAATGGACACATGCACCTTTGAGGGTAGGTTTGGGGAAATATTTTCTATACTCACAGTGTTGCTGTTGATACCTTCCTCAACTGGACCTAGCCTCCTCTTAAATCCATCGGTCCTGGGCTTCTGTACTGATTTAGATTTAGAAAATAGGTGAGGGACCATGGTTTTGCCTTATTGCAACTTACACAGGTTTCTGCTCTCTGGGTCTTTCATTTTATTGTCTTTGGAAGTTAAGTAGTACTCTGATCTGCTCTCCATTTATCAGCACTCCTTGCAACACTATGATTGCTACAGATACCTGGTGTTCAAGGCATCCCGATTGCCACTCCAAGTCTTGCTGACCAGTATAATAATTACACCCATCTTGCCTCTGATAATTAAGCACCGCCATTTGCCATTCCATAATCCTCTTAGTTTTACTTACTCTATGGCGTCCAGCTCAATGGTAGATTCTCCCATTTTTAATAGTGACCTTGAGAGGACAGCTAAACCAAGCTTTTCAAATATTTCAGGGTCCCTCTCAGCAATGCATTCTTTGTTGTCTTAATGAAGGGAGTGTCTCTGGGCTCTCCTGGGTTATAGTCAATTGGTGGGTTTTCAGGTCTCATGTAATATATCGTTCCCCACTTTCCGGAGCCTTCTGATCCTATCAGCACTGTGCCAAGGCATTTCCTCATTTTCTGGAGGTCATTATTCTGTCCAAGCTTCAAGGAACAATCCTAGTAGCACACTAGACTCAGCTCCAGGTGTCCTGCCAGATCAGTGTACCCTGAGTTACATAAAAGTACTATACAAGCTTTTTCACACCAGTGGTCTTTTTTTTTTTTTTTTTTTTTTTTTTTTTTTTTTTTTTTGCGGTACACGGGCCTCTCACTGTTGTGACCTCTCCCGTTGCGGAGCACAGGCTCCGGACACGCAGGCTCAGCGGCCATGGCCCATGGGCCCAGCCGCTCTGCGGCATGTGGGATCTTCCCGGACCGGGGCATGAACCTGTGTCCCCTGCATCGGCAGGCGGACTCTCAACCACTGCGCCACCAGGGAAGCCACCAGTGGTCTTTTTAATAGAAATGAATATTGATGCCAAGGCACCTGGGAGGTTGTGAGGCCATGAAAACCTAAAGATGGAGCCCAGTAAGTTCACTTTCTTAGAAGCAGAAACTTCATCTTACTGAAGGAGGTAAGGTTTGACATCAGGCCAGCCCTAGCTGTTGATGGCTGGTCGAGGGGAAGCCTGGACTCTGGGAACTGCAAGAAAAGTGGTCAGTGTCACAAAATGGTCATCTTCATCACCAACTTTTTATGTGATATGATCATTTCTGTGATTCATGTAGGGACAGGCACCTGAGAGCTTAGATAACACATTAAAATAAAACAGTAACTTTGAGAATCCTGAATGAATGACCATTGATAATTTGCATACAAATGGAGTCAAGTGTTGTAAACCACATTTCTTTCTCTTCCTTTGCTTTCTATTATAATCCTGAAAAATTAGCGTCTGAGGACTTAAATTTTGATGTCTAGCTAAGGCGAGGAAGTGTTTTCATGTGGCTCATCAGCATAATGATGATGATGATGAAGAATTTTAATAGGGAGTGTACTGTGTGCCAGGCAGTGTTCTATGCACTTTGCATATATAAATCTATTCGGTCTTCACAACCCTAGCAAGTAGGTATAATATTCTTATCTTCTCTTTACATATAATCCTTTCCTCATCACTTCTTTTTTTTTTTTTTTTTTTTTTTTTTTTGCGGTACGCGGGCCTCTCACTGTTGTGGCCTCTCCCATTGCGGAGCACAGGCTCTGGACACGCAGGCTCAGCGGCCATGGCTCACGGGCCTAGCTGCTCTGTGGCACGTGGGATCCTCCCGGACCGGGGCACGAGCCCGCATCCCCTGCATCGGCAGGTGGACTCTCAACCACTGCACCACCAGGGAAGCCCCATCACTTCTTTTTTTACAATTTATTTTATTTATTTATTTTTGGCTGCATGGGGTCTTCGTTGCTGTGCACAGGCTTTCTCTAGCTGTGGCGAGCGGGGGCTACTCTTCGTTGCGGTGTGTGGGCTTCTCACTGTGGTGGCTTCTCTTGTTGCAGAGCACGGGCTCTAGGCACGCAGGCTTCAGTAGTTGTAGCATGTGGGCTCAGTAGTTGTGGCTCGCGGGCTCTAGAGCACAGGCTCAGTAGTTGTGGCGCATGGGCTTAGTTGCTCTGTGGCATGTGGTATCTTCCTGGACCAGGGTTTGAACCTGTGTCCCCTGCATTGGCAGGAGGATTCTTAATCACTGCGCCACCAGGGAAGCCCCTCCTCATCATTTCTTCAAACCTGCTTCCCACTGGTGAAATGAGCAGGACTGATGGGCGCCAGGTCTCTCACCTGAGCCACCTAGAGGAGAAGACACATCACAGCACATCTGCTGAGTACCCCTAAACCACTGATCAGATGTTTGTTTCCATTTCTCATTCATCTTACCCCTTGGATCTAAGCAAGCAGTAACTACTTAAGTATTGTGGATGCTTGTCTAGCAACCTGTCTGTGGGAGATTAAAGAAGGCCACAAATTAATTAATAATCCTATTGAGAGGTGGAGTCTAATTCGCTTCTTCTTGAATTCGAGCTGGCTTGTTTCACTATACAATGTGGTAGCAGTGTTGTTCTGAGACTTCTGAGACTGGATCAAAAGAAGCCTTGCAGCTTTCACCTGGGTTTCTGGGGAGCCCTGAGCTGCCATGTAAGAAATTTGACTACTCCAAGTTTACCATGCCGGAGAGGCCATGGGTAGGTGCTCAGCTGACAGTCTCAGCTGAGGTCAGCCTTCCAGCCCACCCCACCAAGACGCCAGACCTTTGAGTGGAGCTGACTCAGGCCCCTACACAAGCCCACCTGCTGGCTGGCTACCACCAAGTGACCTCCACTGAAACCACATGGAAAGGAAGAATTACTCATCTGAGTCCTGCCTGGACTCCCAACCCATGAAGTCATGAAATTTAATAAGATGATTGATGTTTTAAGCCACTAACTTTTGGGAGTAGTTACACAGCAGGAGGCAACCAGAGCACTCTCCAGTCTTGAAGAGTGGCAGAGGTGATAGTGGGGGATGGTGAGGTAGTGTGGGTTTTGGGAAGTTTGTGCACACATATGTTGAAGATTTGCTGTTACCTTCGTAATTACGTTCACCACTGAGCTTCTGGTGAACAAGAGGAGAGAATGCTGATAACTTTCATTTCTAGGCATTAGTCCTACTTGAGGCCTGCTTGCACTTCCTTTCTTGGGGCCATGAAATACCACAATCTCCTTTTCTGCTTTAGGTGGTTTGAAGTCAGCTCCTGTTATACATAAACCAAAGAGCCCGAATTAAGAAATTAAGACTCTATAAGGTTCCTCCCAGCCCCAGTGTCCTGTGGCTCTGAGGGCTCTGGCTAGACCACGACATTGATTCCCCAGGAAATGGCATCTGCCTTCCATTCCTGATGAGAAGCCTCCAGCATGGAAAAAGAACCACAGGATGTCAGCCCCTTCGTCCATAATCTTTCCCTGGAAAATCGCTATTATAATTTTGGGAAGAAGCTAAGGTGTGTAAACCCTATTGAAGTAGTGATTTGTGGTTGAAATCCATAATGACTCCTGGAGAGAATGAAACCTGGTGATTACAAGCATCCTCCTGGGTTCTCTGGCTTCCTGAAAGTTATGTCTTTCATATCCTGCAAGACAGTGCTTACATAAAGACTAATTATTCCCATATAATCACCCACTGAAAACTTCCTGGCATGTAGCTAAAAAGGAAAATATCACCACTACACAGCAGGTAATATGAGTAAAACAGAACAGATGCTGTGAGAGCAACAAGGAACCTGAACCCTCCCCAGCTCAGGGCTGGGTGTGGGAGCTGGACAGCCCGAGGGACAATGCGTGATCTGCTTGTGGCTTAGGGAACAGCTCATTTAGCTTCTTTGTGTCGTGTTTTACTGATGTGGGAATAAGTGTAATCATAGTATCTATCTCAAATTGTGGTTGTAAGCATTTAAATGACCTGGTATGTGCAAAGCGTTAAGTTAAAGGAACTAAAGTTGGTCATCACCATCATCATTGTATTCCATGTCCATGTCAAAAACTGAGTGATCTGATTTTGTCTACAGTGGTGGGCAGGGACCCATTAGGCCTCCCCACAACCAGAGCATCCAGAGGTATGAGGATGGAGAGGATGATACATGCCATGAATGTGGCATTCTGCAAGTACCCTACTCTGACTCCCCTGCTTGGGGCCCTGAGGGTGCTTTGGCTGCTCTGGGAGAAGGGAGGGAAATGAGACCACTAGGCTGGAGGCCACGACACTGTGATTGGATCCTGGCTCTGCTATTGATCAGCCAAGTACCTGGGAACCAATCATTGCAACCCTTTGGGCCTCTGTTCCTTTTCTGTAAAATGAGAAGGTGTTAAGCCTCCTTTCTACTTCAACACAATGCTTTGAGGTGGTCCTCTCTTCCCCACGCTTTTAGAGCTACTTACTATTTAATTACAGAGTATTCTTATAGTTTGTCTCCAAAATTTGACTTGAATCTCTCCACGTCTTTCCATCTCTGCTGCCACATTCTTTGTCCAAACCATTATCTCCTATCTGGACCACTGCTATAGCCTCCTAACGGAACTCCCTGTTTCTATTTCCTTCCAATCTCTTTCCATGTAACACCAATATGCTTAAAAAGGTCACTCTCTAGCTAAACACCCTCAATATCCTTTCTTTATATTTAGAATAAAATATAAATTCCTTCCATGATCTACAAACTGCTACATGATCTGGCTTCTGCCTATTTCGTTATGTCTGATGCACCTTGACCCCCTCTTGCATTATAATCCAACCAGGGCCTTGCACCAGTTTCTGGAACACATCAAGCTCTTTTCTACCTCATGCTGTTCCCTTTGCCTGAAATGTTCCTTGCTGACCTCCACAGAATTGTCCCTTCATAACCTTCAGTTCTCAGTTTAACTTCCACCTTCTCAGCCAGGGCCTCCCTAACCATCATAGTTAAAACAGATTCTCCCATTGTTTTTCCATCTTAGCTTCTTGTTTATTTTTTCTTAGCACTTAACCACAATTTTACTTCCTTTATTTGTTTCCTTATTTTTAAAAATTTTTATTGGAGTGTAGTTGATTTACAATGTTGTGTTAGTCTCAGGTGTACAGCGAAGTGATTCAGTTTTACGTATACATATATCTACTCTTCTTTCCCATATAGGCCACTACCGAGTATTGAGTAGAGTTCCCTGTGCTATACAGTAGGTCCTTATTAGTTATCTATTTTATATATAGTAGTTATATTTTATATATAGTAGTATATAAAATAGTTATCTATTATATATATATTAGTTATCTATTTTATATATATAGTGTGTATATGTCAATCCCAATCTCCCAATTTATCCCACCCAACTACTTATTTTTTTTTGTTTCCTTCACTAGAATACAGGCTCCATGAACACAGAGGCTGTTTTTCTCTCTTGTTCACCATTTTACTACCAGCACCTAACACAGGGTCTGATTCATACAGGGTACATAAAAAAAGATTTGTTGAATAAATAAATGATGAACTTCACTCTGCAGATAAATCCCTTCAGAATATATGACTGTCAGCCTGAACCCAGGCCCTTTCTGTTTCTGGAAGATTGTTTCTGAGGGAGGCCTGAACTTGGTCTAGGTCAGCATTTCAATTTGTAACACTTGTTGGCTATTTGAAGTCCCAGCTTTTGACAGCCAGCTGGACCATTCTCATTTCCTGGCCTTGCAGCCTGTGAGAACTGCCAGAATAGTTTTATGATCCCTAATGATAGTCTTCTACATTTAGACCTTTTCTAACTTAGGACTCTTTAGATTGCAAATAATATGAACCAGCTTCAGCTATTTTAAAAAGAAACAACCTAACTGCTGATCTGGGACATTATTAATTTTAAAGAAAAAAGAGAAAGGGAGAAAGAAATACACTTTGGAGTTGATTCCCTCCTTCCCCTTCGTTGTTCTAGAAACTAAGTCTCTGGAGAAGGTGTGAGCCCAGGAGAAACACTTACCAGAGATGATACTGATGGCGACGTACACGTGGTAGACCTTCTGTGAGAAGGAGGCTATCACCATGCCCGCGCTGACCATCAGCACCCCTGCCATCACCACCAGACGCTGTCCAAACTGGCTGCTCAGGACAGTGGGGACAGGAGCTTCAGCAAGAGAGCAAAACGGGGTGTCTTAACTCCCAGGGGCGTAAGCCTTAGCTTCCCTAGGATTCCCTCTTGTTTAATTTTACATTTTCTAATTCTTATTGAAGTGTAGTTGATTTTACAATGTTGTGTTAGTTTCACGTGTACAGCAAAGTGCTGCAGTTATACATATATGTATATACATTCATTTTTAAAAAATATTCTTTTCCATATGATTTATCCTAGGATATTGAATACAGTTCCCTGTGCAATACAGTAGGACCTTGCTGTTTATCCATTCTTTATACACTAGTTTGCATCTGCTGGCCCTGACCTCCCACTCCATTCCTCCCATATAGGCCTCCCTTGGGAACCACAAGTCTGTTCTCTATGTCTGTGAGTCCATTGTAAGAGTCCATCTTTTAAGCTTTGAACATGGAGGCAATGATGTAAGATACAGAATATATTTTATGCAATGGTTCCTTAAGTCAGTTCAGGACTTATTTTAGTATTTGCGCAAGCTGAACAACATATTTTGGGGGATCCTTGAAGAGAAAGCAAGAGTCATAGTATAAAACATATCTTTCTTCTCAGATGAAAGATTTTGACTGACCAGGAGCCCCTATAAAATTGGATATGCATTAAATTTATGTTATTCTGTAATAAAAATGGGCTTTTCCTGTGGGGGGAAAAAAAAAAAGCAACCTGACCCCAGAACATGATCACCATCCTGTCACTGATGGCAATTCCATGGCTTCCGGTTATACTTGATCTTCGTTTTTTAATTTTAGGCTGCGTCGGGTCTTAATTGCAGCATGTGGGATGTTCTTTTGTGGGTCGTGGGCTTCTCCCTAGTTGTGGCATGCAGGTTTTCTCTTTCAAGTTGTGGTGCATGGGCTCCAGAGCACATGGGCTCTGTAGTTTGCAGCACGCGGGCTCTAGCTGAGGCGTGTGAGCTCAGTAGTTGCTACTCGTGGGCTTAGGTTGCCCCGTGGCATGTGGGATCTTAGTTCCCTGACCAGGGATTGAACCCATATTCCCTGCATTGTAAGGTGGATTCTTTACCACTGGACCACCAAGGAAGTCCCCATTGAAGTATAGTTGATTTACTATGTTGTGTTAGTTTCTGGTGTATAGCAAAGTGATTCAGTTATATATATATATTCTTTTCCATTATAGGTTATTACAAGACATTGAATAGAGTTCCCTGCACTATACAATAGTTCCTTGTTGTTTATCTATTTTATATATAGTGGTGTGTATCTGTCAATCCCAAACTCCTAATTTTTCTGTCCCTGCCTTTCCCGTTTGGTAACCATAAATTTGTTTTCTATGTCTGTGAGTCTGTTTCTGTTTTGTAAATAAGTTCATTTGTATCATATTTTAGATTCTGCATTTAAGTGATATCATATGATATTTGTCTTTCTCTGTCTGACTTACTTCACTCAGTATGATAATCTCTAGGTCCATCCATGTTGCTGCAAATTGCATTATTTCATTCTTTTTTATGGCTGAGTAGTATTCCATTGTGTGTGTGTGTGTGTGTGTGTGTATATATATATATATATATGTATATATACCACATCTTTATCAATTCATCTGTTAATGGACATTAGGTTGCTTCTAGGTCTTGACTATTGTAAATAGTGCTGCTATGAATATTGGGGTGTGTGTATCTTTTTGAACTAGAATTTTCTCAGGATATATGCCTGGGAGTGGGATTGCTGGGTCATATGATAATTTTATTTTTAGTTCTTTGAGGAACCTCCATACTATTCTCCATAGTGGTTGTACCAATTTACATTCCCACCAACAGTGTAGGAGGGTTCCCTTTTCTCCACATCCTCTCCAGCATTTATTATTTGTAGACTTTTTAATGATGGCCATTCTGACCAGAGTGAGGTGATACCTCATTGTAGTTTTGATATGCATTTCTCTAATAATTTGATGTTGAGCATCTTTTCATGTGCCTATTGGCCATCTGTATGTCTTCTATGTAGAAATTAGACTTGAACTTCTTAAAAGTAATGTCTGCATTTTAATAAAGTAAGAGTATTTACTCACCAATCTCACCTCATTTGTATTTACATTCCCTCTCCAAGATAGGTAAATATGTTTCCTTCCATTTAGCAGGTGGAAAAATTGAGAAATGAAGGTTTTCCAAGTAAATTAATCAAATTTTATACTAGTTTATAAGCTCTTGAAGTCAGGGATTGTGTATCCATTTTATATTTATATTTTCTTACATTGCTAAGAAGGAGTCTTGGTATTGAGCTCCAGTGAAATGTAAATAATTAAGAGCGTGAATCTAGGTTAGTGTTTGGGGCTTAGTTTAAATGGGCTAACAGTCGTAATTTTCCTTATGTGAAGTCTGGTTTCTTTTAGTCTAAAATTATAATATTACCTGGCATTTTAGTCTAAAAGTTTCTTTTAGTTTAAAAGAAACCAGGCTTCAAATAAGGAAAATTATGAATATTAGCCCATTTAAATTAGACCCATAACACTAACCTGATTTAATTCCCCCCCAACCCCTGGAATGAGTACTTGGTGTGAAACTTTTGTTGGGGTTCCAGTGAAAATTCTGCTGGAACATTGAAGAGTTGGTTTGGTATTTCAGGTCAAGAACCATAAATATATCCATGCTCAGAACTCTATAGTCTGCTCTTTGGAATTTAGCCAAAGGAAATAATTCAAAAGTGGAAAGGAAAATATATGTAAGAACTTTATTGTAGCATTGTTTACAATATAAAACAAATATGAGACCATTTACAGGTCCAAAAACATGTCCAAGTAAATTATGGCATATCTCATAGGCTATTGGACAGCTATAAATCAACTATGAATATTATGTAGTAACGTTGACATATGGAAGAATGCTTACCAAATATTTTAAGATAAAAAAATGTAGAACACTTGTGTGCCCTGAATCGCAACTTGATAAAAATAAATGTATATGTATAGGGAATAGATAGATTGCACAGAAATGCAAAGAAAGTGTATTAGAGATGTAGGTACATTTTAGAATTTTCCTTTCATTTATAATATTACACATCAATAAACATTTAATTTTGCAATAAAAACTGTCAAAATTATAAGACAGCGAGAATCTCATTGAGGAGGTTCATGATTAGCTTTACTTGGGTACTTTTTGGGTAATATCTTCCTTATATGGGAATCATTTGGTTTTGGTGTCATTCTTCTAGAATAAGTACCAGTTTTTATTCCTTTCTAAATTATTTTCAGGATAATCTACATATTAAATTTTTCTAAGTTTGTGGTAAAATCTTTCTTAAGGAGTCTCTTTGATTAAAGCATAGTACTGAGTGACACAATGTCTGGCTTGCTGGTCTAGGGCTAAGGTTCAAAGCTCTCACCATCACTGTGCTTCTAACCAGTCCAGTGAACTTGAAAAAGATGTTTAACTTTTGTGGGCTAGGTCTCTTCATGTGTCAGACCTTCTCAGAATATGATCTTTCTAGATCTTCTTATCATTATATGAATTTTTGAATATAAATTTTAATTTCAAATTTACTTTTCTAATTCCATGCTTTGTTAGATAACATATTTGAGTTCTGAAATTAGTCTTGATTTTTAAAAAATTTTATTTTTAAATATAATCTTTTATTTTAGAATAGTTTTAAATTTACAGAGAAGCTGTGAAGGTAGTACAGAGTTGCCATGTGCCCCTGACCCAGTTTCTCTTATTTTTCACATCTGACATTTCCACAATATGCTTTTCACAACTAAGGAACCAACACAGGTACTGTACTATTAACTAAACTCCACTCGTTCATTCAGGTTTCCTTAGTTTTTACCTAATGTCCTTTTTCTGTTCCAGGATTCCATCCAGGATACCATGCTACATTTATTTATTTTTGTAAAATTAATTAATTAATTAATTTTTGGCTGTTTTTGGGTCTTCGTTGCTGTGCTTGGGCTTTCTCCAGTTGTGGTGAGTGGGGGCTACTCTTTGCTGTGGTGTGTGGGCTTCTCATTGTGGTGGCCTCTCTTGCTGCGAAGCACGGGCTCTAGGGGCGCGGGCTTCAGTAGTTGTAACATGCAGGCTCGGTAGTTGTGGTGCACGGGCTTAGTTGCTCCATGGCATGTGGGATCTTCCTGAACCAGGGCTTGAACCCGTGTCCCCTGCATTGGCAGGCAGACTCCCAACCACTGCTCCACCAGGGAAGCCTCAGTCTTGATTTTTTTTATAAGATAAGTTTAATGGAGTCTTAACTCTGGGAAGAGATTCCCAAAAAGTCAGATTAAAATCCTAATGTTTTTGACATTTCATCTTTACATTTGCTTCTTTGGGGAGGTTTAATTTTTGACATTCAAATAAGGGGTTTCCTGTTCCAGCAGTTGTACTATCTGTATCTCTAGTGAGATGATTCTCAATTTTAAGTGTAAAACACATATTGCCAGGCTTCAGCCCCAGAGTTTCTGATTCAGAATGCATGGGATCAGACCTGAGACTGCAGTTCTAATAAATTCCTGCTGATGGCAATTACACTGGTCTGGGGACCACACTTGGAGGACCACTGCTCTGGAGAAATACTTGCATAGCAGCACAAGGAGGCATGTAGAAAAATGGGCACACTGGGGCTTCTCTGGTGGCGCAGTGGTTGAGAGTCCGCCTGCCAATGCAGGGGACACGGGTTCGTGCCCTGGTCTGGGAAGATCTCACATGCCGCGCAGTGGCTGTGTCCATGAGCCATGGCCGCTGGACCTGCGCATCCGGAGCCTGTGCTCTGCAGCAGGAGAGACCGCAGCAGTGAGAGGCCCACGTACCGCAAAAAAAAAAAAAAAAAAAAGGGCACACTGTACTTCCAGCACTATTATGAATTACAAAGTATTAGAAACCACTTCACTGACTACTAGTAGGTGAGTGGTCAAATAAACTGGTAATTCATTCCGTGGTATATTACATAGCAAGTAAAAAGAGTGAGGTAGATATCATTGTGTCATTGTGCAGTGGTTAAGAGTTTTAGCTCGGTGCTTTGTGACCACCTAGAGGTGTGGGATAGGGAGGGTGGGAGGGAGGGAGATGCAAGAGGGAAGAGATATGGGAACATATGTATATGTATAACTGATTCCTTTGTTATAAAGCAGAAAATAACACACCATTGTAAAGCAATTATACTCCAATAAAGATGTTAAAAAAACCAAAGAGTTTTAGCTCTGGAGTCAGATTGTCTGTGTTTGGAAACAGCTCTTCAACGTTGAAGGCAATGAAGACTCTGCATTATGATGTTAATTTAATATGTTGGAGTCATTTTATTTTACTCATAAAATCAATTTTTAAATGGAAGGATGCCTGTAGCTATGCTCCTAATTTAAAGTGGGTCTGCACTTGTTGAGTTCATTAGAACCAGATCAATGAAGTCAGGGTCAGTGGGAAAATCATTATGAGGTCAGGGTGACAGTTTCTATAATAAATGTTCTGACAAATGTGTATTTTTATATTTAATAAGCATTCATGATCTCAAGGTTATAAGTCAAAGTCCTTGGCTTTATTAAAGCTCTTTGCCTTTTATAACAAACAGACTAACAATTTAAAATGCATGCTGTCAATATTGAAAATAATTATAGATTTATTTCACCTTTATGATTACTGGAATTTAAATATTTACTAACCTTCCTTCCTATCAAAAAAAAAAGGCTAATTGTTAATTCATTGCATTATATTCAGAAAGCACTTTCATCTGAAGGCTCCTGCTATTGAAGCTGATGTCGTCTTATTTTTAAATTTTTTTATTTTATATTGGAGTATAGTTGATTTACAATATTGTGTTAGTTTCTGGTGTACAGCAAAGTGATATAGTTATACATATTCATATTTCTATTCTTTTTCAGATTCTTTTCCCATATAGGTTATTACAGAGTATTGAGTATAGTTCCCTGTGCTATACAGTAGGTCCTTGTTGATTATCTGTTTTATATATAGAGTGTGTATATGTTAATCCCAACATCCTAATTTATCTGTCTCCCCCAACTTTTCCCTTTGGTAACCACAGGTTTGTTTTCTAAGTCTGTGACTCTGCTTCTGTTTTGTAAATAAGTTCATTTGCCTCATTTTTTTAGATTCCACATATAAGTGATATCGTATAATATTTGTCTTTGTCTGGCTTACTTTAGTTAGTATGATAATCTCTAAGTCCGCCCATGTTGATGCAAATGGCATTATTTCATTCTTTTCTATGGCTGAGTAATATTCCATTGTGTATATGTACCACATCTTCTTTATCCACTCATCTGTGGATGGACATTTAGGTTGCTTCTATGTCTTGGCTATCGTAAATAATACTGCAATGAACATTGGGGTACAAGTATCTTTTCGAAGTGTGGTTTTCTACAGATGTATGTCCAGTAGGGGGATTGCTGGGTCATCTGGTAGTTCTATTTTTAGTTTCTTAAGGAACCTCCATACTGTTCTTCATAGTGGCTGTATCAGATAACATTCCCACCAACAGTGCAAGAGGGTTCCCTTTTCTCCACACCCTCTCCAGCATTTATTATTTGTAGACTTTTTGATGACGGCCATTCTGACTTGTGTGTGGTGATACCTCATTGTAGTTTTGATTTGCATTTCTCTAATAATTAGTAATGTTGAGAAGCTGGTGTCTTCTTGTCTCAACTTAATTTTGGTCAAGAGTAATGTAAAATATTTAGGGCTATACTTTTTAACTCTACATCAACTACAAGCTGTGTGACTGTGGAAGCTTGTTTCTTCACCTCTGTGCTTCAGTTTGTGAGATGATGATAATAGTACCCACTTCAAGGGATTGCTGTGAGGATTAAATTAGAGAATATGTATCAGTATTTGGAAGAACAATTGGCACAAAGCTGCTACTATTAAACATGGGAAGAGTGCTCTAAGGCACAGCTGGTGAAAAAAATCAACGTGTAGAAGAATGTATCCAGTATGATACTATTTATATAAAAATGCTCAAACAATTCCGAATGCTTTTCATGGGTCCATGTACATGCATGTAAACACAAAGAACAAGATCTGGAAGAATATATTGCAAACTGATATCAGTGCTCATCTCTGGAGAGAGGAGGGAGGAACTGGATTACCTGGGGATGTGGTCAAAGGGGACTTTAGCTTTTTCACTAATATTATTTTTTTTTAATTTTATCTATTTTTTTATACAGCAGGTTCTTATTAGTTATCTATTTTATACATATCAGTGTATATATGTCAATCCCAATCTTCCAATTCATCCTACCCTCCCCCCCGCCACCCTCCCCCCCTTTTCCCCCTTGGTGTCCATATGTTTGTTCTCTACATCTGTGTCTCTGTGTCTGCCTTGCAAACCGGTTCATCTGTACCATTTTTCTAGATTCCACATACATGCGTTAATATACGATATTTATTTTTCTCTTTCTGACTTACTTCACTCTGTATGACAGTCTCTAGGTCCATCCACGTTTCTACAAATGACCCAATTTCATTCCTTTTTATGGCTGAGATATATTCCATTGTATATACTTACCACATCTTCTTTATCCATTCATCTGTTGATGGACATATAGGTTGCTTCCATGACCTGGCTATTGTAAATAGTGCTGCAATGAATATTGGGGTGCATATATCTTTTTGAATTATGGTTTTCTCTGGGTATATGCCCAGTAGTGGGATTGCTGGGTCATATGGTAGTTCCATTTTTAGTTTTTTAAGGAACCTCTATACTGTTCTCCATAGTGGCTGTATCAATTTACATTCCTACCAACAGTGCAAGAGGGTTCCCTTTTCCCCACACCCTCCAGCATTTGTTGTTTGTAGATTTTCTGATGATGCCCATTCTAACTAGTGTGAGGTGTTACTTCACTGTAGTTCTGATTTGCATTTCTCTAATAATTAGTGATGTTGAGCAGCTTTTCATGTGCCTCTTGGCCATCTGTGTCTTCTTTGGAGAAATGTCTATTTAGTTCTTCTGCCCATTTTTTGATTAGGTTGTTTGTCTTTTTAATATTGAGCTGCATGAGCTGTTTATATATTTTGGAGATTAGTCCTTTATCCATTGATTCATTTGCAAATATTTTCTCCCATTCTGAGGGTTGTCTTTTCGTCTTGTTTATGGTTTCCTTTGCTGTGCAAAAGCTTTTAAGTTTCATTAGGTCCCATTTGTTTATTTTTGTTTTTATTTCCATTACTCTAGGAGGTGGGTAGTAATGTTATTTTAATTTTTACATGATAGATTTACTTGGTAATACTTACATAGTTAAAAATTACTAAGACAACCTATTTGTCTTCTTCCAGAGAAAGTTACCTAGTGGGTTGATTATGGATTACAAAAATAATTCACATTTTAAATTCAAAGTGAAGAAAGGAAAGGATTGTTACATATGAAAGTATTATCTTAATAAAACTGAAATTTTCTTCTTTTTAATTTAGGGTAATAATTCAGACTGCTGTTAACATTTATTTATTTTAATTGTTAATGAAAAACACCAATCTGAAATTTGCTCTCAGACTTCTGCTTTGTTTTCCCCTTTAGAACTGTTTAAAATTTTTTCAATTTTGAGGAAGTGTGTTTTCCATTCCCCAGATAAGTTGCTTGTTATTAGTAGTTTGGCAGAGAGATATAATATTATTTTCCTTTTGTACTGTATTTATTCACAGCCAGGATCAATCTGCATAAATCAACACTGTCTCTTTTACAATTTTTAATAGTATATGTCATTTGTTAAATTATGAAAAGCATTTTGGTCTGCTAGTTCCACTAATGAATTATGCATCAATCAGTTTTCCTCTTGGTTAATATTTAAGATATATTGGCAAGTTCTCAGTTATAGACCATAGACCTGCGCTGAAATATTATGCTCTCTCTGCTTTTCTCTCCAGGCAGGAGAACAAACTGATGAAAATATATGTCTGAGAATCACAGTAGGGATAGAACATTGATTAGGCAAATAATTTATGGATGCTGCTAAGAGTTTGGGAGAGGTTACACATAGATTTGGGAACTTTTAAAATAGTGGCTGTCAAGCTTTAGTTTGCATCAGAACCTCCAAAGGTCTCTTTAAAATGTAGATTCCTATGATACAAATGAACTTATTTACAAAACAGAAACAGACTCACAGACTTAGAAAATGAATTTAAGGTTACCATAGGGGAAGGGTTGGGGGGGGAGGGATAGATTAGGAGTTTTGGATTGACATATACACGCTGCTATATCTAAAATAAAATGCCTTTCCATGAAAAAATAAATAAATAAATGGCAGATTCCTGGATCCCATTCCCAGACCGAGGGTCAGAGGATTCTGATGCAGGTAGATTATGGGCTATACATTGAGAAGCATTGCTGGAGCCCCATAGATACATTTGCTGTATCAAATGTTGTTTGCTCATACAGCAAACAACATTTGCTGTTGCCAAATGTTAGTTTCAAGGCCTGCCCTGGTCCTATATCATTTTTCTTCTTCATCTGCCCAGAGATTAGGAAGTAAAAGGATACCATGCTGGGGGGAAGGAAACCAGGCTGCCAAGGTACTGAGAGCCTTTGGAGTGGGTGGTTCAAGTGCCTCCAGGTTAAGAATCTTTGTGCATCCTTAAAAAATGAAATAAGGAACAGGGCAAGTAGGTCTATAGACTGACTCTGTTTTATTTCTCACATCCTCACACTAAGCATAACGTCCCCATTAGAACTTGCAGCCCTTTATGTACTCAATAAGATGAACTTTTTCATTAAAATGTACCTGGCTTCATCTTCAGGAGCTCAAGTTCATGCATTCTTCTGGGTGACAGCTAACTTATTTTGTAATTTAATTTATTATTATCTATCCTAGGTAACAAATCTGTATGCTAGGTGTGGTCGCCAGAATAATGCCCTCCTTCCTGCCAAAGACACCCATGTCTCAATCTCTAAAACCTGTTATGTTTCATGGCAAGTGGGAATTAAGGTTGTGGGGGGAATTAAGGTTGCTAATCAACCAACCTCAAGACAGGGAGATTATCCTGGATTTCCATGTGGCCCCAGTGTAATCACAAGGGTCCTTAAAAGTAGAAAAGTGAGGTGGAAGAGGAGATCAGAGTGATGCAATGTAAGAAGGACTCAAACTGCCATTGCTGGCTTTGAAGATGGAGGGAGGGGACCACTAACCAAGGAGCGTGGGCAGCTTCTAGAAGCTGGAAAAAGCAAGGAAATGGATTCTCTCCTGGCGCCTCCAGATGGGAATGCAACTCTGCTGACATCTTGATTTTAATCCGGTGAGATCCTTGTCAAATTCCTGACACATAGAACTGTAAAATAATAAGTTTATATTGGTATAAGCCACTGGGTTTGTGATAATTTGTTACAGCAGCAAAAGGAAACTAATGCACTAGATGAGGCCTCTTGGGGCCATAGCACCTTAATCTAAAATAGTGATTTTTTCCCCAGGAAACATTATTCATTATGGAAGACAAGTTTAAGAGATTCCTGGAGGCACATGGAAGCCTGGTGTCTCCCTCATATCCCAACATACCTGCTGAGAATGTCTATACAAAGACCCCTCTCCAACGGCAGTAACCCTGACCTGCTCCCTGGCCTGTAATTTCATTTCTGTGGTTGTCTGTGATTCTACGCCCCTCAGCCTTCCCAACCCAGCAACATTTCACACGCATCCAGTGCTGTGTTTCTGCACCAACCTGTGGAATTCTGTACAAGTGCTTCCTCCAGCGAAAATAGAGAAGGCTCCTTTCCCCTAGGAAAATGGTAGGCTAGGTATCGTGAGGTCAGATATAGGAAGAAAAGAACTTGAAAATCACCATTTTAACCTTCTTGACTCCATGACAAACTTCAAGTTTGGTGTTTGCTTAATGATTAGGCTGCTTAGAAAAGTTGTTTTCACATGTGTAGAAGTATAGGTCCTCCACCAAATGTAAAATAGCTAGCTAATGGGAAGCAGCAGCATAGTACAGGGGGATCAGCTCGGTGCTTTGCGATGGCCTAGAGGGGTGGGATAGGGAAGGTGGGAGGGAGACTCAAGAGGGAGGGGATATGGCGACATATGTATACATATGGCTGATTCACTTTGTTGTACAACAGAAACTAACACAGTATTGTGAAGCAATTATATTCCAATAAAGATCCATTAAAAAAAAGTATAGGTTCTAGTTTTTCTGTAAGAGCTTTGATTTTTTATTAATAAATTTTTAATGGATTTATTCACTTATTTTAAGAAAAACAGTTAATAGCATTGTGATCAAATATCTAATATTCAAACTCTATCACGATCTACATCTGACCAACATGATACCTTTGAAACAGTCTAAATTTGTTTGACTTGTTGATGGTCAGTGAAAAAACTAATTATAGGAAAACATCATCTGTCAAATATAAAGAATATATTTGTTCAGATGGAATGAGAGATAGTCACAGTATGAGAAACATATTCAAATCCTTCACTGTGCTTATAGCAGTAACTCATTTTTCCTAAACTGGGGTCTTGCATTTTCATTGCCATTTTTTTAAAAAAATTATTTTATTTATTTTTGGCTATGTTGGGTCTTTGTTGCTGCGGGCGGGCTTCCTCTAGTTGCAGAGAGTGGGGGCTACTCTTCGTTGCGGTGCGCGGGCTTCTCATTGCGGTGGCTTCTCTTGTAGTGGAGCACAGGCTATAGGCTTGCAAGTTTCAGTAGTTGTGGCAAGCGGGCTCAGTAGTTGTGGGTTGCGGGCTCTAGAGCACAGGCTCAGTAGTTGTGGTGCACAGGCTTAGTTGCTCCGCGGCATGTGGGATCTTCCCGGACGAGGGCTCGAACCCGTGTTCCCTGCACTGGCAGACAGATTCTTAACCACTGTGCCACCAGGGAAGCCCTTCATTGCCATTTTTGATGAATATGTTTGTACAAAGTTTTGCTCTTCTAGTTTGTTTTCTACTTCATTTTTCTTTGATTTTCCCAAAGTTCTAGAATCTCTCTTCCTGGGGAGAGATTCAAGCCACAATCAAGGTGCATCTTTTGCTCGCCTCTGTGCCCCTCTGCTCTTCTCCTCTTCGTTACTCTTGCAGAGAAGCTGGATACACTGATGGCTGTGGGAGGTTAGTAGATTGTTAAAAGTGGGACCCATCCACCCACCGGGACCCCTTCACTTCCTCTCTCCTCCCAAGGCTCTGTCTCCGAGATATACATATACCAAGTAAGTGATTCAACTCTTCCAAGTGAGGAGAACAGATCTCCCCCCAAATCTGCCTGTCCTAGTAAATGCTCAAGTACAACGGCTCCTGCACAACAATGCTGTTTATTAAGGAGGAGCTAGAATGAAAATTCTGGGGGTTGGGCGTGTGGGCAGCCCACTACCCTCAAGATGGACCATGGGCCGCCTATCTATTACCAAGTGCCCAGGGGTTGTGTGTCTGCTGTGAGCCCTCTGTGAACGCTGACTACTGACAGGCTGACTCTCTTGGTAGAAGTCAGATGGCTCATTTCTGTTTGGTGACAGCTTGCTCTTTTCTGCCTTCGAGGAAGCAGCACTGAGGGACCCGCTGCTGAGCCTGTGTCCCTTCATTCCCTTTGTCCAGTGAGTCTCCAGCCTCAGGGGCTGCTCTCAAGAAGATGCTGCTGGACCACTGAGTGGAGGAGCTGTGAGCAAAAGGCTCCAGAGGAGGGCACGCCCCCTGCCCTGTACTGGTGCTCAAGGCTCCATCCGTGCTCCATCCGCGTTGGCCAATCTTGCCCCGGGTAAACTAGTGTCAGAGGCCAGCAAGCCACGTGTCGGGGAGCAAGAGGAGAGTTGAACAGCTGACCAGCTGTAGGCTGGACTGGCTCCCTTGTCCAGCAGCCACCATCCCCATGGAGGGGCTGGAAGAATCCATACCGCCCAAAGCAAACAAGGCTAGGAGTTAATCCTGAGTTTTAACTTGGAAAGATGGCAGGGCTTCTGCAAAACATCAGTCACCCAAGTGAGAAGGTCCAGAGCAAGGAGTGGACTCAGAGCAACTCCCTCCTGCTCTCCTTTGGGATGCGTGCAGCTTGGATCACCCGGCAGCATCCAGCAGCCCACACAGCACTGGGAAGTATATGCCTGCCTTCTTTCGCTTTTCCTTCCTACTTAGCGGGCAAAAAAGACGGCCCCGTGTGTTTCTGCTCCCTCAGCCTCCGGCATGTAGTCTGCTGCAGGACTGACACATATAAACAAGAACAGAAGAGCAGTCGAAACTGAGATTTTACACAGGTTGCAGCAGCAGAGGGAGGGTAGAGAGGTGTGTATCTAGAAGGGATGGGTGGAGCTTTTTCTAAAATTTCTCCTAGGAGACAGACCAGCACAGAAGTTTTCTTTTTACAGAGAAGCACTGCTAGGTGATTCCCAAGTTTCCTTTTGCTTTTAATCAACAACTGATCTAATGACTCTCTAGTTCCTTGGGGCTGCTGCCTAGGACTGTGTACATTTTGCTTTCCTCCAGGGAATGCCCAGTACATCACAGGCATCCAGGAGTAAGATAGGGTTAGACAGTTTTTTCAGGTGGCAGGAATGGGCTCCCTTTCCTATAGACGGGGCAGGGCTGGGAGTCTGGGCCCCAGCCACTCCTGTGCTGACCAGAGCCCCACAGGGCCTTCCACATGGACTGACCTGGGCTTAGAGCCACCCCCAGAGCCCTAAGTCAGGCCACATCCTCAGGAAGTGGTCTCCATTTGGTTCTCCTCCCTTCCTTGTCATCCCAACAGGCCACCCAGACCTCCAGCCTCTTGTAACCCTGGACTCTTGGCCCACTTGATGCTTTTCTACTAACACTATGATATAATTTTTCTTCTTATTGGAGAACCTTGGAATGTGAGGACAAAGTCATAAATTCAAAGAATTTTTAAACTGCTAGTAAAAAGTATAGTTGTTCAGGGCATGAGCTTTGGCTTAAACAGGACTGAGTTTGGATTCCAGCTGTACCACCAGAAACAAGTCCTGCAATCTCTTTTGATGGATCGGTCAATCCATTCATTCCTTTATTAGTTACTTCCTCAGAAATATTTCTTGAGCATCTACCTGTGCTGGGCATCTGCTGTTCAGGCATCTGTGTTCAAGTCTCTGCTCTAATGGAACTTACAGGGCCCTGGAGGAAGGCGGATGTTAAACAGATACACTGATAATTATGTACAACACCAGTAAGAGCTGAGAAAGAAACCCACAGGGAGCGATGAGGGTATTATAACAGGAGAGTGTGAGGCAGGGAGAACTGAGATGGGAAGAAGGCAAAGGAATTAACCTGACAAACATGCGGAAGCATTCCAACTGGAGAGAGCAGCATGTACACGCAAAGATCCTGGGGCAGCACCTTCTGTGGGAGAAGGCTGGTGTGGTTAGACAAAGAGTGACGGGCAAGAGGAGCACACTGGAAGCCGAGGCTGGAGATTGGGGCTGATAGACATGGTAAGAACCTTGTACTCTTATCCAAGAGCCCTGAGAGGTTTAAGTAGGTAAGGGACATGATCAAATCTAGTTTTAGTGTTTAAACCATGTCTCTGCTGACATGAGGAGGCCAGACTAGAGTGGGGAGAAGAATTGATGGAGAGACGAAAAGTCCCAAGGAGTGTCAGTTGCCCCGAGGTGTCACGGAACAGCCAGTTAATTTCAGGACTCTCTCCTTGGGACTTGTTTACTCTGTGGCTCTGCTCTGTTCTCTACAACGCAGCCTGCCAGGAATTTCCTCTTTCTCCTCTGGATGCCCTCGGTGTTCTTCTGGGACTCAGTGCCCCACCAGTAAGCCAATGAATTATTGAACATAATTTGCTTTCCTAGAGATGGTATTTAGTCTTGATGCAGATTTTTATGAGTTACAGAGAAACCAGACTGGTACCCACAACTCACTAAGTATGGGGCCCAGGGCCCAGCCCAAGTGCCAGCAGCCAGAAAATCGAGTGTCTGTTTCCAAATGGGAGACAGATGCAGCTGACTCATCTGCTCAAGGCATCTCACGGCCGAGTCTGTGTCAGGACTGCAGCCCCACGTCGCCTCCACCCCCACTAGTTGCCAGCTGGAAGGAAGACCTACTCTTCACATTTGCCCAGGGTCCTACAGAAAGGCCTGCAGTATATCTCCAGGGACCCCAGTTCATTTATATACTTGTTCACGGTGGAGGACCAGGAGGGTGGAGGTGAGACTGAGCTCACATCAGGAGCTGTGGGCGACCCTGGACCATTTCCTTGATGGTCAACCTAATTCTTCCCACCACGCCCTATCCCCAACCCAGGTGTTCCTTGATTTCTTCTACATCTGCCTACCAACCCGGAGAACTGCTAGAACTAGAAGAGGGTAAATCTCCCAGTTCCCTCTAGGAATCAGGCCACCCTAAATAAAGTTACTTCTCCTGCCAGGGTCTTTGATCCTTTTCTTACTTCCTGTTTCGGGTGGCTGGTAGGACTACTCAAGGTTTTTTTTTTTTTTTTTTTTTTTTTTGCGGTACGCGGGCCTCTCACTGTTGTGGTCTCTCCCGTTGCGGAGCACAGGCTCCGGACGCGCAGGCTCAGCGGCCCATGGCTCACGGGCCCAGCCGCTCCGCAGCATGTGGGATCCTCACAGACCGGGGCACGAACCCGCGTCCCCTGCATCGACAGGCGGACTCTCAACCACTGCGCCACCAGGGAAGCCCTACTCAAGGTTTTTTGATTCTGTTTGTGTTCATTGTTTCTCATATTTGAGAATTCTTAAGTATTCCTGGATAGATATCGGCAGAATGATAGGTGGAAAAAAAAAAAAAAAACAGAGAGACTTGGAGTAATTAAGGAATGTTTGGGGTCAAACATTTTTCAGAAGGTGGATCTCCTGAAAAGGGGAGGGAGTCAAAGGGGACGTAAGAAATGTCTTTCTGGACATGATGGCTGGATGCAGAGCCCTTTGTCTGGTGGCATCTCAGTGAGCCCCAAGGCTGTTGGTGCTTCTTGGGGCAGTGTTATTACGGCCGACCAGTATCAGCTATGCCCGCAACGGATATCAAGGGGGTCTTTGGGCACTGAAGTCTTGGTCCAGCACCAGGGTCCTCTGAGTAGACACCACTGCCCAAACCGCCAGCTTCCGCAGAGAGAAAAGAGGACCTGGTAAAAATAGCTAACACATAACTCTTACCATGTGTCGCCTATTAACTTGAAGTTGTGAAAGAATTTCAGTCTAAAATAGAACCGGAGATATTAAGTGGAGAATCTCACGCATGTGCCCTTGGGAATATAACACTTAAGGACTAAGTGACTGATTTCCCATAAATGCCTGATTTACAGAAAACTGATAGTGTCAGAATTTTCTTGGATGATGGGGGAGGGGTTGATCAGAAGTTGTCTCATATCCACCTTGGGGAGTTTTACCAGACGCCTGAACAGGAAGTAACCCAGGTTGGGCTGGTCTCACAATGTGGGCTGAATTGAGTTTTGTATGACTGGATCGATTTTGTCTGTGTGGGAAATTTTCAAGGCTGGTCTGCTTTGTTTTGATTTTAACTAACTCTAACTGAACTCTTCCCTCTTCACATCCCCTGCCCATCAATACAACTTGCCCCAAACCCTCAACGGACTTGCTTGCAGCTTGCCACAGTTTGCTTGTCCCAAGTTGCAATTCCTCTGCTATTCCTGAATAAACTTATCTTTTTGAGCTTGCCTCAGTTTACCTCTTTATTTGGGTCAACATAGTTAATATATATAATCTCATGAGGTAACTACAGTTGACCTTTGAACAATGCGGGAGTTAGAGGTGCTGATCCCCCCACCTGCCACAGCTGCAAGTCTGTGTATAACTTGGAGTCTGAGGATAATTTACAGCTCTTTGTGTTTGGGGTTCCTCCATATCTGTGGTTCTGCACCTGCAGGTTCATCCACCTGCGGATCGTGCCGTACCATAGTACGTATTTAGTGAAAAACATCCGAGCATAAGTGGACCTGTGCAGTTGGAACCATGTTGTTTAAGGGTCAACTGTGTCATTATTACTCCCATTTCACAGATGAAGAAACTGAGGCACAAAAAAGTTAAATAACTCATCCCAGGCAGACTGGCTCCAGAGCCCTGGCCATACTCTCCTGTCTCTGGGTAGTGCCTGAAGGACTCCTGGTCAGATCTGGCTTTTCCCAGCTGCTCTCAGCAGGAGTCCCTGAGGTCCTCTTCCAAGATGGAGCCTCAGCCCAGCTCATTTTCTAAGCCTGGCCTGACCAGGAATGTCCATAGCCTCCATCTAATAGCCTGGAATAGTCTTATTAATGTTAGTAACAATAGCAGTCGTAAGTAACATTTTTGGAGCACTTTGTATGTACCAGGCACTCTATAAGCTCTTAATAACAAATCCTCATCACAGATGTACCAGGCAGGTATTAGCAACCCCACTTTCAGATAAGGAAAATGAAGCTTAGGGAAGGTAAGTTACCTGTCCAAGGTCATGGGACTGGTGGGTGGTAAGGACTGACTCAAGTCAGTGTTTTAAATCTTCACACAGTGTAGCCCATGGCTTTCTACCACAAATGTGATCATATCTGTCATGGCTGAGGGAGGCCTTGGGTGATGAGGTCACCTGACAGGCCCATATATTTTGTAGTCAGACAGAGCTCATATTACATTCTGACTCTATCGGTAGTTGTGTGATTTGAGAGTGTTACGTGACCTCTTTGAACCTCAGTTTCCTCTTCTGTAACCTGGGTCTAATTCTACCTTCCTCACGCTGGGTGATTTTGAGATCAAAAGAGATAATACTGGATTTCCTAAATTTCATGGCTTTATGATTTTTGCTAGTTAAGATTTGCCATAGGTTGACTTAAAGAAAAATAAATATTTTAAAAAGGAAACTATATTACCACCATGAATGAAAAGCCATAAATATACTCTAACTAAAAATTCATAATTCTTAAAGTAAAACAGTTTTTTACTGTATCTTTAAAATGACCCAGGGTTACAACCAGCAGCACATATGCCATAGAAAATACTAAAATATTGTTTATAAAGTGCATAGGTCAGAGCTCAGCACAGAGTAGGTGGTCATTAAACGGTAGCTATTCTCCTCCTGCCCATCTCCTTTCTCCTCATCCTTTTTTTGGATTGGGTTGGGTTTTTTTTCTTTTCAGTTGTATGAGCTGTTTATATATTTTGGATATTAATCCTTGTTGGTTACATCGTTTGCAAATATTTTCTCCCATTCCATAAGTTGTCTCTTTGCTTTGTTTATGGCTTCCTTTGCTGTGCAAAAGCTTATAAATTTGATTAGGTCCCATTTGTTTAGTTTTGCTTTTATTTCTTTCACCTTGGGAGACTGATCTAAGAAAATATTGCTACGATTTACATCAGAGAGTGTTTTGCCTATGTTCTTTTCGAGAAGTTTTATGGTGTCATGTCATACATTTAAGTTTTTAAGCCATTTTGAGTTTATTTTTGTGTATGGTGTGAGGGAGTTTTCTAACTTCATTGATTTACATGTGGATGTTCAGCTATGCCAGCACCACTTGCTGAAGGGACTGTCTTTTCTCCATTGTATATTCTTGCCTCCTTTGTCAAAGATTAGTTGACTGTAGGTGTGTGGGTTTATTTCTGGGCTTTCTACTCCATCCCATTGATCTACGTATCTGTTTTTGTGCCAATACCACCCTGTTTTGATTACTATAGCTTTGCAGTATTGTCTGAAGTCTGGGAAGGTTATGCCTCCAGCTTTGTTCTTTTTCCTCAGGATTGCTTTGGCAGTTCTGGGTCTTCTGTGGTTCCATATAAAATTTAAGATTATTTGTTCTAGCTCTGTATACCACAATTTTTTAAAATCTATTTCCCAGTTGAGGGTCACTTGGAATGTTTCCAGATTATTGTGATTACAAATAAAGCTGCCATAAACATTCACATATAGATTTTTGTGTGAACATAGCTTTTAGTTTCACTTTGATGAACCTAGGAGTGAGACTGCTTAGTTGTATGTTAGGTGTAAGTTTAACTTTACAGAAAACTACCAAGCTATTTTCCAAATTGGTCGCACCATTTTACATTCCCACCAGTAGTAAATGAGAGTTCCAATTCCTCCACATCCTTGTCAACACTTGGCATTTCCTTTTTTTTAATTTTTAAATTTTAGGTATTCTAATAGCTGTGTAAAGGAATACCATTGTGTTTTTAAAAATTGAGATATAATTCACATACCACAAAACATCCTTTTAAAGTGTAGAATTCAGTGGTTTTTATTCAAAACTAAGAAACCATCGCCTTTATCTAGTTCTAGAACATTTTCATCACCCCAGAAAGAAACCCCATACCAATTAGTCACTTCCTACTCCCTTCTACCTACAGGCCCTGGAAACCACTAATCTACTTGCTGTCTCCGTGAGTTTGCCTATTTTAGACATTTCATATAAATAGAACCATATATACATTTTGACTGGCTCTTTTCACTGAGCATAATGTTTTCAAGGTTCATCCACATTGTAACATATGCTTCATTCCTTTTTGTGACTAATACAGTTGATTCTCCTTATTCACAGTAGTTAAATTCTATGAAGTTACTGCAAATAATGAATTAGCATATATTGAACCATTGGTCCTAGGAGAAATATGTACATATATATTACATAGGTTT
Source organism: Mesoplodon bidens (assembly GCF_964165515.1). NCBI lineage: Eukaryota > Metazoa > Chordata > Mammalia > Artiodactyla > Ziphiidae > Mesoplodon > Mesoplodon bidens. The sequence goes on along the minus strand of NC_138178.1, from coordinate 135,302,433 downwards.
TCATCTTTTTTTTTTTTTTTTTTTTTTGCGGTACGCGGGCCTCTCACTGTTGTGGCCTCTCCTGTTGCGGAGCACAGACTCTGGATGCGCAGGCTCAGTGGCCATGGCTCATGGCCCCAGCCACTCCGCGGCATGTGGGATCTTCCCGGACCGGGGCACGAACCCATGTCCCCTGCATTGGCAGGCAGACTCTCAACCACTGCGCCACCAGGGAAGCCCCGGTTTTAATCTTAAATCTGAAAAATAACTCATCCTGGTAGATTCTCCCTCCCTCCCTTCTTCCCTCCCTTTTTTACAAAAGGGAATGGGAGATTCAAGGGTGTTAAGTAACTTCCTTGAGGCTACCTCACTAACAGGTACAGGCTAGGTTGGGATACAAACCCCATCCAGCTGGCCCCAGAGCCAGAACTTCCTGCTATATACTGCGCTGCCCCCAACTAGCTAGTCCTCTGGTCACTTCTGCATGAGGCTTGAAATGAGCATACACAGAGTCACCTTTTCTTTTTTTTAATTTTTATTTATTTATGAATATTATTCCTTTTTTAACATATTTATTGGAGTACTATTGCTTTACAATGGTGTGTTAGTTTCTGCTTTATAACAAAGTGAATCAGCTATACATATACATATGTTCCCATATCTCTTCCCTCTTGCGTCTCCCTCCCTCCCACCCTCCCTATCCCACCCCTCTAGGTCGTCACAAACCAACGAGCTGATCTCCCTGTGCTATGTGGCTGCTTCCCACTAGCTATCTATTTTATGTTTGGTAGAGTATATATGTCCTTGCCACTCTCTCACTTTGTCACAGCTTACCCTTGCCCCTCCCCATATTCTCAAGTCCATTCTCTAGTAGGTCTGTATCTTTATTCCCATCTTACCCCTAGGTTCTTCATGACCTTTTTTTTCTCCCCTTAGATTCCATATATATGTGTTAGCATACGGTATTTGTTTTTCTCTTTCTGACTTACTTCACTCTGTATGACAGACTCTAGATCCATCCATCTCACTACAAAAATCTCAATTTCATTTATTTTTATGGCTGAGTAATATTCCATTGTATATATGTGCCACATCTTCTTTATCCATTCATCTGTTGATGGGCACTTAGGTTGCTTCCATGTCCTGGCTATTGTAAATAGAGCTACAATGAACATTTTGGTACATGACTCTTTTTGAATTATGGTTTTCTCAGGGTATATGCCCAGTAGTGGGATTGCTGGGTCGTATGGTAGTTCTATTTGTAGTTTTTTAAGGAACCTCCATACTGTTCTCCATAGTGGCTGTACCAATTTACATTCCCACCAACAGTGCAAGAGTGTTCCCTTTTCTCCACACCTTCTCCAGCGTTTATTGTTTGTAGATTTTTTGATGATGGCCATTCTGACTGGTGTGAGATGATATCTCACTGTAGTTTTGATTTGCATTTCTCTAATGATGTTCAGCATCCTTTCATATGTTTGTTGGTGATCTGTATATCTTCTTTGGAGAAATGTCTATTTAGTTCTTCTGCCCATTTTTGGATTGGGTTGTTTGTTTTTTTGTTATTGAGCTGCATGAGCTGCTTGTAAATTTTGGAGATTAATCCTTTGTCAGTTGCTTCATTTGCAAATAGTTTCTCCCATTCTGAGGGTTGTCTTTTGGTCTTGTTTATGGTTTCCTTTGCTGTGCAAAAGCTTTTATGTTTCATTAGGTCCCATTTGTTTATTGTTATTTTTATTTCCATTTCTCTAGGAGGTGGGTCAAAAGGATCTTGCAGTGATTTATGTCATAGAGTGAGTGTTCTGCTTATGTTTTCCTCTAAGAGTTTGATCTCAGCTGGTGATGAGCACTGCCGGAGGCTCAGAACTTTCGCTGTTCTGCGCACGTCCACAAATGACTGTGAAAGCATCATGAATTTTGGTTTGGGGGTTACAAATAAATTTTAGTGAGTAGGTAAATTTGCACATACAGAATCTATGAGTAATGAAGATCAATTGTATATCACTGTGGTTTTAATATATGCCTTTGCCAAATTTGGGGAATTTTTAGACATTACTACTTCAAACATTTTTCTGCATCAGTGTCTTTCTTCTCTCCTTCAGGGAGTACAGTAGGCATACTGGACCATTTGATATCATTCCACAGGTCCATGAGGCTTTGCTAATGTTTTCTTTTTTTTTCCTCAATTTTTTCTTCTCTGTTCTCCCAATAAGATAATTTCAATCGATCCATCTTTAAGTTTACTGACTTTTTCCTCTGTCATTTCCTCTGTCACTTAAAAATCCACCCAGTGCATTTTTTTTTCTTCTGATAGCGTATTTTTGGTTTGAAATTTTCCATTAAGAAATCATTTCCATATCTCTGCTGAGAAATCTATCTTTACATTCCGTTTAAGAGTGTTTACCTCTACCTCATGGAGAAGAGTTATAATAGTTGCTCAGGATGACATCTGCTGATTGTCTTTTCCTTGGAGAATTGTTCATATTTCCTTTGCTCTTTATATTTGGAGTAATGTCAGTTTAGTTTTCAAAATCTTAACTATGCTGTTTGAGTCTGCCTCTTGCTTGGGCCACTCAGGGGTTAGTCTGGGACTTGGGTGGCGGTTTATATCATAGTTTAGTTCTTAGAGTCTGTACTCTGCTTCTTTATGAGTGTCTCTCACACATGCTGCATGGTGGTGAGCCAGTGCTTTGTGCTGGTCTATAAACAGAAGCAGGGCATCCCATTCTTCAGCTCTCTCCTCTCTGGCTTCTGACATCTCTTTTCCCAATTCCTATGGCCAGAGGATGGGGTTCTCTCAGAGTCTGAGTCTCCCATGATGTTATGCACTTCTGTATGACATGGCCCACCTTTGCAGGTGATGTGCAGAAGTAAAAGAGAGAAAAAATAGCAAGGATTATCCCACTCACACTCCTTGCACACAGATGCCCTGTTTGCTGATTTTACTCTCCACAGAGTCAGGTTTTCCTTAGAGATTTTAGGTGCTGCACTGAGGCCATCACCATCCCTGCAGTAGGCTGGTCTTGGCAGGGTTGGAAGAGAAAAAACAAGTTCAAGAGATAGGGATTCTCCTCACATTCTGTACCACTCACAGGACCCGTTTCTCAATCCTCTGACCAGGAAAATGGGTTCCTCTCAGGATTTTTGCTGTCTGTGCCTACTCCTCGATTCCCCAATTCAGCCTGACTTCAAGTCAAAACCAGGAGATAAAGGAGGAAAAAAAACCCCAAAACTAAGAAACTCACCACTATACTGATCATTCTTTAAATTTTGACTTCCCTCCCCAATATGCCTGCTCTGGTTTGCTTTCCAGAGTTCCCAGGTAATAGTTTCCTGTAATCATCCAGTGTTGAGTTGTAATCAGTGAGAGAGGTAGGCTGTAGCAGGGCTTTTCCATTGCAGCCATCCATGAGTGTTTGACTGAAGGATGCTGTCAGTAACATTTTAACATTACAGTGTTGAATAATAACAAAATAGAAGCCATTGTCACAAAGTCACAAAACATTCATAGGGCACAGGACCATAACAGGTTGAAATGATTTAGAAGTTATAAAGGAGCGTAAATCAGTAAAACTTTTGTATGGGGTTGTTCAGCAATATGTATAATAAGCATCTAAACTTAAATATATTTTGGCCAAGCAATTCTATTTCTAGGGGTTTAACCTAATGTAACAAGTTCCCAAAGGTGTGTGTATTTATAAGGATGCTTATACAGTATCATCCATAACAGTAAAAAAAAAAATTGGCAAAAATTTAAATGGGACATAACAGGGAAAGGCTTAAAGAAATTATGGGATAACTACAAAATGGAAGGTTATATGGTAATTAAGAATTTTGGGGCTTCCCTGGTGGCACAGTGGTTAAGAATCCGCCTGCCTAATGCAGGGGACACGGGTTCAAGCCCTGGTCTGGGAAGATCCCACATGCCGCGGAGCAACTAAGCCCATGTGTCACAACTACTGAAGCCCGCGTGCCTAGAGCCTGTGCTCTGCCACAAGAGAAACCACCGCAATGAGAAGCCCACGCACCACAACAAAGAGTAGCTCCTGCTCACCACAGCTAGAGAAAGCCCGCACGCAGCAACGAAGACCCAACGCAGCCAAAAATAAATAAATAAATAAATATTTTTTTTTAAAAAAAGAATTTTGATGGAGTGATGTTGATGTATACGTTGATATGGGAGATGCTTTGTTAAAGAACAGCCTATTTTATCAATATCCCATATGGATATATACATATATATTTATATATATAAACATAGCCTGTTTTTTTTTAACAAAACATCTCTCATACCAATATATACATTGCTCCATTGAACAAAGCCTCACAGACCTGTGGGATGATATCAAACTGTCCAAGAGCGTGTATTTCTCTATGACATAAATCATAGCAAGATCCTTTTGGACCCACCTCCTAGAGAAATGGAAATAAAAACAAAAATAAACAAATGGGACCTAATGAAACTTAAAAGCTTTTGCACAGAAAAGGAAACCATAAACAAGGCAAAAAGACAACCCTCAGAATGGGAGAAAATATTTGCAAATGAAGCAACTGACAAAGGATTAATGTCCAAAATTTACAAACAACTCATGAAGCCCAATATCAAAAAACCAAACAACCCAATCCAAAAACGGGCAGAAAGCCTAAATAAACATTTCTCTAAAGAAAATATACAGATACCCAACAAACACATGAAAGGATGTTCAACATCATTAATCATTAGAGAAATGCAGATCAAAACTACAGTGAGGTATCATCTCACACCAGACAGAATGGTCATCATCAAAAAATCTAGAAACAATGAATGCTTGAGAGGGTGTGGAGAAAAGGGAATCCTCTTGCACTGTTGGTGGGAATGTAAATTGATACAGACACTATGGAGAACAGTATGGAGCTTCCTTAAAAAATTAAAAATAGAACTACCATACAACCCAGCAATCCCACTACTGGGCATATACCCTGAGAAAGCCATAATTCAAAAAGAGTCATGTGCCACAATATTCATTGTAGCTCTTTACAATAGCCAGGACATGGATGCAACCTAAGTGTCCATTGACAGATGAATGCATAAAGAAGATGTGGTACATATATACAATGGAATACACTCAGCCATAAAAAGAAACGAAATTGAGATATTTGTAGTGAGGTGGTTGGACCTAGAGTCTGTCATACAGAGTGAAGTCAGAAAGAGAGAAACAAAAACCATATGCTAACACATATACATGGAATCTAAAAAAAAAATGGTTCTGAAGAACCTAGGGGTAGGACAGGAATAAAGATGCAGATGTAGAGAATGGACTTGAGGACACGGGGAGGGGGAAGGGTAAGCTGGGATGAAGTGAGAGAGTGGCATGGATGTATATACACTACCAAACGTAAAACAGATAGCTAGTGGAAGCAGCCACATAACACAGGGAGATCAGTTCGGTGCTTTGTGACCACCTAGAAGGGTGGGATTGGGAGGGTGAGAGGGACATGCAAGAGGGAGGAGATATGGGGATATATGTATATGTATAGCTGATTCACTTTGTTATAAAGCAGAAACTAACACACCATTGTAAAGCAATTATACTCCAATAAAGATGTTTTTGTTTTTTAAAAAGCTTGTGTTTGATGTGATACCATCTCTCTTTCTCTCTCTCTATCCTTTATATATATGCATCTATATATAAATGTACAAATGCCTGGAAAATTTAACAATCTCAGTGAATGAGATTTAAGATTAGAGATTTTTTCTTTTTTATTCTTTCTTTGTATCTTTCAATTTTCTGTGCTCAACATAAATGAAGTGTTATAGCAGAGTCTGTACTCAAATATCCATGTGCTTCTGTACATTTCCCCGACTTCCTTGTATGTTTGGGGGTCAGGTGATTAGGTTCTGGCCAATGGGATATTGTTGGAAATTATTCAAGTTGCTCTGAGGACTGGTCCTTAAATATATGCATGTGGTGAGCTCGAAGGTCATAAATTCCAGATGTAGTAGCTACAGGATGGAAAGCAGGTGGACTCTGCATCATACCATCCTATGTGAGAGAAATAAGCCTTTGTAATTCAGAGTTGCTGTGGTACCCAGTGTTCATTACTCCAATGGATACAGCAGTGTAACGAGGAATGACTAAATACCATATTGCAATGAGGAATTACTAGAACACATACAAAAAGAGCTTTGGAATATGGTGAGACTTTGACATATATACACTAATGTATAAACTGGATAACTAATAAGAACCTGCTGTATAAAAAACTAAATAAAATAAAATTCAGTAAAAAAGAGACATTGAGGGCTTCCCTGGTGGCGCAGTGGTTGAGAGTCCGCCTGCCGATGCAGGGGACACGGGTTCGTGCCCCGGTCTGGGAGGATCCCACATGCCGCGGAGCGGCTGGGCCCGTGAGCCATGGCTGCTGAGCCTGCGCATCCGGAGCCTGTGCTCTGCAGGGGGAGAGGCCACAACAGTGAGAGGCCCGCCTACCGCAAAAAAAAAAAAAAAAGAGACATTGAAGTAAAACTCATTTGTCTTGGATGTTAATGGGCAGAAATACTTTGGAAAAGTTTTAAAGATTAGGATAAATCGACTTTCTGTTCCTTTAATTTAGAAGATGCCAGTTTGTTAATTCAGAGAGAGAAATGTAGTGGTCAAATGTAGTCCAATATTCTTTTTGGCTGCTTAGTAGATTCTAAACCTTGAGGAAAGCCAGAAAGGAAGCCAAATTACTAGCAACAGCCTTGTTGGTGAGGCTGCAATTGGGGCAGGAAAACTTGGCTATAATGCCAGGTTGGCATTATGGTTATGTCCACAGCCTGGGGGTTGTGGTCCAGTCTGCCATTTATCAGCTCTGAACATCTGGACAATGCACTTCATTTTTCTGAACCCCAGTTTTCTCACCTACTAAAGGGACCGTGATGACAACAGCTGCCTCTTAATCATCCTTTTGTGTCACAGTGGGAATTCATTTCCACTAGGGCAGCAGCTTCTTTTTCTGTTTCGCTCAAGGCAGAAATAGTAGTTTTATGGGCTCTGGACTCTGTTCTCTCTGGAAATTCATGAACTCATGACCTATTTGTAGATGCATGGCTTTCAGCAAGTGGTTACCTTAGCTGGGTGGGGTGTTGTAAAAGCCTCAAAAAGCACAGTTTTGGAGAGTAAATAATGAATGTGAGATGAGAAGGTAGGCAGCCCTGATCAAGAAGAGAGGAGTGAGGGAAATGCAAGCAGTGAGGGTGGGGAAAAGTTTGGATACTTTTTATTCAGAAACAAGAAATATGTAAAAGTTTGTCAAGAATGGGAGAGCTTGATAGGACTATTCAGGAGGAAAAGCTGTATTTTCAACGTGGGAGAAATTACTGGGTTAACTCATATGTATGCCTGTGAAAGGTCACTGATAAGAGGCTCTGTTTGTGGTTATGGATATCTGGGAATATTTGTGTTCATGTTTTCTTGGTAGAAATAGAATACTTGGATCAGTAGAGGTAGAAGAACGAGTGTTGGTAGCCTGGTACTTGGCGACACAGGGATGACTCTGGAGGAACAAGAACAGTGTTGACTTTGCAGCCACCACAAGAGTGAGACAGAAACTGGTGCAGAGCTTGGGGGATGTCTCTGCAGAGGACAATGTACCTTGAGCTCATCTGGGGAGGGGGTGAGCTGTGGATCAGAGGAAATGTGCTGAGTCATGTGCTGGAGCCATCGTGAGTGTGGTAGCTGCCTGTTGACTTGCCCATCGGTGTGTCCAGGAGAGTAGAAAGAAACCAAGTGTTTATGAACCTATCGTCAGTTCCCTCCCAGAAGGGAAGGAAGGCCCAGAGGGAAGGAAGAAGGGAGTTGCTACCAAGGACTCCATGACAGGAAGAACCACTGGGGATATTCATGTCCCCAATATCCTTCAGCAAATCTGGCACTTTCCCAAGATTTAAGAATCAAAACCAGCATTGGTAGTTAATGTTAGGGAAGAAGCTCATCTGGGTCTGTCTATGGTCCGTACAGACACTGGGGCTGGGACACCCAACTCTGGGATGTGCAGAGGCAGTGGGGAAAGATGAGGAGCCGGGGAAGTGGCGGGATGGGGAAGAATCCTGCTGCGTCATGGCAAACTGCCGTAACCCAGGGCAGCGTGAGTGGGACAGAGAGGAAGCTCACTGGAACGGGCACTGCTGTTTGCCAGGCTGAAGCACCATGAGGTGAAGCTATTAACTACAACAGAGAAAGAAAGAAATCCAGGAGCAAGAAAAATCATAGATATCACAGCACATGACGTCAGGTCTCTCCTTTTGGAAAGGGTACAAACTGGTGCATGGGAGGAATGGACTTAATGAAAGGAGATTGGAGAATAGCGGGAAATTAAAAATCACATCAGGAATAGAGTGAGAATCCCACTGCTCTTTGCCGAAGTCTTCAGTAAATAGCAGCTGTATAGATGACCATTAGATAACTTGAAGATGGCATTCAGTTCCCATCTGTGGTGTCTTTAATATTGTCAATGGTATGCAAAAACTGTTGGGGGCTGCAGCAGGAACTGAGGGCATGGTAATTCTTTCTGCAAGGCAAAAAGAAGCAATATAGACCAGAGTGCCTCAGAGTATTAAAAAAAATTATGAGATATAACCTCTATTCTCAAGATGTTTATAGGCCGTGTATTCTTGCTCTGGGTTACATTTTAATGGTCTTAAGCACACATAAGCATTTTTTAACAAATTGAGGTGAAATTCACCTAATGTAAAATTAACCTTTTATTTATTTATTTTTTTAAACATCTTTATTGGAGTATAATTGCTTTACAATGGTGTGTTACTTTCTGCTTTATAACAAAGTGCATCAGCTATACATATACATCTATCCCCATATCTCCTCCCTCTTGCGTCTCCCTCCCTCCCACCCTCCCTATCCCACCCCACTAGGTGGTCACAAAGCACTGAGCTGATCTCCCTGTGCTATGCGGCTGCTTCCCACTATCTACCTTACGTTTGGTAGTGTATATACGTCCTTGCCACTCTCTCACTTTGTCCCAGCTTACCCTTCCCCCTCCCCGTATCCTCAAGTCCATTCTCTAGTAGGTCTGTGTCTTTTTTTTTTTAAATTAGTTTCTGTTTTATAACAAAGTGAATCAGTCATACATATACATCTGTTCCCACATCCCTTCCCTCATGCATCACCCTCCCTCCCACCCTCCCCATCCCACCCCTCCAGGCGGTCACAAAGCACCGAGCTGATCTCCCTGTGCTCTGCGGCTGCTTCCCATTATCTATCTACCTTACGTTTGGTAGTGTATATATGTCCATGCCTCTCTTTCCCTTTGTCACAGCTTACCCTTCCCCCTCCCCATATCCTCAAGTCCATTCTCAAGTAGGTCTGTGTCTTTATTCCCGTTTTGCCCCTAGGTTCTTCATGACATTTTTTTTTTAAAATTCCGTATATATGTGTTAGCATACGGTATTTGTCTTTCTCTTTCTGACTAACTTCACTCTGTATGACAGACTCTAGGTCTATCCACCTCATTACAAATAGCTCAGTTTCGTTTCTTTTTATGGCTGAGTAATATTCCATTGTATATATGTGCCACATCTTCTTTATCCATTCATCCGATGATGGACACTTAGGTTGTTTCCAGCTCCGGGCTATTGTGAATAGAGCTGCAATGGACATTTTGGTACATGTCTCTTTTTGAATTATGGTTTTCTCAGGGTATATGCCCAGTAGTGGGATTGCTGGGTCATATGGTAGTTCTATTTGTAGTGTTTTAAGGAACCTCCATACTGTTCTCCATAGTGGCTGTACCAATTCACATTCCCACCAGCAGTGCAAGAGTGTTCCCTTTTCTCCACACCCTCTCCAGCATTTATTGTTTCTAGATTTCTTGATGATGGCCATTCTGACTGGTGTGAGATGATATCTCATTGTAGTTTTGATTTGCATTTCTCTAATGATTAATGATGTTGAGCATTCTTTCATGTGTTTGTTGGCAGTCTGTATATCTTCTTTGGAGAAATGCCTATTTAAGTCTTCTGCCCATTTTTGGATTGGGTTGTTTGTTTTTTTGCTATTGAGCTGCATGAGCTGTTTATAAATTTTGGAGATTAATCCTTTGTCAGTTGCTTCATTTGCAAATATTTTCTCCCATTCTGAGGGTTGTCTTTTGGTCTTGTTTATGGTTTCCTTTGCTGTGCAAAAGCTTTGAAGTTTCATTAGGTCCCATTTGTTTATCTTTGTTTTTATTTCCATTTCTCTAGGAGGTGGGTCCAAAAGGATCTTGCTGTGATTTATGTCATAGAGTGTTCTACCTATGTTTTCCTCTAAGAGTTTGATAGTTTCTGGCCTTACATTTAAGTCTTTAATCCATTTTGAGCTTATTTTTGTGTATGGTGTTAGGGAATGATCTAATCTCAAACTTTTACATGTCCCTGTCCAGTTTTCCCAGCACCACTTATTGAAGAGACTGTCCTTTCTCCACTGTACATTCCTGCCTCCTTTATCAAAGATAAGTTGGCCATATGTGCGTGGGTTTATCTCTGGGCTTTCTATCCTGATCCACTGATCTATCTTTCTGTTTTTATGCCAGTACCAGACTGTCTTAATTACTGTAGCTTTGTAGTATAGTCTGAAGTCAGGGAGCCTGATTTCTCCAGCTCCGTTTTTCGTTCTCAAGATTGCTTTGGCTATTTGGGGCCTTTTGTTTTTCCAAACAAATTTTGAAATTTTTTGCTCTAGTTCTGTGAAAAATGCCATTGGTAGTTTGATAGGGATTGCATTGAATCTGTAGATTGCTTTGGGTAGTAGAGTCATTTTCACAATATTGATTCTTCCAATCCAGGAGCATGGTATATCTCTCCATCTATTTGTATCATCTTTAATTTCTTTCATCAGTGTCTTATAATTTTCTGCATACAGGTCTTTTGTCTCCTTAGGTAGGTTTATTCCTAGATATTTTATTCTTTTTGTTGCGATGGTAAATGGGAGTGTTTTCTTGATTTCATTTTCAGATTTTTCATCATTAGTGTACAGGAATGCCAGAGATTTCTGTACATTAATTTTGTATCCTGCTACTTTACCGAATTAATTGATTAGCTCTAGTAGTTTTTCGGTAGCATCTTTAGGATTCTCTATGTATAGTATCATGTCATCTGCAAACAGTGACAGCTTTACTTCTTCTTTTCCAATTTGGATTCCTTTTATTTCCTTTTCTTCTCTGATTGCTGTGGCTAAAACTTCCAAAACTATGTTGAATAAGAGTGGTGAGAGTGGGCAGCCTTGTCTTGTTCCTGATCTTAGTGGAAATGGTTTCAGTTTTTCACCGTTGAGGACAATGTTGGCTGTGGGTTTGTCATATATGGCCTTTATTATGTTGAGGAAAGATCCCTCTATGCCTACTTTCTGCAGGGTTTTTATCATAAATGGGTGTTGAATTTTGTTGAAAGCTTTCTCTGCATCTATTGAGATGATCATATGGTTTTTCTCCTTCAACTTGTTAATATGGTGTATTACATTGATTGATTTGCGTATATTGAAGAATCCTTGCATTCCTGGGATAAACCCCACTTGATCATGGTGTATGATCCTTTTAATGTGCTGTTGGATTCTGTTTGCTAGTATTTTGTTGAGGATTTTTGCATCTATGTTCATCAGTGATATTGGCCTGTAGTTTTCTTTCTTTGTGACATCCTTGCCTGGTTTTGGTATCAAGGTGATGGTGGCCTTGTAGAATGAGTTTGGGAGTGTTCCTCCCTCTGCTATATTTTGGAAGAGTTTGAGAAGGATAGGTGTTAGCTCTTCTCTAAATGTTTGATAGAATTCACCTGTGAAGCCATCTGGTCCTGGGCTTTTGTTTGATGGAAGATTTTTAATCACAGTTTCAATTTCAGTGCTTGTGATTGGTCTATTCATATTTTCTATTTCTTCCTGAGTCAGTCTTGGCAGGTTGTGCATTTCTAAGAATTTGTCCATTTCTTCCAGGTTGTCCATTTTATTGGCATAGAGTTGCTTATAGTAATCTCTCATGATCTTTTGTATTTCTGCAGTGTCAGTTGTTACTTCTCCTTTTTCATTTCTAATTCTATTGATTTGAGTCTTCTCCCTTTTTTTCTTGATGAGTCTGGCTAATGGTTTGTCAATTTTGTTTATCTTCTCAAAGAACCAGCTTTTAGTTTGGTTGATCTTTGCTATCGTTTCCTTCGTTTCTTTTTCATTTATTTCTGATCTGATCTTTATGATTTCTTTCCTTCTGCTAGCTTTGGGTTTTTTTTGTTCTTCTTTCTCTAATTGCTTTAGGTGCAGGGTCAGGTTGTTTACTCGAAATGCTTCCTGTTTCTTAAGGTGGGATTGTATTGCTATAAACTTCCCCCTTAGAACTGCTTTTGCTGCGTCCCATATGTTTTGGGTCGTCGTGTCTCCATTGTCATTTGTTTCTAGGTATTTTTTAATTTCCTCTTTGATTTCTTCAGTTATCACTTCGTTATTGAGTAGTGTATTGTTTAGCCTCCATGTGTTTGTATTTTTTACAGATCTTTTCCTGTAATTGATGTCTAGTCTCATAGCATTGTGGTCGGAGAAGATACTTGATACAATTTCAATTTTCTTAAATTTACCGAGGCTTGATTTGTGACCCAAGATATGATCTATCCTGGAGAATGTTCCATGAGCACTTGAGAAAAATGTGTATTCTGTTGTTTTTGGATGGAATGTCCTATAAATATCAACTAAGTCCATCTTGTTTAATGTATCATTTAAAGCTTGTGTTTCCTTATTTATTTTCATTTTGGATGATCTGTCCATTGGTGAAAGTGGGGTGTTAAAGTCCCCTACTATGATTGTGTTACTGTCGATTTCCCCTTTTATGGCTGTTAGTATTTGCCTTATGTATTGAGGTGCTTCTATGTTGGGTGCATAAATATTTACAATTGTTATATCTTCTTCTTGGATTGATCCCTTTATCGTTATGTAGTGTCCTTCTTTGTCTCTTCTAATAGTCTTTATTTTAAAGTCTATTTTGTCTGATATAAGAATTGCTACTCCAGCTTTCTTTTGATTTCCATTTGCATGGAATATCTTTTTCCATCCCTTTACTTTCAATCTGTATGTGTCTCTAGGTCTGAAGTGTGTCTCTTGTAGACAGCATATATATGGGTCTTGTTTTTGTATCCATTCAGCCACTCTGTGTCTTTTGGTGGGAGCATTTAGTCCATTTACATTTAAGGTAATTATTGATATGTATGTTCCTATTCCCATTTCCTTAATTGCTTTGGGTTCGTTATTGTAGGTATATTCCTTCTGTTGTGTTTCTTGCCTAGAGAAGTTCCTTTAGCATTTGTTGTAAAGCTGGTTTGGTGGTGCTGAACTCTCTCAGCTTTTGCTTGTCTGTAAACGTTTTAATTTCTCCATCAAATCTGAATGAGATCCTTGCTGGGTAGAGTAATCTTGGTTGCAGGTTTCTCTCCTTCATCACTTTAATTATGTCCTGCCACTCCCTTCTGGCTTGTAGAGTTTCTGCTGAGAGATCAGCTGTTAACCTGATGGGGATTCCCTTGTGTGTTATTTGTTGTTTTTGCCTTGCTGCTTTTAATATGATTTCTTTGTGTTTAATTTTTGACAGTTTGATTAATATGTGTCTTGGTGTATTTCTCCTTGGATTTATTCTGTATGGGACTCTCTGTGCCTCCTGGACTTGATTAACTATTTCCTTTCCCATATTGGGGAAGTTTTCAACTATAATCTCTTCAAATATTTTCTCAGTCCCTTTCTTTTTCTCTTCTTCTTCTGGAACCCCTATAATTCGAATGTTGGTGCGTTTAATGTTGTCTCAGAGGTCTCTGAGACTCTCCTCTGTTCTTTTCATTCTTTTTTCTTTATTTTGCTCTGCATCAGTTATTTCCACTATTTTATCTTCCAGGTCACTTATCCGTTCTTCTGCCTCAGTTATTCTGCTATTGATCCCATCTAGAGTATTTTTCATTTCATTTATTGTGTTTTTAATCGATGCTTGATTCATCTTTAGTTCTTCTAGGTCCTTGTTAACTGTTTCTTGCATGTTGTCTATTCTATTTCCAAGATTATGGATCTTGGAAATAGAATCTTGGATCAGCTTTACTATCATTATTCTGAATTCTTTTTCAGGTAGACTGCCTATTACCTCTTCATTTGTTAGGTCTGGTAGGTGTTTATCTTGCTCCTTCACCTGCTGTGTGTTTTTCTGTCTTCTCATTTTGCTTATGTTACTATGTTTGGGGTCTCCTTTTTGCCGGCTGCAGATTCGTAGTTCCCGTTGTTTTTGGTGTCTGACCCCAGTGGCTAAGGTTGTTTCAGTAGGTTGTGTAGGCTTCCTGGTGGGGGGGACTAATTCCTGTGCTCTGGTGGTTGAGGCTCGATCTTGTCTTTCTGGTGGACAGGTCCACGTCTGGTGGTGTGTTTTGGGGTGCCTATCGCCTTATTATGTTTTTAGGTAGCCTCTCTGCTAATGGGTGGGGTTGTGTTCCTGCCTTGCTAGTTGCTTGGCATAGGGTGACCCGCACTGTAGCTTGCTGGTCGTTGACTGAAGCTGGGTGCTGGTGTTGGGATGGAGATCTCTGGGAGATTTTCACTGCTTGATATTATGTGGAGCTGGGAGGTCTCTTGTGGACCCGTGTCCTGAAGTTGGCTCTCCCACTTCAGAGGCACAGCACTGGCTCCTGGCTGCAGCACCAAGAGCCTTTCATCCACCCGGCTCAGAATAACAGGGAGAAAAAGTAGAAAGAAAGAATTAGTAGAAGAAAGAAAGAGAGAGGGAAAGAAAGGAAGAAGGGAAGAAAGGAAGGAAGGAAGGAAGAAAGAAAGGAGGGAGGGAGGGAGGAAGGATGGAAAGAAAGAAGGAAAGAAAGGAGGGAGGGAGGGAGGAAGGAAAGAAAGAAAGACAGGAGGGAGGGAGGGAGGAAGTAAAGAAAAAGAAAGTGGAAAGAAGAAGGGTGGATGGGAGGAAAGAAAAAGAAAGAAGGAAAGGAGGAGCGGAGGGAGGGAGGGAGGAAGGGAAAGTAGGAAAAAAAGAAAGAGCAGGTAAAGTAAAATAGAATAAAGTATGAAATATAGTAGCGTTATTAAAATTAGAAAGTAATTATTGAAAAAGAAAAAAAAAACGGACCGATAGAACCCTGGGACATATGGTGGAAGCAAAGCTATACAGAGAGAATCTTACACAGAAGATTACACATACACATTCACAAAAAGAGAGCAGGGGGAAAAATGAAAAATCTTGCTCTCCAAGTCCACCTCCTCAATTTGGGATAATTCGTTGTAAAAAGAGGAAAAGGGCGAGAAGTCTGAAATCTTGCTCTCTAAGTCCACCTCCTTAATTTGGAATAATTCGTTGTAAAAAGAGGAAAAGGGGGGAAAGTCTTAAATCTTGTCCTCAAAGTCCACTTCCTCAATTTGGGATGATTCGCTGTCCATTCATGCACTCCACAGACGCAGGGCACATCAAATGGACCGTGGAGCTTTAATCCGCTGCCTCCGAGGCTGCACAGAGAGATTTCCCTGTCTCTGCTCTCACAGCTCCCGGGTCTCAGCCTTGGACCTGGCCCCGCCTCTGCGTGTAGGTCGCCGGAGGGCGTCTGTTCTTCGCTCAGACAGGACGGGTTTAAAGGAGCCGCTGATTCGGGGGCTCTGGCTCACTCAGGCAGAGGGGAGGGAGGGGCGCGCAGTGTGGGGCGGGCCTGCGGCGGCAGAGGCCAGCGTGACGTCACGTTGCAGCAGCCCGTGGCGCTCCGTGCGCTTTCCCGGGAAAGCCGTCCCCGGGTCTCGGGACCCCGGCAGTGGCGGGGTGCACAGGCCCCCCGGAAGGCTGGGCGGACAGTGACCCGCGCTCGCACACAGGCCCCGCGGCGGCGGGCGGCGGCGGGCGGCGGCAGCGGCCCACGCCCGTCTCCGAGGTCCGTGCCTTACCCGCGGCTCGTGCCTGTCTCCGGCGCTTCCCCAAGCAGCCCTCTTAATGCCCTCTCCTCGCGCACCAGGAAACAAAAGGGAAAAAAGTCTCTTGCCTCTTCAGCAGCTCCAGACCCTTTCCCCGGACTCCCTCCGGGCTAGCCGTGGTGCACTAACCCCTTCAGGCTCTCTTCCTGCCGCCAGCCCCAGTCCTCTCCCTGCCCTCCGACTGAAAGCCGATACCCGAGCCTCAGCTCCCAGCCCCTCCCGCCACGGCGGCCGAGCAGACAAGCCTCTCGGGCTGGTGTGTGCCTGAGGGCACCGGTCCTCTGTGCCAGAATCTCTCCGCTTTGCCCTCCGCACCCCTGTAGGTCTGTGTCTTTATTCCCGTCTTACCCCTAGGTTCTTCATGACCTTTTTTGTTCTTAAATTCCATATATATGTGTTAACATATGGTATTTGTTTTTCTCTTTCTGACTTACTTCACTCTGTATGACAGAGTCTAGGTCCATCCACCTCACTACAAATAACTCAAAAAGTAACCATTTTAAAATGAACAATCCAGTGGTGTTTAGTACATACACAATATTGTATAACCATTACCTCTATCAAGTTCCAAAACACTTGTCGCTCCAAAGTAAAACCTCATCTCATTAAGCAGTTACTCCTTACCCTGCTTTTCCCCCAGACCCCCCTCTGCTGTCTGACTCTATTTACCTATTCTGAATATTTCATACCAATGAAATCATACAATATGTGAGTTTTGTGTCTGGCTTCTTTGAATTAGTGTAATGTTTCCAAGGTTCATCCACATTGTTGTAGCCTGTATCAGTACTTCACTTTTTTTTTTTAACACCTGAACAGTATTCTATTGTATGGATATAACACAATTTGTCTATCCATTCATTTGTCGGTGGACATTTGGGTGTTTCCACCTTTCAGCTATTGTAAATATTGTTTCTTTGAATATTTGTGTACAAGTACTAGTTTGAGTACCTATTTTCAGTTCTTTTGGTTATATATTTAGGAGTGGAATTGCTGAGTCATATTGTAATTCTATGTTTAAATTTTTGAAGAGCCACCAAACTTTTGCACAGCAGCTGCATCATTTTAGATTCCAGCAGCATCGTACAAGGGTTCCAGTCTCTACATCCTCGCCACCACTTGTTATCCTTGTTATTTTCCACATTTTTGATTATAATCATCTTAGTAGGTATGAGGTGGTATCTCACTGTGGTTTTGATTTGCATTTTCCTAATGAATAATCATGCTCAGCATCTTTTCATGTGATATTATGTATTTTTACAAGGTAACCAAAGCTACTTATGAATAATGATCCCAGGTCATCTGAAAGACATTATCAGCTTGTCCCTGGAAGGGAGTGGGACCTGAGATTACAGAACAAAGGACTAGTCAATTTTGAGAGGAGGAGAAAGAAAAGAAAGATAAGGGCAGGCTTGGGCGTGGTTTGAGTTTGGGGATGGGGAGCAGTTGTGTAAGAGAATTTGGGAGAGGAGACACCCAGGCAATCATGGGATGGACTGAGGGCTTTGTGTATTGGTGAGGCTGGAAAGATGGCAAAATGAGCTTGCATGATCCCAGAGAGATAAGTGTGGTGGTAGGACCAGGCTCCCTATTTCACAATTTCTCTAGGAGTGACTACTCTGCTGATGAATAAATGACCTGCACCGCTCAGGGAGAGGTAGCAGAACTATGGACTGGTCATCAGAAAACCTCTATGCCTGGGAGCATGAGCGAAAGCAGCCTTTATCTGAGATAAGAAAGATGAGAGAGCTTTGAGAAAATCAAGACTGGGGGGTGGTGCAAGCCTCGTCTTTAAAACCACAATTTTGGGGTAAGTAGAACTAATCTTTTAAGGATTGTTTTTAAAGGTAGAATTCTTGGCTATCGCTTTGGAATATGTAACATTTTTTTCATATTTATCTGCCATCTCACACTTAGCAAAAAACCCATTTCATCAAGAAAATTGCTTTGGAGCCAATTTCCGGAAATAGGATTTAAACTCCCTTAAGGGTTACTTCCACTCAGTGGATGATAATCCTGAGCCTTGACCTGGGAAGGTCAGACTTCATCTTTACTCAATTCACACCCCTTCTGGTGTCTACATAAAATGAAAGCTGTGCTGAGTGTTGTAGAATGTTGGCCATATGGCTTTCATGGTCAGAATGAGCATCCTCTGTGGCTACTTTTCATCCCCATCATTTGCTGAAACTGCTCTCCCAAAAGGGAATGATAAGCTTCTTAACTGCCAGATCCAGTGGCCTTTTCTTAGTTCTTACTTAACCTGTTTAAACTAGTTACCATTTATCGATTGCTTTCTATGTAGCAGACTCGTTGCTAAGTACTTTATATATTTGTAGTGTGGTTGTAAACTTAACTCACTGTATAACTTGGTTGTTCAGAGAAAAATGTAATATCTTTATTTTATCTCTAAGAAGTTTGGCCTTCTTTTCAAGCCCCAACTCAAATGATTTAACTGTCCAAATCAATCTCAGACTTAGTCCAATTAAATAGTTCCCTTAGGTAGCATGGAGTCCTTGTTGGATTAAAATGCTCAGCTTCTCAGAGAACCTCTCTCCCTCTGCTGCTCCTTTTCTAGGGATATGCAAGGAGAGGCAGCTTTCCATAACCCCAGGGCAACATGGAAGAACCAGGTTCCTTATGGGGGATGTCCTTTTCTCTTCTGATCTCCTGGCCAATGTCCCTTGTCCACCTGAGTGCTGCTTGATCTGGTGACATAGGTGGCTAAAGTCCGTGGCTGTTCTCTCTTGCCCTGGGCAGCCTGTGGCCCTTTTCCCTGGCTGGCTTAGTCTCCCTCCAGTCTAGCTGATCGAGAAACTCCTTTGAGATCTGCTGTAACCCCCATTTGGTCCCAGCTCGGGAGGTCTGCTTTGGAGTCTTTCACCACTGTCATGGAGATCCTCCCTGGGTAGCTTCCAAGGCAGAAGCTCAGCTGTCGTAGAAACCTACCAAAGCAACATGGAATTCCAGAGCAGCTTGGGAAAGCTAAATCTTTCCCTCAGTACTACCCTCATTCATTGGATACACCTCTCCCTCTCTGGGGTAAAGCCCAGAGAGAGGAGTCCTGAAGCATGCATCTCCCCACTTTGCTCTGCTACTCCCCTCCAGCTTCCTCTTCCCACAATCCTCTGGGCCTGGAATGAAGTTGGTTGTCTCCCCTTCCTCTTCTAATCTGGACACCATTTACATAAAACTAGGGTCTAGTCCTGAACCTGCTTACACGTCTACGGTCTTATTGCAGAATCCTAGTTTTGAAGAACAGAAGTTGAATATTATCTCAGGCTTTTGCATCCCTTCTGTCACAAACCTTCACCTGCAACAAATCCCCATCAGTCGAATGCCTCGGGCACCCTGCAGTCTTGCTGCTAAAGTGTGATCTATGCAGCAGCAGCATCTCTAGCAGAGTTTGTCAGGAGTGTGTGACGTAGACTCTACCCAGTTCCACTGAACCAGAATCTGCACTTTAACAAAATCTTCAGGTGGTAAGTGTGAACATCAAAATTTGAGAAGAAGTGGACTAGGACAAAGGCTGTGTCATCAAAGGCAAAAGAGGAAATCACCTTAATAAATTTGAAACATTTTTCCAGCTGCATATGTATCATTTGATTTCATTTAGTCACATCTCATCTCATCAGTCATCTTATGTAACCACAACAGTCCCGTGAGGCGGACATATTTTTCTGCATTTTACAGTGCAGCAAACAGGTTCTGGAAAGTTAAGTGCTGATGATCTCACAGTAAGTGGACCAGGGAGCCGACTCTGAGCCTCGTCTGTCTGACTCTGCAGCTCATGTTCTCAAGCAAGCCACAGCATCCCACTGGACTGTTCACCACACTCCTCTTAACATTTTTTCCCCTCTTTGTCACTAAACATGACCTCCTATTGTACCCTTTTGTTTTCCCCTCTGCCAGCTTGAGAGTTCCCTGGCTGCTTGTCTTTGGCATCTGGGTTTTCTTAGTATTGAACTGTTTGGCTGCTGGTTTCTGCCCCTGCCTGCTCTACAGTGTTCTAGGCTGTATCTCTCATCTGTAAATATTCATGTCTCCTTAGGCTCATGTCTTTTTGTACCATGCAAGATTGAATATCGGTCCATCTTCTGTATTCTTGCTCTGCGGTGACAAGGAGAGTATCAATA
This sequence comes from Mesoplodon bidens, assembly GCF_964165515.1. Lineage (NCBI taxonomy): Eukaryota > Metazoa > Chordata > Mammalia > Artiodactyla > Ziphiidae > Mesoplodon > Mesoplodon bidens. Next base: position 135,282,401 of record NC_138178.1, on the reverse strand, counting down.
CGAAAGATGTGTCTTTCTTTAGCTGGCCTCCAAGGTGGGTCTTATTGGGAAGTGGAGAGAGAGGGGAGAGAGCATTACAGATGAGAATTTAATGGGAAAATGTTCCAAAGGAAGAATGTGCATGTGGTGTTGGGGAGACGATAATTTATTGCTGTCTGCCTAGCTAGGATCTGACGTGATGATGCATTTCTCTGATTTCTGACTCAGATGCACTTCTGTACCCTTTATCACCTGTCTGGTTGTTGACCCCCCTCCTGCCCAGACCTTCAGCTTCAGTATATTCCTGGTTCTCAGAGTCCCAGCTTCCCACCTCAGAATTCCTTCATTTACCATCATCACCAAACTCCCAGAGGAAGAGCCAAGTCTTTCATTCTTTGTGATATCTCCTTTTTTCTTGTCCCTCTCTTTCAATTCTGCCATCACTACTATCCTTTGGGCTCATATATTTGGTTATTTATGATAAACTAGTAAGGGACCTTTCTGTCTTCTGTCTTTTCAAATCTAAACTGGACTATACTTTCTGAAATTCCTGGACCTGGTTCAGGGCAGCTGCATTTCAAAAGTGGGTAAAATATATATTCATTTCCTGCTATAGAGTTGTCAATTTTGCACTACTAAATATAAGGGTAGAGCTCAATTCTTTAATGTTATACACTTAAGGTCTTCCCAAAGCCAGCATCACTGTGTCATGTCTTATCCTATCTCAGTATGGGCTCTCTGTCTAAGATAGGCTGTCTTGAACAGTGCTCCTTCAACATTTCAAGTATGTGCCTGCTTATGGACCCCCTTTTCTCCATTGAAATTTCCTCCCGGAATGGCCCTCCACTTACCCAAATCACGCCCATCTTTTTAAGGCTCAACAGAAGACGTATTTCTTCCATGGATCTCCCCATAGTCATTCCATAGCAGAGATCCAGAAGATTGCTCAATATTAAGAGTCTAGTGCAGGGCTTCCCTGGTGGCGCAGTGGTTAAGAATCCACCTGCCAATTCAGGGGACATGGGTTTGAGCCCTGGTCCAGGAAGATCCCACATGCCATGGAACAACTAAGCCCGTGAGCCACAACTACTGAGCCTGCGTGCCACAACTACTGAAGCCCGTGCGCCTAGAGCCCGTGCTCCACAGCAGAGAAGCCACCGCAATGAAAAGCCCATGCACCGCAATGAAGAGTAGCCCCGGCTTGCCTCAACTAGAGAAAGCCCATGCGCAGCAACGAAGACCCAACACAGCCAAAAATAAATAAATAATCTAATTAATTTTTTTAAAATTATTTTTAAAAAAAGAAAAAAGAAAGAGTCTAGTGCAGACTTTCCCAATCATGGCATTATTGACATGTTGGGAAAGATAATTCTTTGTTGTAGGGGACTGTCCTGTGCATTGTAGGATGCTTAGCAGCATCCCTGGCCTCTATTCCAGATGCCAGGAGCACACCCTCCCCTATATCTAAAAACCAAAAAATGTCCCAGACATTGCCAAATGTCCCCTGAGGAAGGAGAGACTCAAAATCCCCCCCTAACTGAGAGACACTAGTCTAATGTAATGAAAGAAGAGCTGAACTAGTGGAGCTGTCAGTATTTGCAGAAGGGTTAGAGATGGGAGTTATTTTCTGGGACATAAAAGTCACATCACAGGATGTTTTCCAACTGATTTAGAATATTGACTTGGAGGACACCATTATAAATATGCCTATATTCTATAACAGCTTTAAACTCTGTCTCTGTAGCCTCATCCCTGTTGTCTGGCTGTAGCAGCCTTTATAAAGAAAAATACATCTGATCCATGCCTACTTCTAGCTGGTAGTTTCATTGTCATGTTCTTTAAGCTTAAAAATGGTCCTTTGAAATTGAGGTCTGCGTTCAGCATGTCTGTAATTCAGAGATACAGTAAAGAACAAAACTGAAACTTAATATACAGATCTTTGCAGAGATGCTTTCATAGTTCTCCACATTTTTTCCAAGTACACATACTGCTGATTTAATTCAAACTTATTTCTAAATCAGTTTTTGATATTAAGAATTGGCTTTAATATCATTACTTGCAAAATCAAAATCCTAATTTTAGATTGGATTTTTTTTCTTCGTGAAACTAGCGCAAAGCATTTGGAATACAGGAATGAATTAGTAATTATTATGATTGTACAGAAATTCAGTTGGTTTAAATCCCTGGAAGAAACAGTATATATGGACATGGTAAAGTATTAGTAATAACAATAAATAGGACACCACCTGAACTGTAAGGATATGAACCCTAGAACTGATTGGATAGGTACACCACTCTACGAATACCCATTCTTAGTCTTTGTTATCTAGACTCTAAGAAAGGTAAGACTAGTAGGGGCCATTTTGTGAATGAGAAAAGTGGGGTCCGGAAGATTTGATAACTTGTTATCTTTTGCCTAATCCTGAAGTAGAACCCAGTTTACTGGCTTTGGGTGAAATGAGCTTCTTCCTACAGTCTCTCCAAGACCCCTTAGGGTGTGTACTGGGTGCTTTGACCACTCTTTTAAGCCACCAAGACCCCCTTCAACAAGGACAGACAATGCTGCTCTTTTATATCTAGTACTTTCAATTGAACAAATGGATAGCTCGTTGAGCTGTAGAAATAATTCAAAGAACTTACTGTTAGGGAAAACCCTATTCCCTAGTTCTCATGTTTCTATTCATTCATTCTTCAGTGGGTATTTACTGAGATCTATGGACTTGGGACTCAGCAGTGAACAAAATGGAGACATCCTTGGGGAGATTACATTCTATTTCAAGAAGGAACATCTGACTCCAAGAAGGAAAATAATGGAAAGGTAAGTTCTAACCTTCTCTCTATCACCCTCACTCACTCCTCCCCAATCCTATCTGGTTGTTGAGACTGGGAAGTGGGTGCGAATCATGGGCCAAGTCTCCCTTTTCTCTTTCGGAAGCACGTCTTGCTGCTCCTACCTGTAGACTGCTCCCCTTGGGGCACTGTGTCTCTATGGTTAGGGGTTGGTAATTCAATGCTCAGGGAAAAGGATTCAAAGCCCAGTTGTGACTCCAGAACCAAGTTCTCTTCTCCGTATCAGTAATCAAGCTGGTGAGTAACCAGACTGACATGTTGATCGTCCATTATTTTTCTGTCTCTTTCTTAGTTGGTTCAGAAGTCAGAGAAGAAAAAGAGGTGATTAATTATCAGGCTCAGACTTTCTGCACTCAACTCTCAGTCACAAATTTATCAAGTAAGAGCAACAGCTCCACTATTGGTTACCCATGAGGGAGCTTTTAGGGAGGACCTGGCCCCATTAGGGGACAACAAACATTTTACTGATGTGTTCAAGCAGGTGACAGGTGCTTAGAATGCCTCATCCCATGGGGTCCTTCTGGCCAGGAGTTCTTACTATGTACTTAGTGTAACAGAGTCAGCCAGAATGACTAAGTTCAAATCCAAAGAGCCAGTATTCCCTCTATGTCGGGAGAATGAACTATGGGACGTAACGTGTACTGCTTGCTCTTTTATGCAATGTACATCTTCGTGTTCTGAAGGCAACATCTACTAGGCTTGCTGATTTTACAGATGAGGAAGCTGAACCCAGAGAGATGAATGTTTCAAAGTTTCCTAACCACTGTCCACCCTCCCTATCACCCTTCCCCCTGCAACTTGGTTAACAGGGATCAGAGGGTGAACTAGAACCTGTCTCATGTTCTTTCCACAGCATCACAAACTGTTCTCCTAAGAATAAACAATGTTGGAACAGTGCTTGGAGATTATTTTGGTATTGTAAAAAAGCAATTAAAAAATAACTTTCTCCACTTACAAAAGTAATATACTTCACTTTGAAAAGTTTAGAAAACATAGACAAGATAAAAGGAGGAAGTAAAAATAACCCATAATCTCTCCACTCACTCCACTATAAATATTTGAATGTATATTCTTCTAGTTTTTTAATGTATATTGAAACAAACACATAAAATACATTAAGATAGAGTTGTACTGTATATACTGTTTTGGAGGCCACTGTTTTGTCACCTAATAATATATTTTGGAAATCTTTGCATGTCGTTAAATAGTATTTTCATGGCATCATTTCTGTGGTTCCTTTTGTATTTTATTGTGTGGGTATGATTAATCTCCCAGCGTTGAATGTTCAGGCTCTTTCCACTGATTAGCTGTAATAAACAACAGTGTGACAAACATCCTTGTAGTTAAGTCTGTAGACACTCGCCTTTACTATACACCTGAGAAAACTGGGGCCAAGGAGGCATATTGACCTCACTTGCCTGAGTTCACATGGCTACTAAAGCCAAGTTTATGGACTCCAGATCCTGTGCTTATTTCACTGTATCACAGTTTCCCTCTGACTTCCAGGACAGAGTCCAAGGGTTAGTGCCTGCTCTGGGTCCCAGGCTGTTGTGTAGCATGTCAGAGTGTGTCAGCCTGGTTCATTCATTTATTCAACAAATATTTGCTGAGCATCCTCTGTGTTCCAGGCACTGGTTCTACCCCTGGGGGTGGGCAGTGAACAAGACAGATGGATCTTTGTTCTCATGGAGACTGTTTTCTAGCTGGGAAGACAGACAGTAAGTAAACATGTTTATAAACAAGAGAATCTCAGATAGCGCTAAGGGCACTTAAGAAAATAAAGCAAGGCTATGTATTTGAGAATGGTGGGGTTGGAAGGTGAGTGCATGCCGTCGGTGCATTTGCTGGGTCTGTGTGCCCTTGCCCTGCTTCTGAGCATTTGCCCTCACACAGTCTGCACCCGGGACTCGCTTCAAAGGTCTGCCTTTGTGTTTCTGGAGCCACTTCATAGGCAGGCGCAAGAGCTAGGTGTGCTGGGCGTTTCTGTTGACATGACTCTTCTCCAGCCAGTTTTACCCAATGACTGACTTGTGCAGGGGTGTGCAAGCCCAGCTCCCTTGCAATGAGTCCAGGCAAACTCTCAGGCCTAACTGACACCAGAGCTCCTGTGGGATCAGGTTGAGGCTGGGACCCTGCTTCAATTCACACCCTCGGCTGGCTTGTTCTGACATCTCATCCTGTGTCCCTGCCCCTCCCTCACTGGTTTCCCCAGGTGGTGCATCCCTAACAAATCACCTGTATGTGAACTCGTGTCTCAGGGTTTGCTTCTGGGATACTTAACCCAAGAAGTGGGGATTGCTTGTTTAGATGGGTGAGCAAGGAAGGCCTCCCTGAGGAGATGCCGTCTGAGCCGAGATCCAAGTAACCAGAAGAAGCCAGTCATGAGACCAGCTGGGGGCAGAGCATTCCAAAGGCCATGGCGTGGGAATGAGCTTTGGGTGTCCGAGGAACAGAAAGGAGGCCAGTGTGACTTCAGAGTGAGTGAGGGAGAGAAAGGCAGGGGAAGTATCCCCACCTGTTGCCTCAGGATCTAGAGGCCAGCCTGCCACTGATACAATCTTCCTCACGCTCCCGTGGCAGAGGCAGGAGTTAGGGGAGTTGTAGTGACCTTTTCTTCCCCAGAACTCCACAACAATCTATGGAAGGAGGGCTGAAACTGGGAAAAGCCCACCTGAAAGATATTGACCCCAAGAGAAAATTTAGACCAGCTTGTGCTTTTCTGCTGCGGTGCTTGAACAGCATTTTCATTGCTTAAGAGTTGCTTGCAGTGATCAAATACATCCAACAACTAACTAGAGGGCAACAGAGATCCTGGGAGGATCCGGCTCAGTTTCTGTGCAGACGTGGTGATTTAAGCAAAGAAAAGCGTCACTGCAGTGTCTGGTAAGAGATGATATGATAATAATTTCCATGTCTCGGGAATCTTCTCATTTCAAGTGTCATTGTGTGCCAAGATTCTTCGCGAAGTGTATGAGTGTGACCCTGGCTGGGCAGTGAAAACAGATGGAGGATGGATGTCCCTGTTAGGAAAATCTTGCTCAGGTGAATGTTTGCATTTCGGCAGATGGACCGGTCTGTGAAGTTGGGGGTCAAGACTACTCTACTGTGTGTCTTGGGTGGGAAAAAGAAAAGGCCTTCCTAAGGGAAAAGCAGGAAGGAAGTAAGGTTTTTTTTGTAGGCTTGAGCCTCACTGAAAATTGGTTAATAAGGGCACCCTAAAGCCTCAAAGCATGGAGCCTGGCTCACTTGGGACTTGGCCATGAAGGCTCCCACCCATTAAATTCATCTTTTTTGTTGATTTTTTTTGTCAGAATGAATCAGTGACCCTCATAATTCATGCAAGTGGACTTTGATTTAAATTTATAGAAATAAAAAAATAATATAGATGAAGAGTGAGGGTAAACCCCTAGTGAGTGGGGCAAAATATCATGTTCTTTAAACAAACTTATTCTGCTCAAATTGTTAAGGTGTTTTAATTGCATTTTCATGCCAAGACTTTATTTCTTGCTTCAGGTGCACTCAATGAGAGATAATAGCTGCAATTTCTTCCTGATTCATGTTGTGCTTTGTCCTTAATGTAATTTTAAAAGGAAGGTTTTAGCAGCATTTGTGTAAAAAAATTCAAATATGTGTGCTTAAAAATATGTATGTAGATTGATTATCTAGGTCTAAAATCCCCTAAGTTTTTTTTTTCCCATTTGGTTTTATTTCATTTTGTCAATATCTGTGTTAAGCAATCTGCATTGATTTCAATGAAGAGATGCTATCCAGCTACCTTTTCAAATAAATGGCGATGTGCCAGAGCAGAAAGGAATCTTCTGTCAAACCCTTCTTGGCTGACTTAGCCACTCAACGGACTGGCATCAGTGTTGTTCTCTTATTTTCAGTAAGAGAAGAAGCGGCATACAAGAGGGAAAGGTATCTCATTGATTAAACAAGGAGACCAAGTAACTGGCTTTATTCACCCCACAGCTTAGGGGCTCTGTGCTGTAGGGAACCTAACAATTTGTGGGGTCTTTGAATGAGATACCAAACTTACTGCACTAAACTCCAAAAGTAATAGGAAAGAACTTTGCTTCATTGACCTTCTGAGGTTGATACCAGCAGGGAAATGGGGGAATGTCATTTTCCCATGGTAGAGAGGATGATATCCATATTGCATCAGAAATGCAGAGCTTCTGTTTAATCTACATCCATGATTTCTATTCAGCTGTGAGTGCGACACATTTTATTATATGCTGTCCATAATTGTAGCCAGAGTAAAGTCAAACTGCATGTGTGTCTTGAGGGGAGAAGTAAGCAGGAAGGGAGAGAGAAATGAAGGCTAGTCATGTGAACTGCACGGCAGAAGACCTACCCCAGATGGGTTCAAGCCCATCATGTCACCATTCTTTAGATTTACCAGTGAATTTTATTCTTCTTCCTTTATGTACCTTATTTTTTTTCTCTCTTACCCATGAAAGAGGAGAGAAAAAGGACAGAATATGGGGGCTGGGGTCAGCAGAGGTAGTTCTCAATCATATATTTCATGGTACTGACTGCTGCTACATACTCTTCAGTCATCACCATTTGGGGCAGGTAAATAAGTTGACGAAATACTAACCTTGGTAAGAAACCTTAGCACCCCTTTGCATCACAGGAATTCTAAACCTCAGTCCCTTGATCATTCTTTTTTATTATTATAAAATAAATTCATGCTAATTGTAAGAGACCAAATAGACAGACCGACATTAAAAAAAAAACCCTTCACCATCTCCCACCCTAAATTCTCATTTCTTCAAAGTATTCATTGCAAAGTTTCTTTCATCAATTTTCTACATACATCGGCAATGAACACCTTCAACTTTTTTTAAAAATTAATTTTTATTGGAGTATAGTTGCTTTACAATGTTGTGTTAGCTTCTTTCTGCTGTACAGGAAAGTGAATCAGCTCTACGTATACATATATCCCCTCTTTTTTGGATTTCCTTCCCATTTAGATCACCACAGAGCATTGGTCTACATACATATTTTTAAGCACACATATTTGAATTTTTTTACACAAATGGGATTATACTTTACACACTATCAGGTGATTTGATTTTTTCCCCAATCATAGTTTTGACATCTTTCCGTATTCACGTATATAAATATATATGCAGGATGACTGTATGCCTTATCCAGAGACACTTGTTGAGTGACTGGGAGTGCTATTATTAATCCGATGGGACAACAGGTATGCACTGAACATGTTCAGGGTGTTTGGTCCCACTATCTACAGATCATGGTTTGAAGTCAATCTCTTAGTTTGTCTGAAAAATGCAATGTTTTGAGAAGGAATAAAGAGGTGGAGGAGTTCATCAGAGAACAAGAACCAGAGATATTCTTATCATAAAAACCGTATAAAGCTTTGGCTAAACAAACAACTAACACTGCCGAACTCTAGCAAGTGGACATTACAATTTTTTTTTACTTCTATTGTGTATTTTATTTTTACTATTATTATTATTTTACTTTCTAATCATTTTTTAACATCTTTATTGGAATATGATTGCTTTACAATGTTGTGTTAGTTTCTGCCGTATAACAAAGTGAATCAGCTATATGTATACATATATCCTCATATCCCCTCCCTCCTGCGTCTCCCTCTCACCCTCCCTATCCCACCCCTCTAGGTGGTCACAAAGCACCGAGCTGATCTCCCTGTGCTATGCGGCTGCTCCCTGCTAGCTATCTATTTACATTTGGTAGTGTATATATGTCCATGCCACTCTCTCACTTTGTCACAGCTTACCCTTCCCACTCCCCACGTCCTCAAGTCCATTCTCTATGTCTGCATCTTTATTCCTGTCCTACCCCTAGGTTCTTCAGAACCTTTTTTTTTTTTAGATTCCATATATATGTGTTAGCATATGGTATCTGTTTTTCTCTTTCTGACTTACTTCACTCTGTATGACAGACTCTAGGTCCATCCACCTCACTACAAGTGACTCAGTTTCGTTTCTTTTTATGGCTGAGTAATATTCCATCGTGTATATGTGCTACATCTTCTTTATCCATTCATCTGTTGATGGACACGTAGGTTGCTTCCATGTCCTGGCTATTGTAAATAGAGCTGCAATGAACATTGTGGTACATGACACTTTTTTTTTAACATCTTTATTGGAGTATAATTGCTTTACAATGGTGTGTTAGTTTCTGCTTTATAACAAAGTGAATCAGTTATACATATACATATATCCCCATATCTCTTCCCTCTTGCATCTCCCTCCCTCCCACATTCCTTATCCTACTCCTCTAGGTGGTCACAAAGCACCAAGCTAGTCTCCCTCTGCTATGCGGGTGCTTCCCACTAGCTACCTGTTTTGCATTTGGTAGTGTATATATGTCCATGCCACTCTCTCACTTTGTCCCAACTTACCCTTCCCCCTCCCCATGCCCTCAAGTCCATTCTCTAGTAGGTCTGTGTCTCTATCCCCATCTTGTCCCTAGGTTCTTCATGACCATTGTTTTCTTCTTTTCTTTTCTTTTTTTAGATTCCATATATATGTGTTAGCATACAGTATTTGTTTTACTCTTTGTGACTTACTTCACTCTGTATGACAGACTCTAGATCCATCCACCTCACTACAAATAACTCAGTTTCATTTCTTTTTATGGCTGAGTAATATTCCATTGTATATATGTGCAACATCTTCTTTATCCATTCATCTGTTGATGGACACTTAGGTTGCTTCCATGTCCTGGCTATTGTAAATAGAGCTTCAATGAATATTTTGGTACATGACACTTTTGAATTATGGTTTTCTTGGGGTACATGCCCAGTAGTGGGATTGCTGGGTCCTGTGGTAGTTCTATTTGTAGATTTTTAAGGAACTTCCATACTGTTCTCCATAGTGGCTGTATCAATTTACATTCCCACCAACAGTGCAAGATGGTTCCCTTTTCTCCACACCCTCTCCAGCATTTATTGTTTGTAGATTTTTTGATGATGGCTATTCTGACTGGTGTGAGATGATATCTCATTGTAGTTTTGATTTGCATTTCTCTAATGATTAATGACATTGAGCATTCTTTCATGTGCTTGTTGGCAAACCGTATATCTTCTCTGGAGAAATGTCTGTTTCGGTCTTCTGCCCGTTTTTGGATTGGGTTGTTTTTTTTGATATTGAGCTGCATGAGCTGCTTGTATATTTTGGAGATTAATCCTTTGTCAGTTGCTTCATTTTCAAATATTTTCTCCCATTCTGAGGGTTGTCTTTTGGTCTTGTTTATGGTTTCCTTGGCTGTGCAAAAGCTTTTAAGTTTCATTAGGTCCCATTTGTTTATTTTTCTTTTTATTTCCATTTCTCTAGGAGGTTGGTCAAAAAGGAGCTTGCTGTGATTTATGTCACAGAGTGTTCTGCCTGTGTTTTCCTCTAAGAGTTTTATAGTGTTTGGCCTTACATTTAGGCCTTTAATCCATTTTGAGTTTATTTTTGTGTATGGTGTTAGGGAGTGTTCTAATTTCATTCTTTTACATGTAGCTGTCCAGTTTTCCCAGCACTACTTATTGAAGAGGCTGTCTTTTCTCCATTGTATATTCTTGTCTCCTTTATCAAAGATAAGTTGACCACATGTGCATGGGTTTATCTCTGGGCTTCTATCCTGTTCCATTAATCTGTATTTCTGTTTTTGTGCCAGTACCATACTGTCTTGATTACTGTAGCTTTGTATTATGGTCTGAAGTCAGGGAGCCTGATTCCTCCAGCTCTGTTTTTCTTTCCCAAGATTGCTTTGGCTATTCGGGGTCTTTTGTGTTTCCATATAAATTGTGAAACTTTTTGTTCTAGTTCTGTGAAAAATGCCAGTGGTAGTTTGATAGGGATTGCATTGAATCTGTAGATTGCTTTGGGTAGTAGGGTCATTTTCCCAATGTTGATTCTTCCAATCTAAGAACATGGTGTATCTCTCCACCTATTTGTATGATCTTTAATTTCTTTCATCAGTGTCATATAGTTTTCTGCATACAGGTCTTTTGTCTCCTTAGGTAAGTTTATTCCTAGGTATTTTATTCTTTTTGTTGCAATGGTAAATGGGAGTGTTTCCTTGACTTCTCTTTCAGATTTTTCATCATTAGTTTATAGGAATGCAAGAAATTTCTGTGCCATAATTTTGTATCCTGCTACTTTATCAAATTCATTGATTATCTCTAGTTATTTTCTGGTAGTATCTTTAGGATTCTCTATGTATAGTATCATGTCATCTGCAAACAGTGAGAGTTTTATTTCTTTTCTGATTTTGATTCCTTTTATTTCTTTTCTTCTCTGATTGCTGTGGCTAAAACTTCCAAAATTGTTTTGAATAATGGTGGTGAGAGTGGGCAACTTTGTCTTTTTCCTGATCTTAGTGGAAATGGTTTCAATTTTTCACTGTTGAGAATGATGTTGGCTATGTGTTTGTCATATATAGCCTTTATTATGTTGAGGTAAGTTTCCTCTATGCCTACTTTCTGGAGAGTTTTTATCATAAATGAGTATTGAATTTTGTTGAAAGATTTTTCTGCACCTATTGAGAAGATCATATGGTTTTCTCCTTCAATTTGTTAATATGGTGTATCACATTGACTGCTTTGCCTATATTGAAGAATTCTTGCAATCCTGTGATAAACCCCACTTGATCATGGTGTATGATCCTAATGTGCTGTTGGATTCTGTTTGCTAGTATTTTGTTGAGGATTTTTTCATCTATGTTCATCAGTGATATTGGTCTGTAGTTTTATTTTTTTGTGACATTTTTGTCTTGTTTTGGTGTCAGGGTGATGGTGGCCTCGTAGAATGAGTTTGGGAGTGTTCCTCCCTCTGCTATATTTTGGAAGAGTTTGAGAAGGATAGGTGTTAGCTCTTCTCTAAATGTTTGATAGAATTTGCCTGTGAAGCCATCTGGTCCTGGGCTTCTGTTTGTTGGAAGATTTTTAATCATAGTTTCAATTTCAGTGCTTGTGATTGGTCTGTTCATATTTTCTATTTCTTCCTGGTTTAGTCTTGGAAGGTTTGTTTTTCTAAGAATTTGTCCATTGCTTCCAGGTTGTCCATTTTATTGGCATACAGTTGCTTGTAGTAATCGCTCATGATCCTTTGTATTTCTGCAGTGTCAGTTACTTCTCCTTTTTCATTTCTAATTCTGTTGATTTGAGTCTTCTCCCTTTTTTTTCTTGATGAGTCTGGCTAATGGTTTATCAATTTTGTTTATCTTCTCAAAGAACCAGCTTTTAGTTTTATTGATCTTTGCTACTGTTTCCTTCATTCCTTTTTCATTTATTTCTGATCTGATCTTTATGATTTCTTTCCTTCTGAAAACTTTGGATTTTTCTGTTCTTCTGTCTCTATTTGCTTTAGGTGTAAGGTTAGGTTGTTTATTTGAGATATTTCTTGTTTCTTGAGGTAGGATTGTTTTGCTATAAACTTCCTTCTTAGAACTGCCTTTGCTGCATCCCATAGGTTTTGGATTGTCGTGTTTTCATTGTCATTTTTTTCATGGTATTTTTTGATTTCCTCTTTGATTTCTTCAGTGATCTCTTGGTTATTTAGTAGTGTATTGTTTAGTCTCCATGTGTTTGTATTTTTTACAGATTTTTCCTGTAATTGATATCTAGTCTCATCGTGTTGTGGTAGGAAAAGATACTTGATATGATTTCAGTCTTCTTAAATCTACCAAGGCTTGATTTGTGACCCAAGATATCATCTATCCTGGAGAATGTTCCATGAGCACTTGAGAGGAAAGTGTATTCTGTTGTTTTTGGATGGAATGTCCTATAAATGTCAATTAAGTCCATCTTGTTTAATGTGTCATTTAAAGCTTGTGTTTCCTTATTTATTTTCATATTGGATGATCTGTCAATTGGTGAAAGTCAGGTGTTAACGTCCCCTACTATGATTGTGTTACTATCGCTTTCCCCTTTTATGGCTGTTAGCACTTGCTTATGTACTGAGGTGCTCCTATATTGGGTGCATAAATATTTACAATTTTTATATCTTCTTGGATTGATCCCTTGATCATTATATAGTGTCCTTCTTTGTCTCTTGTAATAGTCTTTATTTTAAAGTCTATTTTGTCTGATATGAGAATTGCTACTCCAACTTTCTTTTTATTTCCATTTGTATGGAATATATTTTTCCATCCCCTCACTTTCAGCCTGTATGCATTCTGAGGTCTGAAGTGGGTCTCTTGCAGATAGCATATATATGGGTTTTGTTTTTGTATTCATTTGGCCAGTCCATGTCTTTTGGTTGGAGCATTTAATCCATTTACATTTAAGGTAATTATCAATATGTACGTTCCTATTACCATTTTCTTAATTGTTTTGAGTTTGTTATTGTAGGTCTTTTCCTTCTCTTGTGTTTCCTGCCTAGAGAAGTTCCTTTAACATTTGTTGTAAAGCTGGTTTGGTGGTGCTGAATTCTCTTAGCTTTTGCTTGTCTGTAAATGTTTTATTTTCTCTGTTGAATATGAATGGGGTCCTTGCTGGGTAGAGTAATCTTGGTCATAAATTTTTCCCTTTCATCACTGTAAATATGTCCTGCCACTCCCTTCTGGCTTGCAGAGTTTCTGCTGAAAGATCAGCTGTTAAGTTTATGGGGATTCCCTTGTATGTTATTTGTTGCTTTTCCCTTGTTGCTTTTAATATTTTTTCTTTGTATTTAATTTTTGATAGTTTGATTAATATGTGTCTTGGGATGTTTATTCTTGGATTTATCCTGTATGGGACTCTCTGTGCTTTCTGTACTCGACTGACTATTTCCTTTCCCATATTAGGGAAGTTTTCAACTATAATCTCTTCAAATATTTTCTCAGTCCCTATCTTTTTCTCTTCTTCTTCTGGGACCCCTATAATTCGAATGTTGGTGAGTTTAATGTTGTCCCAGATGTCTCTGAGACTGTCCTCAATTCTTTTCATTCTTTATTCTAGTCTGCAGTAGTTATTGCCACTATTTTATATTCCAGGTCACTTCTGTTCTTCTGCCTCAATTATTCTGCTATTGAATCCATCTGGGGAATTTTTAATTTCATTTATTGTGTTGTTCATCATTGTTTGTTTGCTCTTTAGTTCTTCTAGGTCCTTGTTAAACGTTTCTTATATTTTTTCCGTTCTATTTCCAAGATTTTGGATCATCTTTACTATCATTACTCTGAATTCTTTTTCAGGTAGACTGCCTATTTCCTCTTCATTTGTTAGGTCTGGTGGGTTTTTAGTTTGCTCCTTTATCTGCTGCTTATTTCTCTGTCTTCTCATTTTGCTTAACTTACTGTGTTTTGGGTCTCCTTTTCATAGGTTGCAGGTTCATAGTTCCCATTGTTTTTGGTGTCTGTCCCCAGTGGGTAAGGTTGATTCAGTGGGTTGTGTAGGCTTCCTGGTGGAGGGGACTGGTGCCTGTGTTCTGGTGGATGAGGCTGGATATTGTCTTTCTGGTGGGCAGGACGGATTCTGGTGGTGTGTTTTGGGGTGTCTGTAAACTTACTATGATTTTAAGCAGCCTCTCTGCTAATGGGTGGCGTTGTGTTCCTGTCTTGCTAGTTGTTTGGCATGGGGGTGTCCAGCACTGGAGCTTGCTGGTTGTTGAGTGGAGCTGGGTCTTAGCATTGAGATGGAGATCTCTGGGAGAGCTCTAACTGATTGATGTTATGTGGGGCTGGGAGGTCTCTGGTGGTCCAATGTCCTGAACTCGGCTCTCCCACCCCAGATGCTCAGGCCTGACACCCACCTGGAATACCAAGACCCTGTCAGACACACGGCTGTCCAGTCAAAGTCCTGAAATACTGAGGTTTGCAGCGAATAGAGGGTTTACTCGCAAGGCAGTCCAGCGAGGAGCAGTAGAACGAATCTCAAATCTTGCCTTCCCTGAAGGCAAGGGGCTGACACTACAATTCTTGTCTTTGAGTTATATGAATGGAAAACTGGGGGAAAATGTTAAAGGAGGACACATACCCCATAAAAGATACGAATATTTTAACAGTGTCAGCAAGGCAGTGAGATGCACCAGAGAATGAATGAAGATCTCCTTCAAGGACACAGGGGACTGACAAGAGAAAATGTGTAGATGTAGGGCTTTTCCTGATTCTACTCCTATGTAACTTTAAGTCTACCCTGCAGATGATAGTTTACTCCTTGCCCTTCATGTACCGAACTTTGTACACATTGGGGTTGGGGTGGAGTTTGGGAAGATTAATACTGGCTTTGTTATCCCAAACTCGAGCAATTTCTTTAGGGCATTTTTGGTTTTCTGTTGTGCTTTGTGCTTCATTTGATGTAAAGTCAGTTTGGGACTTGGGGTGTTTTGTTTGGTAGAGAAGCAGCTGTGAGATAATTGGTTACCAGAAGGTGGAGGAGCCACAGACCTCCAGCAATTGGAGCTTTCACAGTCAGGACAAAGCGATGTAATGTTCAAAGGGGAGGACGGGGTATCACCAATCTCTGTTTGATGCAGCAGATTGTTATTTTCCCCCCAGCTACATGGAAAGGACTAATTTCATTTTTTATGTGACTTGAACTTATAGTTTCTCATTTCTAACAGACTATTTTCTAAATTCACATTACCAAGCCAGCTGGCTGGCACATCTGCACATGCCTTGTAGAGAATCTGCCTAGTCCTGTGTCTTTCCTTTTAGTTTGATCTTTGTCAGACAATAATTTTGTGGACATTGATTAGAGGTCCTCTTTTAACTCTATAAATAGAAAGGGTTGAATTGAAATGTGACAAATTCAAAATTCAAGTATGATGATGTAAGAAGTATGGAGAAAAGCATCAGAAAGTTATTTTTCTCATCTCTGGGTATCTAGTCTGTGAAACTCAACACCACTAATGAGGTGTACTAAAAGAAGCACTGGACTTGCAGTCAAGTCTAAATTCTGATTCTGATTTTGATTCTGACACTGATTCATGGTGTAATCTTGAGCAAGCCTCTGGATTCAGTTTCCTTCTCTGTACAGAGGGGTAGAAACAGTTGATTTTGTCAACTGAAAAAAATGCACCATCTAAAAGGTGAGAATTATGTTTTATTTAGTGGACATACTGAGGACGTAAGCCTGGGAGACAGCCTCTCCGATAGCTCTGATGGACTGTTCAGAAGAGGTAAGGGAGAAGCAAGGATATACAGGAGTTTTTGCAACAAAAACCAAGTAATCAAAAGATTACTGTGATTTAAAGAAAAACCAGACATCTCAAGTTAGTGAATTTAGCACTTTTCTATGTATGGGAAGATGCATGAGTCAGAGCTCATTGAAATCATTCCTTTGATATGCATCTTAACTATCTAGGGGCAATATCCTAGATCTTTTTTTCCATCCTGAATCCCCTCAGGGTGCACAATCAGGGGAAGCTGCGATGGCTGATGGCTTGATGACCACAACATCCTTTGTTTACTGATGTGGCAGGCAACATTCTTCGTCCACAATTTCTAGGGTTTCCTTCAGGTCTAACATTATGATTTTGATCCTTCATTTTCTTACAAAGTGAAAAATCACAAAAACATTTTTCTTGACTTCACATTCAATTTTTTATTCTAATTTTTTTCTCTTAATTACCATTTCAGAGTTTCCCTGGAGGAGGCATCCTTCCAGTTCTGCTACTCTTCCTTTCTTTATGGTCTTGACAGGCACTGTTAGACTTGAGGTGTGGGCAGATCAGGAGACTGCCTTTTAAACATTATCGGAAGTGGGCTACATCCAAATATTTCCCACATTGGCCTACCTCTGAAATTCCATCCTCAGGAGTTTTTTTTCCTGCAGATAAAGCGCCTGAACTCTATTAATATACATATGCCCTGGGGAGGCAACACATCAAGCCTGTTTCAGCTTAATAGGAATGCTTTTATCTGGGTTTTCCCAATGAACTGGCTAACTGACCATAGCACCTTGGAGCAGGAGAGAAACAATGGTAACGTTTTTATAGGGCAGAGGAGTGAGTGATACATCAAAAATCTGGACAGTGCCTGCTGGTGTTGCTATCAGGTGGGAATCAGAGTCAGAGACAATGGGGAGCTCGGGAGGGAGGTGGATGAGAGATTAGTGGTGGGGAAAGTTGTAGGCAGCTGCGAAGAAGGAAGTCAGCAGGCACCAAGGGCCCCCAAAACAAATTTGCTGCACAATTTTCCTTAGCTTGGGTCTGTCCATGTTACTCTGTATGAAACTAGTGTAGTTCTCAGTGAGCATTTGAGAACCGAAAGGCAGGGAAGGGAATCACATTATATTAACTTGTGACACTTTCTCATAGCTCCTCCAGAGTCTCTTTGTTTGCATTTTGCCTGAATTTCAGACCTATAATTAGAGTCGAGAAGAAAATGTTCTGCACAGGGAGTTTTGCTAACACCACCATTTTTACAGAGGAAGATTTTTTAGAGGTGAAGAATACAGTAAATCTTCCCCCATCCCTTTATAAAACATATTCCCTGTTAAGAATCTAAGAAGGATAGGTTGCTGCAGTTTCTTTCTAAATGAACTCATTTCTGTTAAGGGGGAAAAGAACACCTAGACTCTGCCAGTGTTTCTAGTGCCCATCCTGCAGCTTCTGTGAGAGTGCAGGGTCAGAGGTGCATGCCGGGAGACTCACTTTTCTTCAGGGCTGGGCTGGCGGAGGGGAGGTTTCATTTATTTGATGTGTCTTTGTTTCATGCTGTTCTGACATTTTGTAACCTGTGGCTTTCTTCTGGCGGAAGTAGATTACACAGTGTATTTTCTCTCTTCAATCATTCATGTTTTTAACCTTACAAGTAACTCTGAATGTTACAGCGATGGAGTAGTTAAGAAAGTTTGGTGGACAGTGTTATACATCAAATCTGTGTGTTTCCTAAAGCAGTGGTAGCCATGAGAGGATTTTGAAGAGGATGAATGCAAAAGTGAGAAACACTCCTCAACAGTTACAGATCTTAGTGTCAGTATCTCCTGAATGCCAGTGATTCTTTCCTTCTTAGTGGACTTGGTCCCACCAAAGATGCCACATTAAAGATGAAAGTATTCTATTTTTACTCTACTTTGCTTTGTTTACACTTCTTTCATTAATTCTTTCACTTTGTCCACTGGACAAGGAGAGATCAAGGGACTAGACCAATTTGTTTAGCCAACCATTGAGGAGAACATAGCAGATGAGGAAATAGAAGCTCATCTTCTACACCTCTAGAGACCATATATCCCTCAGTCCAAGCCCACTGCTCTTACAGAGGTAACACAGTGTTTTACACCGCAGAACGACTTACATTTCAGTACTAGTTCCTGTGCAGGTTTGGATCAGTTGTTTTTTTTCAGTCTGTTTTCTGCCTATTGTTCCCATTTGTTAATTCCTATTGTTCTATCTTCCATTTCACTGATTCTTTCCTCTGCATCCTCCATCCTGCTGTTGAACCCATCCACTGAGCGTTTATTTTAGTTGTTTTCAGTTATTCAATAACTGAAGTAGCAGAGGAGACAGAGGAAGAAGTCAGTGAACTGGAAGATAGAACAATAGAAATTACAAATAGTTGTAAATTTCCATTTAGTTCTTCTATTTCTTTGCTGAGGTTTTCCATTTTTTTCATTTAAGAGTATTCATAATTGCTTGTTGAAGCGTTATTATCATAGCTGCTTCAAAATGTTTGTCAGGTAATTCTAACACCTCTGTCATTTTGGTGTTGGCATACTTTAATTTTTTTCATTCAGTTTGAGATCTTCCTGGTTCTTGATAGGACAATAGGTTTTCAGTTGAAACAGGCCTTTTTAGATTGTGTTGTGAGACTGAATCTTACTTAAACCTGGCTTTATCTGACACCACTCTGGCAGGGAAGGGCCTTTGCCTCATTACTGCCAGGTGGAAGTGGAAGTCCAGGTTTCCCACTCAGCCCCAGTTGACACCAGAGGGAGGAGGCTCCTCATGACTGTTGGATGGGAGTTCCAGCTCCCCATGTGCTCTTCATTAACGGACACTGCAGTGGAGGTGACCTTGTTACCACTGAGTGATGGTGAAAGTTCTGACTGTCCACTAGGCCACCTCTGATACCACCCCAGTGGAGAGAAGGAGGGGTATCTTCTGCCTGGTGAGGATAGAAGTGCAGGCTCCCCACATAGTCCCCACTAGCACTGTGCGGGGTGAGTGGAGGAGGAGAGAGGAGACTTGTTACTGGCACAGAAGAAAGTGCTGGCTTCCTATTTGGCCTTTTCTGACACCACCCTGGTGGGGATATTGGGGTGCCTCATTAGAGTGGGCTGAGGAGAGAAGCCTAGGTTCTCCACTTAGCTTTTGCTGGTATGGGGGAGAGTGAATCCTCAGTTTTTTTCTGTGGAGCTATGTTGGAGCAGACCAGTTACTATCTGAAAGTTTTCTGTCTTCGATCACAGATTTAAATGTAAAACCTAAAATTTAGAATGCTTTTAGAAAAAATGTAGAACATATTGGGTGTCTAGGGCTAGACAAAGAGTTCTTAGACTTGACACTAAAAGCATGATCCATAACAGGAAAAATTGATACATAGGATTTCATCAAATTTAAAAACTTTTGTTCTGTGATTATGTTAAGAAGATGAAAAGATAAGCTATAGATTGGGGGAAAATATTTGCAAACCACATATTCACCAATGGATTCGTATATAGAATACATTTGAAAAAAAAAACTCTCAAAGTTCAACAGTAAAAAGTCAAACAATTCAATTCAAAATGGGCAAAAGACATGAAGAGACATTTTACCAAAGAGGATCTATAGATGGCAGATAACACTTGAAAAGATGTTCAACATTATTAGCTATTAAGGAAATGCAAATTAAAACATCAGTGAGACATCACTACATACCTACCAGAATTGCTAAAATAAAAATTACCAACAACACCAAATGTTGGTGAGGCTGTTGAGAAACTGGATCACTTATATATTGCTGGTAGGAATGTAAAATGGTACAGCTACTCTTGAAAACTGCTTTGGCAGTTTCTTAAAAAGCTAAACGTACAACCCAGCAATTGCACTCCTGGGCACTTATTCCAGAGAACTGAAGAGTTATTCTCACATAAACACCTATACACAAATGTTTAGAGCAGCTTTATTTATAATAGTCAAA
Source organism: Mesoplodon bidens (assembly GCF_964165515.1). Lineage (NCBI taxonomy): Eukaryota > Metazoa > Chordata > Mammalia > Artiodactyla > Ziphiidae > Mesoplodon > Mesoplodon bidens. The sequence goes on along the minus strand of NC_138178.1, from coordinate 135,262,541 downwards.
AACTGGAAACAACCCAGTCCTTTAGTGGGTGAATTAATAAACAAACTAGTATATTCATATCATGGAATACACTTCAGCCAAAAAAAAAAAAAAAAAAAAGAAAGAAAGAAAGAAATGAACTGTTGGCATACACAATGACCTGGATGAATCTCTAGAGAATTATGTGAAGTAAAAAAAAGTCAATCTCAAAAGTTTACATACTGTATGATTCCATTTATACAACATCCTTGAAATGACACAGTTATAGAGATGGAGAACAGATTAGCGGTTGTACAAGGCTAGGGAGGGCATGGAAGCAGGAAGGAAGTAGATGTGGTTATAAAAGGGCAACATGAGAGATCCTGTGGTGATAGAATTGTTCAGTATCTTGACTGTATCAATGTCAATATCCTCGCTGTGATATTGTCTATAGTTTTGCAAGATGTTACCCTGGCCGGAACTGGAGAAAGGATACAGGGGATCTCTTGGTTTTATTGTTTACAACTGCATGTGTATATACAATTGTTTCAAAATAAAAACTTTAATTAAAACACACACACACACACACACACACACACACACACACACACACACACCCACCCAAGTCGAAGAAGGCAAAGATTTTCCAGACAAAGGTAACCAGTCAGAAATTCTGGGTGTGAGGTTGAGAGATCAAGTGGTTCTAAAGCTTGGGTCCTTCTGAACCACCAGAAGGAGCCTCTGATTATGATCCAGATCCTTTGAGAAGTAAGGCATTGTACATAGGAGAGTCTCTGTAAAACTGCAGGCTTGCACCCAAGGCAGGCATTATTACAATCAAGTGTTACTACCACTCTTCCAGGGGCTTGTGTATTCCAACGGAAGCAGGACAGCTTGCAGAATGGCAAAGCCCTGATCCACAGAAAGGGCTCAGCTAGTCAGACCCCCAGATGCAGTGTTGGTGGGGTGCTGCTTGGAGGCGCCATCTTGGGGGCAGGTTACACCTGCTGTGCCTTTAAGAAAAGGTGGAGCTGCTGGCTTTGGGGATGCTGCCTTCATTCTCCAGGCTGGTCACTTGGCAGCGTTTCTTGTCATTCTCTCAGTTTGTGGCTCATTTCAGCATTGCTTCTCCTTTACTCAGCTGGACAAAAAAGAGGCCAGAGGGAGGGTGTGGGATCGAAGCGGGACGTCACAGGTCTCTGCTGGAGGTGAGGGGAGGATGCAGATGGAGCACATCTTTGGGGAACAAGGGTAATCTCAGACCAGGCTCACTTGCCTTCTTGTCCCCTCTCTAACCCGTCACTATGCCTTTTGCTACATATATCCAGCGTCCCCCACCCTATTCCATTGCTATATTAGGTTTTTTTTTTTTTAAAGAAATGGTTAAGGATATCTTCCCAGAAGAAGGAAATCATATTAGCTGTTCAGTTTATTAGAGATTTCCCCATCTCTCACTTTTGATTTGCAAGAGCAGTGTGCAGCACGGGCAGATGTGTACCTAGTTAGATATTTCCCCAGGTGAACTTTTTTCCTAACTTGCTTTCTAGCATCAGGATGCTTTTTCATCACTACCTTTAGCGTTGGAAAGTTGTTTCTCCTCTTCGTAAATATACAGCAGCAGCTGGAAGTGGAAAAGGCTGTGTTAGTGTGTTTTCATGATCGTGTAAGTGGTGGGAAAATGTTTCATGTGGTGTCTGCTTGTAAATTTTCTTAGTGAAAGGATGCATCAGAATTCTTTTCTAAAGAGACAATGGAAATATCCTAACAGTTGGCAGCCAGAGCATTGCAGAGCAAACACTTATAGGTCATGTGTCAAACACCGGAGAGGTGCTGCAGGTATAAAAAGGTTGGTGACACAGGCCCTTCCACAAGGGCTTTATGGTTCGTTAGTAAAAATGGTAGCTGGCCTGTTTGGAGCATCTGCTGTGGGCCAGGCAGGGCGTTAGTAGCATTACTAAGTGCTCTCAACCATTCTGCAAGGTAGTGAGAAGCATTCCTGCTTTACACATATGGGAATTGATAGTCAAAGAGATGAAAGAACTTGCTTATGCTCACAGAACTAGTAAATGGTGATGTTCATTTATGAACCAGATCTGCATATGCCATACTATCTTTAAACAGAAAAGACAGAGGGGAAAAAAAAAACAGTAAATGGGCAGGTTCTGTGGGCCCTCAATATCTGTGGGTTCCGGAATTCAACCTACTATTGGTTGAATCCACAGATGCAGAACCCTCAGGTATGGAGGGAGGGCCGATTGTATTAGGCCACTTGGTATAAGGGACTTGAGAGTCTGTGGATTTTGTTATCCTCAGTGGGTCCTGGAAGCCACCCCCCACAGATAGCTAGGCAGACGACCGTCATAAGTGCTCAGGAAGTGGCAGATAATCGAGGCAGTGAGAGGGGGAGAGATGGTTATGCCAGGAGTGAGCACTTCATAGATATGAATTGTGAACTCATTTTCAGGTCTGAGCTAGGGCGTATTTTTGGTATTGTTTTAATTGGCTGTGGATGCTCGAACAGCAAGCCAACTCAAGCATGTCTATATACTTTGTAATACAACACACATTATCCTGTTGACAAAACATGAATAAATCTTATCCTTCCTCTTACATTTAAAGCAAAAATTCCTTCAAACTTGGCTCAGAACTTTCCAACTAGAAGAAGTGTTTCTCTATTCTATTTTACACCAGGTCCCTCCTGCCTGTCTTCCTTCCTTCCTTCCTTCCTTCCTTCCTTCCTTCCCATTTCCAAGGAGAATCTGTCCTTGCCAAATCTTGGTCTTTGCAGTCAACCAGTCCTCCGAAACGTAGAAAAGACAGAGTGTGCTCCCAAATAAACTACTACCAGAAAGTTGTTATTCAAAGAATCTCTTCATTCCTTGGGAATCCACATAGGCTATGGAGACTATATGAGAGAAACAAACAACAAACCAGCCTGAGATTTGTGGACAGGGCAGAAATGATTAACATGGGAATGTTCAAATAACTCACCTCCTTCTTCCTCTCTGACAAGCCTCCTCCAATCCGGAGCTCAGTTCCCCTCCTCTTCGCCCAACTAAGGAGGGAAGATCCTTTCTTGCCTCTGGAGAAGCTATGTCAGTCCACAAAAAGAAGGAATGGGAGCAGGGCAAAGAAAAGAAGCTAAAAGCATCAGGATGGGATCTTTGGAGCAGATGTGGAATGGGGAAGCCCTGTGGTTGGGTGGGAGTATGTATTTGGATCTTCTTCACAGATTTTAAGGAAGTTGAGGCGGGTATTTGAACAATTTTCTGGTTACTTTAGGTTGTTGGTGGGTAGAGTTTCTGTATTTCCAGGAACCAGAGCCACTTCTGGTTGCCCTGCCAAGCTTACAACATTCTGTGACTACGAGACTAGCAAGGATCAGCTCACCTGGCTCTCTGGGTGGTTGGAGGGAGGTGAGCGAGCAAAGTAAACCAACTCAAGAGCAACCAATGTGGAAGGATCACCTGTCAGTGAACTATGAGGTTAAAGTTTTCAAACTGCCATTTTTAGAGGAAAAAAAATGTTGGATATCAGCAATTTCTTATGTTTCAATCACATATATTCTCCTAATCTTAAATCCATTTCTAGAATGTTTTAAAAGGACTATGAAACTGAATATGTGGGAAGGAATGGACTTTGATGTCAAAAGATATTTGAATTCTGGAGCTTTTTCTTAGTAGATGTATGGACTTGGGCAAGTTAGCTCAACTCCTGAGTCTCAGTTTTCTCATCTGAAAAATAGATATAATAACATCTACATACCTCATAGGGATGGAGTGAGAGATGATAAGGCATGTAGAGCTTTCAGCCACATTGTAGGCCCTCAGATGTTAGTTTGTCCCACTGAACCCACTGCATTGAGGTCTTCAGCTTTTATTTGCCTGAAATGTTGGACAGTAGTTTGTTTCTCCGGAATTTCACTAACTCCAGCACTCAGAATCGGTTGCTTAAGAGAAAGAAGGAAGCTGCCGGCTCATCCAGCCTAATGCCACACTTTACACATGTGAAAATCCAAGCCCGGAGACATTTCCATAGGTCACAAAACTAAGCCAGTGTCAAGATCCTTGCTGCCCAGGTCGAAGCTGCCAATTCCAGAGGGTTGACTAAGTTGCGAAAGAGAGTTGGTCTGACCTTGCATTTCCCTATCCTTTCATCCACCCAGCAGAAACCCAGGGTGGGGAAGAGAGGGACAAAGAGAACCCTGAATGTGCCCCAAGGTCAACTTTACTTTCAGGCACAGATAATAAAGGCTCTATGTGGCTCCTTCACCCTAGGAGACCTGGAACTGCCCCAAGGCCTAGGCTGGAAGAGCAGATTGATTTCTTCTCGCCATCAATTATTTGTAGTTGCCTGGGGAGCTATGTTGAGGAGTATTCTGTGACCATTTCCAGGTTCAACAAGACAGAATTCTATGATGGATGAATAATATCCGCTTTGGGTGTGGAAAGGGAAAGTAGCAGCATGAATTCCCGGACCCTATCTTCAATGGATTCTGCTGAATCAGAATCTCCAGGGATGTAGCTGAGGCATCTGCCTTTTTAATAAACTCCCTGGGTGAAGTTTGAAAACCACTGACCTAGTGGACAAACTAAAAATCCCTCTGAGTATGCCCTGGGTAGGCTTCCTGGGACCTGTCTCAGTGGGTTCCACCCTGAAGTTGATGAGACGTGTGATTTAGGAGAAAAGATCTCACCTGTTAGTGGAGCCTGAGCAGAAGCCAGTTTGTCCAGAGCCCTCCTCAGTCTGCCATCAGTCTAGCTGGGACTGTCCTTGAGGCCTGAAAAAGCACCCAAAGGCACTGGGGTAATCACAAGAAAATGGCAGATGACATTTATAGCAAACTGGTTGTCATGGGTTGAATTGTCTTCCTCCAAAAATTTATGTGTTGAAGTTCTAATGCCTCATACCTCAGAATGTGACCTTGCTTGGAAAATAGGGTTGATGTGGATGTAACTAGTTACGATGAGGTTATATTGGAGTAGGGTGGGCCCCTAACCCAATATGACTGCTGTCCTCGAAAACGGGGAAACTTGACACAGAGGTAGACCCATGCAGCAGGAAGACAGTGTGAAGAGACACAGGGAGAAGATGGCCATCTTCAGGCCAGGGAGGGGGCCTTCACGCATAGCTCTCAGAAGGAACCTACACTTTGATTTTAGACTTCTAGCCCTCTGACAGTTTCAGAACTGTGAGACAGTGAATATTCTGTTGTTTAAGCTAGCCAGTTTGTGGTTATTTGTTAAGGCAGCCCTCACGAATTAATACACTGGTCTAAGGACCTTAGGTGCTATTATCATGCCAACCTTAGAGATGAAAGGCCACGGTATAGGGAGGCTTCAGGTAACTGCCCAAGGTCATACAGCTAATAGATGGTGGAATGAGGATAAAACCCAGATTTAGCCCTTCTCTTGCCCTGGGATTGCCTCTCATGGGAATAGCTTGCAACTTCCTGATACTGAACCTGCTTTGCCCATTCCTGCCTCTTTGTCCCCCTGCATGGCACGCTATGCTGACCTGGGTTCTTATAGCCAATAACCAGTCCAGCTCTGGGTTTTGCCTCATTTCTGTGCTGTCACTGCCCTGAGGGATAATGAGCTTACGTCCGCTTGAGCTTCCACAATGTTGACGTGTGTCCTCATTCAACAAGACGAATAATCTCCTGAAATAAGCATGATAATAACTGAAGAAATGAAAGAAGTACAAAGTACGCTAGGAAGATGGTCTGTGCCTAAAATCTTAGAACATGTGAAAATGGAATCACCTTTAATTTTTCTTCTTTTCAGTGGAGAGGGAGGATTATATCTGTAATATCATTGTTTATATTGTTATAAAAAAGAGCTTTGTAATCTATTCATTTGCTGTAAAAATGTTTCCAGAGGCCTCAGCTACTGTTTCTTTCTTCTCAAGTTTCTTGATGCTGATGGGATCCTTCAAAGACTCAAGCCCATTGGACTAGAAATCCCATAAGGGGTTATAGCCCTGATTATAATACATTGCTTTATTCATTTCTATCGACCCATGAATTTTACTGTTTTTTTTTTTTTTTTTTTTTGCGGTACACGAGCCTCTCACTGCTGTGGCCTCTCCTGTTGCGGAGCACAGGCTCCGGACGTGCAGGCTCGGCGGCCATGGCTCACGGGCCCAGCCGCTCCACGGCATGTGGGATCTTCCCAGACCAGGGCATGAACCCGTGTCCCCTGCATCGGCAGACGGACTCTCAACCACTGCGCCACCAGGGAAGCCCATGAATTTTACTGTTGTTATTATGTGACCTAAGAGCCAAGGCTGCTCTGTGGGGAGGGGAAATGGTGACTAGGTTAACTGGGCAGAGTTTTCCAAAGGCTTCCAATCCCATGTGAAGTAATTGGTCTGATTTTTATATATGTTCATTAATATTTTATATCTGATTCAGGAAATATAGAATCAGAAGAATGTGTAACCAAAGGCAAATGTAGAGTGAGTCTGTTGGTAGTAATTCACTTGAGCTAGCATGGCTAAATAAATATAATTGACTTTTTGAAGACATACATTTTATACAGTAAGGAATGTGAGTTTTTAATTGAAAGATAAGGAAACAATGTGTAAGCATTATGTCTATATCACAGATTTTACAGGGCAGGTTGAACAGAGAAGCTTTGCCTCCCAGGATTGTGAGCAAATATGCAAAGAGGCAGGGCTTGAGAAAGTGATCTGAAAGATGGTGGAGTGGCTTATAGAGGCAAAGCAGGGACTTTCCTGGTGGCAGAGTGGTTGGGAGTCTGCCGGCCAATGCAGGGGACACGGGTTCAATCCCTGGTCCGGGAAGATCCCACATGCCGCGGAGCGGCTAGGTCTGTGAGCCATGGCCGCTGAGCCTGTGCGTCCGGAACCTGTGCTCTGCAACGGGAGAGGCCACAACAGTGAGAGGCCCGTGTACCGCAAAAAAAACAAACAAACGAAAAAAAACAGCTGTCCTTGAGTTTGGCTGGACACTGTACTGTTCAACCTCCACCATCAGACCTAAGCCAAGCCTTTGGAAGTGCTGGCAATGTGTGACGGGAACTCTTGTAGAAGGTTCAGCAGCAAGTTGTGTATCAGGGTCCCCATCCACCGCATGCAGCAGCCCTTTCCTGTTCTGCAACTTTACTCTAGATAATTACAAGCCTGGAGAAGGATATGCTTATTTCTTCCCCTGTTGGCATGGCTAAAATAAATATATTTTAAAATCACGTCCTGGTCATGCTTGCTTCTCTTTCAGCACCTACGACTGTTTCCACATCAGCCCCAACAGAGCGCCTTGTTCAGACAGGTTCATACACGTGTTGAATGAATAGACAAACTAACATTAATGTCTTAACAATGTCCAAGGGGAACTGTATATCAGGGTCCTAAGCAGTTTATATGCCAACTCACCCAAGCCCCCCAAACAAGCTCATTCATGCAAACGTAACATGGGGACCACCCAACGCAAGGGAGATACCCCAACCCATGATCTTTGATATCAGTGCTCATGAAATAATGCTTTTGATGGGTCTTTTCCAGTCACTCTTCGCTAAAAAGAGGATTTTTTTCTTGGCAGCTGAGGTGGATTGTTACTTACGATTGTAATGAAGTGTATTGATTTTCCAAGTTGGGCTGGGCTGGTGTGAATCACTCTACTGGATTCTTAGTTGCTCTGCCCTTGAGCACCTTGGGCAGCCAGGACCCTGTGCACAGAGCTGAGCACATCAGAGCCCAGTACTGACTCTCACCGCTTAAGCTAGAGGCACGGAGACCATGGTTGTCACCTTGGGGCTATTGGGTTGGATTTGAGGGAAGGGAAAATATGAAGTGGTAGAATCCTTAAGGGGGAGACACATGGATACTGAATAGGTGCATTAATGCCTACTTAGAATTCAGTGAACAAAATTTATGACCAGATAAAGAAATCAGAAAGGCAGAAGTACAGAAAGTGTTTGTGAGAAGAAAATAGTATCGTGAAAACATTCCCATTATCCCAAAGATTGGCCTAAATGAAACATTCACCTATTCAACTCATCTTCAGTAGTTGGTGAAGCGGAGCTGCTTTCATTTCCTTTAAGCCTCAGAGGCATCTGGGAGGTAATTTGCAGTGAAGTCCCTGGGGGGGGTCGAATGCACTTAGATGCAGGTTCTCTGTGGAATCTGGAATGGGAGGGGTGGGGTTGGGGTCCTGCCTAGCTGTTCTCCCCTGCCTGCTGGGAAGCCTGGCAAATGAGGTCGATGAGGGGGCACCAGAGGGTGGGGGAAGGAGAAGATTGGCTGCTAGTAACCATTTTAGAGATCTATCAGGGAAACTGAGATATTTAATAGTAGATGCCCATCTATTGATTGGGACCAGAAACTTATGCTCCCAGACACATCTAAGAGTTAATAGTGGTACCTTCCACTGATTTATGGGAAGTAGTTTCTAGGCAACTGTGAGATTGTTTTTGGTGACTTTCATCTTCCCTTCTATTTGTTTAAACACCCTTTAACATTTTCATCAGAAATAATACCATTATAAATTAATTTCTCTTCCCTCAATTCTAAAATGCAAACATTCCTGAAAAGGGTCACAAACATAGCCGATACACACTAAAATGATCCTGGCTTATTAGATGTTTTCTGTCAATAGTAGGAAATGTTGAAGAATATTGGGAATTGGGAAGTGGAAGGAAAATCAAGGAGACACTGTGGCTTCTGGACTGGAGCCATATGGTAGCTGGGAAGCCTTTAATGTACACCTCAAACCTGTGGAAACATGTACATAATTACTTACATAAGTACAATGCCTTGGTCATTTGATGTATTTTATCCTGCAATATGAATATGATGACTTTTTCCAAAGGTATGGAGTTTTCACCCTAACACACAAGGCTTAGAACTATTTGACAAAAGCTTATTTACACTCTGAATAAGCTTAGAGTTGGGTTTGCTTGGAGGTTAAGATAATGATAAACATCTAATGTAAAATAAATGCATGCAAATTGGTACAGCCTTTTGGGAAGACAGTAGCTATTAAAAATTTGCATGTGCATACGCTTTGGTTCAGCAATCCTACTTCTGGGAATTTTTCCACCAAAATATTCCCACAGTTATGCCAGCATATTGCATAGGATGTTCCCTTAAGCGCTGTTTATAGTGGTGAATAATTAGAAGTAATTCAAATGTCCTTTTTTAGGAGATTCGTTAAATAAATCAAGCAACAATCATAAAACAGAATACCAAGAGACTTAAGAAGAGTGAGGCATTTCTGTAGTTACTGATCCAGAGAGATGTCAAAGCTATATTATTACGTGAATAAGCAAGTTGCAATCTGCTACAATTCTCTAGATGGCTGTACGTTCTCAGAAAAGGTCTGCAAGGACATATACCAAATTGTAAGTGATAGTCATCTGAAGGGGGTGAGGAACTTCTACTTTCTCCTTTCATAATTTCTGTGCCGTTTGAGTTTTCAACAACATCTATTACTTTTGCAATAATTTTTTTTAAAATAGAAACTATACCCTACCAAGGTATGGGCTCAGTTTTGTTCACAAGCCCTCCTCACCAGGGGGATGCTCTTTCTTCTCATGCCTGCAGTGCTAGGTGTGTGTACTGCTTCTATTTCTACATCCTCTTTCTGATCTCCTGCCCTCTGCTGTGTGCTGTGGGTACAAGGTCTCCTTCTGACCAAGTCACGGTCAGTGCCTCCATCCTTTGAGATTTGATGTTTTGCTTCAAACCCTTTTAAATTTGCTTTCCTTTCCTCACATGCCCTCTTCCTGTTCTTCAGTTTTCATTGTGTTCCTTCTCCCTCCTGCAGTCTTCTCTACCCTCTGCTATCCATTGTCTTTTTCACGTGGACTTTTCTTTCTCTCTGAAGAATTCCACTTTCTAAAAGCTATCTTTCCCTAACTGCTGTTGTTTACTGCCACCCACTCCAAACAGGGTGAAAAGCTCTCCTTCACCTACTGTAACTGAAAGTCTGAACTCATCCGCTTTCAGCTGCTGGCATTCATACCACCAGCTAAGGAGACTCTGGGGTTCAGTAGTTTTGCAGTAATTCCCTGACTTTCTAACTCTGCACTGCCAGAGAGGCAATTGAAACACCATCACAGGCAGCATGTAACCTGCTAACTGTCAGAGGAATAGCAAGTGGGCTGAGGTGACCAGCCTCCAAGATGGCCCCTGGGATCCTTACCTCCTGGTGTTCCCACCCTCTGCAGTTCCCCTTGGATCTGTGTGACCAGTAGAGCACTGTAGAAGTCACTGTGTGTAATTTCTGAGGCCAGATCATAAAAGACATTGCAGCTTCTTCCCTGGGTTCATGGATTGATAGATGTCCAGTTGTAGATGTTCCAAAATTTACTGAACTAATCCTCTATTATTGGATATTTAAATTACTTCATATGATTTGCTATTAGGTTTGCTGTGGTGTGATTTGCTGTGGTATATTTCCTTTTACATTGAGTTTTACCCACTTATACAACTATATTTTCAGAAAGAATTCTTAGGTGTGAACGTGTGGGTTAAAGAAAATACACATTTTAATGCTTTTGCTCTGTATTGCCGCAGTACCATTTACTGAGCTCTTAACTACTTTTCCTGATCTTAGATTTATCAGGCACATCTGTGGGCTTTATCCTAGTTTCTCTGCCAATGGTATAATTCACTTAAAAACAACAAATACGGATGCTTATCTACTTCTGGGGAAAGCTAGCTATCATGCTGTGGGGACACTCAAACAGCCCCAAGGACAGGCCCACATGTATAGGAACTGAGGCTTCCTGTCAAAAACTGGCACCCACTTGGCTGCCATCTTGAGACACCTTGGAAGTGGATCCTCCAACTCCAGTTAATGATTCAGGTGGCTGACATTCCAGCGGACATCTAGCCTTATGAGAGACCTGAGTCAGAATCATCTGAACAAGCCAAAGTCTTGAGTGACTTACATGACGTGATGAGATAATAAATGATTCTTATTGCTGTAAACCACTAGGTTTTGTGGTTATTTGTTCTTCAGGATTAGGTGAATAATATAAGAACCATGTCCCAAAGACATGAACTAGCCCTCCTTAACAGTCTTTCTATGTTTACTTTTTGTGAAGTTAAGGCTGTAGAAAGAAGTAACCTAAGAGCATAGGCTTTGGTGATAGACATGGTTCTGATCCCAGCTCCATGAAATCCTAGTTTTTTGACCTTGGATAAAGTTGTTTAACTTCTCTGAGCCTCAGTTTCCTCATTTTTAAAATGGGGAGCCTGAAACCATAAAACTCCTAGAAGAAAACATAGGCAGTAAGCTCCTTGACATCAGTCTTGGCAATGATTTTTTTTCTTGTATTTGACACCAAAAGCAAAAATAAACAAGTGGGACTACATCAAACTACAGCAAAGGAAATCATCCAAAAAATTAAAAGGCAACTAAGGAATGGGAGAACATCTTTGCAAATCCTGAGTCTGATAAGGGGTTAATATTCAAAATATGTAAAGAAGAACTCACAAAACTCAATAGCAAAAAACCCCAAACAAACTGATTAAAAATGGACAGAAGGGGGTGGGATAGGGAGGGTGGGAGGGAGACGCAAGAGGGAGGAGATATGGGGATATATGTATATGTATAGCTGATTCACTTTGTTATAAAGCAGAAACTAACACACCATTGTAAAGCAATTATACTCCAATAAAGATGTTAAAAAATGGACAGAAGAACAGAATAGACATTTTTCCAAAGAACACATACAAATGGCCAAAATGTACATAAAAAGTGCTCAGCATCATAAATCATCAGGAAAATGCAAATCAAAACCACAATGAGATATCACCTCACACTTGTTAGAATGTCTATCGTCAAAAAGACAAGAGGTAACAAGTGTTGGTGAGTATGTGGGGAAAAGGTAATACTTGTACACTATTGGTGGAAATTTAAATTGGTGTAGCCACTATGGAAAACAATATAGAGGTTCCTCAAAATATTAAAAATAAAATTACCATATGATCCAGCAATTCCACTTCTGGGTGGAATATTTATCCATAGGAAACAAAATCAGTATCTTGAAGAGATATCTGCACCCTCATGTTTATTGAAGCATTATTTACGACAGCCAAGATGTGGAAACAACCTAAGTGTCCATCGACAGATGAATGGATTTAAAAAAAAGTGGTTTATATACAATGGAGTATGTAAAAAGGAAGAAATCCTGCCATTTATGGACAACATGGATGGATCTTGAGGACATTGTGCTAAGTGAAATAAATCAGACAGCGAAAGACAAATATTGTGTGATCTCATATGTGGAATCTAAAAAACCAAACTCATAGAAATAGAGAACAGCCCGTTGGTTGCCAGTGACAGGGATTGGAGGTGGGGGAAATGGGTAAAAGTGGTCAAAACATACAAACTTCCAGTTATAAAATAAATTCTTGGAATGTAATGTACAGCATGGTGACTATGGTTAACAATACTGTATTGTATATTTGAAAGTTGCTAAGAAAGTAGATCTTAAAAGTTATCATAAAAATTTTTTTGTAGATATGCGAGATGACGGATATTAACTTGTCGTGGTGATCATTTCACCATATATACATATATTAAACCATTACGTTGTTCACCTTAAACTAATACATTGTTACATATCAATTACACTTCAATAAAACTGGAAAAAAGGAAAATGGGGGAGAATGATGGTATCTGCCCAGCAGAGCTGTAGATTAAAGATGATATATGCAAAAAACAAAAGTATCCCAGATCCTGTCACAGGGTCAATGTTTAGAAAATATCATCTTTAAAGAAGACAAAGAGATGCAACAGCAAAAGCAGAAAGCTCCTCTCAATGTTTCTCTCATTAATTCTTTTCTGGTCAGATGTATATAAAGCTAACAAAAATTTGGATTCAGTTCAATTTTGTTTTGCTTCTAAATTCATTGCTAATTCACTGTCTTGCTTTTGTGTGAATGGACTTATTCAAAACTTAGAATGGGACACAGGAGTCCTTGAGAATGTTTTGACCAGTACATTAAACAAGAGAAATATGAGACTGGTGCTTGCCTTCCGTTATGGATAGAGCAACACCGTTCAGATTTTCATTATGAAAATGGACACCTCCTCAATGGACTTAGCGTTTTCTCTGAGTCAGAGCATGAGAGACAGGTTGCCATTGCTTTTCCTATTACTGTAAATGCACATTAGTGGAACTTTACCAACAGATACACCTTCCAGAGATGCTGTACAGTTTTACGGTGGAATGAATAATTCAAAGCTTGTGTAGACCCCAAATTCCAGGCTTAAATTGTTAATGAATCTATCAGTGTGACAGATGCATCAAAATAGAAAACTACTAAATATTTATAATGATTCCTTATTAAGTTACTGAGTGATTCCACTTTCCCAAGCTAATAACTTGAGCCATAAAGGCAGCACTTTTTTTTCTTTGCAAGAATATCCTTCCATCTCCCAACCAGTTAATTAAGTTGTTTAGGAAAAGAACTTGTAAGATTCATGTCAAATGGCAGAATCAAAAGATTTATTGAAATTGATGATATGCTCAGGAAAATCTGTTGCTGGGTCAAAAGAAGGTCTGTAAGAATTAGTTTTAAAAAACCCATCAGGATAGATCACCAGCACTACTGATAAGCATTAACTTTATTCAGAGTAAATAATTTGAGAAGTTTTTACATACTTATTTTTCTTATTGGGGATTTTCTGTTAGTATACTTTAAACAGTTTTCTATAAACCTTATTTTAGGGGAGTAGACTTATACTTAAAATAGACATTAATTAAATCGTATTAGTTTTTTATAATGTACAGGTTTTTTTTTTTTTTTTGCGGTATGTGGGCCTCTCACTGTTGTGGCCTCTCTGGTTGCGGAGCACAGGCTCTGGACGCGCAGGCTCAGCGGCCATGGCTCACGGGCCCAGCCGCTCTGCGGCATGTGGGATCCTCCTGGACCGGGGCACGAACCCGTGTCCCCTGCATCGGCAGGCGGACTCTCAACCACTGCGCCACCAGGGAAGCCCTTGACCCAGTTTTGACCAAAGTAGACTCTGGCAGACAAGGTTAGTTTTCCACCCAGATCCACTTTGTATCAATCAGGGCTCAATTAGAGAAACAGAACCACCAGGAGGGGTGTGTGTGTGTGTGTATGATATACGTATGATTTTTAGAATAGAGATTTCACCTTATGCAATTGTAGGGGCTGGTTAAACAGTCTCCTGAGAGACCGTCATCTCATATCTGATGGTAGATCCTGAAGTCTGCATGCGGAGCAGGCAGTTGGGAAGGGAGGATGGATAGAAAGTGGGGGAAAACAAGGACCAGCTGGAATCCACGAACATGAGCTGGAGCCCATGTCAGTTCTCACTGCCTACCGCCTTGGTATCATGGGTGTCCCATAGGAGGAGCATGTGGTCTTCGTCATGGAGCTAAACAAACACCTGACCCAGGAGTGGGAGAGGATGCAGGAAGAGCCAAGGCAAATGGAGTCTCCTTGGAGTTCCCTTACCCAAGGGTAAGTTATAGGCCTGGTCACTGTCCCACATCAGTGAAGCGAGCCAGCAGACAAGCAACAACATGTGTGAGCTACAAAAAAAATGCCTGACTCCACCTTCTGAGCATAAAAAATAAAGTGCCACTGCCCCACTTTCACCCTCCAAATCTTGTACAAAGTGTATTTTTGGCCCTCCCTAACTGGAAACTTAGGTGGAAGGGAATTCTCAGATATGAAGTCCGGTCTAGCCGCATCTCCATATTACAAAGCTTCCACAACCGTAGATCCTTTATACCATTTGTTTTCTTTGTGCCTGCTCTCTCTACCTGCTTTCAGTGTGCTTTAGGCTCTCAACCAGCACCTGCAGCTCTTCTTTTGGAGGGATAAACTCGGGCTACTGGAGTGGCTTTCCCTGGAAGTGCCTGGGAGTTTCCTTTTCTCCAGACAGCCCTTGACCTATGACTGACCCAGTGTATCAGTCCTTGGTGTATCCCAGTTACTGGGGTCTTTGCTTTGGATCTAAGTTTCTCGATAATAAAATTTATCTCTGGCATCTTATATGGCCCAGTGGCTGAACATTTTTTTCCAGAATCTTATTTTTCCTATGACAAGGTCCCTGAGAGAGGCTGTGACTCTCTGAAATTGATTCACTGTCTTTGTGATGACCTGACCTGTACCTCATTTGATAGACACCCTAGGTCGTAGATCCTAGGTCCCCCATTCTTTTCTTGTGAGCTGATTATCCGGGTCTGGGCTCACCATAAGACTTACCTCTCACATGCCCTTCCCAAGACTATGAACTCTTGCTTGGGCTTATAGGTTCAGATCTCAGCCTTTGACCAACCACCAGGCTTTCTGCATCTGCTTGTCAGAGCCTTCCCCAGACTGATCCTTCATGTTTCTACCTGAGCCCCACTTCTGACAAAAAAGAAGGAGCTGGCAAATAACAATTTTTGATAAATGAAGAAATACAGAAGTCAAAGATTGAAGAATAAAAGACAAAAAAATATTTATTTAACAGTGTTTTAGATATTGTTCTAGATGTTGGACACATTGCACTGAACTAACCAAAGTCTCTGCCCTCATGGAGCTTATCTTCTATGGGGAAGAGAAAGACAATAACAAAAAACAAATATATGAGATAGAAATAAGGGCTAAAGAAAATAAAGCACAGTAAGGAGACAGAAATAGGACAGTGAGCATGTGCTGTTTAGAGACGGTGGTTTGGAAAGTCCTCTCTGATGGGGTCCCACTTGGGCAGAGACGTGAAGGAAAGGAAGGAGCAAGTCAAAGGGATCTGGGGGAGGAACTTTCCATGTAGATAGAACACAAATGTGAAGGCCCATTAGCATTTGAGACTAGGCAGGGAATTACTGCAGCTTACATTAATTGATCACAAGGCCTCCTGCTAAACACTTTACATATATTATCTCCTTGAATTCTAAAATGTTAATGTTATGATGAATGTTGCTATGAACATTTTTATGCGCATGAATTTTTCTCCATTTATTTCAATCACTTTCATGGGGTAAATTCCCAGAAGTAGAATTTTAAGTCAAAGAATATGAATATTTTTATAACTCTTGATATTTTATTACCAAATTGCCTTCCCAAAGGACTAGACCCACAATTTACATTGCCATCAGGAATGTCCAGTTTAGTAAGGAAGTAAGTATTGGAGCAGTGTGTTTTGTTGTGAATGTCCACACTCAGAGGGACAGTTTAATATTTCCCCAAGTATAGGGTAAAAAGATATTATTACCTGAAATTTTGTGCTTAGTAATGGCTTCTTTAAGGAAAATTTGCTCCCAGGGGACATTTAATCAAAATCCACAGTATAAACCTATACCAGCTTTTAGAGTCCTGAACTGAGATCAGAAGAAGTTCAAGTCTGGCTTTGCCTTTTATTAGCTGGGTAGTTTTGGGTAAACCTCTTAACTATGCTGGGACTCAGTTTGCTCATCTGTGAAATGGTGATTTGTACTTGGTAAGGATATAAAGAGAATAGAATTATATAAGATATATGGAAGCAGTTTCTATCTCTGGAGCATGGTACATATTATTTACTAGGCATTCTCTGTCATTGTCCTGTAAGCAGATATGAAGCACAGTATTTATTATGAGAATATTTTAGTGGCTCTTTTTCTGTGTGACTTCCTCTTCTGGTAAGAGAACTTCAGTTTCTTTGGGGCACTGCCCCACCCCCTTCATCTCTCACTTCCTCAGTCCAGGTGGTATATAGGAAGCCGACTTTGCACTAGGCTTCTGAGTTGAGTACATGACCTAGACCTAAACCAAGCAGTACATTACTCTCCTCCTGACCCCAGTGGCTGGTCCAGGGATGGGCATGTGACATAATGAGACGTAATCCTGGAATATTCACTGTAACACCCAGGAGAGCATCTTCCTTTTCCTGCCCTGAGAATAGGTTCAGTATCTTGCCACTGTGGAAGAAGAGCCTGCATAATGATGTAGCCAAAGCAGGAAAAAGGAGAGCCAAGAGATGCAAAGAGAAAGCCCTGACATCAATGTCTGAGCCCTCTAGTTCAGCCCTGTTTGCCCTGGACTTGCCAGTGATATGAATTAATACATTCTTTTTGCTTAATGCAGTTTCAGATGGATGATCCTTAATTTGAAGCCCAAAGATTTCAGAATTATACAAAGCCTGTACATTTGTATAGCACTCTTTTGTTCCCAAAGTGTTTCACTATTATGTTAACTGTTGGTTTCTCCCAACATCCTTGTAAGATAAGCACGGTAAGTGCTAACATACAATTTTTTTTTTTTTTTTTTTGTGGTACGCGGGCCTCTCACTGTTGTGGCCTCTCCCGTTGCGGAGCACAGGCTCCGGACGCGCAGGATCAGTGGCCATGGCTCACGGGCCCAGCTGCTCTGCGGCATGTGGGGTCCTCCCAGACTGGGGCACGAACCTGTGTCCCCTGCATCGGCAGGTGGACTCTCAACCACTGCGCCACCAGGGAAGCCCTATCGTACAATTTTAAAGGTGGACTACCTGGAGCGGTGTGTGTGGTGGTCCTGAGCCCGTTCAACACTCAGGTTAGATCTGCTACTTCTTACCTTTCAACCCTTTCCCGAAAGAGGTTTTAAATCATGAATTCTAATTTACAGAAATATTGAAGGATATTCCTAGAAAATCTACTGAGAAAACTCATAACAAAGATTAACTGCATCTATAAGGCAACATTGGGGTATGTATCAAATAACAATATTTATTTCCAGACTGAATAAGTTGGCAAAAAGAAACAGGGATCTTACTGAATTTGCTGATCTCACTTCTCTTTCCTTTAATATAATAGAAATGTTGACATGCAAACTGAGTAGTTGAATAACTGCCAGATATTTTAAGTGCTTGTTGCCGCATTTGAAATGGACGAATAGTTCCATCATATGCTTGTATATTAGAAGAGGCAGAAGGTGTTTTCATGGGTCTGTTTCTTGTGTCTCTGTTTCCTTCTGATTTTTGCCCAAGAAATTCATTAAGGTGTTTAATGATCTGCTTGAAGCACCCATGAACACATCTGGTTAACGTAGTTACTAACTTTCCATTTCTTAGGCAATAAAATACCCCAATCCCATGTGTCTTAAGCCCAGAAGGAAAATCATTATATGTCCTGAAGTGAAGGCATACAATAAATCATGTTTAACTTACAGAATTCAAGCATTTCAGTGTGGTGATACAGCCTATACACAGAAAATGCAGAAGATGCAACATTATTATGAACCTGATTTGCTTAGCTGTGTTATTGAGATCATTGCATTTTTACTCGGCCACCACTAATATTCTTGTTTTCCTAGTTTTCGTTAAAGTGTCAGGAAAACCCAAGATGCTATAAATGCTAATTGCTATTAGTGTCTATAATGTTTCTCTTTAGAAAAATTAGTGTCTAGGGATGCTTCTGGAGACATGATATGTATGGAGATTATTCATGATTTTGCTACCAGTAGTTTCTTTGCTACCTGGAGAAGGTATATTCAATGCCATTTAAATTTCTTAGCACTTCAGTAGTCATCTATTAGCATCCACAGAGTCAATATTGCTTTTAATATTGGCATTATTACCTGGAGATTCTAAATGAGACTCTCTGGAACTCATTCCAAAACCCAAATATTCAGAAGCCTGTTACCTATGCTCTGTTTACAGAAGATGTCATTGGTGAGGGCTAAATTTAGAAGCAGGGCAGCAATGCCCTGGGTGACTGCTCTCTTGAGATAACTTGTAGTTGAAGAGCAGTAACCAAATTATTTTCCATTTCAGAGATGTTTATTTATCTATTTTTGTAAGCAAGAGTGATGCACGGAGTAACCAGCTATCTAAGTAACATCTCCTTGCACAAAGTGGACGAGGTGTATTTTCAATAAACCCCAGGAGACCTGGTTGGAAGCAGAGGTGGATCTGCTGAAGCGTGCATCGCTGATCTGTGATCGCACGTCAGGGTTGATGGAGGGCTGATGGTCTGACTGCCTCCTGCCTGGACCCAGGAGTTATAGTTCAGTCTCTTCGTTCCTTCCTTGCAAGTGAAAATTTTATTAGAAAGGATGGTTTGTGTACTTGCCCTAAATCCTTTTTGGTTCTTCTTGTTTTATGACCACAGTGCTCCACTGTAGATTTTCTCCTGATCCAGTGCCTTCTCTTTGTCATTTATCATGCTGACAGTTTAATAGAATTGCAGGCCTGGCAGATGGTGCTGGGATGTCCTTTCCCACACAACGCTAAGGAGCTTTAACCCTATCAGGGAGTCTTTTGGCACACTATTGCAAGAAATGATGCTAACAATCCTGATATGACGAAGCAGCAAGCAGAAGGAGAGTAAAAAGGTACATGCATCAGGGCTTCCCTGGTGGCGCAGTGGTTGCGAGTCCGCCTGCCGATGCAGGGGACACGGGTTCGTGTCCCTGTCCGGGAAGATCCCACGTGCTGCGGAGCGGCTGGGCCTGTGAGCCATGACCGCTGAGCCTGCGCGTCCAGAGCCTGTGCCCTGCAACGGGAGAGGCCACAACAGTGAGAGGCCCGCATACCGCAAAAAAAACCCCCAAAAACAAAAAGGTACATGCATCAACTTCATATGGTTTTATCTTCAGTGCTTCTGGCAAAGTTTATGAATAAGAGGTCCTCAGGATCCCTTGGGGGCCAATGTGTAGGCAGCTACACTGGTTCACTTAGTTAAGTTAATAAAACTCATAAGAGGGGATGAAATGAATTTTCTGGAAATACTGTAGTACAGTACAGGTTGTCTTCTAGAGAATAGGAAGACAGGATGAATGTGAAAAGAGGCACAGCCTTCTCAGTTAAAAGAAAAAGTTACCACTCACTGAGAATTTGCTATATTCCAGACAAGATCTAAATACTTTACATACATTATTTAATCTACTTGCCAACCTTTTCAGGGAGTTATTATCATAACAAACCTTTTCTGAGCCTTTCCATATGCCACTATGATAAACACTTTATAGGCATTAGCTCAGTTTTTCTTCTCAGTGACTTTGGCTCTCAAATCTCTCTCCAATATCTATTCACTTCTGCTAGACTCTACTGCCCTCACCCTAGGCCAGGTCACCAACAATATTTGAAAACCTTTTTACATAAAATAAAGAGCTTACAGAAAAGGGCACAATACCATCAGGTGCCCACATTTTAAGTGCATATACATACATATCCTTACGGGGACTGCCCTGATCAAGATAGGGAAAATATCTAGTGGTCTAGAAGGCTCCCTCATGTCCCCTGCCAGTGGATACCCTCCCAAAGGGTATCGTTATTTTGACCCCTATCACCATACATTGGTCTTGCCTGTTCTTGAACTTCGTATAAATGGACTCACATTTGTTTTTTTGATATTGAGCTGCATTACCTGCTTGTATGTTTTGGGTATTAATCCTTTGTCAGTTGCTTCATTTGCAAATATTTTCTCCCATTCTGAGGGTGGTCTTTTCGTCTTGTTTATGGTTTCCTTTGCTGTGCAAAAGCTTTTAAGTTTCATTAGGTCCCATTTGTTTATTTTTGTTTTTATTTCCCTTACTCTAGGGAGTGGGCCAAAAGGATCTTGCCGTGATTTATGTCATAGAGTGTTCTGCCTATGTTTTCCTCTAAG
This sequence comes from Mesoplodon bidens, assembly GCF_964165515.1. NCBI lineage: Eukaryota > Metazoa > Chordata > Mammalia > Artiodactyla > Ziphiidae > Mesoplodon > Mesoplodon bidens. The sequence continues at coordinate 135,242,025 of NC_138178.1, read as the reverse complement.
AGTTTTATAGTGTTCAGTCTAACATTTAGGTCTTTAATCCATTTTGAATTTATTTTTGTGTATGGTGTTAGGGTGTGTTCTAATTTCATCCTTTTACATGTATCTATCCATTTTTCCCAGCACTACTTATTGAAGAGGCTGTCTTTTCTCTATTGTATATTCTTGCCTCCTTTGTCAAAGATAAGGTGACCATATGTGCGTGGGTTTACCTCTGGGTTTTCTATCTTGTTCCATTGATTTTTATTTCTGTTTTTGTGCCAGTACTATACTGTCTTGATTACTGTAGCTTTGTAGTATGGTCTGACGTCAGGGAGCCTGATTCCTCCAGCTCAGTTTTTCTTTCTTAACTTTGGCTAATCGGGGTCTTCTGTGTCTTCTATTTCTTTTTTTTTTTACCATTTTTATTGAGATATAGTTGACATATAACATTATATTAGACTCAGGTGGTCAATACAATGATTTGATATTTGTATATATTGCAAAATGATCACCTCAGTAAGTCTAATTAACATCCATTACCACACAGATACAAATTTTTGTTCTTGTATTAAGAACTTCTAAGATCTGCTCTTTTAGCAATTTTCAAATATACAATACAGTATTATTAGCTACAGTCACTGTGCTGTACATTACATCCCCAGGACTTATTTATTTTATAACGGGAAGTTTGTACTTTGAATCACCATTACCCATTTTGCCCACTCCTTACTCCATTTAGCTCTGTAAAGAGCAGAGAGTAACAGGGCACCTAAAAAGCAAATTTGCAGAGACTAAGACCTTAAAGCTTGGCCTCCGTCTCTTGCCGATTGGCTGTTAGTGACCTGTGGCCCAGAAAAGAGGATGTATGGACATGTTGGCTAAGAACAACCTAGCCTCGTTCTTTTTGAAGGAAAAAGCTGCCAAGAGCTGGGAATTCTAATAAAAGATGGGAAATGGGCATGGGTTATGAGTTAGGCATTTAGACATAAGGAGCTTGAATTGAGTCACCCACAAGTTATCTCAGCTTAGTTTTATAAAGGAGATCAAGTTTCTGAAGTAAGATAAATGACTTCTTGGGAGGCAGCATGGTGTAATGCTAGAGAATGTGGGCTTTGGAGACAGATAGAGCTGGATTTGAATCCTGCCTTTTCCCCTTACTAGTTAGGTGACCTTGGGGAAGATTCTTAGGCTCTCTAAGCCTTATTTTCACAATCTGAATAATGGGAATCAAATCTATCTCAAAGAGTAATTGTCAAGTTAAAATGAGATAATGCATATAATAACTGACACATAACATATGCTCAGTGTATGTTGGGTATTAGTCTTTTTCCATGGATAAATGTAGACTCATAGCTTCATGAAGATGCTGATGGCTGCCCAAAAGGGGGCACTAGAAGACAATTAGTTGCTTCTCAATCTTGTGAAGGTGGCTTCAGGATAGGAAAAGAGCTTGAGTTTCCTCTCTGCTCTCCTTCCACAGAAACTCTAGAAAATTTCCATAAGCAGCTGGCAGAGATCTAAGCTGGGATTCCCAACTGATAAAAAGCATTTAGAGCCATGATTATTTTTTCCTAACTTTAAAAACGTCCAATTCTATCCTTTAAGGGTTTTTCTTTCTTTTAAGCAAGAAACAGGGTAATATAAGCTAAATATAACCTGCAATAAAAACTATTCACTGATTTTTTTGTAACGAGTCAAACTTTAGAAAGCCACGTTGCCCCCACAGGTTTTCAGGCTGCTAAAACCTTGAAGGAGTGCACAGGGAGAACATTTATTATTTGTGGAGAAAGAAAGATGACCTGGAGTTCTGCGCTCCACACACTGTATTCACTGGATGAATACGACTACTTTTGTGACTTTTGTGAAAAATGTCAATCATGGATACTACCTCTAATACCAAGATACTAATCCAAGTCACTTGTGTCTCAGACATACACAAAAAAATTGTAATCCATGCTTAATCCCTCACTGGAGGTGGAGTATTGTATATTGAAAACCATAATCAGCTTTGAAACTTCAAACGAATTGTTCCTGTCACATCTGCTAGGCAGGTTCCTCACCTGCCAAGTGGTTCTGGGACCTATGGATTGAGGAGTAGAATTATTTTTGGCTCATCTTTTAGCTGCCTGAGATGTGTTAATGGACTTGGTGATAGGAAGACACACCCCCTGGGTGCTGAGCCCAGCTGTGCAGCCAGTGTGGGAAGGATGTGAGGAAGCTCTTCTCCTGAGACCAAAAGTATCATCTGATCAATGGGTCTAGATGTAGTTCTTCAAAAACGGGAAGCCCAGTGGACATGCTTGATCTCAGACCCTCCCTCCAATATGGCATTGTGGAATTGCCACGAGCTCTTCAGGCCACGTGTCCCAGATCTCTTTCCTCATTAATTAGAAGTGAAGAGATGAGAAAAAAATGCACTTAGACAAGGACATGAGAAACACCTCTCAAACTGACTCTATCTTAAAATTTAAGAATGTCATGAATAATACATGACAACATGGATTTTGGAAAATGATCCTCATAATCATATTCTTATTTTTTCAAAACTCCAGGAGTTCTTTGTTTTTACTATAATATATATTAGAAACCATAAAGTCATAGACCTTTTCTATAATAATCTGGGGATTTTAGACCCAGAAAGAGTCTCAAGCAGTCAGTCTGATTTATTGTATTTACATTATTATTTCTACTCTAAGTTACCACACTTGAGATAGAATGTAAACTCCATCGGGGCAGGTGATTTGCCTGGTTTATCACAGTATTAAAACTGCATCAAAGAGTACCAAGCAGGGCTTCCCTGGTGGCGCAGTGGTTGAGGGTCCGCCTGCCGATGCAGGGGACATGGGTTCATGCCCCGGTCCGGGAGGATCCCACGTGCCGCGGAGAGGCTGGGCTCGTGAGCCATGGCCGCTGGGCCTGCACATCCGGAGCCTGTACTCCACAACGGGAGAGGCCACAACAGTGAGAGGCCCACGTACCGCAAAGAGTACCAAGCAGAGTAGCTGCCTAATGAAAATTTGTGGAATGAGTGAATGAATATCTATTTTTTAAATAAAAGATACCATCTTAGTGAGGCATCTCAAAGGGAACTTCAGTTTTCCTATTGGATCGACTGGGGTATGTTTAAAAAAATATATTTTTGATGGTTTTGAAGTCAATAGGGGATGTGGTCTATGGCTTTTTTACCCATCAAAGAGATCCGCAGTCTCCAAATACTGGGGAAACAGTGATTTGATACATTCTTCTGACTGATCAGGCCCCAGCATCCCTTGTTTTTCCTCATGTTCAACAAGTTTTTGAGAGGAGATGTCCAGCCTTCCCTAGAAACTTATTTCAATTGATATTTTTTTTCTCCTGCATCTAAACCTAAACTATCCTGCTCCAAAGAGCTTGCTTAGTTTTATTTGCTCCTCAGTGAAGAAGAAGAAAGAGCTTGTCAATATATTTTAACATTCATATTTTTGGGAAAACTGTTATCTTGTCCTCCAATTTTTCTCCTCTAACATCAGTCAACAGTATTTAATGAAGTCTCAGGAGCCCAGCAGCCTGCCTTCCCATGTCTTCATGCTTTAATTACAAGACTTCTGATAACATTTTTTTCATTCTTTTTAAAATCTTCTCCAATTGTCCACATGTTGCTTAAAATATGAATCCACAAAACTAGGCATACAGTGGTGAGTGCATGAGGAAAATCAGCTTGTGCGTAGGTTTTTCAGGGAGACCTAGTCTCTCTTTTATTCACATCCAGAAAAGGGGATATTGATAAGTGAAGCCCCATGAAGATGTGGCATGGGGAGAGGGGGTTACAAGCACAGAAGACAGGGTAATAAACATGATGTTTTCCAAAATATCCTGCTGGCATACAATTTTTCTTTCATAGAAAATAAATACATGTTATAATCAAACTTTCAAAATGTTGGAAATTTTCTTGCTTTATTTGGCTCTGTATTAGAGAGTTATTGCCACAATTATGTTGTGTAACAAACCATCTCCAAACTCAGAAGTTTACAGAAGCAAAACAAGGGGGAGAGGATGAACCCTCCAGCTGCTGAGACCCAAGAAGATGCCAAGAGTTGCCCGAACTGTCCTTCCTGAAGCTAAACTTTTAATTCTATCACTGAACAGCCTCTACTGATTGATTTAGTGTTACAGATAAAGGTGATTTCATACCTGATTAAAAGCCAAAATATATTGAGGAAGAACAGATGCTCTGATTACCACTGGTTTTGTTTAATTGGATTCCTGAAAATAAGAAGTACCTAAAAGAGTTATTGTTAGAGCTTTGACAGAAAAGTCTTCAGCATTTGTCAATATTCTCAAAATGCCATGGAAGTATTCTAGTGGTTGCTAAATCTAGAGCATTTAGAAAAGCAGCTTAAATAGTAAAAGAACCTGGGGATAAAATTTGGAAGTTATTTTTATCCATTACTATTATTAACTCTATTACCTGACCTTTTAGTTGGAGAACTTTCCTTTCTCCTTGTATTTGTGATTTTAAAGTTAGAAATCAGTTGGAGTTTGCAAATAATATAGACAACCAAATAACAATTCTCCCTAAAAATTTAAAGAAGAAAATTCGTGTAGAAAATAGATGAGCCTAGAGAAACTAAAAGCTAAATACCTGAAATGAAGCTATATTAACACATTCCATGGGGTCCAGGAAAGAAAAGGCCAAGTTAATACAAACTTGATCTTCATTTTGGCCCCCTCAATCCTGACTGTGCATTGGAATCACCAGAGGAATACTAAAACATACCAATGATGAGACCCCACCCCAGAATAATTACATCAGAATTCTAGAGGGTGGGGATGCAGTCAAAACAGAGGGAGTCTATTAACAATTTCATCTAAATTGTTAAGTCCTCTTAAATTATGCAGCTGTTTGTGCCCTGTACATGGATGTGTTAGTTTACTTCATTCTTTTTTTTTTTCATTTCCAGACCACAATTCATGCTTCGTCACCTAAATTAGAAGGTTCTTCCCAATTCCAGAGGTTAAAACCCTAAACTGATGACGTATTTCACTTGTGGAGGTTAAATGCTAAAATGACAATATGCTATTTCAGGATACGTTCATTCAGGTGCTGTCACTTTTGAGTGAACGGCCTATAGAAGAATGACCATCCCAGGGACCTTCTCACCTCAAGACCATGAGAATGTGACAGAAATGCTATTTTACAGATATTAAACAGACGTTGTCCAGTTTCCATCTTGAATCAGTTGGCTCTTGCCGGATCATGCTTTGTGACGAAACATATCTCAGAGGCATGCAGCTATAAGCGTTTATGTGTCACGTGTCTGTGGTCACCTTGGAGACAGCTGCATATGCACTGGGCTCTGCTGGGTGACTCTGCCAGAGCCAGGTCTGACTGTGAAAGGCTTGGTACTTCCACTAGAAAACTCACTTCCATCTTGTAGACGATGGAGAACCAGTAAAGGTGTTTTTCACTACGATAGTGATGTGGCGACAGCTGTGTTTTGGAAATATCCAAAATGGTGTGGAAGAAGATGAGACTGGAGGCGAGGAGCCCCATTAGGAGACTGGGCATCGCTCCAGGTGAGAGATAGGGAGGCCCGGATCACAGCAGTTCACAGTGGGGATGCCAAGGAGAGTGCCTCCCCTCACCTAACACTTCTGTTGGCTGCCCACCATCTCAGACGGCCCTGAGCACCCTCTCTCCCTCAGACGTCTGGCCTGAGGCCCGGGAGGATTTGGCTCTGGTCCTAGTTCTGTCTTCACACAGCTGTGTGTCACTGGACACATCACCAAAACTATCTGGACTCCAATGTCCTCATTTAAAAGATGCCAAACACACTAGCTGATTTCCAAAGTCTCCTTCTGCCCCAAAGGCCTATGAGCTATGGTTCAGGACCTATCTTTAGTCTCCCCAGAGAATGCTATGTTTTCTTAATATACATCTCAAACTGGATACAGTGAAAAGGGCTTCAGACTGAATGAATACTTCTAGTGTTCAGTAGATAATTGAGCAGAAAAGAAACTTAAAGACCAATGAGTCCATGGATTCACGTTTTTTTTATAGCTGTGGAATATTTTCTTCAAATGAAATATTATGCAGAAACTTGGTGTAAAAACAAATGAAAGTTGACAACATGAGGCTGATCTGGAGGAGAAAGCAGGGAACCCTGCCTTGATCGATGTGGCCACACCTGTGTTGGGGGGCAGGGTGGGTCCCAGAGCTCAGACTTGATGGTTTGGACCCTGGGGAGAGCCAGGCTCTGGATGGAGCATTAAGTTGTCCAGCTGCAGGGCAAGGAACAGTCTGGGTCATGACCCCCACGATCATATAGTTAGCGACAAAGTTGGGATAAATCGAGGTCTCCTGACTCTTTCTACTGTTACATGACAAGACAAGACCTTCAAACTAACACTATCTTGCAAAGTGCAGTGTCAAATACCTTGCAAAACTCCTTGGACTCTGAGATGTGGCTACACCTACTTTAAGGTTTTCCCCACACCAAAGTTATGATAATGTTCTAAGGGCATAAAAGGTTGGGGATCTCAATTGCCCACATGTCCTTGTTTAGGAGAGGATCTTGACTTGTTTTCTGAGGAAAATTTTGACCCTTCCTGGATGGAATGGCAGAGATGCTATGCGCTTCAGTGTAGGCATGAGTGCAGTCAATACATTAGACAACATCAAACATATCTTCAGACTTGTTGCTTGTTGAAGAGGGACATGGATCTTCCTTTAAGGAGTAACACAGAATATTTGGCTCCAAGGACTTGTCTGTGATAACCAATATTAATTACTTAACCAGCCAATGAATGACACAAATATCTATTAAACACTTTCTTTATGCTAGGCATTGGGAATACAGTGAGGGGCAAAAGCAGAGCCAGGAACTGCCTTGTGGAGCATACAGTCTATTGGGGGAGACACACAGATAAAGAAATCTTTCCTGAAGAAGCAGCTTCTAGCTTGAGATGTGAAGGAAAAGGTCCAGACAAAGGCAGGGGTCAAAGGATTGAGGGAGACAGCGTTCCAGATAGAGGGAATAGCCCGTCTAAAGATCCAGAGTTGGGAGAGAACATGACTTTTTCAGCAATCTCAAAGAAGTTCATTCGGGATGGCTGAGATGAAGGGAACAGTCAGAGAGCTGAGGCTGCAGATGTAGATGGAGGCCAGTCTGTATTCAACCATCAGGGCTGTGGAATTCATTCTAAGAGCCCTGTGCAGCCATTCAGGTATTTTTTTCTTTCTTTTCAAAATTATTATTACTTTTATTAAAGTACAGTTGATGTATAATATTATATAAATGACAGGTGTACAATATAGTGATTCACCATTTTTAAAGGTTATACTCCATTTATTGTTATAAAATATTTGCTATATTCTCTGTGTTGTACAATATATCCTTATAGCTTATTTTATACCTAATAGTTTGTACCTCCTAATCTCCTGCCCCTATATTGCCCCACCCCCTTACATTTAGGTGTTTTAAGTGGAGTTTTGTTTTAGAGAAAGCAGACTGGCTGTGGTTTGGAGAATGGATTAGGATAAGGCAAACAAGTTAGAAGGCTGGGTGGTAAAACCAGGCTGAAATGAAGGTCACCTGACCTTGAGGAGTGGCATTGAAAAAAGAGAGAAAAAGGCCAATTGGGACCTACTATCTACAGGATTTCGTGATATTTACCAGTTTCTCATTTGAGAGAATCCATATTTACAGAGACTTCCCTGAAGGAGAGTAACCTGTGAGTCTTCAAACTTTGGTTTTGGATTAGTTAAGAATTATAAGAGGGCGCTGTAATAGAAGTGCATTATCAATGTGATTTTACTCAAGAGTGCTTTAACACTGTGCCATCAGGCTATATGTTTGCATATCTTCCTATGGAGGGTTCTTCAGTCTACTGTTTAGAACATTACATAGGATCCTCTTTAGGAACATGCCTGGGAAAACTTACTTTCAGGGTGCACAACCAGTGATGACCTGTGCTTCTCCTGACTGTGTTTTGAACTCTGACTGGGATGAGTGGCATTAACAACCACAAGTTCCTCTTTGGTTGGTGTCTAGGAAGCCCCAAATCAAATTATTGCTACTTCTAGCAAAGTGTATTAGCCCTTGTGACATTTATTGATCTCATTTTGGCTTCATTTTCTGGTTTCTATTTTTAATTTTACTTTCTTCCCAGTTCCCTATTTGTTTATTTTTATTATTTTAAACCTTGCAATATAGTATCTTTATAAGTCACTTCCATTCCTTCTTAGAATGAGATTGAGTATAAATAATTATAATAATGTGAAAAGAACTTCTTGGATCTTTGTGCCACAGAAAACTTAGGAAGTTAATATTGGATATAGACACTTAAGGGTTTAATTGTGAGTTGAGAATTTAGATTCAAGTTTTTGAAATTCTAAGGGTTTCTCTTCATTTATAACGCAAAACTGAATTTCTTAGTCCTTTTTCCTCTGGATAATAACTTGAGCATCACCAAGTTTTTCCTTCTGATTTAAGCTGAATTTCTGTTTTTGTAAGGAATAACTTATCTTCACCAGTAATTCTATAATTTTTCATATGGGAGAATCTTTGAGTATTTGCAAAGATTCATTTAAAAATATAAATGTGGTTATATTGGGTTAGTTTTATTCTGAGTCACGGAAATAAATCTCTCCCTCTCTCCTTTCCTTCAATAGTCAGACTCTGTATATATACTAGAAATATGGATTTAAAGATTTATTTGTATCCCAAAGAAACTAGAAATCTAGTAGGGGAGGGAAGTCAAACAGATTTTCACTATACAGTGTGATAAATGCCCTCAAAGGTGGTAAGCACAGTGAATGCCTTAACTTTCCAGGTCCCTACTTTTTTTTTTTGTCTTGGTTGTGGGAATAGCCCCACTGAGTCAAACTCACTGCATTTCTTTGTTCTGTATCTGATTGTACCAGTGTTATGCAGACCCAGCCTGTGTGAGTGTCCAACTTCTTGCTCCCCGTTTTAAAGTCAGAGGTCTGGAATTACATGTTATGCAAACAGCTGCAGCTTCTAGTCAGACAAAATCTCATCGTTGCAGGTAAACTTTTAATGCCAGAATTTCTTTAATAAAGTTACTTCCCTGTTGCCTCTGTTAACCCATGATTGGAAGATTGCTTTGCTGATCTGGAACAAAGGAATTCTTTTAAAGGATACATTCTTCAGAAAGGACAATCTTATTAAGTCTCCAATCAATCTGCTTTGCAACACTGGCATTGGTTTACATTGGTGGATGTGGTAGAATCCAACAATGGTCATTTTTTTTTTTTTTTTTTTTTTGCAGCCATCCCATCAAGAGGCAGAATCTATTTCTCACCTGTTGAATCTGGGCTAGTCTTGTAACTTGCTTTGGCCAATAGCAATGGCAGAAGCAATATAGTGCAAGTTCTGAGTTTGGGCCTCAAGAGGCCTTGCAAGCTTAACTTTACTCTTGGGACTTTCCTGCTATCTTGAACAAGCCTGGGCTAGCCTGATGGATGATGAGATATGTGGCCCAGTAATCTCTGTCTCTCCATCCCCTAGACATGTGAGAGAGGCCATCCTAGACTATTCAGTCCCCAGCTGATCCACCTGCTGGCCACAGAGGCATAAGTGAACTCAGCCAAGATCAGCCAAGTATGGCCAGATCAGTAGAACCACCCAACTGACCAATAAGTCATGAAAAGTAACAAGTGGTTGTTATTTTAAGCCACTAAGGTTTGGGGTTGTTCAATGTGCAGTAAAAGCTAGACAGTAGTAGTGCAGTTTTGACGTCCCTGCAGTGGCTTGCAAGTAATAGTGCACTTCAAAGCAGAGTAGAAGGAAAGAAGGAAGGGAGGGAGGAAGGAAGTTAATGAAAACGGAAGAGGAGGAACATGCACTCCTCGTCTCCTATATGTCCAGCTGATGATTTTTTTTTTTTTTTTTTTTTTTTTTTTTTGTGGTACGCGGGCCTCTCACTGTTGTGGCCTCTCCCGTTGCGGAGAACAGGCTCCGGACGCGCAGGCTCAGCGGCCATGGCTCACGGGCCCAGCCGCTCCGTGGCATGTGGGATCTTCCCGGACCGGGGCACGAACCCGTGTCCCCTTTATCGGCAGGTGGACTCTCAACCACTGCGCCACCAGGGAAGCCCCAGCTGATGATTTTTTTAAAACCTAAATTAATGAAGAAATAAGTAAACAAGTCTTATGAACATTATAATAGATTATACATAAAGGCGGAGAGTCAAACCTCCTAATTAATTATGATTCCAAAAAGATTTATTAAAATGAGCCAATGATATTTATGGCAGTGAATTTTGAAAATATCAACCCGATAATAAGAAAATACATAATTCTGTTCATTTACTCATATCTACAGGCAACACAAACCTTTATTTACCCCTACACCCACCACCTAAAAGATGAGGGGTAACAGTTTATTTATTTATCCTCACTCCTAACACCCAAAAGATAAGGGGGTAATAATTCAATTCCACTGGATGCCAAACTGGATAAATAACCAGGTACTGATTATACCAGAAATGTAACTCAAATAGACTCCAGATAATAGACATCTTTGTTTTCAATTTCATTTAACAGAGCCCTTGATGGACAGACATTGCTCTGTCTGCTGAGCCCAGGGCTCAACTAGGGGAAGGTAGAAAGACAAGGAAGAAAAGTGCATGACCGGCCTGGGAGGATCGAGGAGTGAAAGAGGCTGTGGAAGTCATGAGAAAGCCATGTAGGAGAAGGTGGCACCAAGCAGTGATGGGGAAGGGACGAGGCACTGAGAATTGGGGGGGGGGGGTGTTTCCACCAACTCGCCGAGGAGCTTTGAACCATTGACTAGCCTAGCCTCAGTTTCCTCATTTATAAACTGTACTGAGCAAGTTGTTGCATGCCTGGTCTTGAGACAAGTTAGCCTGTGTGAACGAGTGTATGTGCCTTGCCCCTTCTTGAAGAAAGTGATCCTAATGACAGGTTTTCTTCATTACAATGATCCGTTTGGTGCTTAATGTGTTTTGATTGTCTGGTGTATGCCAGGCATTCTGAGAAGCACAGCCACACAGTGGTGAACAAAATGCAATCCCTGCTTTCGAGGAACTTGAGTATACAGTGTGGAGAGGACCACGCAGTGTGGGAAGAGCTTCTGGCCCCTCCAGGAAGGGGGATGCTCAGAGAAAGTGCCCCAGAAGAGAAACTTCTTTAAAAATAGCTGAAGGATCAGTAGCACTAGCCAGATGAAGAGGCATTTGTCACTGCTATTCAAGCATGGATGATCTTATCACTTGGTTCTGCTACATAGATACATATGCCCAGAAAACTGTGAACCTAGAGTACTTCATTAGCTTAAGAATCTGAAGAGCTGTTACAAAACTTATTATGTACTCGTTGTCATGGAGCCCTGTTCTATTATTTATGAGAACATGGAGAGCCAGCAGAGTTAGAGACCTTTAGCCAGACTTCATCACATCCACTGGAAAAGAGATAATTGCAATTACTGCAGAGATTAATGTGTAGGCAGGCAGCCCTCTTAAAGCACAGAGCACATAAAGGCCCAGCCACACTGAAGAACAAAGAGCTGAAATGGGTTTGTTGTGTGTGGGGTGTGTGTGTGTGTGTGTGTGTGCGTGCACGCGTGCACACGTGCCCATTTATTTTAAGACTAGCAAAACCGTATTTCAGAAAATTTGGAAAATGAGAGGCTTCTCCTAATCCTACTACTCTAACAATCACTTTTTGCATTTTGAATATCCTAACAATACTTTTCCTGACAATACCAAGGCATGTACTGAACTGACCATCCTTTGGCTCAAGACCAACTGATATATGTGGGCAAGAGGCGGCGTAAGCGATAGCTTCTCAGCGCAGTCTCTTCCGAATAGAATGGAGAAGAACTTATAACCCAGCTCTGATCTACTATGCTCACAGGTTTACCCAGTGTTGCATCTGAACCCTGCACTTTCAGGTTGTACATGCTTGATTCAAGCAGATGCACTTTCATGTGTCAGCATCAAGGAAGAAGCCCTGGGGCAGGAGGCTGGAGGTGCCTGGCATTGGCAGGAGGTGAGGCGCTGTCAGGCTGTGTCTGTGTGAAGTTGATGGGAATCCACACAGAGTTGGTCACTCCCAAGGTGAAACAAGAGGAAGTGAATTGGAGTATAAAAGGTATTTGATACGACCTTTTAGCTTTCTCTTTCTGGTCAGTTAGGAGCCTTCTATAATATCTGGGTAAGAGGAAAAAAATAAAAAGACAAATGTCAGTACTGATGATCTGCATTATCTCAGGGTATTTGAAGAGCAAATTTTATTGATGGGAATCAATGACACTGAAAATAATGATGAAATCAAACCTTGTAAACATATTTCTTACAAATTAATAGTTCTTGAGGCTAAAGGCAAAGTTGTTCCTGGGATTGTTTTTGGCAATAGTTATTCAAGATGTGGGTGTATTGAACTGTGTGGATGTGTTCTGGTCTCTCTTTATCTTATTTATGCATTCTAACGAGTTTTAAATTTTCTATTCTGTCTGATTTTCCATACCACTCATCATGCTTCTTTTCAACAATTTATGATGTCTTCAGTATTGCTTATTGATAAGTTGCTTCGGGAACTGGTGAAACTTAAAACATGCACAGTATGCCCTTAGAAAACAAAGATACAGAGAATAAGATTTGAAAATTAAATGTAGTGTTTATGGAAGGATTCAAACTTTTTTTGCTTTTAATTTTTTAGTGACTTCACTTTTTATGTGTCAATATCATCTTGAATGTTGATGGTCCTTATGCCAGAGGGAAAGAGAAAATTCTGAGTGCCATGTGTTAGCTCTGGCTGATCATTTAGAACTAGAATCAGTCACATAGCCCCCATATGACCACAAGGGGGCAGGAAGTGCCATCCTGCGGAATGCCTAAAATGGGGGAGAAACATAAGTATTTGGCAAACGGTACCAATGACTACCACAGCAACTTGGCATTTTTAATAGGCAATGTTACAGAAGCTTTGTGTGATAGATACTATGCAGTAGGTTTGAGGTTGTGTTGTGTGATAAAAAAATATGCAGTAGGTTGGAGGTTGTGGCATGCATGACATTTTTAGATGTTTAAATTACAGAAAGTCTTACATGTAAAATGAATATATAGCAGGTTTGAATGTATAACTACCAACACAGCTGTTTAAGAATGTTACAATACTCTTTATTAGCTTTAAATTACTGTAACTCTTCTCTGAGTCCCTATTCCCCATAAGAATAGTGGAAAATGCATTGTCAGTATTACTGGGGCTCCCCTGCTGCAGGGTTATACAATCAGGGGAGATCTTTGGCTAAGCTGAACCATCATTGACCCTCAGGGAGACACCTTGGTCCTCAGCTCTCTGGTCACTGTTGAGATGTATGATAGTCAAGCCCACATTCCATCTCTCTGAGGCTGATGGCTCTTTGCTGCTTCTGGGCTGAGCTTGGAGGCAACAGAATCTGCAGAGGCTGGGAAGCCCAGGGTTAATGGCCCAGACTCCCTCCCTGTGTTCTCTCTGAGACCATTCCACTTCCCTGGAGCACTGTCATCTAGCAGAATTCGACTCCCTCCCATGCCTGGGGACGACCAGCTTTTGTCCCTGTTTCAGTCTGAAGCAAACTCTATGTCCTCAGGCTTTCTCAAAGGATAGGAAGAACTGCGGGCCCTGAGCCACTTCTCTTTCTGCAAAGCACTTAAATTCTGCAGTCCACCTGTTCCATTGGTTCACAAAATCTGCCTCATGTGCTTATTCTCATGGTTGGAAGGTTTAAAGGATACTTGTAAAAGCAACTGCCACAGAGGAGTTCTTATTACTGTGAATGAAGTGTTAAAGTGCTAATTAGCTTTGGTAATAAATAATGGACAGAGTGGAGCAAGGGCTGGACGAAGGAAATTAGTATTTATTATGTACCTACTATGTGCCAGGACTTGGTAAGATATTTTCATATGTTATCTCACTTAGTCATCACAGCAACACTACTAAGTGGATAGTATGAGCCCATTTTATAGAGGAGAAAACTGAATCTCAGAGGGTTCTATGTATGCATACAATAAAACAGTAAAAATAGTCGGCATTTATGATGCTTATTAGATGCCAGCCACTGTTATCAACTCTTTATGAATGTCAACTCATTTAATCTTCACAATATTTCCACGAGGCAGGTACAATAGGTACAATATTCTTACTTTACGGATGAGAAAATTGAATCATAGAGTTTAAGAGACTCATCCAAGGTCACTGGAAAATGATGAGATCAGATTTGACCCCTGGCAGTCTGGCTCCACAGACCATGCTCTTGTCTAAGATTGAATAGAAAGGCAGAGTCAGCATTCCAAGTGTGGGTCAGCTGATGACTTGGTGGTTAAATACTCAAAACAGCTTTCCAGAAAATGGAATATGCAGAGCATACTCTATTCTTCCCAGATGCCACTACTATCATCTGGTTGATCAGAGGCCAGATGCTTTTTTTGTAATTGAAATATATGCCAGATGCTTTTAAACATAAAAACCGTGGAAACTACATGGGGTCAACTCTTTGTAAATAGCGCTGATGATTGTACAAGGCAGCACGGCCCTTGGGTATTAAAGCTTAAACATTCTTGGCTCTCCAAGCAGCCAAGTTACTCTTAGCTCAAGGAGGTAGGTGCATTATATTGGTTTCCCAGAGGGAGAAAAAATGATCGTGTCCCCTTCTTTCAGCATCTTTCAATGGTAACTCTGAATAGTAGGTGGTCAAATAGATTAAGTGACTTGTTCCTGCCATGAAAGAGGACACCGGACTGCTGATCAGAGTAAGGAAGACTAGGTTCCATGGATTTTTTTTTTTTTTTCGGTACATGGGCCTCTCACTGTTGTGGCCTCTCCCGTTGCGGAGAACAGGCTCCGGACGTGCAGGCTCAGCAGCCATGGCTCACGGGCCCAGCCTCTCCGCAGCATGTGGGATCTTCCCGGACCAGGGCACGAACCCGTGTCCCCTGCATCGGCAGGCGGACTCTCAACCACTGAGCCACCAGGGAAGCCCCCATGGATTTTATTTTACGAATCCTTCCAAAGTATAAAGGCTGATGTGGTGTTTTAAAACTATTTTATGATAGACTATATATATCTTGAATAGAACTTATTTATGCCCAGTGATCATGTTTAGTTTTTAATATTATTACTTGGTATAGTTATTTTAGTATCAGACACAAAGATTTTAACTGACTATCACATGAACTACTTTACAAATAATTTTTTACAACACAAATAGCCAAGTTCTGTATATTCAGTTAATATAAATATCTAATCTGACTTGATCAGATGATCAAAATAAATATGGTCCAGATATCAGAACCCACTTGGAATCACAGACAGATGCCCTGTGCTTAGTGCACTAGCAATATTTCTGAAAAGGTGCATACAAACCAAATTTTTGTAGGATGAGTTATGATTTACTCAGAAAATGGATTTACTATCTGATTTACTAGGGAAATTGGCTATGTGAAACTGGCTACTATGAGGAAACATTTTGTGAATCAACGAACTACCTTCAGCCTTTATTTGTTTAATTATGTCTTTCCTCAGTTTTTCAGAATAGATTTTTGGTATGCTGATAATTCGCATTTTGTAAATTTGAATTTTTGTACTGTATTGGGTTTGTGGAAACCGACAGACTGAGCAGGCAAACATATGAAAATACTTAAAAAAATTCTCCTTTCAAAATAATTTCTATAAATTTTTAATGATGTCTGAAGTGACATTTGAAAGGTTCAATCATTTTTTATGCACCAAAGAGTGCTTATCACTAGCAGAAATGTACTTTTCATTGTTGATCAATTTATAATTGTAGAACTTTAATTCCATTAAAAAAAAAGTGTGTCCTAGATTATGGCATCTGCTTGCATTTACTGTTTTAGTCACCCTATTACAGAGACATTTGTAAATGCTCTGCTATTTTAAAATTAACTTCCAGGTCAGCCTGAGAATTTTTATAATTTCTTTTAGGAAACATGGACTTTTGTGGGTCTAGTATATACATTATTTAACTTTATGCTGAATTTGCTGTTTGTATGAATGAGGAGATCTGGTTAAATACATTTCTACTTCTCTGGAAATTTCTGAAAACAAAGTAAAACTAGGAAGAAGGCAACAACTTACACAATGAGTGTAATTTAGAATTCAAATACATTAATTATGATAAAATATAAATGTGAATAGGACAAAACCACTTGTCTTTAAAGTCTACACATATTCATATTCCTGTTACATTAGAAGGTTTTTGCTTGAGTTTCTTAATTTCTCATTGAATTTATATATTAATATGCTATGGATTATGATGTTATTAAACACATGTTAGAAGTAATATAGGCAAATTTGTTTCATAGAAGCTTCAACCAAAAGGAGCAGCTTATGTTAATGTGATCAACTCATCTTACCATGTGCAATGCACACATTTTATATAAGGGGTGCCACAGAAATAAAAATAATAAAAGTAACAAAAGTGTGTTGAAAATTGCTTTGGGGCGGGTGGTGGAGTGCAAAGGCACAGTCCTTTCATTTTTGCTTTAAATAGTCAGCTCCCTGCCATTGCAGTAGAGTTGCTTTGTCCCTTAAGTTCATTTTGACCTTTTAATTCCTTCCACCCTCCCATCTGTCCTGGCCCAGAAAGCAGGTGTGGGAGGAAATTGGTTTCTGTATGAACTCTCCTCCCAGCCACAATCATCTCAGGTTCACTCCATCCTCACGATCCTGTGCTAGCCTTTGTGTCCACACGAAAACCCTAAGACATGGCCCCATGAAAACCCAAATTTAATTCTGCATTTTCTTATGCTTAAAATGAATTCATCTTCAAAAAAAAAGTTTGCCTATTTCTTCCCCCTTAAGGACCCGTACACAGTTTGGAAAATGCTTGAAGGCAGAATGATGTGATAGGTCCTTGGGAGGTTTCTGAGAGGGCACAGAAGTCGACTGGTTTTTGTCCTTTCTCCCCCCGCCCCCGCCCCTACACTTTAGAAATGTGAAAGCTGGCAGGGGAGTCTTAAACTCACTCTGGATGGCAGGTGGACATAATGACCTCTAAGCTGATGAGCTCACACCCCACCCTCACCTGCACATACCGGTTTAGTTTCTGAGGTGTGACTTTCAGGCTTATTTTTCAGGAGGCGGTGACTGCGAATAGAGGAATAGACTGTGAATCGAGGAGTCGTCCCCACTGCTCACTGACTTTAACCTGGTGCCTCTCTGGCCAAGACAGGAGAGTCACACCTGAGGGGAGGTGTTCACTCTGAACACACAGCTTCAAGGACGTTCTAGACTCGGGTGGAATATCTCTGGATTGTAGCTAAAACTTTCCCCCGGCCAGAGATGTGTACAGGTTGAAGGGCTTCCCCCGATGTTTTGGCAATAAGAAGAAAATAATTTCTCCTCGGGGCATTTGGAATGGGCAAAATAAACATGCTGTGCACAGCTGCAGCTCCCAAGCCTTTAATGATTTCATTGGGTGGATGGAGGGTCCGGCCCGACACAGACTATCAGACTTGGAGGCTTGATCTCTATAAGTATTTGTGTCCACGATACCTGAATAATCACTCCAAGTACCACCTGCTGGGGCCTCATTTTTCTTTTCATTTCTTAAAAAAAAAAAAAAAAGACTCCCCGTCGTCTAGGCAAGTGGAGAGAACTGATTAACTCCTGGGAACGCTTGCAGATCAGCAGACCCCTGGTGGTGCAGACGCCAAGCGTAGACGAAGCCCTTGGGGGCACCCCAAGGTGTCATCTCCCCGAGCGACAGCGTGCACCTCTCACATTAACAGCCCTTGGTTCCGCTTGGGTCTCTCCCATCCCCGGCCCTCCTTCCTGAGCCCTGGCCACCATCTCACCTTCTCCTCTCCTTCCACGTCCTGGACCAAGCGTCTCTTCTGGCAGGTGGGGTTGGGGGATGTTTAGTCTTCCGGGAAGGGGTCAACAGGGTTAATGATGAGAGTCCGCGCAGGTGGGGCCGCCCCGGGCAGCGGTGTGTGTCGGAGGTGAGGGGGCGCTGTTCGGGCAGCAGTGCGCGGGGTGGCGGGCGGGAGACCTGCCAGGCTGACAGAGAGGCCGGCCCTAGTGGGGGCCGCTCCGCCGCCGCCGCCGCCGCCGCCGCCGCTGTGATGCGGCGCCGGTGCTGCGCCGGGCGGCGGAGTCAGAGCCTGGGCGCGGGAGCACGAGCTGCAACATCAGCACCGGCGGCGGCACCTGCACCAGCTCCCGGGCCCCGCGCTGCGCTCTCCGACCCGCCGCGCCCGGGGCCGCCGCCCCGTGCTCTCTATGGATATCAAGGCGGCCCCCAACGGGGTGGCCACCATCGAGGACCGGATCCTGCGGATCACCGGCTACTATGGCTATTACCCGGGTTACTCCAGTCAGAAAAGTAAGATGCCGCGGGGTTGGCTTGCTCCAGGCGCCGGAGGGGTGGGATGCGGGAGGGCGCGCCGTCCGGACACCTGCAGCCCTGCTGGCGTGGCTAAAGCCAGTCTCCTGGCAGTGGGGCTACTGGGGCTAAAAGTGTGTTCGCTGTTCTCGGTGCTGAACCGTGAGAGAGAACGGGTGTCCGGACTGTTGGCGCCTCGGACTTTGGAAATAGTGGTAGCCTTGGGGGCAGAAGCGCAGAGGGAACCGGGTGAGCGCTCCTGACGGCCGTCGGCCGGCTCACCCCAGGCTTATTCACGACGGAGCAGGCTAACGTGGCCGTTTACTTAGCGAAACTCAGCCCTTGGGGCTGCACTGCCCCAAAGTCCCTACTGGGTGCCAGGCTGCGGGCTGGGCGCTGGGGAGGCTCGGGGGTGGAGCTGGCGGCGGAGGCCGACCCAGACGAGGGTCCCGAAGCCGATGGGTCAGACTGTTCACTCCAGGCTGCTGAGACGTTGCCAGCGCGGGAATTACTCTTGTTAAAATGTTTCTGGGAGGCTGTCCACCTCGGGCAGAGAAGGAACCTGGCCAGGGCTCCGAGTCTGGGAGCTTGGAGCCAGAGACCCGTGAAAAGACTGGGGGCTGGGGTGGGTGAGAGGGGGAGGCACGACCGGGCCACCCCCGCAGCTGGCCGCCGCACGTCGCGGCTACCGCTGAGCCGGAGCGGGCCGCTCTGCGCTGTCCGCCTTTCTTCCGGCTAAGCGAGGTCATGCGGTGCGGACGCTTTCACGTTTCTGGAGCAGTTTTGCGGCGAGGGCGATGAGGTGCGCTCTACTCTGTCCCTCTCTCCCAACACACGAACCCACT
Organism: Mesoplodon bidens; assembly: GCF_964165515.1. Lineage (NCBI taxonomy): Eukaryota > Metazoa > Chordata > Mammalia > Artiodactyla > Ziphiidae > Mesoplodon > Mesoplodon bidens. The sequence goes on along the minus strand of NC_138178.1, from coordinate 135,222,848 downwards.
GGCTCTGTTTGCTGGGATTAGTTCTGCCGGCGACCCAAGTGAAGCTCGTTTTACTCTGAATTGGGGGAGTAGCTGCGGCTTAATTCCCATGCAGGTGGGATTTCGCTTTTTCTCTTATCAATGCATTTCTGTCGCCATAGATGGAGCTTCATTGATGTTTTTGCTGTTATTTTTAACCGGAAGCCTTGGAAGCTCCTAGATGCATTTCTGATTGGTATTTTTCTGAGGCATTTGAGGTACAATCAACGTTACAGTTTCTCTGAAACGAGTAAACCCTAACACGTAGAGGGAAAAACACCTTTTTTCTTGTAACTCTTCCCCCCCTACCCCCGCTACGCTCCATCTCTATTGAGCTTTCTTCCATGGGCTGTCCTCACACAGATATTTTCTAGTTTAATATTTCATTTGGCTTCAGGAAAGGCCCATTTGATTTGGATGGTTTCTGTCTAGCTGTTTTTAGCATTAGATTACATTATTCATTTTCCATACAAAAGTAATTATATAGTGTTAGAATTTTCTAGAAAGAAAATAACATGCTGTGGAATGTGGTTTGAAGTCTTTGTACTATAGACTCAAAACTTCCCTTTTTCCTATTGGCAAAGGCTTTTTGTTTTTAACCCTAGAAACTTAAGTGAAGGCACTAGTATACCATGTAGAGATAACTTAGATTTCACCTTTGAATATTTTAATTAGGAACCATGGGATTTTGGTTGCTTAGAAAATGTAGAAGCTGTCTGTGAGATTACAAGACCCAGGGTAGCATATTATTATAGTTTTTATAACAATGGAACTTTGGTTAATAAAGAACAAGCCAAAAAGAATACTGGAAAAGTGACATTTTAGAGACGTGTTCGTATTATCTTTTCATATTTGCTGAAATAGCTTCACACGTTTCATTTGCCGTACAATAACTGGACAAAAAGAGGGAAGAGCACAGGTTAAGACAGTAACTGAAGCTAAAAGGGATAAAGATGCATTTGGCATAGTTATTTGTGACGGGCTCTTAGCTAACTTCGGGCCACAGAATTCAAACAGTGAAGGCAGAGAATCTCACAAGGACAGAGAATTATGTGATAGTCAGATACCTTTCAGGATGTTTAAGCTTTCAGAGGTAGAAAGAGATTGCCATTTTGCAGAGAGGCTAGGAGGAGAGAGAGCTGGAAGAGGGCCAGGCAGCTGAGCACCATGAAATAATCCTGCCCTTAATGCAGGCTTCAACTAGTAAACAAACACATTGAAGCAAACCAGTACAATATGGTCAATTGATTTAGCTGTTACCGGGAATGAGCAACAGCTGGGGGGAAGTCTGGAAAGATATATTTAGGAAAAGGCTGTGGTGAGGAATATGTAATATGTGAAGGCAAGGTGGCTTTCCCATTTTCTGATGGTCATGTTTGAGACCTCTCTTGATATCAATGCCATTGACTTTTCTAGAGGCAGGTGGGGACTCATCTCTGACAATGTGCATTAATGATCAGCCTCATGGTAATACATCCTGCTGCCACCCCTGCCAATCAGGAAGATGAGTATCTGGCCCAGAACAAATTCTAGTAGTCAGGCTGATGCAAAAAGAAATGTATGTGTACATGTATTATGTATGTAAAAGGTGCAAACATATATAATATACACTGTATACATAAGATATATAAACATTATGTATAAAAGATATATATGCATTATATATAAAAGATATATATATATATATACAATCATCTCTATATCTATAAATTTAGATAGATAGATGGGTACAGAGATGATTAAAGCATTAGTCTAACCTCAAGTTATTTATGGTCTGGTAGGGGAAATAGATTCACTCATTCAACAGGTGCTAATTGAGCACCTCCTATGTGCCGGGAATACATCAGTGAACAAAACAGACAAAAGTATTTTCGTTTTTAGAGCTTAAGTTCTAGTCAGAAGAGACAGACAATAATAAATAAATACATAAAGTATTGTATTTGAAGGTGATACGTGCTTCAACAAAAATGTCAACAAGAGTTAAAAGGCTAAAAAAGTCTGAGGGGGTAGCAATTGTGGAAATTTTAAATAGGGTGGCCAGGGAAGGCCTCACTGAGGAGGTCACAAGTGAGCAAAGACTTGAAGGATGTGAGGGAGTTTGCTGTGTAGACATTGGGAGGAAGTCGTTCCAGGCAAAGGGAACAGCCCATGCAAAGCTCTGAGGTGGAGCATGCCGGGCCTGCTAGATAAGGAGTGGGGAGGCCTGCATGGCTGAAGTCGGGTAAATAATTGGGCGAGTGGTTGGAGATGAGGACACTATGGATACAGGGGCTCACATGAAGTAGCACCTTACCGGCCATTGTAAGTCCTTTGGCTTGTACTCAATGAAATTGGGAGCCTTTGCAGGGTTTTGACAGAGGAGTGATGTGACTTGACTTACATTTCAAAAGGATCAACTTGTCTGCTCTATTGGGGCAAAGGTGGAAGCAGAGAGACTAGTTAGTATGTCACTGTAATAAACAAGGTGGGAGATAACGGTGGCCTGAACCAGAGGTGTAGCAGTAGCAGAGGTGAGAGGTGGTCAGATTCTCTATATATTTGAAATTAGATTCTCTATATACTTGAAATTCTCTGTGTATCTGAATAGGGTTTCCTGATAGTTGGATATGGTATCTGCAAGAAAGAGAGGAGTAAAAAAATGATTCCACCTTTTCTAGTTTGACCAGGTTTGAGTTGCCAATGGCTAAAGTGCGGCAAGATTCAAGGCAGAGAAGTTTAGGGGGTCAAGGGGTAAGGATAACATTTTGGAAGGTTTAAATGTAATTGGAGACATAGAAAAATCGTGGAGTTCAGAGGAGATGCCTGACTGGAGATATAAATAAGGGATTTTCCAGCATTTGGATGGTTATTTATAGTCTAAGACTAAAGAGATCTCCAAGGAGTCAACGTATATAGAGAAGAGAAGAAGAGCAAGGACTGACCCTGGGGCACTGAGACATTAAGAGGGTGAGAAGAGGGGCATATGATACCCTAGAAGCCAGTGAAGAGTTTCAGAGGGAAGAGATTAGCCGAATCCAATGCTGCTGAAAGGTCTAGAAAATAAAAACTGATAACTGACCATGAATTTGGCAACTGGACATCATTGGCTACCTTGACAGGAACACGTAAGGCGGCAGAAGGTGGATTAGAATGTGCTTAAGCAAGAATTAGAGGGAGGAATTGGAAATGTGAGTATAGACAATTCTTCAATGATTTTTGTGCAAAGGGGAGCAGAGGAAATGGGTGTAGTGGGGTTAAGAAAGGTTGTTTTTTTTGTAAGATGGGAGGCAATTGCAGGATGTTTGCATGATCATGAGAATGATTCAATAGAGAAAGAAAAATCAGTGATGTTGGAGAGATAGTGTAGCAAAACTAGTGCAGGAAGGGACATCGCTTTAGATAGGAACATGGATATAGGGCAGAGGGTATGGATGAAGGGTCTGGAAGGAGGATAACTGAGATGATGGGAGTCTGGTGAGATTCTCTTCTGGTTGCTTTCATTTTCTCCCAATAGGAAGCAAGGTCATCAACTGAGAGTGAGGATAAAGGAGGAGGTGGTAGAGGTTGGAGGAAAGAGAAGGTGTGACTTGTTCTATGGGGAGAGTAAACGGACTGAGGAAGTAGAGTAAAGTTCTCTGGCTGCCTTAAAGGGCACGTTTAGTTTCTGGTCAGAAATTTGAAGCGAGACCACTCAGTAGGTTGTTATGTTCATTGACACAGTGGTGGCGTGGAGCAAGTGAAGAGAAGGATTTAACCAGAGTTTCAGATTATCCAGTGGGTGTAATAATAGCGGCGAGGGAGTTGTGAATGTATGCAAGGAAGGTATTGTAGTGAATGACCATAGCATTTAAAGCTGGTGAATAGAGAAGAGAGAAAATTGAGATGATTAGGGAGAGTGAAAAGTTGGTAGGATCAATGGATTGGAAATCTCAGTGGGATCAAAGGCTAGTGGATGGTTAGTTGGGAGATAAGAGGTGATGTTTAAAGAGGGTTGTATTACTATAAGAAGTCATTCATTCCATAAGTCAAGTCAAAGGATAAATCCATTTATATTTTACTGTATTCCATTATCAGTGTTTTTGGGGTGAGTCTTCTTTTTGTGTTTGTATAAGGAGGCAGTATATTGATGTGTAGTGAATTAAACTCTAGGGGCTTGGAAATTGATTCTAGTTAAACCTGCCAGCAACTTGGCTCTGAGACCTGAGACACCTCTCTGTGGCCATCAGTCTCCTTGTTTGTAAAAAAAAAAAAAAAAAAAAGAAAGAAAAGAAAAAGAAAAAGGGTAGAAGTCACTGTCTTAGGACAGCATGCAGTAGGTCGCTTTGACAGCTTTCAAAAAAGCCCCACCCTCCATGGAGAACTCTCACTCAGTAAACTCTAGTAGGTTTACTTCCCCTCTCCTCGCCCCGCCTTCCATCTCAGATGGTGGCCAGTTCCCTCTCTTTGTTCTATGCCTTTTGTGCTTGTTGGCCTTCTGTTTTTTTTCTATACTCTGCCAGTGACCAGGTTCTGTGGTTGTTTTCTGTCAGTAGCTGCAAATTTATAGTAAAAGTTCTTGTTCTTGCTCTGATCCCAGCTCTGAACATCCCGTTTCCAAAAAGAACTCTACCAACTTCTGGCTCTTCTGGCTCTCTCAATTCTCCAACTATTGCTGTGACTTAGCATTTCCCAAGGCTCCAGACTCAGCTGTCTCCTCTCACTTTATTTTCCCTGAGCAAGTACATTCAGTTTCATGGCTTCACCATCTTCTATGGGTCTGTATTTCTAGGTCCACTTTTTCTGAGTCCAGACCCATATTTCAACTTTCTACTAGAATTCTTACCTGAATGTCCCCTGGCATGTCACACATAAAACTAAATTCATCATTCTGTCTTTAAAATATGGCTTTTCCTTCTTATTATGCTTTTTAGCTTCCAATATCTGTATCTAACCAATTGCCCAGAAACCTGGAGTTATCCTCAAACTCTGCCCTTCCCCCTTCTCCTATATTCAGTTAACAAGTCCTATCTATTTTACCTCACATATGTGCTTTCCATCCCTATTATCACTGCCTTAGTTCTATCCATTGTATCTTTTTTTAAAAAACATCTTTATTGGAGTATAATTGCTTTACAATATTGTGTTAGTTTCTGCTGTATAACAAAGTGAATCAGCTATACATATACATACATCTCCATATCTCCTCCCTCTTGAGTCTCCCTCCCATCCTCCCTATCCCCCCCCTCTAGGTGGTCACAAAGCACCGAGCAGATTTCCCTGTGCTATGAGGCTGCTTCCCACTAGCTATCTATTTTTACATTTGGTAGTGTATATATGTCCATATCCATTGTATCTTTCACCCAATCGCAAATCTTTTTAATCCAGTCTGCACACCTTAAGAACATTCAATTCCCTAAAGTGCAAATCTTCCTCTCATATCCCTGATCAAATGCCAGGAATAAATCTTCATTTTCTGTGGAATAAAGTCCAAATTCCTTAGCATGCCACAATCTGAGCCCAGCTTACATTGTTCTATTTTAGCACGTTTTCCCCTCTAATTGCCAAAGTAATGCATGCTTAATGCAGAAAATCTGGAAGGCAGAGAAGCAAAGAGAGAATAAAAACAAAATTACTTATAATTCTACCAGCCAGAGGTGATTAGTGTTAACATTTTGGCTAACACTACCCTTTCAGTCTATTTTATATCCATAGACCCATGCAAATGCTGTTTATTTTGTACTGAACATTTCTCTCATTGGTCTATATATTTTAATAACTGAAATTGAATGTATGCAAAATCTTCCATATATTTAAACACCTTAATCTACTTACATTGTTGAATTTTTCGTCCAGTTTTTCTTTTTAATTTCATATCTCACATAGCCTCCACAAACCCTGAACATAGTCTCATCAAGCTGCTCATTGTTTTAATAACATTCTTGTCCCCATGTTCTTCAGGTCCTCAGCGCCTTTTTACACTATGGCCTGAACGGCTTCCTCTCCCCATGTCTCCTTCTTCACTCTTTGGAAAGCTCCTATTTATCTTTAAAGGCCAAGTTCAAATGCGCTGTCCTCTGTAAAGCTTCCTGATTTCCCCAGGCTGGGTTAATCCTCCCTCTGTGCTCCTGTAATACTGTGTACTCACCTCTGCTCCAGCATTTAGCACACTATTTTGGGCTGTTTACTTTTCACAAGACTGTTTCACCCACGGAGCTTGGGGAGGGAAGGGACTTATCTTTATTTATTTTTATCTTAGGCAAAGTGAAAGTGTACTGGAGTACATTCTGGGTGCTCAATGAAGTTGATTGTACTAATGAATGAATGATTATAGTTTCTGTTGAAGAAATTGGAGAGTTAATTATTTCCACACAGAAAAAATGTACATGGTGGTAGTGATTGGAGGGAAAGAAAAAAGTCACCAGCTATGAATGAATTAAACAGATGTGCCTATTCGGAGAATGAGAATAAACCAAATGGTATTTTATGATCACTTTACCTTTGTAACTTCTGCATTTGTGTCCTTACTGCCTTTATAACCTTTTCTGCACCTGAATGGGGAAAAGGCAATTTTTAAAATACAAAATAGTATAAAGTTATTAGAATTCTAAGAAATAAAGTGTGGTCCCTCCCCCCTTGTGAAGTGGTTAATATTGGTCTTCATGGTACAATATTAATATAACACTTCAGCACTCTAACCGGCATTAAGTTATAAAATTGTCTCATACTAGTGAAATGAATGCAATAAATATTTCTCCCAGTTTATAGTCTTTTTATACCTTGATAATAAGCATAATGCTTCTTTGTATATGACAGGTAGCATTTTATAAGCAGTTATAAATAATTACCATTGAGACGTAGTAAGAAGTCTTTGTAACATAGTTTTAAACTATAACTTGTAAGGTCTACATTGATACTGAATAGCATTGTATATGTTATGGATGTTGCATAATGTGGTAGTTTCTACAATGTTTATTCTGATATGTATTTTTCATTTAAAATATAAATTTACATATAAACTTGATATTTGTATTGTAAAATACTACTGCTACTAATAGCTAACACATGGGCTTAACATTGTCAGATAAACTTTCTTTAGAAAGCCCATCTAAGACCTGTTTGAGGCCATAAGGTCTAATGCAAAGACCACAAGACCCTGCTCTGCTACTTGCTAGACTTTTAAACTTGCATAAGTAACTTAACCTCTCAGATCAACAGTTTTTTTCCTGTAAAATGGAAATAGTAATAGTTGCATCACAGGTCATTGGGAGGGTTATATAAAATAACGTATATAAAATGTCTGACACAACGCGCAGTTCAGTGTATGGAAGCTGTTGTGATCATGGAGGAAACCAGTTGAATCGGCTTCATGATTTCAAAAAGGCTTGCTCACTTTTTTCTTGTAAATAAATGGTTTACCACTTACATTTTTTTCCTATCCAATGTTGTACTCTGAATTGTTATTGAAAATTGTGTTACAGCAATGTTAAAGATAATTTAGAAATTATCCAAGTCTGCAATGGTTTTTATTTTGCCATTAGAAGGTTGTCTTCTACTTCCTACCACTTTCTGGCTTACCTGGATCGCCCCTGGGGATAGTTTAAAATGGACTGGAGCCATTTGTGATGAGATTATTCCCAATGGGCTGATCCAAAATAGAGGAGACAAATCTAGGGCTTATGGGTGACAGGATGGGTCTGCATGTCTGGAGATGCAGATACCCAGACATCCAAGTAGAGAGAAGCGCAGGAGTTGGGGGAGGGGTGTGGACAAATTGGGGGAGAGAGTGGGGGAGGGGAAAGGTGAAATCCCAGCTAAAGATGAGTAGCATGGGATGAGGTGGGATACAGGATTGGGAGGGCAAATAGGTGGAGAAGAAGCAAAGGCTGATGATTAATTGGGGACTAGTCTGCTGGAAGTTTCATTGTTCCTTTTTACATGTGGAGTCTTTTTATTTTTATTTTTTCAAAAGTGAATAGCCTTTTGTTTCCTTGTTATGGTTAAATCCTTAAACTCCTGTGATTTCCTGTGCCCCATTACATGTGGAGTCTTAAAGGGGCAGTTGCTTTTCGGTCTATTTATATAGTGGTGAACATTACAGATAGGATATTTTAAGTTCTACTTTTAAAAATACGTCATTATGATATAAACACATTTACATAGTCTTCGAAGTTATAATTCTGTTACGTTATGAAGTATTTAACTACTTAAAGACACAGAATAGTATAGAGAAAAAGGAAAATAATCCTGTCACTGTAACATGACTACCGTTATTTTGGTTAATTTCCTTCCAATCTTTGTAATGCATATAGGGCTTCACTTCTTGATTTATTGACAAATATAAACTATAGTGTAGTCATAATTCTGACGTATACAATTTTGTGCCCAGCTTCTTTCCCACTTGACATTTTAGGATAAGCATTTTTCATTTTGTTGCATTTGTCTGCTTGCAGAGCCTGGAATTAGATTCCCTTTCAGAGATCTTGGCTTAAAGAATTTGGGCAAGCTGGTTCTCAGTTCTTTGAGACTAAATGAAATGGAGAGACCTGGAGTGTTAGTGAGGGCTTGTTTGGTTTCTCATCACAGGATTCCACTTGAACTGGCTTAAGCAAAAATGGAAGTGATTGAAACGATACTGTGAGTCTTCCATGGATTTTAAGGCCAGGGGTTAGGTGGGATAAGCGTCAGGTCCCGGACTGTTGTAGGGAAAATAGGAAGCCCTCTTTCTCTGCCTTTCATCTCTTTTTTTTTCTGGCATATGCTCTCCATGCTTGTCTCTTGCTGCAGACTTGCTTTCTCTATTCCTTGTCCAAATGGTTGAAAATAGCCTCTGCAAGCAGTTCCAATGTTTATATGTCCTCTATTCAAGAGAGCAGACAGATTGAGCAAGAATCTCTTCTAAATCCAGATTCCCAGGGAAAGGGACTCTTTGGCCCAATTTGTGTCAAGTGTACACTCTTGATCCTATTGACTATGGTGGTCTGGGGCAGGGTCAAGTTATGCCATCACGGCTGCCAGAGGCTTTCTCCTGTAACCCTACTGACAGTAGGGCAAGAGGTAGTTTCCAGAGAAAAGGAGTGATTGGCTGGACACTCAATAGCTATTTGGTTCACTGAGCTTTGCATAAAAAGTTTTTCATATTAAATCATAGGCTTCAATCAAGATCCAATCTTTCTTCTAGTCTGATAGTCCTTATAATGTACCTACATAATATTTAGTGAGGTTATAGATAGTGTATTCCTAAACTGAGAAAATCCAAGTGTTTGTTTAGAGTATAAGTCCCTAGGGAGTTCTGTTTAAAAGTACTCAACGAGCACTGCAGACTGCTTATTAAGTTTTATTGAAGTGCTGCTGGTTACATTAAAATTGGAAGACGTATTTCTTTCTCTAGGTCGGATAGGGCAACACACCAGTTCCTTCAGACTCAAGGTATAGTAACTGAGGGTGACATTTAACATTGTATACTTTAAACAGGGATTGAAAATTACACTATTCTGCAGTCTGGGATTTTCTATATTTAGTTCTGAGCTAATGCCAAGATGGCACTACTGAGGGTCAATAATGGTTTTATGGTTCTGAAAACCAGACATACTAAGAATTCTTTATCTCTTGTGAAACTAAGATTCCTAAGGGTGGTAGAGCCTGCATGCTTTTGCTGCTGATGCCTTGCTGCAAGTCATGTGACTTTGGTATCTATCTTGCATTTTTGTTCACACCCATGTTTTACATTGGCATTCTAGAGGAAAGATCCAGATCAAATGAGCCGGGAACCATTTGGAGCACCATCTTCCCTGCTGGAGTAATGGTGGCAGATGCTAAAGAAGCAATATATACATCTAAAATGAATTATTATTTCTCAGGGACATTTTAGAACAAATATATTTAGAAGTTGAGAACTTTTTATTTCTCCTTAATTAAAAAAAATTGTGAGTGCCTCAAGTGGGAGCTTCTTGTCTTTCTCCTTTCTAGTCCACATCCGCAGAGCAGTCATTGTGATATTTTAGAAACATTAATTGGATCATGCCATTCCTCTGGTTAAAGCCTTCAATGGCTTCTCATATTTCTTTGGAAAACTATAAAAGCCTAAACCTAGCCTACATGGTCCTACGTGGTTGGATTCTTCTGATGACACCACTCTTGCATGCCCACATGATGCTCTGGTCATGCTGACACGTTCTCCAGGTCCTTTCCTTCCTCCAGGTTGATGAACAAGCTCTTCTCTCTTCCTGGTGCTGTCACCTGGCTGGCTTCTCACCAGTCCTCAAGTCTCATATTAAGTGCCACTGCCTCAGGCTTCCAGCTTTGCACCTCTCTCATCTCATGTACTTTTCCTTTATAGCACTTACTGCAAACTGTGATTACAATTTATGTTGATTCTTGTGACTGATCAATGTCTTTCCTGCCTGCTACTCTCTTAGCTCCATAAGGGAAGGGATGGATCTGTTTTGTTCAGCGCTATGTACCCAGCACAAAGAACAGTACCTGAGCACTCCATAAATATTTGCTGAGGGATTAAATCTTGTTAAAAATTTAGAGTAGACTTAAAAAAAACCCAACATTTTATTTGGAATGATTTTAGACTTACAGGAAAGCTGCAAAGATAATTCACAATGTTTCTGTGCACCCCTCACCCAGTTTCCCCTATTATTATTATTTTATATTACCAATGTGTATTTGTCAGAACTAAGAAACCACTATTGGTACATTACCATTAATTAAACTCTAGGCTTTATTTGGACTTCACCAGTTTTCCCTTTAAGGTTCTCCTGCTGTTCCAGGATCCAAACCAGTGTACTCTATTGCACTTAGTTGTCATGTTTCTTAAGTAGGCTTTTAATGAACAGAACTTGAAAAGATAATTTCAATTCTATAGGAACTTCCTGGCCATTTTTTTAGGGCTTGGGTAAGATCACATTTGAAATTTTAATTACTGGTTTTCAAGGTAACATTGGATTAAATTCATGTTAGAAATGACCTGTGACTTGACATGGTAATTACATACTATTTTAGAGGACTGTTCTATAGTGTAGAACAGTTGCTTTTAATGTTTCTGCTTTTTAACATTTTGGGGGAACATAGGCATTTTTGAAAATCTAAATAAAACTATAAATTACTCCTCCCATGTACATATACACCAAATATTTTCATGCAGTTCATTTTATTACACTGGAAATTTATTATTTCATAGGAACATGCTATAAAAGTGATAATTTCAATGAGTCATCTGTTTTTCTATTTTATGAGAATGTGTGTGAAAATTGACAGTAATATCTGGAAAAATTGAAATAATTAACATTTGTTAACTAAAATGAAAATGAATTTCAGTGTTATTCAATTTTCAAAAGTGAATTTTAGTGAGAAAGCTCTCATAGTTTGGATTGAATAAGAAGCTGAAAATTTGGGGTGGTCTTAGGCATGAGAATATACAGCTCATCTTTGATATTCAGTTTACTGCAACTTGATTAAAATATTAACACTTTCTAAAAACTCTGACTTACAAGGATACGAGGTAGCAAATGAAATTAGAGACCCCATAGCTTATTTGGCAGGGAAAGGTGGATTTGTATCAAGAAACTTCTTGAAGACTCTTCAAGTTGAATTAATGTCACATCATTTCATTCGTACTCAAGTCACTGAGGTCATCTTTGAGGCAAGATCTGCATCATCCATGCTGTCTTTGTCAGCAAAAAAAGAAAGATGACTCCATATTTCATTTTAAATTCGTCTAAGCAGAATTAGTCTTCAAATATATCTTGCAGTATATCTAGGTACTTCCAGATTGTCTGCAAGACATTTTATGACATATCACTCTGTATCCTTATTTTCCTGAGGAGCTCTGTTTCCAAAAGACCTTGTGGTTTTCAGCTGCATTATAATAATGACTTTAAAGCTTTCAATGAAAAATTGTATCACTTTTGGCCGCACAGCATGCGGGATCTCAGTTCCCTGACCAGGGGTCGAACCCGCACCCCTTGCAGAGGAAGCGCAGAGTGTTAACCACTAGACCACCAGGGAAGTCCCCCCAAATTGTATCCTGTTCATATCCATAAAGTAAGCAAAGTGAAGAATGAAGTTCTCCTTATTGAACAACTAAGGATGGGCTTCACATTTTTTTCCTCAAGGTGATACAAATGTCCTTCAAAGATTTCAAGTCAAGATTTCTGAAAAGGTATTAGCTTCAAAGTAGTCAAAGAGAAGTCCACATTCTCTTCACTGGCTCTGATGGAATTGACTTTCAAGGTAACAGAAGAGGTTTCTTGTTGGATCATTGGCAATATTTTAGATTACCACATGCAGCAAGTTACACTGATATGCAAAGCTACTCTCATCACCAAAGCAGTACAACCTACTTTCCTCCCCATGTGCAGTTTGTTTGACATTACAAACGTTCATGTTTCCTAAAAAGCTCACAGAATAGGTGTTCTCCTTAGGTGACACTCATATACATATAATAGAAAATCAGGAGTTGGGAGCATTGTGAGATATGCAGTCATTTGCTAAAGGGAAATAGCATAGCTGCTAGTATCTCCCATGTTTGCACCAAAATTATGGCAAAAGAGCAAGTTTTGAGAGGACTTTATTTGATAAAGGCACTGCTCCCATTTTTATCCCCTGATGCAGACCACAAACTAGTTTATCCCTTTCCAGGGCAGACTGGTTCCCAATGTCTCCCCAGGATGAATTTTTTAAAATTATTTATTTATTTATTTATTTATTTATTTATTTCAGTATAGTTGTTTTACACTGTTGTGTTAGTTTCTGCTGTACAGCGAAGTGAATCAGCTATATGTATACATATATCCACTCCCTCTTGGACCTCCCTCCCACTCTCCTCCCTAATCCCACCCATCGAGGTCATCACAGAGCACTGAGCTGAGCTCCCTGTGCTATACAGAATGTTCCCACCAGCTATCTATGATATTTTACACATAGTAGTGTATATATGTCAAACCTAATCTCCTGTTTGTCCCACCCTCCACTTCCCCCTGTGTGTCCACGTGTCTGTTCTCTACATCTGTGTCTCTATTCCTGCCCTGCAGATAGGTTCACCTGTACCATTTTTCTAGATTCCAAATATATGCGTTAATCTATGATATTTGTATTTCTCTTTCTGACTTACTTCACTTTGTATGACAGTCTCTAGGTCCATCCACGTCTCTGCAAATGTCACAATTTCAGTCCTTTTTATGGCTGAGTAATATTCTATGGTACATATGTACCACATCTTCTTTATCCATTCATCTGTTGATGGACTTTTAGGTTACTTCTATGTCTTGGCTATTGTAAATAGTGCTGCAATGAACATTGGGGCGCATGCATCTTTTTGAATTATGGTTTTCTCAAGGTATATACCCAGTAGTGGAATTTCTGGATCGTATGGTAGTTCTATTTTTAGTTTTTAAGGAACCTCCGTACTGTTCTCCATAGTGGCTGTATCAATTTACATTCCCACCAACAGTGCAAGAGGGTTCCCTTTTCTCCACACCCTCTCCAGCATTTATTGTTTGTATATTTTCTGATGATGGCAACTCTGACCAGAGTGAGGTGATACTCCATGGTAGTTTTGATTTGCATTTCTCTAATAATTAGTGGTGTTGAGCATCTTTTCATGTGCCTCTTGGCCATCTGTATGTCTTCTCTGGAGAAATGTCTATTTAGACCTTCTGCCCACCTTTTTTTTTTAAAACATCTTTATTGGAGTATAATTGCTTTACAATGTTGTGTTAGTTTCTGCTTTATAACAAAGTGAATCAGCTATACATATACATATATCCCCATATCTCCTCCCTCTTGCGTCTCCCTCCCACCCTCCCTACCCCACCCCTCTAGGTGGTCACAAAGCACAGAGCTGATCTCCCTGTGCTATGCGGCTGCTTCTCACTAGCTATCTGCCCATTTTTTGATTGGGTTGTTTGTTTTTTTGATATTGAGCTGCATGAACGGTTTGTATATTTTGGAGATTAATCCTTTGTCAGTTGCTTCATTTGCAAATAGTTTCTCCCATTCTGAGGGTTATCTTTTCATCTTGTTCATGGTTTCCTTTTCTGTGCAAAAGCTTTTAAGTTTATTTAGGTCCCATTTGTCTATTTTTGTTTTTATTTTTATTACTCTAGGAGGTGGGTCAAAAAGATCTTGCTGTGATTTATGTCAAAGAGTGTTTTTCCTATGTTTTCCTCTAAGAGTTTTATAGTGTCAAGTCTAACATTTAGGTCTTTAATCATTTTGAGTTTATTTTTGTGTATGGTGTTAGGGAGTGCTCTAATTTCATGCTTTAACATGTAGCTGTCCTGTTTTTCCAGCACCACTTATTGAAGAAACTGTCTTTTCTACATTGTATATTCTTGCCTCCTTTGTCATAGATTAGGTGACCATAGGTGCATGGGTTTATCTGTGAGTTTTTTTTTTAACATCTTTATTGTATTATAATTGCTTTACAATGGTGTGTTAGTTTCTGCGTAAAGTGAATCAGTTATACATATACATATGTTCCCATATCTCTTCCCTCTTGCGTCTCCCTCCTCCCTATCCCACCCTTCTAGGTGGTCACAAACCACCGAGCTGATCTCCCTGTGCTATGCGGCTGCTTCCCACTAGCTATCTATTTTACATTTGGTATTGTATACATGTCCATGCCACTCTCTCACTTTGTATCTGTGAGCTTTCTATCCTGTTCCATTGACCTATATTTTTGTTTTTGTGCCAGTACCATACTGTCTTGATTATTGTAGCTTTGTAGTATAGTCTGAAGTTGGGGAGCCGAATTCCTCCAGCTCCATTTTTCTTTCTCAAGATTGCTTTGGCTATTTGGGGTCTTTTGTGTTTCCATACAAATTGTAAAATTTTTTGTTCTAATTCTGTGAAAAATACCATTGGTAACTTAATAGGGACTGCATTGAATCTGTAGATTGTTTTGGGTAGTATAGTCATTTTCACAATACTGATGCTCCCAATCTAAAAGCATGGTATATCTCTCCATCTGTTTGAGTCATCTTTGATTTCTTTCATCAGTGTTTTATAGTTTTCTGAGTACAGGTATTTTGCCTCCTTAAGTAGGTTTATTCCTAGGTACTTTATCCTTTTTGTTGTGATGGTAAATGGGATTATTTCCTTAACTTCTCTTTCTGGTTTTTCATTGTTAGTGTGTAGGAATGCAAGATATATCTGTGCATTAATTTTGTATCCTGCAACTTTACCAAATTGATTGATGAGCTTTAGTAGTTTCCTGCTGGCATCTTTAGGATTTTGTATGTATAGTATCATGTCATCTGCAAATAGTGACAGCTTTACTTTTTCTTTTCTAATTTGGATTCCATTTATTTCTTTTTTTTCTCTGATTGCCATGGCTAGGACTTCCAAAACTATGTTGAATAAGAGTGGTGAGAGTGGACATACTTGTCTTGGTCCTGACCTTAGAGGAAATGCTTTCAGTTTTTCACCATAGAGAATGATGTTTGCTGTGGGTTTCTCATATGTGGCCTTTATTATGTTGAGGTAGCTTCCCTCTATGTCCACTTTCTGGAGAGTTTTTTTTATCATAAATGGGTGCTGAATTTTGTCAAAAGCTTTTTTTCTGCATCTATTGAGATGATCATATGGTTTTTATTCTTTAATTTGTTAATATGGTGTATCACATTGATTGATTTACCTATATTGAAAAATCCTTGCATCCCTGGGATATATCCCACTTGATCATGGTATATGATTGTTTTAACGTGTTGTTGGATTCTGTTTGCCAGAATTTTGTTGAGGATTTTTGCATTGATGTTCATCAGTGGTATTGGTCTGTAATTTTCTTTTTTGTGTGATGTCTTTGTCTGGTTTTGGTATCAGGGTGATGGTGGCCTCGTAGAACGAGTTTGGGAGTGTTCTTCCCTCTGCTATATTTTGGAAGAGTTTGAGAAGGATAGGTGTTAGCTCTTCTCTCAAGGTTTGAGAGAATTCGCATTTGAAGCCCTCTGGTCCTGGACTTTTATTTGCTGGAAGATTTTTAATTACAGTTTCAATTTCATTACTTGTGATTTGTCTGTTTATATTTTCTAATTCTTCCTGGTTCAGTCTTGGAAAGTTGTACCTTTCTAAGAATTTGTCCATTTGTTCCAGGTTGTCCATTTTATTGGCATAGAGTTGCTCGTAGTAGTCTCTTACGATCCTTTGTGTTTCTGTGGTGTTTGTTGTAATTTCTCCTTTTTCATTTATAATTTTATTGATTTGAATCCTCTCCTTTTCTTTCTTGATGAGTCTGGCTAAAGGTTATCAATTTTGTTTATCTCCTCAAAGAACCAACTTTTAGTTTTATTGATCTTTGCTATTGCCTTGGTCGTTTCTATTTCATTTATTTCTGCTCTGATCTTTATGATTTCTTTCCTTCTACTAACTTTTTTTTATGTTCTTCTTTCTCTAGTTGCTTTAGGTGTAAGGTTAGGTTGTTTTTTTGAGATTTTTCTTGTTTATTGAGGTGAGATTGAATTGCTATAAACTTCCCTCTTAGAACTGCTTTTGCTGCGTCCCATAGATTTTGGGTTGTCGTGTTTTCATTGTCACTTGTTTCTAGGTATTTTTTAATTTCCTCTTTGATTTCTTCATTGATCTCTTGGTTATTTAGTAGTGTATTGTTTAGCCTCCATGTGTTTGTGTTTTTCACAGTTTTTTCCCCTGTAATTGATTTCTAATCTCATAGTGTTGTGGTCGGAAAAGACGCTTGATACAATTTCAATTTTCTTACATTTTCCAAGGCTTGATTTTTGACCCAAGATGTGATCTATCCTGGAGAATGTTCTCTGTGCACTAGAGAAGAAAGTGTATTCTGTCTCTTTTGGGTGGAATGTCCTATAAATATCAATTAAATCATTTGTAGAGACGTGGATGGATCTAGAGATTGTCATACAAAGTGAAGTAAGTCAGAAAGAGAAAAACAAATATCATATATTAACGCATGTATGTGGAACCTAGAAAAATGGTACAGAGGAACCAGTTTGCAGGGCAGAAATTGAGTCACAGATGCAGAGAACCAACGTATGGACACCAAGGGGGGAAAGTGGCAGGGGGGGTGGTGTGATGAATTGGGAGATTGGGATTGACATATATCCACCAATATGTATAAAATGGATAACTAATAAGAACCTGCTGTATAAAAAAATATATGAAATAAAATTCAAAAAACAAAAAAAGGCTGGAAAAGGCCTTGGGGGTGGGGCTTAAGCAGGGGCAGGGCTTAGGCCAGGTGGGGTCTAGGCTCAGCACAAACAGAGGGAGCCCTGGAGGGCGGGGGTTCAGGCCCAGGAACCCAGCAGGCTTGCCGGGGCCTGAGTGGGTGGGGGAAACACTGGATGCATTCCCCTCTGATCTCCTGGTCCCCTGAAGGTCGCTCCCTGCCCCTGCTAACCCCTGCTCCATGGGTGGGCCCCTCGAGTGTGGGAACCCTTCTCCTCCCCCCACTGCCCCTCAGAGGCTCTGGTCTTGTTCTGCCTCCACTTTTCCTCCCCCCACCTCACTCCCATGCTCCCGGGACCTGCTTGGCCAGAGGGGGCACTGGAGGGCTGAGGTTTAGGCCTGGGACCCCAGCAGGCTCACCGGGGCCTGAGCGGTTGGGGGAGATGCTAGCTGCATTCCCTCTGATCCTCTGATCCCCTGAAGGTCTCTCTCTGTCCTCACTGATCCCCACACTGTGGGTGGGACCCTCTGATCATGGGAATCCCTCCCCTCACCCAGCCACCCCTCAGGGGTGCCGGTCCCCTCCTCTCTCCACTTTTCCTTCCCCCCTCCTTCCCCCGCGAGTCCTACCTGGTCACACGGGGATTCCTCCTGTCCCTTTAGGTGTCTGAGGTCCCCCACCAGTGCCTGTTAAGTGACCTAGTTGTGAGGAGATACAAACTTCATGTCCTCTTACTCCACCATCTTGGCTCCTCCCCTCTCCCCAGGATGAATTTAGCAGCAAGGAAAGAAAACTCAATTTATATTGGCTTAGACAATGAGGAAATTTATTCTTTCCGAGCAGGAAGTTGAGAGGTGGGGTGGCTGAATTAATGGCTTATGCTAGAATGAAGTACCCAGATTATAATCTTTTCTTTTCTGGTTTCCATCTCTTTATCTGTGTGCTGTACATTGTCGGATATTTTCTTAACTCTATTTTCAAGTTATTCTATTAAGTTTTTCACTTAAAGTTTCATTTGAAGTTATAATAGCTCTTTTATTTTCCTAATATTTCTTTTAAAAACATGGCATCTTATTTTTCCTATGATTATGATCTTCAGAAATAGGCTCATTAGAAGCTGCATCACTTCTGTTTTCAAGTTGTGTGGACAAAACCCAATATCCAGCACTTGTCTAGAGATGTTTATTGTTTCAGTGAAGGATGTGCTGGGCCATGCTGTGAATGTGGTAAGAGACATTGAATTGTAAACTTTAAAATGGCTAAAATGGTGAATTTTATGCTATATGCATTTCACCTCAATAAAAAAATTGTTACTCTTCTAAAAAATGTCATCTTATTCTTGTTTTATGGATATAATAGCTTCTTTTATTATTCCCTGAGGATCTTACCTTTTTTTGAAAGTTTTATTCTCTTGAATGGGCCACTTCCTCCAAGTTGCTTTCTAAAAGTTTTTAATTATTTTTAGCCAATATTCTTGGATGTGTGGTGATTTTTGTGTATCTGCATGTATTCTAGAGTGGAGGGCTCCAAAACTATTTGGGAGGTGTAAGAATGGTTGAGTTGGTCAGGAACTATGAAGGGTCTTACCCCACTTTCGAACTAACAGGTTAGTCTGCTGCATTTTCATAGATGCTACCAGAAGACATGAGATTCCTGGGTCAGATACAAAGGACATTATTACTCACAGTTCAGCAAGGAGCATGAGCTTCCTGCTCACGGTGGTTCCCCTTGCTCTGAAAATTTCACAGGGACAATACAGAGCAAGCAAGGTGGGTCCTCACTATGTAGTGGGTTTGTGTCATACCTGAGGACTCCTGAGCTCAAGAAATTCCAATCATTTATAATGGTCTACAAACAAACCTAACCAATCTTTGCTCTAGAGGGAGACATTAGCAAACAAACCTGCCTTCCATTCTAGAGGGAGACAAACTTCACTATACAGGGTCTTGAAAAGCTAGTCCAGGACAAAGAGTTGTCAGATCCTACACAAGATGTTCAGAAATGGAAGAAAGACCCATGGAGAATTATCTCCCAACAGGGGCTTGTCTGTCGTGACTTCACTGTCAAATAGCTGAGCTGTTTCCTTGGGAACCTTCAATTTCATTTTTGTGAGATCTGTTCCTTTCAATCATAGAAGGCTTTTCTAATCTCCTGACTGGCTGCTAGCATCCTGCGAACCAAGTAGGAAGGAAGCCTGGGCATCTCACTGAGCAATGTGTGTAGATTCACCTAATTCCTCCATGATCTTGGTATGGTACCCCAATCTTCAACCATGCCTGGGTTCCCTGTGGACTTCTGTTTGGACCTCTTCAGAGAATAAAGCTCTGGCCTTTGCCAGAGTAAAGGGAGGTGTAGTCAAATGCTGTACAGAGTGAGGATGGGTACTAAGAAGCCATTAGTCTTCCTTTCTTTTTTCTTTTTGCGGTACGTGGGCCTCTCACTGTTGTGGCCTCTCCCATTGCGGAGCACAGGCTCTGGATGTGCAGGCTCAGCGGCCATGGCTCACGGGCCCAGCTGCTCCGTGGCATGTGGGATCTTCCCGGACCAGGGCACGAACCCATGTCCCCTGCATCGGCAGGCGGACTCCCAACAACTGCGCCACCAGGGAAGCCCCATTAGTCTTCTTAAAAAGACTTAAACAAGGCTACTGATTGTAGCCTCACTGTCACCCCTGTTAATTTGGCAACTGGTAAGTTTGGAAAATTCTATGTTGCAAATTGGACTAATATCGATTTTTCCTACATTCAACTTAAGTTTCAGTTTCTTCAAGCCTGACAAGTCATTTACCACTTTCCAGCTTCAAAAATTTTGTTATTGTTTTCTTTCCTGATTCTTGTTTTTAAAATTGCACTTATTGTCATTTTAGTGGAATTTACTGAATGAACAAATAGAAGTGTGTGTATTTCAATCTGCTGTCTTTACCAGGAAGAATCATTGTACTTTCTATTCCTATTCTTTGAAATCTTCCAACTTAAACTAGATCTACAGTAAACCAAGATAAATATCATATTCATAGTGACAGAGTACATTGTCTTTATTTCCTCTCAGTAGGAAGCTATTTTAAGATATCAGGGACTTCCCTGGTGGCACAGTGGTTAAGAATCCACCTGCCAATGTAGGGGACACGGGTTCGATCCCTTGTCTGGGAAGATCACACATGCTGTGGAGCAACTAAGCCCGTGCGCCACAACTACTGAGCCTGCGCTCTATAGCCCGCAAGCCACAACTACCGACCCCATGCGCCACAACTACGGAAGCCCGCACTCCTAGAGCCCATGCTCCGCAACAAGAGAAGCCACCACAATGAGAAGCCCACGCACTGCAATGAAGAGTAGCCCCCACTTGCCGCAACTACAGAGAGCCTGCTCACAGAAATGAAGACCCAACGCAGCCAAAAATAAATAAATAAAATTAAAAAATTTTAAAAATGTGCTAGCATTAAAAAAAAAGTGGCATAACATGGGGGCAAATAATATTGTGCATTATCTGTTTCTTGATCTGAATGCTGGTTTCATGGCTGTGTTTACTTTATGAAAAGTGGTGCACTTGAGACTTGTGTACTTTATTGTATGCATGTTATATTGTCATAAAAGGTTTACATTAAAAATATTACATAACATGGCTGTATGTCAAAGCACTCCAGTTAATTTTACTGTTGTTTTTAATAAAACATGGAATTACCACTTTAAAATATTTTTCAAATTTTCAAAGTAACATGAAATAATTACTTTTGTGTGTTTCCAGTTCACTCACCCCTAAGTGCATCCCCTAATCTCTAAACAGTATGGGGAAAGTGGTTCTCAAATACTTTGCTGCATATTAGAAACACCTGAGAGTTCTAAAAAAATCCCACTGCCAAGGCTGCATTTCATCCCAATTAAAACAGAGTCTCTGGGATGGAGACCCAGGCATCAGTACTTTTTAAAGCTCCCCAGGAGAGTCCAGTGAAGTTTAGAGCCAAGGCTGTAAACACAGGTCTAGGGCGATGCTTCTCAAACTATCTGTGGTGAAGAACCAGTTTGTGTTTTTAAATTCCCAACTCATCACAGATCAAAATTCTTGCAAAATCAATAAAAATGAACTAACAGAAAAATAATCATGTGCTGAACAAGCACAGCAATGTCAACTTGCTGTCAATTTTTCTCAGGGGGTTATCCTAAGAGTTCTCATCTTAAGTGAAATCTTTTTTTTTTTTTTAAGAAGATGTTGGGGGTAGGAGTTTATTAATTAATTAATTTATTTTTGCTGTGTTGGGTCTTCGTTTCTGTGCGAGGGCTTCCCCTAGTTGTGGCAAGCGGGGACCACTCTTCATCGCGGTGCGTGGGCCTCTCACTCTTGCGGCCTCTCTCGTTGCGGAGCACAAGCTCCAGACGCGCAGGCTCAGTAGTTGTGGCTCATGGGCCTAGTTGCTCTGCGGCATGTGGGATCTTCCCAGACCAGGGCTCGAACCCGTGTCCCCTGCATTGGCAGGCAGATTCTCAACCACTGCGCCACCAGGGAAGCCCTCACTGCTTACTCTTGATGTGTGTATCTTGCCACAGACTGGTCACAATTCATGGCCAGGACCAACCCATAGAGCACACTTGGGTAGCACTGACTACTCAAAACACTGGAATACTCTCTCTCCTTCCTAGCACAAGCTGGGTATCCATACCGTCTCCTCTCTGTGCAAAGAATCTTTTTGGAGTCTGAGGGGATTTGGCCTGGGACACGTCATGTGTGCTCCCACCATTCTCCACAGCCCCACCGACACATTGCGTCCACTCAGATGTTGGGGGCTCTGAAAGCATGGGCTGAAAACCATTGTTAATAACCCATGAGTTTGTTTGAGATTTTCCAAGTATTGTTTTTGCTCAGCTGTATTAATTCAAGAAAAACTCTCGACTACTAAAATCTTAGAATGTGATCTCATGTATATCTGTAGTGGATCTAACCTGTAAGTTGTATGTGCAAGTGAATTTCAAAGGAAAATCCACTGAAGACTCTCAGGAACAAAAATTTACTTTGCTCTTAGTGATTTTGCACCTTAGGCTACAATACAGTGAAAACTCTTCTGTTACTTGGGCTGGAATCTCTAAAGGACAGGTGGAGTTTCACTCCCAGGGGCCTGACTGTTGTGTTTGTAGGACTAAATGGGCTGCCATAATCTGCTACCTCTGGACACTTGGCCGAGTCATCTGGCAACATGGACATTTACCCATATGGAAGGAATCCCATTAGGTTTATAAAGCATGGAATGGAGAACAAGGTTTGGGATTGGAGGGACTTTCATCTGAGGGAGGAGTTCAGAATGACTCAGATGAATCTCCTGATGATGACCTCTTAGCCCCTTCCCTCTGGGATCTTCCTCTTCTTCCTCTTCCTCTTCTTTCTCTTCCTCTTCTTCTCTTTCTCCTTCTTGTCCTCCTCCTCCTCTTCCCTCCCCCTCCCATCCTCCTCCTTCTCCTTCTTCTCCTCCCCCTTCTTCTTCTTCTTCTTGGCCACATGGCATGAGGGATCTTAGTTCCCCAACCAGCAATCAAACTCGTGCCCCCCAAAGTGGAAGCGCGGAGTCTTAACCACTGGACAGCCAGAAGTCCCTGGGAGATTATTGTGATGGTGATGCAATTGAATTCTGGTTGAAGCAGATTATCTGATTACCATGGTCCAAGACATCTCTGATTTTTTTTTTCCTTTCTAAATCTTGGCTCACCTATTTTAGAGAATATGACACAATTATGCTTGTTAGAGAACCAAAGGCCACACCAGATGTTATTACTTCCACTCTCAGTCCCTTGTGTAGTCTTTGATGAAGCTGTCTTCAATGGTCTCATTACTCATCTGCACCTCTGTTGCTTTCCGATTATATTTGCTGGGTGTGTAGAATTTTACTCCCCTAAGTGTGACTTAGGTCTGTCTCTCAGAAAGGAAGAGGAAAGGAGATGGGGGATATGCTCTGTGACTTTGGACTTGGGTACCCTTCCCAACTCAAGTTTGGTTATTTGATAAGGGGTGGAAAATTGAGGTAAAATGTCTAACATACTTGTGTATAGAGATCTATCTTCTTTAAAGTTTTACACTCTATGTAAAGCTCATTCATGTAAAACCGCTAGCACAGTAACACACAGTGTTACCGCACAGTGTTACCGCTAGCACAGTGTAACATGCGGCACATGAAAACTTATTAGGGAAGAAAACCAGCAATGGAAATCTAAGCCTATGCCATAAGTTAAGAAGGAGTTAGTTATCTCTTGGCTTTTAGTAGAAAATTATACTGAAATATGTACTATGTGCAGCCATGGTGAGATTGTAACCAATGTAAGGCTGAACTGTGTGCAGAGTAATCTTTGAAGATTGAGTACAGATGAAATGCTTGAGACTGAAACATTCTGAAAGAGATAGCAGGAGCCTTAACTTAGCATAGCACACAAAGGATTCAGGCTGTGAATTCTGAATCATGCTACTGCTGCTCTGTGACAGCTGTATCGCGTTTGCCACTCTATGAGGCAATAGCATATCTGAGTTCATGAAAACTCACAGCCTCTCTGTGAAGTGGGTGTTACTATTGTTATGTTACAGGTGAGGAAATTGAGGCCGAGAGAGGCTACCTTGCCCAAGGGCACAGCTACTAGGTTTCGGGTAGAGTTTGAATCCAGAGCTGTCTGCTTCCCAAACCCATGCTCTCCCGCAGAGAGAGTAACAAGAAGTCAATATTGTAGAATTCAGATCATCCAGTGGCCCAGCTCCTTCATCTCCTCCTGAAATCATGGAAGAAGATGGTAAACTTCACTTCATTTTTAACAATGCCCTTAACTCGCAAAGCACAGCTCTGGTAGTGTTTAGCCTCAGGACCTAAGCGAGGCTTCTCCCTTTCCCCCCAAGTCTGAATTTTACCTTGTATGGACGCTGTGCTTGAAGGCTCTTTTTAGAAAGAAAAGGAGAGATTGAATAAGATGGCTTTGAGAATCAGGCCAGTGTGGGGTGTGTGTGTGAGAGAGAGAGAGACAGAGAGAGAGAGAGAGAGAGAGAGAGAGAGGGAAAGAGAGAAAGAAAGAGGGTTAGACATGTCTACTAAGATGCGGTTGGTATCTGGAATCTTACCCTTTTCTAGGGAAGGAGGAAGGGCAGGGGAGAGACAGGAGGAGATGGCCCCCCTTTTGACTGGGTATTTCAAGCTCCTGGCTCCCTCCAGATTTTACCTGGATATTTGAGGTGCTATCTTTCTGGTCACACTGAGGAAACCATGCTTCCAGAAGATGGCTTTTCTTCTTGAGAAGGATTCTCTATTTCCTGAATCCACAAGTTAAAAAGAAATAAGCCTATTAAGGGG
Organism: Mesoplodon bidens; assembly: GCF_964165515.1. Classification (NCBI taxonomy): domain Eukaryota; kingdom Metazoa; phylum Chordata; class Mammalia; order Artiodactyla; family Ziphiidae; genus Mesoplodon; species Mesoplodon bidens. The sequence goes on along the minus strand of NC_138178.1, from coordinate 135,198,414 downwards.
ATGGAGGAAGAGGATGTTGTCTATTCCTGTGGCAAAGTATAGATATCTGTAGTTTTGAATCATTTGTGGCTGGCATGGTACCTGAGAACAGTATGTATGGAATTTTAACCATATATCATCCTTGGTTGTCAATACTCACTCTAATATCTAATAAAATTTCTCTAGTTTTAACTTAAGTCATTGGAATGTTGATACTGGTGTTGCTGTTGTCCTTTTCAGAAAATGGAGTCCAGTATTGCTCTAATATTGACTCTGTGGGTCTAATAGTCTCACCTTCTGTTGTTTTATTCACATTACTGAGGCTTCTTCAAGATTCACTGCAGACCTCTCCCAGTAGCCTTGGAAATGCATGTGTGGTTGTAGTGATGCCTCATTACAGCTGGGATTTGAGCATCATTAGATTCACACTTATTGTAGCTAAACCATGCTTGTTTCCAACATTTCTGTGTGAATGTCTTTAGATGGACAAGTGTCCAAGTGTCTCTGCTGTGATTAATAAGATCAGTGGGTTTTAAAAAACGTTAAATCAATTGTATTTATGCTTAATGGGTAACCATTTACCTTCTAAGATAATAATCCTACCTGCTCCTATCTTAAATAAGCATTGAACATAAAGTCTCTGACTACTTGATGGAAACCAAAACAGAAAATGAATTTAAGAGAAGCTACCAGGAGGTTATAACATCCTGCACAGCTATTGAAATTGTTTGGCAGTTTTGAGTTTGTTGCAGAAATATTATATTCTAATCCTTATGATAATCTGACAAGAGTGTAAATTCAGTTTTAAAGTTATATGATTGTGAGAAATGTTCTAAGTACATTAGAAAAAAACCCGAATGGAGAGAAACGGAGCCTCAAGCCCCTTCTACTCCAGCCTTTTAGATCTTTCTCTTGGGTGCTCTGTTTTGGGGAGTTGCTGGTGGCTTAAGTGAAAATGATTTTTCCCCCTCACAATACTCAGAAACCAAAATCTCTGAAATTGTCGAGCTGATTTAGGGGAGGGTGAGATTTGGCGTTGCCCTCAGCATGCTTGGCCAAGTTAGAAAGAACAGACCCCCTTTCCTTGCACCCAGGATTGAAACTTTTTGATACTAACCCAAACAGCATTGCCAGTGGGGGTTGTGGAGGTCACATTACTCTCCCCGCTGCATCTACTGGAGGGGCGACTATGGAATGATTATATTCAGTCCAGGTCCTGGCAGGAAACAGATGCAAACTCATATTGGACATCTAGAGGAGGGATGGGCAGGGCGTAGAGAAACCCAAAGGATTAGAAGCCTTATGGCTGGGAGAGTGGGCTGTGAGGATGCAAGAGGAGAGAGCAATTCCTGAAACATGGGAAAGAGGGATGGCTGTGTGGAGAGGGCTGCCTGGCAGGACTTGTGTTGAATGGAGGGACCCTGCAACCTGTGATGAGTTTTCATGGAGGGATCTGGGGTACAGATATCTTGACATCATTCTCCTCTCTCCCTCCCACCTCTTGCAGGTGGGGGCTCTCCACTGGCTGAACAACATGAAAGTCGAGGGGCAAGGGGTTCCAAAGTTGGAGAACACATAGCTCAGCCTTCAGGCCACAGAGCAGGGTGGAGAGACACAGAGAATATCTCTAGCACTACAACAAGGAATGTCTTCTTTTATCCTGCCCCTTTCAGGTTTAGCTGGCTTGACTCTCTGTCCTGTTTCAGAATGCTCTTCTAGAGGAAAAATTAGAAATTTCTCCATTTAACTGCTGTGAACCCATATACGGAAGGGATACGTGAAAATGTGAAGGAAACAAATGTTTTGTGATTTTTTTAATGGCTTAGACAAGCCATTAGCCATTTAGTTGTTTATCATTTTTAGCTTGGTTATTTTTCTACCCTTTTCCACACTCTCAGAATAAACAGTCTTTACCCAGCATTTCTGTTATAGAGAGAGGAATGAGAGAAATACTGCAGTATATAGAATTACCTATTGTGAAGAATTTCCTCTAGCCAGAAAATAGATCATTATTACTGCCAACATTTGATAGGGGCACAAAAATAACTTGGTATTCCAAATATCTCCTTTATGTAGTTCCTAAATATCAAGGTGCCTGACATACAGTACACAAAAATTTCCAAGTATTTAGCTGTTTTTTAATTCCAGTTTTCCATCCTTTTTGTTTCAGTAGAATTACATCGCAGAATTCCAAGATAAAAGGAGATATTTTGTGAAACATGTTTACTATTTGTAATGATCTTTTTGGTTCCTAGTCCCTGTAGATTGACAATCTCCATAGCTGGATTTAACCATTTGGCCCTCACCTGTAAATTTGCCCTTTGCCATGGTCCCTGGTACCAGTCCTCTATCTTTTGGAGACTGGGGACTGGATGGAACTGAGAATCAATAGGCCAATGGCTCCCAGGTTCAGTGCCCTGTGAGTCTTATTCTGATCTTGTGCCCATTCCTGGTATGGAGCCTTGCCTGTTTCCATTTAACTAAGCTCCTTCCATATCCCAGTGTCAATGAGTGGGTCTGGGTCTCTGAGACCCCATTGCCTCAATTCCTGTTTTGGTTTCCTGCCTTGTACTCTGGAGGCTGGTGCTTTGCTTTAAACCTTGACCCATGTCATCTTAGGGATTGGAGATCTGTCAATAAACCCAGCCCCTTTGCCTGGTCCTCACTACCTATTGCCAGATTTCCCAGACTACAAACTGCTCAGCTTCTTGGATGATCTCCCATCGTCTGGGGTCAAACTTTCCTTGATCTGCCACTCAGCCCTGCATTCTAACTGGTAGCAAATATTAGCCATACCTGTACAGCTAGTCATACCAGGCTTATGTACTGCTGTTAATTGATAATAAGGTTTCAAACATATTTTCTTTTTCAAAACCTAGTAATAAATAAAATTTCTAAACTGTAGATGAGCTCCTCTGGGACAAGGAATCTCTCTCTCTCTCTCTCTCTCTCTTTTTATCAAGGAACTCCCAGTCCCCAAAATAGCACTTAGTTTTTTTTTTTTTTGGTGGTACGCGGGCCTCTCACTGTTGTGGCCTCTCCCGTTGTGGAGCACAGGCTCCAGACGCACAGGCTCAGCGGCCATGGCTCACGGGCCCAGCTGCTCCGCGGCATGTGGGATCTTCCCGGACGGGAGCACGAACCTGTGTCCCCTGCATCGGCAGGCGGACTCTCAACCACTGCGCCACCAGGGAAGCCCAGCACTTAGTTTTTTAAATTAAATATAAAAGGAACAAATGAAATCGTTGTTTGGATGAGAGATTCTTATCGTAAACATATGTGCATGGACATGTGTGTGTTTTTCTGAAAGTCTTCATAAGGTTCTTTAGACTCTCAGTGGCACTCATGGCCCTCAAAAGATTGAAATAACCACCAGCTTAAAATGTACAAGAGAGAAAGGAATACATGAATTACCCTTTTGAAAAGATTCATTCTTTCAGGGCATTTGGATATTCTGTAGCAGCATATTGAAAAATATTAATACCACCTGATGCTCAGGTGAGCTTAAGTAAAGAGTACAAGGTTTCTATTTGGGGATTAATAATAAGGTGATCTGATCGTTAACTTTTAGCTCTTGGAAATGAATGAGAATCAGCAGGACTCAGATTTTGAGGGCCCTCTGACCTGAGGGAATCGGAGTCAAAATCCACTTCCTCAAAGCTTCATTTATGTGTTTTCATAACTATGGCTTATATAGTTTTTCCTCCCCTCAAGAAACTAATTTTCTGTTAGTGAAATCTTTACCTTGTTAAGTTGCTGGGTAACAAAGCTTCAGCCTATTTGATATAGTCTCTGTGACAAATTTTGTCCCTTGGAGCTTGAGTAAATATACTGTTACTTTGGAGTGCGTGAGTACCCATATATACTGTATGTGACTGAGGACATGGTACCTGGCATATGGATAGTGCTTGATCAGATGTTCAATGAATAAATGAATATCATTAGTTTGGGGAGGCAATGTAACAAAGTGGTTAAAAAGAGCATTTATTTTGGATCAATGCATTCTTCGGTGTGAATTCCAGCTCTTCTGTCTAATTTATGACTTTGGAAATAGGAATATTAAAAGTTTTTCCTCTTTGGATTCTGTGAGAATTAAATCAGATAATATGGGTAAAAAAAATTAGCACAGTGCCTGGGGGCAGAGTAGGCACTCAATAAAAGGTAGCTATTAAAGTTATTATTATCATTAGCATCATTCTTAGATCACTTGTCTGGATTCCTTGTAAAAGAATAGAATAAAGTGTGCATGTGTGTGGATTTCATTCAGATCTTATGTAATAAGCTTGGGGGCATGTTTTGGCCTATTGGGTATCTATCAAGTTCTTAACTCTGGCTATACGTCAGGATCGCTTGTGGAATATTTAAAAAATACAGAGGCTTGTCTCCAATTCAGGATTTGGGGGCTGGGTCCAGGGCATGTGTGTTTTTAAAAAGCCCAGCAGGTGATGATGATGCACAGACTGGTTCACGAATCGTTGCCATAGGTATTATATAAAGAGTGGCTTTAAAGATGTGAGATGAAGACGGAGTGAGGTTTTCTAACATTGGACCTAGTTGGGTCCTAGATAGGAAGAGAGGAATACCGGAGAGTGATGAGCCTGGGCTTGGCAGTCCCACATACGAATTCAGCCCATCCACTTATAAGCTCTGAGGACGATAGATGTAAGCCCCGGAGGTCAGCATCCATGTCTGTCTTGTGCGTCTGTATATTCCTACACTGACTGTGAACAAACTATGAAACCTCTCTAATCTCCCTGTGTTCTTATCTGAGAATTAATTTAGATAACTTATGGGTACCTGTGCAACTTACAGGTAATAGATGCTCAACAAGTAGTTCCTATCCTTTGTGTGTGCATGTGTATACATCCTGCATCCTCAGAAATGATCCCTTGTTGGAGGCGGTCATTGAGAGAACGTGACCACTGGTTGATCCACAAGCTAAATCCAGGCAATTGGAGGTTCCTCATCCCTCTCCCACAGAATGCATTCTTTCCACCATTGCTACAGCAGGGGCCATTTTCAAGGACACAGCCTTGAGATAGTAATGTATTGTTGAAACCATCTGGACTGAATACCAGACTGAACCCAGTTAAGGCCTCTATATAAACTTTTAGGTTTCTGGCAGATGGGGCAGAGATCTACTCGTCTTGTGACCACCCAAGACAAGCCTCCTAGGTAAGTTCCCTTGCTGATTAAACCTACCGTCTACCAATCTGTCTCTTTCTTAGGTCTCTCCTTGTCCTCCACGTACAGGGACCAGTTTCAGATTTCACCCAAGAAGCTCCCAAGTTTGTGGACCAACACCCCTCCTTATTTTTCGAGGTATTTTAATTCATGCTATTCTGCCACTCAAATTCTCTATTCCAGCCAAATAGATTTATTTACTAATCTCTGAACTTATCCTGTATTTTTCTGCTTTTAATTTAGCACTTCTCTCTATATGTGTATATCTCTATAAAGTTTCCCCTGACTCACACAATGTAAACTAATCACTCTTTTAAAAAAATTCTCATGGTTGTGTTAATTTTGGCACTTGATCATGTGCTATATGTGAGGGTTTTTTTCTATTAGTAGACTGAACTGTCAAGTCGTTTATTGTTGTTTAACTCTCCTTGTATTTACATACATAGCTCCTCAGCTAGGTTGCCTTTAAACAAGCGTTGGACCTTGGAGGCAGGGACAGTATTAAAGTGTATTTCATATAGCAAGAGTTCAATGAAGATGCATTGATTTGGAAAAAAATTTGTTTGACTCTATTTTCTTTTGATTCCTTCATTTTCTTTTATGGGTTTTTGATCAAGGTTTTTTTGTTGAAACTCTTATATGTATTGTTGGCCCCGACTAGAAGATAATTTGAGTGCAAAGAATGTTTAGGGTACATTCTAAATTTGGGAGTATATACTAGGGGTTTAAAAAGGAGGAGATATTCTCCCTCTTCTTTGCCTGCCTGGTGAATTCTCACCTGTTCTTTAAGCCTCACTTCTGTCCTCCCCACCTTCCCAGAACCTCACCAGGGAATGTGAGTTCTTCCTTCACCTGAACTGTAGACCCTCTATTATGGAACATTACTTTGTATCCTTTTGTATCCCTTCATTTATCCATTTATTTCTCCCACTGGCTTGTGTGTTGCTGAGGACATAAATTTTGGCTTAGTCATCTTGGTATCACTGGCATTAAGCACAGTGATTTACCTATAGAAAAAGCTCATTAACTCCTGAATCAGTGTGAGAACACAGGGACTCATATTCAAGTTGTAGAAGCAGGATATGGCAAAAGACGGTAGTTATAACATAGAAAAGCATGTATTAAGTTTCCAATGAGTGATATAAACAATAAGCCTTTGGAAAGAGTATTTGAGGAAACATAAGGAAGAAACCTTGGACAAGGTAGAACTTGATGGAGGGGTCAGATTTGGCCATCTGTAAAAGACTGAGAAGGTCATTTCCGGTGGAGGAAATGAGCCAAATTAGGGAATAGGGGCAGTGCATCAGTAAGGATTTTTGGTTGCACACAACAGAATCAACTCTAGCTAGTTTAAGTCAAAAAGGAATTTATTAAATGATTTAGAGAGCTCACACAATCTCTTCACCTGAGAGTAATACTTAGATGCTAAGGAGCAGTCCCCTACCCTACTATGAAAAAGTCTGGACATGTGACCTTTCTGGCTTTTACCTTTGGAAGGTGGGACAAATGAGTGACATAATCAGAATGTAGGGTAGTATTAAACTATGTTAGGTGGACATAAATGACTTTGTGCCTGGCATATTTGGGTGACAGCAATTAGATCAGGTAAGCTAAAGCAGAGAAAAATATGAGGAAATAAATTTGGGAAGATCAGTAAGAGCCAGATCTGGGAGATCCTTGAACGGTACTGCAAAGATGTGAACTTTTCTCTGAGTGAAAGGGGAGCATGGAAGATATTTGAGTGTATGTGTGTGGGGTGGGGGTGAGAAATATTCTGGAAAATGTCATATTTTGGCATTTCTTGAAGGCTGGGTGATTTAGTCACAGGAGAGAGCTCTCATGAGGAAGGAGGATCTGGGGCCTGGCACTAAAGCCCCTTCAGAGGAAGATTGGCTTTGGAAAGGTGGGGTGTTAGCTTGGGTAATAGTGAAGGTTCAAGAAATGATGGGCTGGGATGTGGGGGCCATCTGGCTGTGACATCAGTCACCTCATGGATTCAGCTGATTTGGTTGGTTACGTAGTGTCCCCTTCCTCTCTCCACATTCACAGGCATCCCCTACCCCAGCAGCTGTGAGATCAGTCAAAGAAAACCTTCACCAATAGAGGAGGTCTGTTCTTTCATCAAGGGCATATGAGTGTGTGCATTCCCTTATTAGAGCATTAGGTGAATTCCTCTGCAAGAACCAAAGAAGCTCTCAAGAAGTAATGGGGTGACTCAGTAAGTTGGGGGACCCAGTAAGGGGCTCTCCTTCCCTCCTTTTTAGCTCCCTTCTGCTCTTGCCGCTGCTAGAACAATTTCCCCAAATTATGAATTCCATCAAACCCAGAATTCTTAGATGGTTCCCTGTTCCCTATAGCAGTGTGTCCCAAAGTGTGGGACAAATATTCCTGGTGAAATGTAAGATGATTTAGGTGGTATGTAAGCATGGCATTAAATCATCTTAAGTTACATAGTGGGAAATTTATTCCTTTTTAAATTCTCTTTCAGTCCTTCTGCTTTTGACAATGAGGAAGTGTAAGACTAGTCTGTCTAACACTTCTAATCTCCATTTTTCATAAGGAGAAAGGGCCTTAAGCTAAGTGTTCCAAATGCAAGCATATCATGCATAATTTTAATAATATTATTTTCTTTAAAAAATTTATGGCAAACGATTTCAGTTTTTCATATATGGCAGTGACATAAAATTTTAATGTCCTGGATACTTAGGAATTATTATTAACTTTCTTGGATGTGATAATTATGTTTAAAAAAGTCCTTTAAATAATGATTGAGAATCCCACAAATTAATGTCAGACACCAAACCACAGATCCTGGCAACTCAGAGAACACCAAGAGTGAACTTTTAAGGTAAACCACAGACTCTGGGTGATTATGGTATGTCAATGTAGGATCATCCTTGGTAAAAAGTGTACTGCTCTGGTGCATGATAATGGGGGAAGTTATGCAGGTGTGGGGGCAGAAGGGATTGAGGAAATTTCTGTATCTTCCTCTCAATTGTGTTGTAAACCTAAAACTACTGTAAAAAATAGTCTTCTAAAGTTTATGTATACATACACACACACACACACACACACACACACACGAAATGACATAGTGTCTGTGATCTGCTCATCACAAATGAGTTAATTCAGCCATGTGTGCTGGTGGAGGTAGTGTGGAAGGAAAATACAGAAGAAACAATGTTAGACATGGATTGATATCTGTTGTTCTGGGTACATGTAGATTTATTTTACTGTTATCTCTACTTTTATATATATTTGAAATTTTCCATAATAAGGTGTTTAAAAGTGAAAAGAAAATTTCAATGTTAAATATAGAAAATGTAATCAGAAAACTAAATCAAATAATATAGATGGTATGTGGATAAAGCATTAGTCAAATTACTGAAGTCTATGGCATACTGGCCTACCAGAAAAAGTTCAAGTTTCACATTGGGGGATCTAGGGTCCTTTCTGTTAGAGCCCTTTCTCACCTCCTTTCTTGCTTCTCCAGATGCAATAATATCAGGTTACCAGGAGTTTCCTGGTGTGTCATGCTCTCACACACCTATGTCTTAATGCAAACTCTTCTGTTTCTCAGAATGCCATCCATACATGTTTGCTTGGAGAATTCTGGCCCAAACAAGGGAAAGAAAGGAACATTCTTATAGGCCCTGAAGGAAAAGTTGAAATCACTTGGGACTAGCTGGGACTTAATACCAGGAAAAGAAGGAGCCAACTGCAAGGTTTTAATAGTGGAATGATGGCAACTTTGACTAGGGAAGCTGCAAGGGGGGAGGTATTCTTGGATGATCATTGGTAAATGAGGTTTTAGGCATGTTGAATTTAGGGTGTCCTCCAGGAGTCCAGGGTGTTGCTAGCAGAAAGTGGGCAGGGGTCAGGTCATTTCTCTCCAACCAACTCTTGAGAATTCAGTAGATAATTACGTGGCAGAAATATTACAGAGTCTTTGTGTTCCCCCATTTCCTGTCAGTCATATTTTGAGTAGTAGTATGCTGACAGACAATGATGCAGAGCAAAAAACGGAGAGGGTGTGAAATATAAATCAGTTATTTGCTGCTTTAGGGGGGTGTTGACAAAGGCTTGGGGGATGGGAGAGTTCGAAACTATTGGTTTATGTCAACTTTTCCATTGTTACTGAATTCTAATCTGATTTAGGATTGTTGACAGGCAGCTGTACTTAATGTGGCTTCACCATGGCTTGTGAACTTCAGGGGCTACTGCAAGACCTATCTGGACTTTGTGGTCTTTTACATAACTTGATCTTTAATGAGGAGCCACAGTGTCATTATAACACCTGAGGAAGATGGGGTGGGGCCTTTACCCCAAGCATGGGTCATCCTTGGGGAGAGTGAATTACACAGGTTCTGTTTTCAAGTTTCTGCTGCAAAGAGCAGCTTTTGTACTGGTCTGTTACCACTTCATTCTATTTTTTTGAGAAACAGCTCACTGTACTGACATGCTAGCTAAGAAAGGTTTGATCTAATTTTAGTTGGAGTAAATAGGATGCTGCTCCTCCACTGTTTGCACTTTCCATTAACAGAATGATGGTTTACTTATGCCACTGTCCTTTCTAACACGCATCTTATCGTCTCCCCTTTCTTCACTGGCAGCAGGGACCAGGGATCAGCTCTACTGAGATGTTTTTGCAATTCCCATCATTATATTTTGTAGGCAAGAAGCATATTTTTCTGTGTATTTAAAACTGAGAAGTACATGATTATTGCTTTGGGCCACCTTGTGAGAGCAGGATTTGACTCTATTTGCACTCTATAATTTATGACATTTCTGTAGCTCACTGTTAGGGCTTGCACAAAGCAGTGAGAATGAATCTGTAGAGGAAAAAGAAAATAGAAAAAAGTGAATACATCAAGGTACTGCAGTTACTTGGTGATCAAAATCTTGCAGTAGTTTGTTTTGTTTGAAACAGATTTTACTTCTCAAGACCCACTTGTTAATTTTTCTTAATTTTTACCAGTTCTGTCCTTTTGGTGTTGACATTTTGTACCCTAAAGTTTTCAGATGTCATTTTTGGGGACTCCATTCTCTAGTAAAGTATTTCTTAAAATGTTAGATTGCTCTTGTCTTAGTTGGATTTTAGAGTCTGCCTCTGATATTATTTTAACTTATAAACTTTTAATGATGTGTGGTATTTCTTTTATGTTTCACTTAATTCAGCACAAGATTTTGTAAATAGATTCAGGTTTATTTTAGCATATGAGAAGAGAGGGAAAAAAAAGCTTCTTGTAGTAAAATTAAACCCTTTTTCAAATTGAGGCTGTGGCCTGGTTTGTGTTCTTGTTTAATGTGCATTTTTATTGTTTGGTGTGAAGCTAGTGTTCATAAAGGTGATTTGTGAATATACGAAAAAAATAATAAAAATGCATCAGAATTGTGCATACAATCTCCATGGTATATTTAAACATACTCAACAGCTGCCCTAAGGAGCAAATTAAGCATTTATCCAAATTGAAAAGCCAATGAGAGGTTAGCTGTGGGCATGACTGGAAGCTGTATTAGAATATTCATTTAGGGCTTCCCTGGTGGCACAGTGGTTGAGAGTCCGCCTGCCGATGCAGGGGACGCGGGTTCGTGCCCCGGTCCAGGAAGATCCCACATACCGCGGAGCAGCTGGGCCCGTGAGCCATGGCCGCTGAGCCTGCGTGTCTGGAGCCTGTGCTCCGCAACGGGAGAGGCCACAACAGTAAGAGGCCTGCATACCACAAAAATAGAGTCAGGAAAAATAGAATATTCATTTAACATAGATTGTTGCTCCAGTGTATCCCCCTGGATGGTGTGGATGCCTGCCAACTGGAGAGCAATTCTCATTTTTTGGTTTGCCTCCGAGTCAACTTAGGGGAACTTTTTCACAATACAGATCTCCCAGGTCTTGAACCCTGGAGATTCTGAGTCAGTTGTTCTGGGACAGAGCCAGGCATCTGCTTTTTGATTCATCAGAATCCCCTAGGGAGCTTTCACAACACCCTGGTACCTGGGCTCCACCCCCAGAACACTGACTCACATCCTCTGGAGGTACGAGGCCTGGGAAGTCTGTGCTGATGTTCACAAAAGGATGAAAAACCCTGACTTATCTAGCAAGGATGGTCCTTGGCAAATATTATTTAATATCCCAGAACATGCAGAGCTAGGGGTAGGATTGAGGTCTCTTGTGACCATGAGAGACCATGAAAGAAGATGAGAATTCTGTCTGTCTCCAGGGAGATTGCCCTGAGACTGGATGATGATGATGATGATAGCAAAGTAGCTGTAAGTTTTATATCAGTTCTAAGTAGAGGATTTTTGTGCCTGTATTTCTTTATGCATATGTGATTTTTGTCTGCTTAATTAACATCATTCACTGGATACCTGCTCTCATGTTCTTAAAATGTTTATCATTAACTAAATGAACAAATTCTCCAATAATTATGAGGACTTGGAGAGAATAAAAATACACTGGGTCTTTATTGGCAATGCTCACAGAAACCAACACCTGATATAGTTCATATATTTTCAGAAGGGTACATTTTGCTATGAAACGTGAAATTTCTTTATCAGTGAGTGCAATTTTATAGATTAATTTCAGTTTCAGTGTGCTATTTTTAGTGGCCGTAACAGCATGTTTATTGCTATCAGAGATGTATGGAGAATCTGAGTTTCCTTTTCTCTCACCCCACTTGTAGACCATGCCAAAATTGGAGTTGGTAAAACATTGGGTTAGGAAGAACATGACTTGAGTTCTAGTATTTTCTCTTTCTGTTTATGAGTTTTGTGACCTTCGACAAGCCACTTGAAGTCTCGGGGTCTCACCTTCCTTATGTATAAAATGATAATAACGTGTCTGCAAGCAGGGGACTAGACCTGTTAAACTCTTGAAGCCCATTCCAGCTACAAGTTCCTGTACTGAGTCTGAAGAGGAGAGAGGAGTGACCAAGGCAAGGTCAACTCCAGTCGAGTGGACTGGGAGGAAGTGGGCTTCCGAGTTCAGGAAGGCTGTATATCTCTCCTAGTGTTGTCCATTAAACCCTGGCTGCCTCTTCAGTCTTGTCCCTGGTTGCTGTGGTTTTCCATGTCTCCTGGTCTGTAGATTCATGATTTACTAAATAATGTGTGATAAAACCTCAGTGCGACTCCTGAGTCATTTGTAAGGGCTTAAAGATATTTTACAGAGTTATTTGCTGACTTGGAGCATTGCAGTGCTAAAAACATGAACTTGTTAAGACACGGATATACATTTATGATTAGGAAGAGTTTTAATGAAACATTCATGACTATTTCTTACATTTCTCTGGAAAAATAACTTCAATCACAGTAGGGTATTTTGCAAAGATATTATTGGACCCACAAATATACTCTAGTCTCTTGAGAAGAAAAAAGCTGCAAGATTTTCACTCTTTAAATGACTGAAGAAAAGGGAAATGATTACATTGTAATATCCCAACTGGCTGCTTGAGAGTTTCACAGAAAACAAGAACACTAGGTGGATTATTTCCCATGGTGGTTTGTGAAGCATGACTGCTGCCATACTGCAAACCTTGCTCGTCTTTTACTATCTGTCTGCTCTGGATCGATTCAGTTTGTCCCTCCTCCCTCCACTGTCCACCCCCTCCATCCTCCTCTGAGAACTGGGAGGCTGAGCTATCAGACTGAATCCACCGTGTCTTAGTCTGCTTGGGCTACTGTAACAAAATACCATAGGCATTTATTTCTCACCATTCTGGAGGCTGGGAAGTCCAAGATCAATGTGCCAGTCAATTTTGTTTCTGGTGAGGGCTCTTCCTGGCTTGCAGATGGCTGTCTGCTTGCTGTATCTTACATAGTAGAGAGATATAGGGCTCTGGTCTCCTCTTCTTATAAGGGCACTAATCTCATCAGGGGGCTCCACTCTCATGACCTCATCTAAACCTAAGTACCTCCTCAAGTCCCCACCTCCTAATGCCATCTTACTGGGGTTAGGGCTTCCACATGTGGATTGGGGGTGGGGTGACACACTCAGTGGAGAGTAACCAGACTCTCTTGCCCTGCCCTCTGGAATCAAGCTGAGTTTGCTTAATGGAAGACACTCATAGGAAGGGCTGGAGGAGAGTGAAGTCAGGGTGTCCTTGTGGCTCTCACCTCTTGGGCTGCATCTACCCTTAGGTATCCCCTTCTTCCTCCAGTGTTCGGCCCTGCTCGCACCCCTTCCCCTTTGGGCCTAGGGGTGATAGTAGGTCCATCATGCTGTCCTACTGTCCTCCTGCCCGTCTTGACTCTGGTCTACTCCTTCATAAAAAACCACTTGTTAAACAATCCTCCACTCCCCACTCTAGAGCACATTCGAGTTCCTGCTAGGATCCTGACTGATTCACTGCCTGAAGAGTTGATTACAAAAGATCACTGAAGAACCTCCTTGCAACTCCAGTACTCTGTTCATTGCACTTGCTGTTATTATATTTACTTCTCTTTTTACTCTGAGGAAATGACTACTGAAGTGATTTGGCTGAGAAGCCACAAACTTCTTTGATTCAAAAATACGTTCCAATATTTTCTTATTTTAAAAATAATAGTCATTGCATGATGGGGGTATGACAAGATGAACATTTTAAATTTTCTGGTAGGATGACAAATTGCTGCAAACCTGATGGAAAGAAATTTGGCGGTTTACACTAAGAGCCTTCAAAATATTTAACTTATTGACCCAGTAATTCTACTTCTAGCAACCCATCCAAAGGAAATAATTGTAATTGCAATGATAAGTGCTCAAATAATCCCCCCAAATTTTTATTGATCATAATTCATAATAATAAAAATAACTAAATGTTCAGCAGTATGAATATGGGTTCATAAATTAAAGTACCTCTGTGTAGTTTGTATACCATGCAGTCTTTAAGTTTATAAAGAATGCTATATGCCATGATAAAAAAATCACAGTACAAAATTTTACACACAAAATGAACTCAACTATTTCAATTTATGTGTGGGTAAAAATATATCTATATGTCTGTATTTATATCTATGTATCTATCTATAGAGAAGTCAGAAAGAAAAACTACACACTGAAAAATCTTCAGCGATTAACCTTTAGCAGAGAGATTATGAATGACTTTGATTTTTCCACTTGTGATTTTCCATATTCTACAAATATATATTCTTTAAAGTAAATATTACTTTTCTGTATTTAAGCACACACATTACTATAAGTGAAAAGTAGTTTTTTTAAACATGAAACCTTCAGTAAAACATGAGATATTTTTAAATAGTGTAGCATGGTCACGATGTTATTGAGTAATTTTCTTTGGTAGCAAAGCTAAGGAGCTGAGAGATGGTGTCCAAGCCCGTGGGACCAGGGCCCATCCCTAACCCTGCTGATGCTGCGTTTCCCTCCCCAGAAGGGGACAGCTTTGGTGGCTGCCTTTCCTAACCTTATTTCTCTCCTTGTCAGATAAACCTGGTTGTATATTGCATTTTCCTACTTATTTTTTAAAGAGGGAAATTTGGCCTGCCCTCACATCTACCTAACATGTAGGTTTTATTTCTTTGTCTCTTTTGGGAATCCAGTCCTTTTTTTTCTCATGCCACATCTTTTTTCCTTGCCAGGCATGGGTTTTTAAAATAGTCTTTCAGATCAGGCTATGGGAAATTGATTTTCTTCTGCTCATTCTCCCTCATAATTATGCAAAACCTGATCCGACCTCCTAGTTTTCTGCATTCTATAGGCTTTCAGACATGGAGTTATAGAGGTAGATTTATAAGAAGCAGGGCCATCCTTATGGTTTACACACAGCTTGTGTGCCTATGGGGATCCTGTTAAGATGAAGCCAGCTCAGGTGGAGGTGGGGAGAGTAATGCACTATAGCATGTCAGTAGTCAATACCTTTGTGGTCTGTCAGGTAATTAGCTGCTTCTTTGGAAAGCAGAGTGCAGGTCCAGAAGGAATGAGGCACAGTTGAAGCTTAGATGGAAAAAGAGGAAGAAGATGCTAAGGACCCTTGGGATACTAGCCCAAGCCTTACTTGAACAGGAGCTTTCAGCCCAGGAGGTGGAATCTGTTGAAGAAGCACTGGGAAAGGGTGGTGGTAAGAAGTCAAAGATGAGTTTTGCCTATTTTTCATACTGCCTGGCACCAGAAATCATGACCAGTGAGCTACTAGAATTGGGTGCAGTCTGGTACAGTGAAAAAGGCACAAAATGGTAATAATCATCATCATAACTTCAATTTATTGAGCATTTGCTATGTGCCAGGCTGTGCTGAGCATTTACATATCTTATAACTTTTAATCCTCTCAATGATGCTGCAAAGTAGATTTTATAACTCCTACTTTATGGGTGAGGAAACTGACACTCAGAGAAATGAAGGAACTTGTCTGAGCCATAGTTAGTAAGTGATCAAGCTGAGTTTTGATCCCATACCCTGTGTATGGCTGAATATAAAGTGGGCATCCCTCGTACAGGGGGTCCTGGGTTTGAGTCCCAGCTGATAGTAACAGTGACCTTTCACCATCTTTAACATCTCCAATGATCAGATTCCTGTACTAGAATTCACCACTTACACATAATTTACATTTTGTCAGATGCATTAGAGTTTGCAAAGTGCTTTCTAGCAAATCCTCTAATTTTATCCACCCAGCGACTCTGAGCGGTATCAAACATAATACCTGTTCTAAAAAGCTGCTTTAGTATTAGATCTATAAAATTGATTCGGAGAAACCTTGGTACTCTCTCTACACACAGAGGAATTGCTTTGATGACAAGACCTGTAGCTGACCCTATTCAGTCTAATCACAAACCTGGACCCAGAGGAAAAATAAGAAGAGAGACTTTTAGGCAGATGGTCTTGGAGATGGAGCTTGAGGATTCTTTACTTGCATGAGCCCCTCCCAAGGTCCTGGGAATGGCCCTGAAATGAGTTTGTCGCCTCTCACATACTGACCTTCACTCATTGCAAGTGGTATTGGAGTGATTGTTGGAGGTTTTGGGATCCAGTTAAGGGGAAGTTGAGTTGGGGATACATCTAGTTTGGATTTAACTACTTCTTATTTTCTCTATATATGTGCCAGCCTCTTTGTTTTTCTTAAACTGTTTCTTCCCCCATCATGCCCTTCCCCCAAACCTTTATTATATTAGTCAAAATTCTCACTGATAATCACAATTCCTGTCAAATGCACTTCCTTCAAGAAGGCTTCCCTGATTAACCTACATGGATGGCATCCTCCCTCTCCTTCCTTCCCATGGGGCTTTATCGATCTCTCTCCTTTTATTCATAGCACTCATTTGCTGTCTACTGATGTGTTTTTTTTCCTCCTGACCCCAATAGACTGTAAATGCCTTTAGCACCCTCTCACTTCCCCCTTTTAAATCTCTTTACTCTGTGATTATACTTTCTAATATCATTTCCCTATTCAGACCATAAATGCATTGAGAGCAGACATCCAGCCTTCTTCAGCCTTTTATCCTCCTCCAATACCTTATGGAATACCTTGCACATAGAAATCCTTCAGCAAATCTTTGTCAGATGAATAAATATTCTTTTTAGCTTTAACTTCAAAGAAAAATAGAGATGGGGAGCAGTGTTATTTATTATAACATCAAATTGTTTTTCAAAAAATTATGTGCTCAGCAATAGTGACTGTACTATTTATCTATTGCTATGTAATAAATTATCTCAAAATGCAGGGGCTTAAGACAACAACATTTATTATCTCACAGTTTCTGTGGGTCAGAAATACAGGTGATACTTCGCTGGGCCTTCTCTCTCCAGGTCTCTCACAAGGCTGCAGTCACCTCAAGGCTCATCTGGAAAGGATCTCCTTCCTAGCTCACCTGCATGGTTGTTGGCAGGATCATTTCCAAGTAGGCTATTGGACTGAGGCCTCAGGTCCTCATGAGTTGTTAGCTTGAGACATCCCTTTGTCCCTTGCCACATGGGCCTTTCCATAGAACATCTTGCAACATGGCTGCATGTCTTATCAGATCAAACAAGTGACAGGGCAAAAGAAAGAGCAAGTTGGAATCAGAGTCCTTTATAAACCAGCTTTAGAAGTGAATTACACACATTTGCTGTATTCTGTTTATTAGAAGCAAATTACTAGGTCAAGCTCATATTCAAGGGGGAGGGGACTACACAAAGATGCGACTATGGGGAGGCTGGGATCATTGGGCCATTTTTAAAAACTATGTATTGGGTAGATAACTCCGTGTATGTTGCAACACTTTATAATATACAGTTAAGTTATTGCAAGCTCTCCTATGAAGAATGACTTCTAGATATGAGAATACAGCAAAGCAGTGGAAGAAAAGATAGGAAAAATCATTTGAGGATGGATCATCTGAATCTTGAATATCAGGTTAGGAATTCAGATCTTACCGTAAAGGCAATGGGAATCACAAATATATTTGAGCACTGGGATGGTCCAATTAGAGTTGTGCTTCAAAAAGTTCAAATGGATCAGAGGGAAAACATTTGATTTGATTTGATTTGTTCCCCAGCAACTGCAGTCAGTTGGGTGGGAGGAAATGACCAGGGTTATGAATAGAGTAAATGAAAGGAGGAAAAGATATCAGGGATACTGTGGAAGAAGAGTGACAGTATTTGGTATTTATAAGAAGTATGAAGATCAGAGTTGGTTTTTTGAAAAAATAAACAAAAATCAAGAAACTCTTAACTAGACTAAGAAAAAAAGAGAGAAGACTCAAATAAAATCAGGAGTGAAAGAAGAGACATTAAAACGGATGGCTCAGAAATAAAAAGGATCACAAAAGACTATTATGAACAATATATGTGAACAGATTGGATAACCTAGAAAAAAATGGATAAATTCCTAGAATCATACAACCTACCAAAACTGAATCAAAAAGAAATAGAGGGCTTCCCTGGTGGCTCAGTGGTTAAGAATTTGCCTGCCAATGCAGGGGACATGAGTTTGAGCCCTTGTCCAGGAAGATCCCACATGCCGTGGAGCAATGAAGCCCGTGCTCCACAACTACTGAGTCTGCACTCTAGAGCCTGTGAGCCACAACTACTGAGGCCGTGTGCCACAACTACTGAGGCCGTGTGCCACAACTACTGAAGCCCACACACCTAGAGCCCGTGCTCCGCAACAAGAGAAGCCACCGCAATTAGAAGCCCACACACCGCAACAAAGAATAGCCCCCGCTCGCCGCAACTAGAGAAAGCCTGTGTACAGCAACAAAGACCCAACACAGTCAAAAATAAATAAATATTGAAAAAAAAAGAAATAGAAAGCTTGAACAGACTAATAAATAAGGAGATTGAAGTAGTAAACAAAAAAGAAACCCTCCCAACAAAGAAAAGCCCAGGACCAGATGGCCTTACTGCTGAATTCTACCAAACATTCAAAGAATTAATGCCAATCCTTCTTAAACCCTTCCAAAAAATAAAAGTAGAAGGAATACTTTCAGGCTTATTTTTTGAGGCCAGCATCACTTTGATACCAAAGCCAGACAAAGACACCACAGGAAAAGAAAACTACAGGCCAATATCACTGATGAACATGAATGTAAAACTACTCAATAAAATACTAGCAAACCAAGTTCAAAAACACCAAAAAGATTATACACCATGATCAACTGGGATTTATCCTTGGGATGCAAGTTTAACTTAATACACACAAATCAATCAATGTGATAAACCACATCAACAAAATGAAAGATGAAAACCACATGATCATCTCAAGAGATGCACACAAAATCTGTGACAAAGTTTACTATGCATTCAAGATAAAAACTCTCAACAAAATAGGCATAAAAAGAAATTTAGTCAACACAATAAAGGCCATTTATGAAAAACCCACAGCTAACATCATAATCAATGGAAAAAAACAGAAAATACTTCCTCTAAAATCCAGTGCGAGGCAAGGATGCCCACTCTGTTCAACAAAGTAATGGAAGTACTAGCAAGAGCAATCAGAGAAGAAAAACAAATAAAGGCATCCACATCTGAAAGCAAGAACTAAAATTATCTCTGTTTGCAGATGACATGATTCTATATGTAGAAAACCCTAATGACTCACAAAAATTTTTTTTAGAAGTAATAAATGAATTCTGTAAAGTTACAGGATATAAAATCAACATAAAAACAGTGGCATTTCTTTAAACCAACAATGATTTATCCAAAATGGAAATCAAGAGGACAATTTCATTTATGATAGCATCAAAAAGAATAAAATAAAATATTAGGAATACATTTAACCAAGGAGGTGAAAGACCTGTACACTGAAAACTATAAAACATGGATGAAATAAATTGAAGAAGACAAAAACAAATGGAAAGATATCCCATGTTCAAGGATCAGAAGAATTAATATTGTTAAAATATCCATACTACCCAAAGTGATATACAGATTCAGTGCAATCCCTATCAAAATTCCAATAGCGTTTTTAGCAGAAATAGAAAAAACTATTCTAAAACTCATATGAAACCACAAAAGACCCCAAATAGCCAAAGCAATCTTGAAAAAGTAGAACAGAGTTAGAGGCCTCACACTTCCTGATTCCAAATCATGTTACAGAGCTATATTAGTCAAAATTATATGGTATGGGCAAAAAAAACAGACACATAGACCAATGGAAGTGAATAGAGAGCCCAGAAATAAACCAAAGTATATAGAGTCAACTATTTTCAACAGGGTGCCAAAAATACACCACGGGGAAAGGACAGTCTCTTGAATAAATGATTCTGGGAAAACTAGATATCCACATGAAAAGAATGAAATTGGTTCTTTATCTTATTTATACCATACACAAAAAAGGTAACTATGTGAGGAGATGATATGTGAAGTACATGTCTGAGGTAGTTATTTCACTATGTATACATATATATACATAAAATCATCATATTGTACACCTTAAATATATACAATTTTTATTTTTTTAAAAAGGAGAGGAATGAGAGAAATTGAAAATGACCTCACAGCTCTAGATTGAGTAACTGGTTTATGGTAATGGTGTAGTAACAGAAATTGAAACACAGTGGGGAAATCAGAGTTGGGAGGGAAGATAATAAATTCTGACAGAACATGTGTACAATTTCCCACTGGCAGTTGGAGAGCAGGGATGTATTTTTGTTTCCTCAGTGCCTAGAATAAGTGGCTGGTGCTCTCTACCCAAGGGCCATTGCACTTACTCCATAGGTAGTTTGTGCAGAAATGAGTACTCTACTCAGTCGAGGCTGAATCTCTGATGAAGTAGCCTTGGGTTTTTGGTTGCAGAGTCACACAGGGGGGCTAAGTGGAGTGTGTGATTCTTTGTCTTGCAACACTACCATCCACTGTTTGCTTTTGTAACCTGTGTTCTAATGGCCCCTATCCTCATGGGTCCTGTTGCTGTTTCATGACATGTACCAGGCAGGTCCATTTTCCCATTGAAGAAGGTGGTGAGTGAGGTCTGAGCAGAGCCAGCAAACACCGTAAGGGCTCGTTCAACAATGAAATATTAATTTATTGGCTTCTTAAATGAGTTTCCAGTCACTTAACTCCTTAAGTTTGCGATCTTTCTCATGCTAGACTACAGGTTTTACTGGATGTATCTTTTAGAATTTCCATGACATAACATGGTATTGAGTTGTAACCCTCATATCTGGGGCATATTGCAAGTTGTCCTTGGCTTGTAAGAAGTATTTTTCTTGCCCAAAGCTAAGAAGATCCAAACAAAAAGCTTATTAATTAATTAACCTATTTATTTATTTAGAGGTGGTTTATATGGATTATTTCATTTAATCCTCGTAACAGCTCCTTGAGGTGGAATTACAACTATACTTTCTTCATTTTACAGATTGTGAAACCAAGTTTACAGAGATTGAGTAATTGAACCAAAAGCACATGGCTGAAATGTTATGAAGTTGAAGGGAAAATGTATAAAGAGAAATATTACTCTGCAGACACTTTTTTGGGGGGTAGTGTTTACTAGTTTTTACTTCCATTGCTTTTTTCTCTAGGTAGGAAACAATGTATTTGAAATTTTGTTGAAAAGTAGAAAGTTATACTGTATGCCCTTTTCCTACTTTTCAAAATTCCTATTAAAAACCGTCAAGGGCTTCCCTGGTGGCGCAGTGGTTGAGAGTCCGCCTGCCGATGCAGGGGACACGGGTTCGTACCCTGATCTGGGAAGATCCCACATGCCGCGGAGCGGCTGGGCCTGTGAGCCATGGCTGCTGAGCCTGCACATCTGGAGCCTGTGCTCTGCAACAGGAGAGGCCACAGCAGTGAGGCCCGCGTACCGTAAAACAAACAAACAAACAAACAAAAAAACAAACCATCAGCAATTCCCCATTTCATACAGTATATGATCCAACTTGCTCAGTCTGGAGATTCTCAACTTTTTTTTCTTCACAGTACTCTTTGAAAGACTAGAATTATTTCCTGCATGCTTGAAGGGATGAAAAGACTCAAAATCGCACAAAAACTAGCCAGCAATCCCTACAGTGCAGTCGTAGGAGTGAGCGGTCTGGTGGCACCCAAAAAAGCCACAGGTAGCATGGCATTCTTATTCTCTTGGCCTGTGTTGCAGGCTGAGCACAGTGCCAGGGCCACACTTTCCCATGTACTTTAGAGGAAATGGTCCCTTGGGTTCCAGTCACACCATCTTTCTTGCTGGCTGACTTAGCCTGCCCTCTTTGTGGCAGTTGCATTTTTCTCCCTCTTTTTTTAAATTGAAGTATAGTTGATTTACAATGTTGTGCTAATTTCTACTGTACAGCAAAGTGACTCGGTTATACATGTTTATACATTCGTTTTTTAATATTCTTTTCCATTAGGGTTTATCCCAGAAGATTGGATATAGTTCCCTGTGCCATGTATAGGACCTTGTTATTTATCCATTCTAAAAGTAAATAGTTTGTAACAGTTTGCATCTACCAACCCCAAACTCCCAGTCCATCCCTCTCCTTACCCACCCCCCTTCCCCTTGGCAACCACAAGTCTGTTCTCTATGTCTGTGAGTCTGTTTCTGTTTTGTAGATAGGTTCATTTGTGCCATATTTTAGATTCCACATATAAGTGATATCATATGATATTTGTCTTTCTCTTTCTGACTTACTTCACTTTCACGGAGTGATAAGCTCTAGTTGCATCCATGTTGCTGCAAATGGCATTATTTCGTTCTTCTTTTTATGGCTGAGTAGTATTCCATCATAGATATGGACCACATCTTCTTTATCCATTCATCTGTTGACGGACATTTAGGTTGCTTTCATATCTTGGCTATTGTGAATAGTGCTGCTATGAACATAGTGGTACATGCATGTTTCTGAATTATAGTTTTGTCCAGGTATGTGCCCAGGAGTGGGATT
Source organism: Mesoplodon bidens (assembly GCF_964165515.1). Classification (NCBI taxonomy): domain Eukaryota; kingdom Metazoa; phylum Chordata; class Mammalia; order Artiodactyla; family Ziphiidae; genus Mesoplodon; species Mesoplodon bidens. The sequence continues at coordinate 135,175,971 of NC_138178.1, read as the reverse complement.
GCTGGATCATATAGAAGTTCTATTTTTAGCTTTCTGAGGACTCTCCATACTGTTTTTCACAGTGGCTGCACCAACTTACTTTCCCACCAACAGTGTAGGAGGGCTCCCTTTTCTTGTGACAGTAAGTTTTAGCCCTGCTTTACATCGCTTTGCATAACTCTCTCAGCTTGTATTCTGTCACCAAGAGAATACTATAGCTTTCCTCAGTGGTAGCACATCTACACTATTACGTTGGTAAAATTTAGCAGTGCTCTAAGCTAGCGACTGCAGCCACCTGTTGAGAGCCACCACCACCCCTCACCACCTCCTACAGTCACACTCTGCTCCTGCCAGAGCACTTCTGCTGAGTAATCCCTCTCTGGTTATCTTCTTCTGAAATCCTAACTACATTTCAAGATCTGGTTTAATTTTCATTTCTACTCTGAAGCTCTCCTAATGGATCCTGCCCCGCCTAGCGAAAGTCTCTTGCTCTGAATTCCTCTACTATCTTTTCTCTGTGCAGCTCACTTGGTGTATGCATGTCAAAGACCGTGTGTGTACATCCCTTCTTTGTCAAAATCACGATTGCATTGACCGCCAGGCACGTGGGTTATATTTTGTATCCGTAGTACCTCACATTACTGTTTTTGTGCATAATGGGTGCCAGAAATCTACATTGGAGGGCATTTTTCAACCTATTTCAGGTTGTGCAGAGACATTTCCCTCCATGAGGCATTACCAGGAGGGCTGTTTAAAAACAGCCAGTTGTGTAATACAGCTAAGAATTGTCCTGTGGGTGAGCTTGGGCTGTGGGGAAGTTGTTATTATTTTTGTTGCATAATATTGTTTCCTTTTCAAGATACGCTTGTGGAGCCCTGCTCACCTTGGTTTCCTCCAATGAAATTGCTGAATTCCACCCCATGGCTGCCCAGAGAAATTTGCTGTTTTCTGGAAGAACAGTCCTCTAACTCCCTCCTCCCCCAATCAGTTCTCTGGATCACCAGCAACATATGGAAGGAGAGGGCTGCCAAGAGGAGGGGCAACATTTCTGTGACACAATGGATTCCTTGTGCATATTTAAGAATTTGGCAGGGAGCAGACTGCTTCTATGGGATTTTAAAAAAATTGGTTTGAAAGCATTCTGTGGGAATGTAGGGGAAGGATAGAGGTCTACTACTGCCATAGATGTATAATCTTTTTAAAAATTAAATATTCCCATTACCTGAATTTTCTATTTCCCCTTGATTTTCCTGTCACCTGAGAATTTGGCCCAGTGTGTCTGTTGGATTGCCAAGTATTATTATTTGGAATACACTCTTTCTGTGGGTGTTGAAATTCCCTGCTTTGAAAACAGGCTGTGCTCATAGCTTTTTCTAGTGTGGTGGTTTCAGTCCTGGCTATGTGTTACAATGTGTAGGGAACTTTAAAAAATTCTCCACCCTTTCCCAGACCAATTAAATGAAAATCTCTGGCATTGGGTCTGGGGCATGGGTATTTTTTTAAAAAGCTCTCACAAGATTCAAATGTGCATGTAAGGTTTTCACAATATTCAGATGTACATCTCAGGTTGAGAACCACTGATCCGGTGGCTTCCTGTGAGCTCAGCTGGAGCTTGTGGGAAAGTGCCTGCTTGGTGGTGAGCAGCTGTATTGATTTTTGCCTGACTCGGTAATTACTTCTATATTTCCTTTTTATAGAAATTATATGAGAAGAAACTTGGGAGAAGAGATAATTAGAAGGGTTTGGGATTCATCAAAGAGTCCCTTCCTGACCAAACCAAATGTAGATGCAGATTATTAGTTGAAAGCCTAGCAATGTCTTAACGCTGAGTTTCATGCTTTGTAAAAATCATCCATGCATTTAGAAAGATACTATGTCCAACTGCCTGTTTAGAAAGCTATTTATTTGCTATGTTCAGAAAAAAGTAAGGGGTGGGGGGAGGGACTGCCTTATAATTGTATATTAAACAAGGTAGTTAAAAATCACCGAAGTGTGGGCTTCTATGGAGCCCCATTTTGGAGATCTCACATAATATTGTTAATTTTCTCTCAGACACTGTCAGTGGGCCACTGGATACCACTTGCTGCAGAATTCTGTGTCCTTCTGCCTTTCATATGATTATCTGGAGAAATATTTGATGAAGATAGAAAATAACTGTCTCATGAGAAAAATCAGAATTACTTTCTTGTTGGTGAACATACTCTAAAGCTTGTAGTTATATTTTATTGCTTGGTGAATTGATCCTTTCTAAGAAAGCTGTTCTACAGGGATATGTAGGGAGTGTCAAATCCCTCTGATTGCTGCTTAGAGACTCCTCTTTTGTTTGTTTGTTTGCTTGATTTTGGACTATTTTAAAAGAAACACATCCAGTATCAGAACAGACCCAGTTTATTTTATTAATTGTACTAGCACTTAAAAACCCATTTATCTTCATTTATTATTCACTCTGTATCCTGCTTTCTCCCTTTTAACGTAGCCAAGCAATACTTTCCCATACATTTTTAAATATTAAACTTCGTTTAAACTTTTTTCTTCTTTTCTTTTTCTTTCTTTTTTTTTTTTTGCTTGGATGGTACTAATATTCCACTGAAACCTGCTTCTCCCACAGTCTTTCTCTTCTGTGTAAATGGTACCTCCATTCTTTCCAGTTGTTCAGACCTAAGACTTTGGGATGGTCAAGATCTCACCTGCAAGCCATCCACAAAGACTGTTAGCTCTACCTTCAAAATATATTTTGAATACTACCTTTCTTTCTTTCTTTTTTTTTTTTTTGCTGTACGCGGGCCTCTCACTGTTGTGGCCTCTCCCGTTGGCGCCTCTCCGGGCGCGCAGGCTCAGCGGCCATGGCTCATGGGCCCAGCCGCTCCGTGGCATGTGGGATCTTCCCGGACCGGGGCACAAACCTGTGTCCCCCACATTGGCAGGCGGACTCTCAACCACTGCGCCACCAGGGAAGCCCTGAATCTTACCTTTCTTGCTCTGTCCACCCAGTCCAAGTCATCCCTTCTCTCTCAGAATATTGCCGAACTCTCCTGATCCCCTTCCTCCTTCTGCCCTTCAGCCACAGCTACTTCTAGCACGGCAGCCAGAACGATCCTTTTACATATTAAGTAAGATGATATCATTCTTAAATCCTTAGTCTTCCAATAGCTTTCTGTTTCACTCAGTGGAAAAGCCATAATCTTTAAAATAGCCTCTATGGCTCTGAATAATTTGGTACTTCTCTGACTGTATTTTCTACTACTTTCTCCCTTGGTCACTCAGCTCCAGCCACACTGACTTGATACTTTCTAGACCAAACCAGACTCTCTCCCACCTCTGAACCTTTGCAGTGGGTGTTTCCTCTGCCTGGAACACTCTTTCCCCAGATTTCTCTGTGCTGGACTCTCTCACCTCTTTCAGATCTCAGTTATTTAGCTCCCTGATAACTCCAATGACAAATTAAAATTGCAAACTCTTCATCATTCTTCCCTGACTTTTTTCTCCAAAGAACTTATCACCATCAAATATGTTACATATGCTATCTATCTATCTATATCATCTATCTATCTACCTATCATGTATCTATCATCTGTTTCTGCCTATTTTATAATACCTATCTACCTACCTACCATCTATCTACCACCTCTCTTTGTCCTCCAGCTAGACCACGCTCTGGGACAGCAGGGCTTTTGGTCACCCCTGTGTTGCCAGGGTCTGGAACATTGCTGACACTGTAGATGCTCAGAAGGACTTGTTGACTGAACATTAACTGAATGAATAATGTATGCTGATTTACATTAGCATGTGTTGACTTAAAAAAATATGCACAATGTAAGAGTTGCGAGTTAAGTTTTATTTGGGTCAAAATGAGGACTGCAGTCCGGGAGACAGTGTTTCAGATAACTCTGAGAAACTGCTCCAAGTAGGCAAAGGGAAGGAGCCAGGATATAGGAGTTTTGCAGCAAAGAGCAGGTAATTGGGAATGTCAAAACATTATTATTAAATAAAGAAACCAGATATATCAAGTTAAGGAATTTAGCGCTTTTCTCTGTATAAGAAAATGCAAGTGTCGGGCTCACTGAAATCATCCCTTTGATATACACCTTAGCTATCTGGGGCCTGTATTTTCATATCCATTGTTTTCTTAGGCTCACTGAAATCATCCCTTTGATATACACCTTAGCTATCTGGGGCCTGTATTTTCATATCCATTGTTTCCTTAGCACTCACCGTAGGGAGTGCTTGCAGGCTGTTTGTTGCTAGATGGCAGGTATTCTTTTCAGCTCACGTTGGAGGGCTGCAATCACTGGTGACTGTGACATCCTTTGTTTATCGATATGACAGGAAATATTCCACTTATAAATACTCCATTCCATTTATAAATATTCCATTTATCAGTCGCTCATCTTGGTCGAAAATTGGACCAATGTTTGGGAGACATTTCATGACCAAATTTTGTCCCACAGCGCTGGGAGGCTCATCCCAGATCAGGCAAAATTTCTTGTTGATATGCCATTCCAGGTGTTAATTTTCGGATCAGGCCTGTTTAATCATCAGATTAAAGATCCTCTGGATCCTCTATCTTGCTAATCTATTATGATCCAGGAATGTTTTCCCTTGTTGCATCTTCCTATATCTAGAGTTGCACTATTACAATCATTGATCGCATACAGAACTATATATTTGATCAACTGCTTCAAGTTGCCTAGTCATCATTATTTTTGTTGGAGGCTCAGTCACACATTTAATAATACAAAAAACAATAATCTTGTAAAACAGGCAAAATACAAATAATATAGCTAATAACATTAATAGAGTTATAATATTTAAACCAATAGCTTCCCACACCAAACCAGTTTTCTGAGAGGTGGTCAAGACTTGGAAGTGGGTCACTTAAGGCAGAAATCTGATTTTTCATATGGTTAACTAAACGTGTTATATTAGAGGACACAGCATTCAGTTTGAATTGTGGCACAGGTAACTCCCTGAGATGTTGTAAGGATGTCAAGGGCCACGCGGTTTTGTAGCACCGCTTTCCTCAACATACAGACCTAAGAATTCAGTAGGCTAGTAGCCTGGTTACTATCATTGAGTACTGTAAGAGACAACGATCTTATAAAATAGACAGGATAAGTAATGCAGCTAGTAATATTGACAGTCATAATGCAGCAGGGAGACAATCATAAACAATTTGGAAACAAAGAACAAATTAAAACAATTAGTATAACTAGTTGTAATCCAGTTGCAATAAACCATCAAGTTCATAGGAGAGCCAGCTGGAGAAGCCAAATTCTGGCAGGATCAGGTAGAGCGAAATAGATAAATGTTTTATCTTTGTTTACGAGGGTATACTTTATCAACTTGTAGGTCATAGCATAAGAGAAAAGGTTTTTCTGAAAAACAAAGATTAAAGTTAGTATATTTCCCAGAGTCATAAAGTTATAAATCATATTCATCAGTTCATTCAGTCCCATGCAATTGATTCCTGTTGATTTGGATGAAGTAATCAGGTTTTCCGCCATTTGTTACATAGTTCAGTGGTAGTATCTAAAGGCCATCAGAAACTTATGTTTGTTTAAAAAGTTCTTTTTGAGTCTCCTCGAAATTCTTCATTTTGTAAAAGCATCAAGACAAAACTTAAAATAGCATGGTTAAAGATTTGAGTACAATGCAATTAGTAGGAAACTTGTATATTTCTGTGACATTTGACATTTTAGAATAACTAGAATTATGACATTATATCAAGACATATGAATGTTAGGGATTTCATATATATTTTGGAATATCTATATTAATAATATGTATCCATACACTATAACCAAAGTTTCCTCTCCAATCACTTGACAATGTTTCTGAAGTAGTTAAACATACCAAGTAAACTTGGTTTAACATTCATCTCTGAGATGTCTTAGGGTGCTCCTTCGAAGCATCCCAGAGTCAACTGGAGGCTAAGAGAGCTTTAGTTAGATTTTTCTTTTATAGATACCAATAAAACAGTTATTTATGAGAGTGCTCTAGATTTAATTTGTTAGTTTCTCCAATTTAAAAGGATCCATCATTTGGCCATTAATAAAATACATATTAATAGTGATTCAAACCAATAAGATGCAAGAGGCTTCCCCATAAGAGTATAGGGGAGGATTTCACCTAAGTAAAATCCGGAGAGTTTCCTCTCAAGAAAAATGCATGGCAGAGGCCAGGTTTTCAAAACACATGCACACACATTCACACAGAACGTCCTGGGAAGATCAGGTAGAACATTTACATCTCAAAGACACGGGAAGAGAAATGCAAGTTTCCCCCAGAAGGCCTTTGTTTCAAGTCAGAATTCTGAAAAGATTTTATCAAGACAGCTTTACAACCTTAACTTAACTTAACTGCGTACGCAATAAGAAGAGCCTCCTCGTTTTTAGGGTGAGATTTCCCTTAATTTCCAATTAAGTAAATACTAATTGATACAGAGGCTCATAGGCCTGGATGGTTAACTCAAATGCCTTAGCAAATGCCAATGGAGTTACTCTATCATTTCCTCTTTTAGAAGCTTCTAGATACCAATCAAAGTAAGCATTCCATTCAGTCTGTTTGATCTTATGGCCGGCTTTTTTTTTTTTCTAACTGTGTGCACAAAAATAGCAATTTTTGGAATATTGAAGAACCCCAATTTGGCCATTTAGGTTGAGTTCTCTTTTAGTATAATTTCCCCAATTAACTAGGTACTTGTAAGTATGAGCCCCGTACTTGTTGTACATGAACCTGGCTGGAGTGTTAGTCAGAGGTTGGTTTTCTTATGCCCCTGTTTTTGTGTTTGAGAGATTCTATCTCTCATTTTAAGTTAAATTTGTCAAGGATAAAATTTACTAGTGAAATTGTGTGGTGGGCCAGTATGCTGCTTGTGAGCTTAGCCCCGCTAGGAGTCACCCCAGAGTCGTTTCAGCCCTCTTACATGTCTCAGTTCTCCCTTCGGTGGTCTAAGACCACCATGGGTGCTCGGATAACTGAATGGCCAATTCTTATCCACGACCCCTGGACGAGCAAGTGTTTTAATTAATGAGTGGGTGTCCATATGGGACCACTGCACGGTGTGAGGACTTTGCCTCCACCACTGCCATAAATTTCTAAGTCCCCTGAGAAAGCTGTAACCGGCTAGGAGGAGACTTGTCCTTTTTCTTTGTAGCAACGCTCTCATGTAATATCTTCACTTTTATCCTGACAAATTCTATTAAGGCAGCAGAATTGAGGAAAAGCATCAGATCAGCCTCTTACCTATCCACTCAGTGCAGACCACTCAGTCTCCTACAACTGAGCAACCCTGGTATCTTTCAACCGGGCCCCCCCAGTATCTTTCAACTGGGAGGGGGCAGGTACCTCCTGCACTGCCAGATGAAACTCAGGGTCATCAAATAACACGGAAGATCCAAGAACCAGGAGAGACTTACCCAAATTTGTCTAGACTATCTGAGGAGGCAGATGGGTGCAAGCAGCCTCTGCTGGTACCAAGGCTCTGGTTCCTTGCAGAGTTTAGGTGAAAGAGAAAAGTCCACTCTGGGTCCCTTCGTGGTCACCATAACTGTTGACTTACAAAAATTATATGCACAACGTGAGAGTTGCGAGTTAAGTTTTATTTGGGGCAAAATGAGGACTGCAGTCCGGGAGACAGCATTTCAGATAACTGAGAAACTGCTCTGATGAGGTGAAGGGAAGGAGCCAGGATATAGGAGTTTTGCAACAAAGAGCAGGTAATTGGGAATGTCAAAAGATTATTGTTAAATAAGGAAACCAGATATCTCAAGTTAAGGAATTTAGCGCTTTTCTCTGTATAAGAATATGCAAGAGTTGGGCTCACTGAAATCATCCCTTTGATATGTACCTTAGCTACCTGGGGCCTGTATTTTCACATCTATAGTTTCCTTAGCACTCACCATAGGGAGTGGTTGCAGGCTGTTGGTTGCTAGATGGCAGGTATTCTTTTCAGCTCATGTTGGAGGGCTGCAATCACTGGTGACTGTGACATCCTTTGTTTATAGATATGGCAGGAAATATTCCATTTATAAATATTCCATTCCACTTATAAATATTCCATTTATCACATACTAGTGATTTGGCTTCTGACATAATTACCAATCTTTTGTGATACATGCAAACAGAATTCTGGATTTTAAGAGTAATGTTTTGTTGATTAACTGATTTAAAATCTTTTAGGTGAGATAATTTATTCCAGTTGGCTAGTAAAGATCACCTAAAAGCATCAAAATTGTCCTCCAGGCTTCCTTGAAGCCAGTTGTTACAATATTGTTCTTTATTTCTCCCTCATTCTGGGGAATATGATATTAAACAGTTGAAATTCTATACTGAGAAATGACTACAGGGTAGAGAAAGATTTCAAGAAGTACAAGGAAACAAAATAGTAAAGGATACAACATTTAGGACATTATCCATCTAACGTTCAATTACGAGTGACATTTATTTTATTTTTTTATGTCTGTACTTTAAAATTTTTTATACAATCAATATAAATATTTGAAAGGATTGCACAACTAAACTATTTTTAATAGGAAAAAGATATATATCACGCTTTAACAATATGTTTTCAGTTTCTATGGATAAACATGTATCTATTGAGAGAAGAATAGATGTAGTGCCAGATTGCAAGGTCCCAAAGTGCCCAAGCCTTTTTAAAATAATAAGCTCAGAGTCATTAGTTCATCCATTCATTCACAGAAAAATATTCATTCAGCACCTACTAGGTACCAGGCACTATGTCAGGCACGGGGGATATAGCAACAAATAAGACAGCAGGTCCTTTAGGACCTCTGCATTGCTTAAATTTATGCTGCTCCCTTGGAGCATGATCCAAATATGCTCTGCTGTAATGCTAACACTGAATTCATGGAATTTAGTTTTTGGAAGGGAATACAGACAATGACAATCCAATAATAAATGAGTGAGATTTTGCTAAGAGCCATGAAGGTTGGGGGCATCACAAGACCAGTGAGGGGTCATCTAAGCTGGGGCCTGAAGAATGAGGCTGAGGCAGCTTAACAAGAGTATTTCAGGCAGAGGGGAAGAAAAAGGAGGCCAGGAAGTGTGGACTATGGTGAGCAAGGAGCAGAATTCAATGTCAGAAAGGTGGCTGGGGCCAAATCATGTAGGAACTGGGCTGTGGTAAGGAGTGTGGATAACACTCTGAGAGCAGTGGGGTTATGAGTGGTTTTAAAAAGGTCCTACTCTCTTTATTTACTCCATCTGATTCTGTTTTAAGGTCTCTCTGGCCACTGAAGGGAGATAATGTAAAGGGATGAGAATGGAAAGAGAATAAATAACCCATTGGAAGTTTTTGGTTGCAGACCAGGCAAGAGATGGAAATGCATATGGGTATATTAAATCCTAAATAGCTAGATTTGGGACACATTTGGATGCTGAGAGATCTTGCTTATAGATTAGATGTGGTGGGTGAAGGATGTCTGGGGGTTCAGAGGGTGATGGGGTATGGGTGGGTGAAGGAAAAGAGTTAAACTAAGGATGACTTCTAGATCTTTGATTGATCAACTGGGTGCATAGGAAAGACTGGGGGAGAAATTGGTTTTGAGAGTATTAAAATAATTTTGTTTTGATCATGCTAAGTTTGAAATGTCTCTTTCCATCCAAGTGGAAATATCAAATAGGCAGCCAAAAACATGAACCTGGAGTTGACAAATGAAGTCTAGACTGGAGATTCAAACTTGGAGTACATCAGTATATGGATTCTTTTTGCACCAGTGTATGGATGCATGGGAGCACTTAGGGGACGAACTGTAGATACAGACAGGGCCCAGGACAAAACCCTGAGGCACACAAACTTTAAAGATTTGGGAAAGGTGGAGATAGCAGCAAGAGTGTTGGAGAAAAAAGAGACCTTGAAGTAGGAGGAAAGTCAGGGGTGTATGTTATCACGGGAGCCAAGAGAAAACAACATTTAAAGGATGCAGGATTGCTAATCTGTGTCCGGTCCTACTCAGAAGTCAAGTAAGATAATGTGACCATCAGACTTGGTCCCTTGGTCAGGGTCTCAGTGAAGTGGTGGACAAACCATGTCAAGCTGCCTGGATGTTGTTCTTAGCTTCATCCCACACAGCCCAGGGCTTACCTGAGTTCCAGGTGCTTTGTTGAGTCTACTCAGGTAGCCCAGATGTGTAACTCCTCTGATTTCCTGAGGATCTGGTCTGGTCCCCCCTCTTTGCTTTGAGGAAGTTGAGGAGTAATCATGAACATACTCAGTAGAAAAAGAGAACATAATATGCTCCATGGGGGCTGGACATGTCTGGTACTACTCTAGTGTGTTACAACTTCTAGATGGAAGAAGCTGAGGATCAGTGGGATAAAGATGGCCAAAAACTCTTTGATATTCCTCCCACTAAGAGGTGGGGTCTGTTACCCTTCCCTTGAAACTGGGGGCTCTGTGGCTGTCTTGACAGAATATAGCAGAAGTATAAAAGTGATGTCGGGCCAGTTTCCAGTCCTGGCCTTAAGAGATTAGCACTTTCTACTTCCTTTCTCTGGGAATATTTGCATTTGGAGCCCCGGGACACCACATAAGGAGTCTGACTACCCTGCTGGAGAGATTACATGGAGACCCCCTAAGACTACCAGGAGGACAAGAAGAGCCCAGCTGAGCCCAGCCTTTCAGGCATGTGAATGAAACTGTCTTGTATCTTTCAGATCAGCCCAGCTGTTAGCTGAATACCACCAATGATCCCATTTGATGTTCATGGGGTAGAATTCCAAACCCACAAAGTCAAAATATATAGAAAAATATGCTTATTGTCTTGAGCCATAAAGTTTTAGGGTAGGTTGTTATGCAGTAATAGATAAGAGGAGCCCTAGAAGGCCCTTTGGGCATTTAGGTCAGTTGTCCTTAAGCAGAAGACCCACTGTCTTTTGCACAAGAACAATACTGTTTCTTGGGACTTCCCTGGTGGTGCAGTGGTTAAGAGTCTGCCTGCCAGTGCAGGGGACATGGGTTCGAGCCCTGATCCGGGAAGATCCCACATGCCGCGGAGCAACTAAGCCCATGTGCCACAACTACTGAGCCTGTGCTCTAGAGCCCAGGAGCCACAACTACTGAGTCTGTGTGCCACAACTACTGAAGCCCGCATGCCTAGAGCCCATGCTCCACAACAAGAGAAGCCCCCACTCTCCACAACTAGAGAAAGCCCATGCAGCAACAAAGACCCAATGCAGCCAAAAAATAAATTAATTAATTTAAAAAACATACTGTTTCTTTGTTGCTATTTGAATTATTCATTTTTATTTGGTGCTAGTCACATCTTTTTTTAGCATACAAGAGGCAAAAAAGAGAAAAACATTTAAGAAACTATCAAATAGCTAATAAACAGAATTTTTAAGTGAATGTGGAGAATAACCTAGTTTACCTTCTTCCCATAGGTCTGCTATTGTCTAACTCCTTACACCTGCAGTGCAATCACTGATGTTCATAATGCTGACCTTGATTTTCTGTACTTTGACTTGGAATCTTATTTCAGTGTTAAATGTTGCATAGGTGATACCGCAGGACAATGATGTAATTGATGGGAAAGTGCCAAGAGACACAGTTAAAGGATGGAAAGCTGGTTTCATTGCAAAAGACAGAGAAATTTACCTCTAAGCATGTAACCATAGGAATTAGACAGTGCACCCCGCTCCCAGACACAGGGTCAGGCTTTCCAGATCCCCAAGTTTCCCATGGGGCCTTCAAAGATGCATCAGCATGGTCTGAGGATTTCACTGGTTTCATACTCAGGTTTTGTTTGCCACTTTGTTTGTCTTTGTCCTCTTGGCCAGGGCTAGGACTATGGTAAGGGGAGTGAAGCAGCCAGGGTACAACATTTAAGGAGGTATACTCACTCTCAGGGGCGTGCAAATGCAGGATCAGTGCCTGAGTGTGTGAGCGCTTCCTCAAATTTTCCACCAGGGCATCTCATTCACCTCACCCAAGTCCTGTCCGCTCCCAGCCTCTCCCAACTGTTCTGGATTTCCTGTATGCCGATCCCCATACCAGGTCTGAGTAACTGATGCACAACAACTCCAGCATATTTCTTTTTTATTTTTTGAATTTTATTTTATTTTATTTTTTATACAGCAGTTTCTTATTAGTTATCTATTTTATACAAATTAGTGTATATATGTCAATCCCAATCTCCCAATTCATCCCACCCCCCACCCCCACCCCACATCTTCCCCTTGGTGTCCATACATTTGTTGTCTACATCTGTGTCTCTATTTCTACCTTGGCAAACCAGTTCATCTGTACCATTTTTCTAGATTCCATATATATGCGTTAATATACGATATTTTTTTTCTCTTTCTGACTTACCTCACTCTGCATGACGGTCTCTAGGTCCATCCACATCTCTACAAATGACCTAATTTCATTCCTTTTTATGACTGAGTAATATGCCATTGTGTATATGTACCACTTTTCTTTATCCATTCGTCTGTTGATGGGCATTTAGGTTGCTTCCATGACCTGGCTATTGTAAATAGTGCTGCAATGAACAATGAGGTGCATGTGTCTTTTTGAATTGTGGTTTTCTCTGGGTATATACCCAGTACTGGGATTGCTGGGTCATATGTTAGTTCCATTTTTCATTTTTTAAGGAACCTCCATACTGTTCTCCATAGTGACTGTATCAATTTACATTCCCACCTTCACCATATTTCTGAGTGATAGCTTCAGCACCGGGTGAAATTGAGGTCAATTTCCCAGGCATCTCTGGATACTGAGAGCAGAACCAGGCTTTAAGTTTGCTGGAAGTCCATTTCTGCAAATTAATTTTTCTAACATTATAGTTGGCCGAGTATTTGATTTAAGCAGCCTTCCCCACCATGGTGGAAGACAAAGAATGAACTGTACCTGAGATGCTCATGGTTGTCCACAGATAACCTTTACATGATGGGACAAGTTATTAAGTGAACTTCCTTGCTGAGTCTGTTTCTCCAGGCCCCTTAATGTCTTGCTTTAGTTTTACAAAATGCCCTCGTTACCTGCTGTTGCAGTTACTATGGTGCATGAACACACCCTTCATCTTACTCTTAGGAACCTATTGGTTTTTAACAATTTGCTTTTTCTCCATGGTAGACTAAGCTGTGAAGTGAATTTCTATACTAGGTTGTAATCACCATTTGCTAAAAGAGACACCTTTAGATTCCAGTATAATTTGGTGTGCTATCACAAGAACCTTAAAGCCTGGGAAGAGATTGTGTTTGTGACCTTGAAACTGTGGCTGAAATGGCATTGTTTTAGCCTTTGACATTTTTTGTTTGTTTGTTTGTTTGTTTGTTTTTTAAGGAGGAAACCAGGTATGTGACAAATCAGGCAACAGTAGCAATCAGGAGTAAGTTAAATCTTAAAAAATATGAAATAGGAGATTGGGATTGACATATACACACTACTATATGTAAAGTAGATAACTAATAAGAACCTGCTGTATAGTACAGAGAACTCTACTCAGTGTGCTGTAATGGCCTATATGGGAAAAGAATCTTAAAAAAAAAGAGTGGATATATGTATATGTATAACTGATTCACTTTGCTGTATACCTCAGACCAACACAACATTGTAAATCAACTATACTACAATAAAAATTAAAAAAAAAATAGAATGGCGAAAAAAGTAATAGTAAAAATACAAAGAATGAAATAGGACTAATAACTGATGGAGTTAATCAAGCTGGAAAAAATTAGGTCACATTAAAGAATAAAGTGTTTTATTAGCTTTATGGCATAGCAAGCTTTCTCTTTTTGTTAACACACATCTGCAAGACATTAGCTACATGATTAGAAATCTCAGTCTTTTCTCTACTTTAGATTTACATCTATTCCAAGTATTCTTCAATCAATTTAAATTTGTGAGACTGACGATCCTTATAGAAGTAGTGCCTTGTCATGAGATCTGATGCTAAAAATACCACTCTCAGGGGCTTACTCATTTATACTCTAAAACTCAAGAAGCTTTATGTTATGAAAAAAGAAGTTTTCTCTCCTTCCTATTCATACTCATTTGGTAAATACTTTCAAAAGGGAAAAAATGTAAAGTAATTTGAGCTTCTGCATTATAGATACTCTGAAGAGAACAATTAATGAAGTTCAGAACAAAACATTAATTACTGAGATGTCTGTAAGTTGAGTCACCCCGATCATTGGTGAGAAACATACCTTGAGTTGGCTTATAATTTGCCTTCACTATTGGCTTGCTTTCTCTGCCATAAAGAATTTCAACTCTAATTACATAAAGTATAGCATTTTTCTCTTACTTACCCAGTATCACATTTTGCCCTCAACTGTTGCCCTGAAAACTCTTCATCCTACTCTTGATTATCTTAATTTATTTAGAAAGTGGCACAGATGATGTGAAGATGCATGTAACTGATTAATGATAATAAGCCTATTCTGAAAGTTGTCTATATCATAAGCTTGATACTATGCAGGTCTTTTTTCCTTTTATGATTTCTTAAAAAAATTTTTATTGAGGTGTAATTGACATAGAACATTACATCAGCTTCAGATGGACAACATAATGATTCGATATTTGTATGAACTGCAAAATGATCACCACAATAGGCCTAGTTAACACGCATCACCATACATGGTTACAAAAAGTTTTTCTTCTTGTGATGAAAGACTTTTAAGATCCACCAGAGGGCAGACAGCAGAAGCAAGAAGAACTACAATCCTGCAGCATGTGGAATGAAAACCACATTCACAGAAAGATAGACAAAATGAAAAGGCAGAGGACTGTGCACTAGATAAATGAACAAGATAAAACCCCAGAAAAACAACTAAATGAAGTGGAGATAGGCAGCCTTCCAGAAAAAGAATTCAGAATAATGATAGTGAAGATGATCCAGGACCTCGGAAAAAGAATGGAGGCAAAGATTGACTAGATGCAAGAAATGCTTAATAAAGACCTAACAGAATTAAAGAACAAACAAACAGAGATGAACAATAAAATAACTAGAATGAAAAATACAATAGAAGGAAGCAACAACAAAATAACTGAGGCAGAAGAATGGGTAAGTGACCTTGAAGAAGACAGAATAGTGGAATTCACTGCTTTGGAACAGAATAAAGAAAAAAGAAATGAAGACAACCTAAGAAACCTCTGGGAAACATTAAACACACCAACATTCGCATTATAGGGGTCCCAGAGGAGAAGAGAGACAAGACCTGAGAAAATATTTGAAGAGATTATAGTCAAAAACTTCCCTAACATGGGAAGGAAATAGCCACCCAAGTCCAGGAGCGCAGAGAGTCCCAGGCAGGATAAACCCGAGGAGAAACACGCCAAGACACATAGTAATCAAATTGACAAAAATTAAAGACAAAGGAAAATTATTGAAAGCAACAAGGGAAAAATGACAACATACAAGGGAACTCCCATAAGATTAGCAGCTGATTTCTCAGCAGAAACTCTACAAGCCAGAAGGGAGTGGCACGATATATTGAAAGTGATGAGAGGGAAAAAACTACAACCAAGATTACTCTACCTGGCAAGGATCTCATTCAGATTCGATGGAGAAATCAAAAGTTTTACAGACAAGCAAAAGCTAAGAGAATTCAGCACCACCAAACCAGCTCTACAACAGATGGTAAAGGAGCTTCTCTAAGTGTGAACCACAAGGGAAGAAAAGAACCTACAAAAGTAAATGCAAAATAATTAAGAAAATGGTAGTAGGAACATACATATTAATGATCACCTTAACTGTGAATGGATTAAATGCTCCATCCAAAAGACAAAGGTTCGCTGAATGGATACAAAAACAAGATCCAGGGCTTCCCTGGTGGTGCAGTGGTTGAGAGTCCGCCTGCTGATGCACGGCACATGGGTTCGTGCACCAGTCCGGTAAGATCCCACATGCCGTGGAGCGGCTAGACCCGTGAGCCATGGCCGTTGAGCCTGCATGTCCAGAGCCTGTGCTCCGCAATGGGAGAGGCCACAACAGTGAGAGGCCCACATACCACAAAAAAACAAAACAAAACAGAAAAAAACCAAGATCCATATATACGCTGTCTACAAGAGACCCACTTCAGACCTAGGGACACATACAGACTGAAAGTGAGGGGATGGGAGAAGATATTCCATGCAAGTGGAAATCAAAAGAAAGCTGGAGTAGCAATACTCATATCAGATAAAAAAGACTTTAAAATAAAGACTGTTACAGGAGACAAGGAAGGACGCTACATAATGATCAAGGGCTCAATCCACAAAGAAGATATAACACTTATAAATATATATGGACCAACATAGGAGCATCTCAATACATAAGGCAACTGCTAACAGCTATAAAAGAGGAAATCGACAGTAACACAATCACTTAACACCTCACTTACACCAATGGACATATCATCCAGACATAGTTAATAAGGAAACACAAGCTTTAAATGACACAATAGTCCAGATAAATTTAATTGATATTTATAGGACATTCCATCTGAAAACAGTAGATTACACTTTCTTTTCAAGTGCACATGGAACATTCTCCAAGATAGATCACATGTTGGGTCACAAATCAAGCCTTGGTAAATTTCAGAAATTGATATCATATCAAGCATCTTTTCTGACAACAATGCTATGAGATTAAAAATCAATTATAGGGAAAAAAATAAAAAACTCAAACACGTGGAGGCTACACAATACACTACTAAATAACCAAGAGATCACTGAAGTAATCAAAGAGGAAATCAAAAAATACCTAGAGAAAAATGACAATGAAAACACAATGATCCAAAACCTATGGGATGCAGTGAAAGCAGTTCTAAGAGGGAAGTTTATAGCAATACAAGCCTACCTCAAGAAAAAAGAAAAATCTCCAATAAACAATCTAACCTCACCTAAAGAACTAGAGAAGAAGAACAAACAGAACCCAAAGTTAGTAAAAGGAAAGAAATCATGAAGATTGGAGCAGAAATAAATGAAATAGAAACACAGAAAACAATAGAAAAGAGCAATAAAACTAAAGGCTGGTTCTTTGAGAAGATAAATGAAATTGATAGACCTTTAGCCAGACTCATCAAGCAAAAGAGGGAGAGGACTCAAATCAATAAAATTAGAAATGAAAAAGGAGAAGTTACAACAGACACTGTAGAAATACAAAGCATCATAAGAGAATACTACAAGCAACTCTGTGCCAATAAAATGGACAACCCAGGAGAAATGGACAAATTCTTATAAAGGTATAACCTTCCAAGACTAAACCAGGAAGAAATAGAAAATATGAACAGACCAATCACAAGCACTGAAATTGAAACTGTAATTAAAAATCTTCCAACAAACAAAAGCCCAGGACCAGATGGCTTCACAGGTGAATTCTATCAAACGTTTGGAGAAGAGCTAACTCCCATCCTTCTCAAAATCTTCCAAAGAACTGCAGAAGAAGGAACACTCCCAAACTCATTCTACGAGGCCACCATCACCCTGATACCAAAACCAGACAAAGATACTACAGAAAAAGAAAATTACAGACCAATATCACTGATGAGTATAGATGCAAATCTCGTCAACAAAATACTAGCAAACAGACCCCAACAACACCATGATCAGGTGGGATTTATCCCAGGGATGCAAAGATTCTTCAGTATATGCGAATCAATCAATGTGATACACCATATTAACAAACTGAAGAATAAAAACTATATGATCATCTCAATAGATGCAGAAAAAGCTTTTGACAAAATTCAACACACATTTATGATAAAACTCTCCAGAAAGTGGGCATAGAGGGAAGCTACCTCAACATAATAAAGGCTATATACAATAAACCCACAGCAAACATCATTCTCAATGCTGAAAAACTGAAAGCATTTCCTTTAAGATCAGGAACAAGACAACGATGTGCACTCTTGCCACTCTTATTCATACATAGTTTTGGAAGTCCTAGCCATAGCAATCAGAGAAGAAAAGGAAATAAAATGAATATAAATTGGAAAAGAAGAAGTAAAACTATCACTGTTTGCAGATGGCATGGTACTATACATAGATAATCCTAAAGATGCCACCAGAAAACTACTAGAGCTAATCAATGAATCTGATAAAGTTGCAGGATACGAAATTAATGCATAGATATCTCTTGAATTCCTACATACTAACAATGAAAGATCAGAAAGAGAAATTAAGGAAATGATCCCATTCACCATTGCAAAAAAAGAATAAAATACCGAGGAATAAACCTACCTAAGGAGGCAAAAGACCTATGCTCAGAAAACTAAAAGACACCGATGAAAGAAATCAAATATGACACAAACAACTGGAGAGATATACCATGTTCATGGATTGGAAGAATCAATATTTTGAAAATGACTATACTATCCAAATCAATCTACAGATTCAATGCAATCCCTATCAAATTACCAATGGCATTTTTTACAGAACTAGAGCAAAAAACCTTAAAATTTGTATGGAGACACAAAAGACCCCCAAATAGCCAAAGCAGTTCTGAGAAAGAAAAATGGAGCTGGAGGAATCAGACTCCCTGACTTCAGACTATACTACAAAGCTACAGTAATCCAGACAATATGGTACTGGCACAAAAATAGAAATATAGATCAATGGAACAGGATAGAAAACCCAGAGATAAACCCATGCACCTATGGTCAACTAATCTATGACAAAGGAGGCAAGGATATACAATGGAGAAAAAACAGTCTCTTCAATAAGTGATGCTGGGAAAGCTGGACAGCTACATGTAAAAGAATGAAATTAGAACACTCCCTAACACCATACACAAAAACAAACTCAAAATGGATTAAAGACCTAAATGTAAGGCCAGACACTATAAAACTCTTAGAGAAATACATAGAAAGAACACTCTTTGACATAAGTCACAGAAAGATCTTTCTTGACCCACCACCTAGAGTAATGGAAATAAAAACAAAAATAAAGAAATGGGACCTAATGAAACTTAAAAGCTTTTGCACAGCAAAGGAAACCATAAACAAGATGCAAAACCAATCCTCAGAATGGAAGAAAATATTTGCAAATGAGTCAATGGACAAAGGATTAATCTCCAAAATATATAAACAGCTCATGCAGCTCAATATTAAAAAAACAAAGAACCCAATCCAAAAATGGGAAGATCTAAATAGACATTTTTCCAAAGAAGATATACAGATGGTCAAGAGACACATGAAAAGGTGCTTAACATCACTAATTATTAGAAAGATTCAAATCAAAACTACAATGAGATATCACCTCACACCAGTTAGCATGGGCATCATCAGAAAGTCTACAAACAACAAATGCTGGAGAGGGTGTGGAGAAAAGGGAACCCTCTTGCACTGTTGGTGAGAATGTAAATTGATACAGCCACTGTGGAGAACAGTATGGAGCTTCCTTAAGAAACGAAAAATAGAACTACCATATGACCCAGCAATCCCAGTAGTGGGCATATACCCAGAGAAAACCATAATTCAAAAAGACACATGCACCCCAGTGTTCATTGCAGCACTATTTACAAAAGCCAGGTCATGGAAGCAACCTAATGCCCATCAACAGACAAATGGATAAAGAAAAGTGGTACATATATACAATGGAATATTACTCAGCCATAAAAGGAACAAAATTGGGTCATTTGTAGAGACATGGATGGATCTAGAGACTGTCATACAGAGTGAAGTAAGTCAGATAGCGAAAAACAAATATCTTTTATTAACACATATATGTGGAACCTAGAAAACTGGTACAGATGAATTGGTTTGCAAGGCAGAAATAGAGACACAGATGTAGAGAACAAACATATGGACACCAAGAGGGGGAAGCAGTGGGGGGATGGTGGGAAGAATTGAGAGATTGGGGTTGACCTGTATACACTAATATGTATAAAATAGATAACTAATAAGAACCTGTTGTATAAAAATAAATAAATAAAATTCAAAAAAAAAAGAAAGACTTTTAAGATTTACTCTCTCAGCAAGTTTCAAATAGGCAACACAGTATTAGTAACTATAGTCACCGTGCTGTGCATTACATCCCCAGGACTTATTTCTTTTATGATTTCTGTGTGTGTGTGTGTGTTTTTCAGAAATCTTTTCTTAACAAAAGGTCATAAAAATTCTATATATTCTTTTAAAATTTTTCAAGTTTTGTTTTTCATATATACGTCTTTAAATACATAGAATTAATTTTTGTTTATGATGTAGCATAGGCATCCAAATTTATTTGTATCACATGGATAGCAGGTTGTTCTAGTATATTTGTTGAAATATTCATCCATATTTTCTCCCAGTTATTTGCAATTACACCCCTCCAATATATCAGATTTGCATAGAAGCATGGGTGTATTTCAGAATCCTGTATTCCACCATACAATTTGCTAATCCCCTTACCCATACCACAGTCTTAATTACTACAAGTTTATAGGAAGCTTTGATATTTGGTAATATTTGTTTTCCTACCTAGTTCAAAATCATCTAGGCTATTCTTGGCTTTTTGCTCTTCATAAAAATTATAGAATCAGTGTATCAAATTTCATGAACAGCTTTGTTGATATTTTCATTGGAACTGCATTTGATTCACTGATTAATTAGGAGATTCTCCTCATTTTGAACATTGTTTGTCCCTTTATTTATTCATGTGTTTTAAATTTCTACATAAAGTTTTGCAATTCTCTCCATATAACATCTTTACACTGTTCATTGTGAATGAAACCTTCTGTAAATTTTATTTTCTAATCCAATATTATTCATGTAAATGAATGTTAACTGATTTCAGAATGTGGATCTTGTATTTCACAATTTGGCCAATCTTTTTAACAGTCTTAGTAATTTCTTCATATATTTTCTTGTATTTTCTATATTAACAATCATATCATATACAATAAAGGACAATTTTATCTCTTCTTTTCCAGTTCTTATTCCTCTCAATATTTTCCTTGATTTAATGTTCTGGCTAGGATAACTGCAGGATACTAATTCGCTGTCTGAATAGTAGGGATCCGTGCCTTGAAATTGAATTTATAGGGAACATTTCTAAAGTTTTAATTTTAAGTATGATGCTGGCCATAGGTTTTTGGTAAAAATATTATCAGGTAATCAGCAAAATTGCTGCAATCCTATGAAAGGTGTAAAACATCAGGCTTACTGGAACAAGCTATGACCCTCACTTAACAATAGGTCCTGACGCTGTAGTTGATATTCATCATCACACTGCTCTCTACCCCATTCTAAAGTCTGTTCATGCTAGACAGTGTTTAAACAGGTCTAAGTTGCTTGCCTGGTCAATGACCCAGATCTTCATCCCTTAGAGATCTGAGGCTTTGTCTATTTTTATTTTTATTTTTAACACCTGTGGACCATAGTTGCTGAGATTTCCTATTTAGTATGAACACAAGGCACAGAAATAGCCCAGGGGATTCCCTGGTTTCCAGACACTCCCCTTTCTGTTCCTATTGTATACTATCAACCCTAGATCTTTATTGTAATCAGGGTCAATAACTCCCACCTTGGGGCTTCCCTGGTGGCTCAGTGGTTGAGAGTCCGCCTGCCTGCCGATGCAGGGGACACGGGTTCGTGCCCTGGTCTGGGAAGATCCCACATGCCGCGGAGCAGCTGGGCCCGTGAGCCATGGCCGCTGAGCCTGCGTGTCCAGAGCCTGTGCTCCGCAACGGGAGAGGCCACAACAGTGAGAGGCCCGCGTACCGCAAAAACAAAAAAAAAAACAAAAAAAACTCCCACCTTGACAGTGATCCTTTCTTTGGCTACTGGTCCACTGGAATGAGGAGTCAATATGACTGACTGGATGTCATAGCTTCTGGTTCACATTGCATCCTTTGCTAGAAGCTTCCCCTTCCCTGTGAACCAGGAGTTCCCAAGCTGATGCTAAGTTTTCGGAGAGAAGAAGCAAGTGGGTCACTGAGAAGAATGGTGACAGGGCCCAATCCTACTTCCACCAGTTGGTTGCAGATCCATGCATTCTAGTTATTAGAGATGAAGCCCCCTGATTGCCACTCTGGCCTTGATGCCATGAGAGTAATTATTTCTAACTTGTCTCTGATGATTAAGTGCCACCATTTGGCCCCTGCCATCCCCAAATCCTATCAACACCACAGATATAGTGATGTTATAGTCAGAAGCACTGTTCCACTCAGTATCTCCTTTGATTTTAACCCACAGAGGATGACCATTGCCTAGCTTCTCAGTGAGTCTGCTATGCCTCTCACCTGTGCATTCTATCTTTGGCCATTGCTGGAGAATACACTCAGGTGGTGAGTTCTCCAGCCTCACTAAATCCATCCTAATATTCTCACCTCTCAGAGCCCTCTGACTCCTCCATCGAATACTCTGCTAGGACAATTCAGTATCTCTACTTCATTTACTGTAGACCATTATCATGTTCAGTATCCAAGGGGCCATACCAGGCACATTTTTAGACCAGTCTCAGGTGATTTTGTCAGAATTTTAAGCTCCCAAATCACAGGAAAAGGCTCTTATATCAATAAGGTCTTCTCTATCACAGCTATATTTTTTGTCTCCTAATTCAAAATCTCAAAGATCCATTGTCAAATGTATTCTCCAGGTGCCTACCTGTACACATGCTCAGGTCCTACAATTCTAAGAGCATGTTTCTTTGTTCCTGCCAGAGCAGGGACTACTTTCCTTGGGCTGTGGTGCAACCTAATGTGAAGGTGGTACCGGGAGGTGGGTTAGCTCTTGAGGTGGACAAAGCTTGATCATGTGATGTAACCTGCCTCAGGTGTGGTCTTTGCAGATCTCCAGGTGAGAGGAGGCTGTTCTCTAGAAAGAGGGATGATGTTACTTCTTCCAGTGTAGGGAAATTCAAAGGATCATAGAGATACAAGGTTCTTAGGTCTTTCTACATGCAGGTCTCAAGGGCTCACTCTTATCCTATCAGGTCCCTGCTTTAGACATAGGAGTCACATCACAGACCTCTTGTAGCTCTGTGTCTTTAACAGCAAATCCTGAACCTAATTTTCAATACAATCTGCCCTGTGGTTGCATTTAAAGCCAGTCAACCCCACAGTCCTTATTATTCCCATCCCCCCACTACTGTTCAAGTGCAGAAACCAATGGTTCACCTTTTACCCATACCTCATTTCCATCTGATATGGGGGAGTCATACGATGGCGATGCTGATCGTAGGTGAGTCATTAGTTCCAGAGCCCCATCCTGAGGGCCTGCTTCCGATAGCAAATCCTGATGCCAATTCTCTTAGGTTAATTTCTTCCAGAAAATAGAGCCTTGACATACAGGCTTGCATTTAGGAAGTGGTAGTTGAGAGATGATTCCATGGAGCTGGTGTGAGTTTCAAAAGAATAAAACAGGTGGAAGGAAAGGCAAACATAAAGGTTTATTATCAAGAAGCCACTGCTGTGGGCATCTAGAACACAATCATACAGTCCTTCTGCCTAGTCAGTAGAATGCAACTAAAATCGTGCACTGGGGCATGGAAGGGTGGCGAATTTTTTTATTAAACTCCCATCGCCCATGCCTCAGAGATGACTGATTTTGTACTTGACCCTGAAAGTGAGTGCCTCCTTGTCTTTTGTGCCTCTAGGCACCTCACTTATCTCATCCTTATCCCAGCCCTGCCTCCCAGTATGTTAATATATCAAGTTGTGTCTGTAAAGCAGACAATACTGTATTTTTTATTATTAATACATCAATGAATTCAGAGCAAGAAATGAACACCTACTAAATGTTTTTTTTGGGGGGGGGCTGTCGCCACTGTCTTTTCTTTCTTTTTTTTATTGAAACATAGTTAATTTCTGCTCTATAGCAAAGTGATTCAGATATATATACATTTTTAATATTCTTTTCCATTGTGGTTTATCATAGGATACCAAATATAGTTCTCTGTGCTATACAGTAGGACCTTTTTAAAAAAATAATTTTTATAACTTTTTAAAAAATTAATTAATTAATTAATTTATTTATTGGCTGCATTGGGTCTTCGTTGTTGCACACGTGCTTTCTTTTAGTTGCCGCGAGTGGGGGCTACTCTTTGTTATGGTGTGTGGGCTTCTCATTGCGGTGCCTTCTCTTGTTGTGGAGCACGGGTTCTAGGGGCGCAGGCTTCAGTAGTTGTGGCACGCGGGCTCAGTAGTTATGGCTTGCGGGCTCTAGAGCGCAGGCTCAGTAGTTGTGGTGCATGGGCTTAGTTGCTCTGCGGCATGTGGGATCTTCCTGGACCAGGGCTCGAAACCGTATCCCCTGCATTGGCAGGTGGATTCTTAACCACTGAGCCACCAGGGAAGCCCCACTACAGTAGGACCTTGTTGTTTATTCATTCCATATATAATAGCTTACATCTGCTAAGCTCAACCTCCCACTTCATTCCTCCTCCTTGGCAACCACAAGTCTGTTCTCTCTGTCCATGAGTCTGTTTCCATTTCGTACATAGGTTCATTTGTGTCATATTTTTGATTCTGTATATAAGTGATATTGTATGGTATTTGTTTTTCTCAACACCTAGTAAATGTTAAAAGATATTATATCTTTTCTGGTTTTGAGGAGGTAAACAGATGCTTTATTCAGGGTCTGGAGTGATGGATCCCAAATCAGGCAGGCCTTGAGCAAGGTTTCTGAAGTGTGGGGTTGTGGAATACAGGGAGATTCATTTTCTGCATGCCTGGGAGGGCTGAAAGAGTTGGGGTGGATCTTGAGCTGCTATTTGTGTTTTGGTACTTGATTTGGTTTTGCTCAATAACTATCAGCAGACAGAAGCCTCTTCTGCAGTGTAGCCATTTGGAACCATTTAAAGAGAAGTAAGCAAAGATATTACAGTGCACTCTGAAGTTTGTGAAAACGGAATTGTACATGCATGGGGCTTAATAACTATCGAGAGGGAGAGACAACCATTGTGATTCTCCCTGGATGGCAAGTATGTGAAGTGTGACATTGGCACATCCTCTCTGAGAAAATGTAACATGTGCCCTGGAAGGGCAAGGTCAAGAGTGGGTAAGACCCAAAGGTCCTGCATTTGGCTACACTGTCAGATCTTCCTTCTCTTTTGACTGTGATTCTTTGCTGCTTCTTTATTGACAGGTTGGTGTAGTCCTGCCCTTCTCTTTCCCTTTTTCCAACATTTTCCTTTACCATATGTCCACTTCTCACCATTATCTTTCTCTTTTTACTTCTTAAATCTCCCTCTTTCTATACTTTTCCTTTGTTTATGCTCATGAGGTACAGTGTAAGAAAAACAAGTTATTGCTGGAAAGAGTGGTAACACTGTTGTTCTCTGCTAGTCAAGCACCCTGAGAGATGTCGTATTTAGAGGGAATTTGGGGTGAGGGAAGAAAAAGGTGTAATGAGTGGGGAGGAGGGGGCTCCTACGGGGGGTGTCGTTAAACAAATGCTGTCTGGCCAGGGATCAAGCTAACAAGGCTGCAGCTAGACAGGCACCAAATACAGAAATAAGAAGCGTGACGTCTTAAGAATGGGGGGATAAATTTTTCAATTACATTTCTTATGCATATTAATGTTTTAGAGTTTGTCCCAGCCCTGAGGTTAAGGGGACAGGTCAAACACTGATATATGGAAGGAAGTGCAATAGCAACAACAAATTTGATTTCCTGCACAGGAGGTGGATGCCAGTTGCCAACATCAAGGGCAAGACCCATACTTTATATAAGGCAAAGTGTGTGCCTCTTTAATAAACATCATGTTGAAGATTCAAGAAATAAACTATATAAATGGTTTAAAAAACTTAATGACCCTAATTAAATTCAGGTGTCTTAGGAGGTTGGGTTGTAGATTGGTGAAATGAATTTTGGTGGCTTTCTAAATTGTCACTGAGATGTTGATGTTTGTGACTTTTGGTATTATTCTAAATCAGGGGTTGGCATACTTTTTCTCTGGAGGACAAGATGGTAAATATGTTTGGCTTTGCAGGCCATTCTGTCTCTTTTGAGACTAGTCAACTCTGCACTTAGAGTGTGGTGAAGGCAGCCACAGACAATATATAAATGAATGGGTGTGACTATATTTAATGAAATTTTACTTACAAAAACAGGAGGTAGGCTGGATTTGGCTCATGAGCTGTAGTTTGTTGTCCCCTGTTCTAAATTATCACTGAGATGCTGGTATCTGGCAAAGCACTGCTAAATCACATTTATTTTGTGGAACAGGGATTTTCAGTTTCCATGACAAGCATCTCTGGGGGCTGCATGAAAGAAAGTGCAGTCTCATTTAATTTATGTTTATTCCATCACATTCTGGCCCTATTCCACTCCCACACCAGTGGTCCAGATGTTGGGACATGACAACCAGTGCTCCAAACTGACCTAAAAACACCTTTATACATTGGAAAATGGTTGACTTAAAGTGTTAGAGCACAAACTACAGCAATTGCTTTCCCCTGAGTCAAAGAAACAACTCTTATTTCATCAAATAACATTTGGTTTCATACACTCAGAATCGGTAAAGAGTTAACACAAATAATAATAGTGATGATGATGATGATGATGATGATAATGAAAACTACTGTTAGTCATGGATTCTTTGATTTAGGGGAAGCAACAAGGTTGAGTTTGCAAACAGCATTTTTGGGTTTTGGAATAACCTTCTCTACATAGGAAAGCTTCTGCCTTGGTGTTTGAAGGAGCCTTGCCTAGAGTTGGTGTGCAATAAATGTGTTCAGAGTTTCGTTTAGGTCTTCAGTTTTGCCACTGTGAATTTTCCAATGTTACTTAAACTTAGAGCAGAGAAATCGATGTATTGCCTCTGAAAAAAGAACTTTGAAGTTAAAAGTAATTGTTTTAAGGGCTAGTCCTAAATCTTTATTAAATAAATATATTTGATTGACTTACTCACACGCTTATTGATGGCCTACTATATAAAAAAGGCCTCTGACAACTGCTGGGGGCTATCAAAAGGCAAGAGACACATCCTCTGCCTTTCAGGAATTTACAGTCTATAATCAGCAATGAACGTGTGAAGTTCAGCAGGTGCTCACAGCTGTACCCTTGGCTTCCCCAGGCCGGGCCAGTTTAGGGGTAACTGTACCTATAACTAACACCTACAGTTAGAAACACGATGGCTCTAATTCCCACCACCAATGCTAGCCTTCTATCCCCTATTCAAAGTGTCCCACAATGATTTATTAGAGAGTGCTACAACCCCAGAGCATGCAACACCATGGGGAAATTACCATTTCCATCCTCTTTTTTTCCCCTGCCTGTGGTGCGGCTGGCTGCTGAGCCAGCCGTGACTGTCTCTCTGTGATTCCTGGCACTGATTGTGCCATTACCCCTTGCCCTGGACTGTCCTGTTCTGTCAAACCACCAGTCCTGCAGATCTTGTTGAGGCATCTGCACACTTGATTGCACAGCTCTTTATAAAATACTAATGTTTGTTAAATGCTGTATGCCATGCAAGGTGAGAAAAGCTGTATTTCAGAGTGCCTTCTGCAAGGAAGGTGGGGATGCCACGTCTGGGTTGGAGCTGGGCCATGATATTGAAAGGCTGTATTGCATAATGAAGAAAGCAAGGATTCTGGATCTAACTGCCTGGGCTGGACCTGGCCCTGACAATCACAGGCTATGTAATCTTGGGCAAATTACATAGCCTCTCTGTGCCTTGGTTTCCTCATCTGTGAAATAATAAAAATTATAATACTCATTTCATAAGTTTGCTGTGGGAATCAAATGAGTTAATCAATGTAGAGCACTTAGAACAGCAGCTGGCACCCAGGAAGCTCTATAGCGGTGCTATTTGCTATCACTGTTGTTGTTATTATCCCTTCAGCCCGCAGCGGGTGTGGACAGGATCTGGGGCTGAGGACCTCCCATGCTGTTATCTCTGGGATTAAGCAGTTTCATTATGTTATAGAATTATAATGCACGTATCATTTTCTGTAACTGCCATGACTTGAGAAAAGTTGATAGGCCCAGCTTTTACACAGGTCTCTTTCAAACCTTAGGAAGACTCTAAGAGATGTTTCTTTTTCTTTTTTTTTTTAAATAAAATTATTTATTTATTTATTATTTGGCTGTGTTGGGTCTTCATTGCTGTGCGTGGGCTTTCTCTAGTTGCCGGAGCAGGGAGTTCTCTTTGTTGTGGAGCACAGGCTCTAAACACGCAGGCTGCAGTAGTTGCGGCACGTGGGCTTCAGTAGTTGTGGCTTGCAGGCTCTAGAGTGCAGGCTCAGTAGTTGTGGCACACGGGCTTAGTTGCTCCGCAGCATGTGGGATCTTCCTGGATCAGGGCTCGAACCCGTGTCCCCTGCATTGGCAGGCAGATTCTTAACCACTGCACCAGGGAAGTCCCAAGGTGTTTTTATTTTTGTGTCCATTTTGTAGATAATGAAACTGAGGTTAACAAACATGCCCCGACTCATACACTTAGAAAATGGCAGAACTTGGATTCAACCCCAGATTCATTGGGCCCAGGACACTTGGCCACTGGGCAAAATGCCACACTGTTTTCTCCAAGGATATAGGGACAGCTCCTTTTCCCCATTCTTTATCGCACTTTGTCATATGCTCCCCAAGTTCTGTTACCTACTGTGTCCCATGTCTCTCAAATATCTGTGAATATATTTTGTGAATAGTTGCCCTTCTTCAAGGACTTAGTCAAAGGCCAGAGGGGTGATGCTAGTGGGCCAGGCTGGTGGAGGCCAGTCTCTTTTCCTTTAGCCTGACTTCTATTTTGAAGGATGCTTAGTGGTTGTATGCAAGTAGATCCCTAAGGGGAGGAGGGGCAGGGATGGGTACAGTCTGAACTCCAGCTGGGATCTAATTCTCTCTGTACTGCAGATTTGTACTTGCTTTGGATCTTGACATGTAAAAGGTTCCCACAAACATTACATCACAGAGACTATATTTAAGCGGCTTTAATAGGGTAGCATGGCTCCGCTGTAGTCCTTAGGGTCCCACCAGGGAATACACATCAGTGATTAGCAACGCCGAGCTCTACACTGTTACTCCACTTGCTGGTGATTGGAATAAGAAGACTTCTTTCTTCTCAAAAATTAACTTCTGGGTCAAATTCACAACAAACTCAGATACTTGACTTACTATTATTTTAATTGGAGGGCACTTACTTCAGACTTCACTCACTGTCATTTGACCTTCACCTGACTTGTGAGAGACTCTGCCGCCTGAGTCACATGCCACATCTCGGTCTGATGGAAACGTAGGCTCTAGATTTTGTTTTGCAGTGTCCCGTGCTTCTTCCATACTTCCCTCTTTTTGTATTTCTTTTCTTCACATCTTCCTTTCCCCCCTTTTTTTCCCTAGAAAAACAAAGTAAGAAAACAGCTGTGAAGGTGCTTTGAAAGTTAAAGAGCTTTACAAACCTTTGGTGCTTGCAGAATACCAAGTGTCTTCCATGTCCCTGTTGTCCTTGAAGGGGGAGGGTTATGTGGTCAGTACCTGTTAAATGCCAGGCATTGCATGAGGCCTCTTGGTATATATTTTATTTAATTCTCATAATGACCTTGCAAGACTGTTATTCTTATCCTTATTCTATAGAAGAAGCATTTCAGGCTCAGAAAGATTATTAACTTGCCCCAAGCCAACAGCCAAGTAAGTGAAGAATCTGGAAGTGAACTTACACTCTGAAATCTTTGCTCTTTTCACCCATTTTCCTTCGCCTTTCTAAGCTACAGTGCTCACTTACGGTGGGAAATAAGGAAGAATTAGCCAATTCAAGTAATAAGTAACACAGACTCGAATTTGGAGAAGCTGCTGCTTCAGTTGTAATCCCAGATCCCCAATCAAACTTTACCGATTCCTCTCTCCAGCTTAGCTCTGCCAGGGCCTCTGCTACCCGCATCGCCCTCTACTTGGAACTCAGGAAGTTTCTGGGAGACATTTGTTTTATCATCTCCAAAACTGGAATTTGGGACAGAAGTTTCTCTTAATAAGTCAGTTTATCACTGGACAGTATAAGCATTGCTAATACTATGCAAATTTATGCAAATCACCCATCTGCCTTAAGGGAGATTTAAAGTAAGATGGGGCCACACCTTCCAGGTGTGTAGTCTGAATGGTAGCTTTCACTTCCATATGGGGTGGGGTGAGCCCTTTACTTTGAGCCTTACTGAGACTTGTGCAATTCTGAGTTCTTGACCCCATGTTAAGATCTGGCCTTTTTGTACAGCATTCTCTGAAATACTGCCTAGATCATGAACAGGTTCTGACCAAGGTCAAAGACAGAGCTATATCATTTTTCAATTGGAAAAACTGCCTACTCTGGACGGTCTTAGAGCTGTCAGGCATTTGGAAACTTTGTTGCAGGAAGGATGGATTCACATGAACCTGGGCAAAAGACATCGGCTGTTGATGCTAACAAGGGTGAGAGCAGAGGCTAAAAATGAGGATGGTCAGTGGTGGCAAGGGACAATTTGAGGGGCTCTCTGCCCCCTAAATTCCATCAGCCTCCCTAAACCATTGTAAATGAGAAACAAACAAGCAAAACGTGAAAACCATTCAACAGATATTTTTCGACCTTTCTACTCAATGTGGTTGTTTACAGATCATCAGCGTCACCTGGGAGCTTGTTAGAAAAGCAGCCTCTCAGGATCCACCCCAGGCCTACTGAGTTAGAATCATGCTCACGTGATTCTGCGCACGGCCACGAGCTAAAGGTCGGTGCAGCCATTTTGTACCAGGAACTGTGGTCTTGAGGGCTGGGTGCAAGGCCTCCACACACAGCACCCTATGAACAAGTGAAACCGGACGAAGCACCAAGGAAAAGAAAAAAAAGGTTAGACTTTATTTTATTACCCAGATTCTATTTTTATTTCAGGGATTGTTAATGGGGTTTGCCATTGACATTAAGTGAAGGATAAATGAATTAAGCGTTCAAAATTAAAACAGTGCTGTGAGGAGGATTTCGCTGGGGAAAGCTGTGCTGCGAATCCACCTAAACTAAGCAAGAGAAAGAAGTAGGGAGGTGCTCAATCGCTTCATCTCAGATCTGAGGAGGAGACTTCCACCTGACCACCCAGAGAGCTTAGCATGTGACTCTAGAGGGTAGAAGGGTGTAGTAGCCGGCTGTCCGTCACCCACTAACCCATCCCCACTGGGAAATCAAAGGAGCCAGAGAGACGGGATGGTGAGTGCTCGGGCAGAGGTGCAAAGCTGCGGCTGTGTCTGAATGGTCACGCTGCCCTCCGGTGGAATGCGGATCCTAGGAACCGGGGGCGGGGGCGGAACCAATGGCTGGGAATAATTTTAATAGGGGTCACCCAGGGGAGGAGACCATGGCAGTAAAAGGCTGTGAGGTGACATTGGTGGTTGCTGTGGGCCGGGGCGGGGAATAAGGAACAGAAGCGGAGGGTGCTTGGGAATGGGCAGCCCAGCGAGCGGCTTTGATGGGTAGATGGAGGTTGTAGTCAGAGGAAACTTGAAGGGAGTCTCTAGAGAATTCGTAAAGATACTCAGCATGGCAATGTCAGCTCTAGATGTCTTCTAACACCAGGAAGAACAGCACTACCTTACTATGTAGTACTCACCAAGTAGGAATTTTCCTGCGCCTTTACTTCCCCCTCACAGCTTCAACCCTGGGTGAGACACGGGTCAGAAATAGCAGGTAAGTTCTGGGAGAAAGAATTTAAAACAGAAGATGTTAAGCAGACCCTCCTCCCCTGAGGTGCGGGAGCGGCTTGCTGCTGGTCCAGCATAAGGGATGGGTGTGTGGAAGGGAGACTTTTGGATGACGATTGATCTGTTCGTCGCTATATCTGACTAGACACTTTTAAATACTGAATTGGGATTGCAGTTGGAATTTAAAATGATAGTAGATTATCTTTCTAACCTAAGCATGACCGTAAAAGTCAAGGTTAAAGGAAGGACCTGACTGGGTTTAAAGAGACAATGGGAAAAAACAAATTTTTGTGATTAAACCCCGTAAGTCTTGCTTATTCAATGTGCCAGTTACAGTGAAGGATTAGCCGAAAGAGAAACACCTGTAAGTTCAGAGGAGCGTTAGTTAGAAGATGACTTGATATGATTCAGCCTTTGATTATTTTGGTCAGTGCCTGGAAACATTTTTCTATGGGGACCAAACTGTGTAGGTATGGGCAGTGCCTACTACATCAGCAGTTACCAAAGAGTGGTCATTTTAAGGGATACAAAGAGAAGGAATTTTCAAAGAGTAAGATTTAAGCATTTGTTTTAATGTATTATATTAATTAGAATAAACTAAGTGCTGTCATAAACTATCTCAAAATCAAAGTGAGTTAAGAGAATAAAGGGTTATTTTTCACCTCACATCACAGTCCAATGTGGGCTTTAGTGGGGATGGGTTCTGTGTTTCACAGTCATTCAGGGACTCAGACTCCTTGAGTTTGGGGGCTTTAGGTTCCTCTGGTCCTTGAATCGGTTTCCTCCAGCCACAGACCGACAAAGAGGGGACATTCAGGATCACGGACGGTGCCAGGAATCACTTCCGTGGCACCATCCCTTGGCCAGAGCCTGTGACGTGACCCCGCCTAACTGCAAAGGTTGCTGGGAAACGTCTGGCAGCTGTGTGACCAGTGAGCAAAGGAAACGGGGTGGGGTGGGACTCACCACTGTCTCTCTTCATGGACACCTTATGAGAGGTACAGCCCATCAAATCCCTGATTTCACAGACACAGTGTTGTTGCTTAGGTTAAAACTAAAGTGGTAGAGCCACTTCCTGCTGACCACATGAATCACTTGAAGGCCGGTTCCTGTGGGGAAGGAGTTGGGGTGGCCTTATCACTGCAGATAAGGACACTGAAGGATGCGGTGGGGAAAATGCCATTATGAAAACCCAGAATGATTCAGGTGTATTCAATCTCTGTAACTTTCTGCTTAGGGCATAGCAAAAGGGCAGCAAAAATGAATTAAAACCCTCTTTCTCTTCAGGGCATTTTACTCTAATTAATCTTACAGTAAGGCTATTTAAAATGAAGCTTTCATTATTGACTTATCATCAACAGTAATTTCTTGCAAGAGAAAAGTAGACTTTTCCAGAGTGGATTTTTAGAAATCAATTGGTGATTATTCTTTGTATTTCATTTTCATTTTTAAACTTAAAATTTTACTATTGAGTGATTAACAGCTATTTCTTGTGCACGAAAAATAGAATTTTTAGGTGTGCATTTTTGTTAAATGGTTATTATGCTTTGCATTTCATTTTTATTTTTATACTGTGAGAGCATTGACTACTTTTCACTGCCTTTGTCTTTATAGTCACTTTCTGTACTTGAGGTGGGTCAGAGCTGACTTTGGAGCCAGGACACCTGGGGCAGAACCAAGTCTGGCCCTCATTAGCTGCCTGACTTTGAGCAAATTTCCTAATCTCTCTATGCCTCAGTTTTCTCATCTATAAAACGACAGCAGTAACAGTACCTACCTCATAGGATTGTGGTGAGAATTCATTGAGGTGATATTTATAAATATCTATTTATAAATTATTTATAAATTTGCTATTTATAAATTATTTATAAATTATTTATAAATATGCCAGTCTACTGGCATAGACTAAGTGCTATGTATGTTTTTGGCGTTAATCTTTGACACGTGATACTCAATTTCCTTTTGCAGTAGTTTCCATTTGGCATCATACTTTAAAGTAAAAAACAATGAGCCTTTTAAAACAGAAACATTAATAAATAATAGCACAAGTCGTTGTAGAGTGCTATGGCCAGAACTGTGATGTTGGTAAGCAGATAATTCAAGTGTGGACTGTGTCTCATGTGATCGATGGCTTCCTTATAAATCAGGCAGTAGACTTGACTTGGAGTTTTTGCAAATCAATCAGCAATGAATGAAAGCCCTTTTCTAAGAGTAAGTATAGTGATTTGCTCTACTTATTATTGGAATAAAACCACCCTAAAACTGATACTTGAAGAGGCTTGGTTTCTGAACAGGTTGAGATATAGAACAATGCAAAGACAGGGACCATTTATTTCCTGTTTACCGTCAGAAGCCAGTAAAGGTAATGGCTTTGGCTGTACTGGCCTCATGGATTGCTAACAGCTGTGAACCCCGGAGTTAGACAGAACTGCCTAACTGGGCTGGGGCAGGAATCCCCTGGGGGAAGAGGAGGCCCACCCAGTAGAGGCTCCGGGTACGTGGAGGAAGAGAGAGAGCTTGTGCCCAGCGTGAGCAGGCATACTCTCAAGAGAAAGAAAGTAGAGCATGGAGCAGAGTTTGCCTTTTCCATTTGCCCCGAATTTAACAATCCCCACCTGTCACTCCTCTTCCTCAGGGATAAGAGTGTGCTTAGGAAAAATTCCTTTTAATGAAGGGGAAAACTGTCTCTCTCTAATAAAGGCCCAAACTGTTAGGGTGCTCTGTTGTTTGGTCTCCTTTGTAATCATATGACTTACAGTGTCTGCACTTCTCTTTCTAGTATTAATTAGCTACATATGGCATTAATTAACTATATATGGCATCACTCACTGGAGTCTCCACAAATCTGTCGTTCTTCCTGGTGAGACTTCTGCACCCACAGACAACTGGGGCCGGGGGGCAAGTTAAGGTATTTTCTCTTTATCAGGAAGAAAAAGAAAAGTAGTGGAGCCCCTGCTTTAAAAAAAAATCAGTTCATGGGTGATCTTAGTTGCTGTGGTGCAACTGGTGTGTGTGTGTGTGTGTGTGTGTGTGTGTGTGTGTGTTCGAATAGACAGGAGGTAATTTTTTTTATTTTTTGGCACTTTCAGATCATAAGAGAATTTAACATTAAGCAAACTCCCAAAATTGTTCCTGAGCCTTCCTAGATATTTAGGTAAATCTTTGAAGTGAGACACAGTAGTCCTTCATTGTTAATTTCACAAACTGCCAATAATCTACTTTCCATATCTTTTAAAGATATGCTTGGAAAATGACACAGCCTATTAATTTTTAATGAATGTTTCTAGACTTTAAGCACACAAAATTATCAACTAGTAATAGCATGTGTAATTTTCTGAAGCTGAGAAACAATAGCACAGTTATTTATTTATGCTTTGGTCTGCTAAGCTTATCATTACCAGACAAGGAAATAGCATATCATATTTTTACAAACTGTTTAACAGTAGTTATTAGTAGCAGTTCCTCACAAAGCCAGGTGGGAAGTAGTTTTATTTTTTTCAAAAATTTGCTTTGGAAATGAAAACACTATTGCTTTATACAAAATTACTTTTGCAATATGGGAATTTTGATTTTAATAAAAGAGACATTGTCTCTCTATAGCCCAGTGGTAACATTTCTAAGATTCTAATGACATACTCAGGAAACATTCATAAATCAGTTAAGTGTCTAGCACAGTAATGTTTTACTCTGTGTGGCCTTAGGAAAATGATTTCACATTTCTATTTTCTACTTGTCTTTGAAGAAACAGAGATCATGGTAATCTATTAACATCTTTGAAGCTCTCTGGGATAAAGAATATGCTAATTATTCTTTTTGATATTATAATATTTATACTTTATTTAAATATAACTTTTGAATTAGACCAGTCCATTCTGTTGAAATAATGACAAATTTGGAGATATGACTGGTGTGTCTTTGGGACACAGTATTTCCACCTCCTATGTAATCTCAAAATTTCCCTGGTCTTGTGATAATAGGATGGCAGCTTCATTTTTAATGACCACGCTGTAAGGCACTGTTGACTCTTTTCTAGAGATTATATCATTTCATTGTTTTGTTTGTTTTTGTTTTAACATTAGGTTTGAAAAAATTGCAGCTCTAATTTTAGCTATGGGGACAAATATTTGTGTTGTTGGTGATTAACAAGACTTCTGAAGGTCAGATATAAATACATAAACTCTACTGCGATATTAGTTTGCATTTCCCCTTTTTTGGTAAGGGTGTGGAAAAAGCCAGAACAAAGTATACCAAAAAGGGAATGATAGTTTGAAAGAATAAAGTTGTAATTTAGAAAAGGTAATTTCAAAAGATACCTTGAGTAATGCATATTCAATATGAAAAATACTGGTAATGCAGAAAAAAAAGAAAACAATCACTCAAATGTTCTATTACTTAAAGACAATGTGTTAACAATCCTGAGAATATTCCAGATCTGGTTTTCTAGTGCACTTTCGTTTTACACTGTTGTGATTGTACTATTGATACTATTTTATATGCTGCTTTTTTCATTTACTATTACAACATAAGCAATTTATAAATTGTCACAAACTTCTCACAAACTATTTTCATTGGCAACATAATCTATTATCAAATGGTATAGAATAACAGATCATTTACCCTTATTAGTGTGGTTGGTGCTCTGATATTTACTGAGTTTTGGGAGTTTATCCTCTCTGCCTCATTTATTCTCTCCTCCTCTCTGCTTAGTCTGCTAAACAAAACTAAGACTTTGGTGCATTTACTATAAAAGTTCTAAACCTGCCTGAGCAGGACTTCTGGTTCCAAAAGACAGAGCAGCATAAAACTCAGATGCAACATGATAATTACATTATTTAATTATGACACAGATATGTGCATATCTCTCTGTAAAGTGGATTTGTTCAAACTCAGTAGCTTCTGGATCCTAGGAGAAATTGAAACATTGTCTCTTGAGAAGTGTGTGCTTCCGGCAACAAAAATGAAAATAAACAAGTGGGACTACATTAAACTAAGGGGCTACAGCACAGCAAACAACAAATTGAAAAGGTAACCTACAAAATGGAAAAAAAAATTCACAAGCCATATATCTAATGAGATTAATATATAAAATATATAAATAACTCAATAGCAAAAAAAAGCAAATAATTCAACTTAAAGGTGGGCAAAGGACCTGAATAGACATTTTTCAGAAGAAGGCATATAAATGGCCAAGAGGTACATGAAAAGATGCTCAACATCACTAATCACCAGGGAAATGCAAATCAAAACCACAATGAGATACCACCTCACACATCTTAGAATGGCTATTATCAAAAAGACAAGAAATAGCAAGTGTCGGAGAAGGGTGGAGAAAAGGGAATACTTGTGTACTATTGGTGGGAATGTAAATTGGAGTAGTCATTATGGAAAACAGTATGGAGGTTCCTCAAAAAATTACAAATAGAACTACCAAATGACCCAAACATCCTACTCTAGGTATATATGGAACAAGGAATTGGGGGAATTCCCTGTCAGTCCAGTGGTTAGGACTCTGCACTCTCACTGCCGAGGGCCTGGGTTCAATCCCTGGTTGCAGAACTAAGATACTGCCACAAACCCATGTTCATTGCAGCATTATTCACAATAGCCAAGATATGGAAACAACCTAAGTGTCTGTCAGTCAATGAATGGATAAAGAAGATGTAGTAGAT
This sequence comes from Mesoplodon bidens, assembly GCF_964165515.1. Taxonomy (NCBI): domain Eukaryota; kingdom Metazoa; phylum Chordata; class Mammalia; order Artiodactyla; family Ziphiidae; genus Mesoplodon; species Mesoplodon bidens. Next base: position 135,138,803 of record NC_138178.1, on the reverse strand, counting down.
ACATACAGTGAAATGTTATTCAGCCTTGAGAAAGAAGGAAATCTTGTCACTTGTGACAAGATGGTTGAACCTTGAGGGTATTATGCTAAGTGAGATAAATCCAACAAAGAAAGACAAATACTGTATGACCTCACTTAAATGTGGAACCTAAAAAAGTCAGACTCATAAAAACAGAGAGTAGAATGGTGGTCACCAGAGGCTGGAGGGGTGGAGGAATTGGGGAGATGTTGTTTAAGATGATGTTTACAGCTAGTAGATAAATAAGCATAGTGAATAATAGTCAATAATGCTGTACTAAACTTCAAAGTTGCCAAGAGACTAGATCTTAATTGTTCTCATCACACAAAAAAATGATAATTAGTAACATGATAGAGGTATTAGCTACAGGCTTGGGTAGTAAACATGCATAATATCTAAATGTATCAAACCAACACATACACCTTAAACTTACACAATGTTACATGATCTCAATTTTTAAAAATTAAAATATAAAAATCCATTTTTAAAGAAAAATAAGGTGTGTGCTTGAGAGCCTCATGGCTTATGGTGGTAAATATCTGCAGCATCCCCAGGCTGAGTATGATGTGGAAGACAGTACAGTTTGTGAAAACCAATTCATCTAAATGAACTTTCAGGAGTTTTTAGATTTTTCCGCAATTTTACCTCTTTCCCAATAAAGGTCTAACTTTTTTTTTTTTTTTTTTTTTTTTTTTTTGCTGTACGCGGGCCTCTCACCGCTGTGGCTTCTCCCGTTGCGGAGCACAGGCTCCAGAAGTGCAGGCTCAGCGGCCATGGCTCACGGGCCCAGCCACTCCGTGGCATGTGGGATCTTCCCAGACCCGGGCACGAACCCGTGTTCCCTGCATCGGCAGGCGGACTCTCAATCACTGTGCCACCAGGGAAGCCCAGGTCTAACTTTTTAAAATCAAGCTAACCATTTAGGGTCATTAATTAGGATCACTTAAAACTGAGTGTAAGGGACGGGGACGACGTTCTGTTCCGCCGCGTCCGAGGGGTGCAGCTCGGCCTTGTGGAGCAGAAAGAACACTTGAAGGGCTTTCCTGACATTGACAGTCGACGATTTAAAACCCCGCTAGAATTTGTAAGTGTGTGAAGCATTCCCAGACCCTTCAACCAACTCAACAGCAGCTACTTCCCTGTGACTGGGTCCTGATTAAGGTCCTCCCAAGAAAGACTTCATTGGATTCACGCCCAAGAGGACTCTGCCAGGTTTTCCTGACCCCTCTACATGGCTATCAAGTGCCACGGCCTTAAGACTTGGGTACGTGTATTGCAACGGCAAGAGTGCCAGCGCCCACCGAAGACCCACTGGACCTGTCAGCTCCTCTGTTTCACCAACCAGACAATAACTTACCAGCAAAGCAGAGTAAGCCGGGTGCCTCTGCATGATACCACCAGCTGATAACACACAAGAAAAAATAATTAACTTAGACTAGAACCCTACCTTTTCTTGAGAAGCTGGGATTTAAAGGAGCTATTCTGAGATCTGTGCTGCTAGTAAGTGACTGATAACATAGACTGGATCAGTCCCTGAGTTCAGAGACTGGGTTGCAAGTGAGTGAAAAATAGACAATGAAATGTTGAAGAATTGCACAGAGGTGCAAGCCAAATTTTACCCTCTCCAAGTAATGGTGGTTGGACTGAGAAAGTGCTAAACCAAACCTGTAATAGGACTGGTTGTTTGGGTGTCTCTCTTTGTCATTGTGGCCTCTTACTGTTACATTGCTTTCTGTGTTGTCTCTCTAGGTCCCATTGTTCTCAGATAAATTCACATTGCCCTGACTGTGGACAGCAATGGTTCCCTAGTTTAGAACTAGGCCACTGGTTGTACCAAACTGAACTGGTTGAGAATGACTGTTACCAAGTATTCTTAGACCGTATTAACAGAGCTGATTATTGCCCTGAGTGTTATCCTGATAATCCTGCTAATAGAAGCCTGTTCTTCCTTGGTCTTTCCCACTTGAGGGGGCTCTCCAAAATCTTACCAGGTGGACCTTTGAAAAAGCTTGCCACCCATTTCTTCTGGGTCCTCCACTGGTTAGAAAAAGGATATATGACTCTAGAGTTGCTGGTTTTAACCCTGCATTACAGTTTATCCTGATCAGAACAGACAAGACCTTGAACAAAAAACTTGGCCAAAGCAAATAACTTCTTAAACTTAAGATTTTCTTAAAGTAAAAATCATGGAGACTCTAGAGGATTGTGTACTAGTAGCCCAAGGAAGATGGAAAAATGACTCCTTTCTATATCTGATCCAGACTGTCACTGCTCTGGGAAACTGCTTAAATTGTTGTTGGATCTGCTTCCAGGGCCTATGCATCTCTTCTTCAGCATGAATTTAATCAGCATTGCAAGCCAGACTGTTCATCTAGAACCTGACTAATCCATATTTCCTATGTTTTGGAATTAGCTTACTCCTAAAAATCTCCACAGCCTAATTATTGACATTATTATGACACGGTAGTCCTGGAGGAGAAGCCCCATACTGTGTGTACTTTCATTATATTCTAGTGATAACTTTTGTGGGAAAGAATCCTTGTAGCTGAATTCTAGATTATTCCAGTAAAACAACTAGACATTTTAATAATAAACTATATTGTTCTAAATTCTACCTCATATATTAATCAGTGATAATTATATATATATAATTTATTCATATATAACTATTTATTCATCATTGGCTCTATTTAGCTCATCCTCAGTGTGGGTATGACATGATCGATAACTGGTCACTGTCAGAGAAATCACGTTCAATCAGGCAACACCTATATAGGTGACATAAAAGCATGCAGAAATGCCTCTGTCTACGTCTCCTTGGCTCTACATAAACAAATACTATCCTGTCTTTTTGGTGACTGAATGTAGAATGTCCTCCCCTGGTAATGGAAAAGTACCCATCCTAGGAGATAGGTGACTAAAGAAGTTACCCAGCTTGACTCCATATATATTATGAACAGTTTAGTGGAAGCATTTTTCTTAGAACTAAGAAGGTCTTACCTGACATTGACCTCATTCTGGCCTTCACTTGTTCACAAGAATCATGGAACTAGAGTTCGGGTAAGAAACTTAGAAAAAGCAGTTGAAAACATCTCAGAGGCCACTGAACAATTTAAAAATTCCACTTAAGATTCTAGATAATCCAGTGCTTGTGTAGCAACTCAATTTTCTCAAGGTCCCAGGTTCTTTCTATCTTTCCCCTCTGGGATCCTTATCATATTGGCTTTTTGTGCTCATAGTTCTCAATGAGTACAATGTAGCTTGTTGCTGCTCCAGACATTTCAATCCCAATCAAAGGCTGGAAGTAGGGAGCAAAAAGCTTTCTCCTTTCAGGTCTGTTTCTTTTATTGGGGAAGAAGATCCTTCTCAAAAGTCCCTCACAAATTTTTTCTTACATCTCATTACAGCAAGGATTTTTTTCCGTATATCCTTGAATCACAAGGGAGCCTGGGAAACCTGGCAGAGGGGAATGGAGTTGGCATTGCCTGGATAAGGCACATTGTCTCCTCTAATAAAATCAGAGCTCTTTTAGGAAGGAAGAAGTAAGGAATGAATGGCTGTTGGTATGCAACAAATCATGCCTGCCACATGTTGTTAAAAAGTCACTTTTGTTAGTCTGTTTAAAGAATGTACCCCAGAGATCTACCTGTATCCGCCTTAAGTCTGTCATGATGGAAGTTCTCTTCTGTTTTATTGCTGAATAAACTGTGTGGACTGCTAAAAAACAAAAACAAAAACAAAACTGAGTGTAGAAGATACTGTTGTAATTTGTGTGCAGTTTTCAAATAGACATCACTGTCATTTTGACACGCTTGTGACTGTGTTGAGTACACTTGGCTCTGGTTCTGTGATTCTTATATAGATGGTTAGGTGTTTATCTTGTTCTCTAGGCGTTTTCTTCATTCTCTATATGTTATTTCCTTGCAGGGTCTGTCAGTCAGCCTTTCGTGTAATGATGCTGTGTAACGACCTCAAAATCTCAGGGGCTTACAACGAAGTACTTTTTTCCTTGCTCATGGGTCTGTGGTGTTTCCCTGGACTCAGGTAGCATCAGGCTATGTTCAGGGCTGCTGCATGGGTCTCTTCTGGGGTTCAGACTGAACGCACAGTGACTACCTTAGTATATTTCCCTGTGGAAATGGCAGAAGTACAGGAGGGCAACCCAAATGCACAAACTCATTTTAAGTCTCTGCTTGTATTACTTTTACCGATATCCCATTGAAAAAAGTGAGTCATATGGCCAAATCCAAGCTCAGGGGGTGTGGCAGTACAGTCTACACACTACCAGAATATGGCAAGGACATATAATACTACTATAAGAAAATGACAAATTGAGACCCATAATTATATTTACCATACAGTGTTTAACATGTTATATTTGGGGCTTAGCTATTTTTTTTTCTCTTGGTTTCCATTTTCATAAGGCAACTGGTCTTTTCTGTGCTTTTTAAAATGTCTTTTTCATCAGAGGCTTTTCCTCCCAGATAGCTTTGCATAAGTTTTATGGGCATAAAATACTTTGCTGTTACTCCTCATAGAATGTTTGAGTTGGAAGGTACCTTAGAGTTTCAGTTCTATCACTTTGCAGATCAGAACACTGAAGTCCAGAGAGGTTAGGTGACTGGCCTAAGAACACACAGCTAGCCAATGACAATATATTTTCATGTGCCAAGTGAGGAGCAGGACATTTTAAAGTTCCTTTTTTCCTTTTGACCCTTATGTCCTATCTCATTCTAAGCCAGTTCCCAGGGCCACTTCCCGGGAGGGGTTCAGCTGCCTACTCTTGAAATACTAAGCACAGAATAATAGATGACAAGGGCAGAGGGAGCACGAACGAGCCCCACGCCCCCTCGCCCTGCAAGTTGGCTGGCAGACAGTGTCCGTCCTCCCCAGCAGGCAAGGTGGAACCCCGGAGTGCTGGGCTCTGGGGAAGAGGCACAGGTCTTCTGAAGGTCACGTGGATGACCTCTCCCTGAGAACACCTTTTACAGTGGTTTCATGAATCCTCCCAGTTGCTAGGAGATCATAGCAAGGTGTTTTCTGTGGACACTTGGGCATGGTTTTGGAAGCCCTTGGGTGCGAGAGAGAGTCATGAAATTAGGAAGTTTGAGATGATTTGTGTATGTGCCAGTGCAAATTAGTGTGTTTCCATATTTTAACGGAGCAGCAAGAGCACATCCATCTTGTCATTGTGTACAAAATTGTGAACAGTTTCATTTGTGTCACCTGCCATCTGAGATTCCCAGTGAAACTGAGTAGTTCGTCAACATCAGGTAGTATTTATTAACAGTCTGTGTCTGTGCATGTGTGTGTGGGTGTAAGCCCCTCAGCTTGATGCTTAACTGCTTCATTGGTTTCCTTCCATCCGTTATGGCCAGGAGCCAGCTGTGCCTACTTGTTTCATTCTGCACATATGGTGCTTTCAAATGACACTATTTATATGCAAATTTAAAAACCAATCATTTTTTGGAGGAAGAACCAAAATTCAGTTGGTTGTTTTTGCTGCCTGAGAAGTTCTTTCCACTACCTATCTACTCTTCATGCTTTTGTTTATATGATTGTGATACGTTACAGTGATGTCAATTTGAAACAAGTTGCATAGATAGGATGATAACACTTCTAATCATTTGTAACTTTGACTGAAAAAAAAGTTATATAAAACTTAAAATGCCCACATCAGAATTAGCAGCAGTTTACTCTGCAGCTGAGGTGATCAAGCAAATGCTCATGAACCTGATGAAAAAAAGAAATGAAATGATGATTATCAGAAATGAAACCTGCAATACAAGGGTGGAGAATTTTACTCTGTGGAACTAAAAAGTTTAATATTTTTATTATTAATTTTATATAATTATTCACAAGTTCACTGCAGAAATATTTTATACTATAATTTATGTATCACTTTCAGTAATTTAGTTGTTTAGAAATCAACTTGGTATTTCCTTGTGTTCCTTTTTCAAAGGAGTGAGATTTGTTCTTTTTCATCTAGTGGTTTCTAGTCCAACTGATTTCTGAGTCACTTTCCTGCAGCTGATATTTCTGACAGAATTTATAGTGCTGTGTCATGAATGATTTAGGATTTTTAATTGTACTTGACCACCACATGGCCAGATTGGTTAAATGACTTGAATGTGTAAAGTTGGTCAGAAATTCTGATGACTTCACTGTGGTCAGTTGAATCACTGGGAGTAAACATGGTGACAAACTCTTGAATCTTTTTTTTCCTTTCTTTCTTTACTCACACTGGGGCGTTAGTGAATGCTTCCTAAATGAATGGAGTCTTTGAGCTTCTTTTAGATTACCTAAGAGAAACTTGAGGGCTGAGCACACACATGAAAGCCTAGACAAAACATGAAAGTTTGTTTGCCAAGATTTTTCTATTTTTTCATTGATCCAAACCTGGCAGGCATTCAAAGTTGTATCCATACATACAAACTGACTAGGGAAGGCTATGGCTACATTTAATGGAAATATTAGCAAATAACATTTATTGAGCACTTACAAAATGCCAAGATGTGTGATAAGCATACATCATCTCTTTTAAATCCCGTTAACAACCCTTTGAGGCAAGGAGCTCATTTAATATCTATTAATAGATGAGGAAATTTGGTTTCCAGAAATAATGTAACTTGTTCAATGTTATGTAGCTAGTAAGTGGTGGAACATGAAGTCAAAACCCAATCCTCTGAATTCCACCAACATCTTCAAGATTTTTGGTCTCTTCATTAATCTCTGATGCCAATATGTATGACAATTGAATCCTTAAAAGGTCATTTTTTTCAGAAATACATTTTATCTGTGCATCTGAAGCACATAATCTTGAGTAGTTTTATTCATATATTGTTTGAAGGGTATTATAGTTGTAACATTTTCAGAACATACCCAAAGAGACTTTTTTTGTCTCAGGTTCAGTGGCCAGAATGATAAATGAAATGGGAAATCTTAATGAAGTCCAAGCCAAAGGGTGAGTTAAAATGAGCCATGTGGGCCCACAGATGAAGTGAAGTGAAGTGTTCATGGCTGCTGTAAAGGAGAAAGTTGAAAAAGAACATTTAAGAAATGAGCATAGATAACCTCTGCTTTACGAGTATATAGATTTTTCTCTAAGTATTGCTTGAGCTACCTCATGAATTTTGCTACATAGTATTTTTATAACTTCTGAACTTAGTGTGTTCTCATATCTAGTATGATTTCTTTGAGTCATGGGTCATTTAGAAAGTGTGTTTCTTAAATCTCTAGACATATTTTCTTTCAAGGCTATCTTTTGCTAATTGATTCCTAAGCTAATTTATTCTGTGATGAGAGAGTAGATTTGTGTGATACTGATTTCCTAAAAATTTTAGAAATTTTATTCCTGGCCTACCATATGATCACTTTTGTAATTTTTTAATGTATGTCTGAAAATATGTGTTCTGTATACATATGTATATGTCGTATCTTATTAATTGTGTCTTTGAAATCTTTTGTATCCGTAGTCTGCTTAATCAATGAATCATTGAGAAAAGTGTTAAAATTTCCCACTAAAGGGTAGATTTATCAGTTTAAAGAAAAAAGAAATGAACATAGAAAAGGAGAAACAAATGTAATTTTTCTCAAGTATACCCCTTTCACTATGCACTAAATTGTATTCTGTTAATCAGAGGTCCCTGGGCACATTCTTGGGATTTGGGAAGTTACACAGTAGAGGAAGGTGGGCCTTTAGAGAATTCTCTTCCCTGCTTTTCAGACACAAGTTTCTATTTTTTAAAAAAGATAATTCATACACGTTTGTTTTGTTGGGTGCTTTAAAAAGCGATTTCTCAACTGTGGCCTCATTTCATTGTCAGGGAAAGCAGGCAGAGGAGTTCCCATTGAAGTGGCTGGGTCATCCAGTATCAAGGAAAGGAAAATGGAGTCCTAGGCCAGGAGTCAGGGTTCTACCATCGCTGCCATCTAGATTCAGTTGTGATGTCTGGCATCATCACAGAGATATTTCATGTCATGTAATACTCTGGGTAATAGAGGGCTAGTTTTTCAATATCAAAACATTTAAACTACTTGCAATCATTTGGGTAAATGTGATTAACTTGATAATTAATCATTTTGATTACATTTGTATAATAAAATAAATATTTTCCTAGTTACTCTGCTGGTGATGGGTATGGTTAAACTATCCTTGATAACCGAGGGTAGTTTGGTAAACATTTGTTACTTGTGCTACTCTCTCATGCATGGATGTCCTCTCAAAGATTGCTGGGGTGTATTGGTCTTACTTGGATTGCTTTGCCTTCAGAACTCTGTTGTTCTTCTTATGGTTTTCCTCCTTCAATCCTTAGGGAAGATTTGTTCTGGGAAATTTATTTACTGGTGGCAAGAATTGACCACATGGCTTCTGTGACTAATGCATACTGATTTCTCAGGGCCCAGAGTTAGCACTGGCTTCTGAGAAACTCCATTCGAGATCCTGGGGACAACATGGCAGCAACTGTGTGGAATCTGCTTTCACAAAGTAACTGGCAGTTGCCACAGACACTTAAGGAATTGTCAGTTAGTTTCACATTTCGGGTCATGTTTGAGGGATTGTTTCTCTAGAGCCTCTTTTGCCACAATTTCTATTTAAAAAGACTATTCTTTACACAGCTATTTTTTAAAGTTGAGTAATCGATATCTGGTGGAAAAGTTACAGCTAAATATGGTAGACTGGCTTTCCTGATAAAAGATGTATCTTTACTGTGGCGGAGAGGGAAAAAAAAAAGACTTGATGGCAGACAGACCTGGGTATGAATTCTGGCTTTGTCTCATACTAACTGTAAGACTTTATGGTTTCCTGGCTTTGTCCTGTACTAACTTAAGACCTCAACAGGGTGTTGTCTGTTGCCTCATCTATAACGTGGATCCAAAAGTGACTTCCTTGTAGGGTTGGTGGGTTATTTATGGTGTATGTGCCCAATGCATATTCCTAGCTCATCGTAAGTGCTCGATAAAAATTAGTTGATATTGTTTAACATATATAATTGTTTTCAAGGAAGACAGTTGTCTTCAGGGAAGCAGCAAATAGTCTTGGTGTCCCTATATTTTTTATTGCAGAATTTCTTTCCTGAATTTGGTCTTGAACATTACATTTACTTTCATGATCTGGAAGGGAACATTTTGAGAAAAATTTCACCCCCTCCTGCTAACTCACTGTTCATGGCTTTTTGCTTCCTGATAGTGAAAAAGTGACTAAGAGCCTGTGTAGTACAGCATATTATATAAGCCTCTAGTGTATTTCTTTGGTGTTACATCACAGATAGGTTTTCCTATTTCTATGTGTAATGATAGGGATAGGTAGGGAATGGAAAATGGATTATAAAGCCAAAGACACTGCATGCTGTGCAAGGTGAAATTAATTATGAGAACACACTGTGAAGCACAGATGCACCTAGAAAAACATAACTGCACAATTTAAAAATATACTGGACAATTTTATAAAGTGACAACCTATAACTTCAGGGAAACAGTGGGTAGCAGGATTTATGTATATGGAACTAACTTTTCTCCTTCCATTCTATGTTGACAGGAAATATCCCCCTTCCAGTTCCTCCACATACGTTACTGCAGTATTTGTGCAATTTCATTACAGCTTCATAGCACCTTTGGTCCAAAGGGACTTGTAAACTGGGGAGCATATTTTCAGCCCCACTACTGGAAGGCAGAGGAATTTGCAACTGCACATTAGAAATTAGTTTCTAGAATTATTAAATGGGATATGGACACAAATGGAAGTGAAGTGTGTGAGGTGAGATTTCAATTCAGGTACATTCACAATTAATAAGTTCAGAGTGAGGAAAAAAAATCTGACTTAATGAACTTGGAACTAAAGCTAGGAGCAAAGTCATTAGAAGAATATGAGGTAAAATTATACTCTCTGAAAGACTCCATCAAAGCTATAAAAGCAGTTGGAGGCCCTGAAATAACACTGGAATTATTTATGAGATGAGGAGTAGTCTGTGAGACATCCATGGGGGGAAAGCCTGATTTGGAATTTTAAATTGGCAGGTGAAGTTTTGAGCATGTGAAATACTAGTGCCTCTGTTTTTCACACTAAGAAATTTGAAGTGGAGAAATCCTGTGCCCTAAGTGTGCAGGACAAAATAGTTTTTGGTATCAGTCCTTCTCATGGTTTTAAATGCACTGAGGTAGACACAACAACCAGATTTTACTATTCTGTACCGTGACTTACAGGGTAATAGGTTGACCTGAGAGTTCCAAGCATTTACTAGATTATGAAACATACCAGGATCCATATTCATTTGCTCAACACGGAGAAAGGAACCTAGGAGATTTGACGAGACAGTTGTTGCAAAATCACATATATGCAAACTCTCTTCCCATTACCCTAACCTGCCGCCAGATTCCCTAGCTGCACAGCTTGGGGTGCTTGGAGAGCTCACGAGGAAGAGAGAGGCCATGGAGGTGGAAAAATAACCCAAGAGGTTAAGCCTGCCTTGACCTTTTTCCCCACCCCTCAGAATGCTTGATTGTATACCTTGTTTTTCTGGGAGCTTTGATCATCAGTTAGGAGACGGCCCTTAGCTCAGTGATAATAACTAAGTAGAAGATACAATATTTCTGGCTTCTTAACTGTAAAAGCGAGACACGCCATGCCTGACATCCCCTACCATCACCCACACTTCCCGAAAACAACCCCTAAATGCTGCATGTTGGCCAATGACCACATTGCACAATAATCAGACAGATGTCCTGTCATTTAGGCCTTGCACTGCCACCACTTTGTCAGATGAGAAGAGCCTTGTGACCCCCATGCCCTCCCCTTTGAATTACCCTCTGAAGTGCACTTCTGTGCTACTGCTGAGAGGCATCTACCAGGCTGTTCCCTTACTAGTGCGGGCTTTCATTTCATTGCCCCAAATGGATCACCTGGGACCCCGCTCTACAGAATTATCGCTGGGTTAGTGTTTTTATAATTTTTTTTTTTCCTGTGAGTTTTTTGTTGTTGTAGTTGTTGTAGGACTTCGTCTTCTAAATTCAGAACTGGGACCCTTGGCAAAGGAAGCAGAGATGGTGTTTTTAAATGATTAATGCAAAGCGTCAGTAAAATATTGAAAATATGGCTGCTCTTTTTCAAAAAAGGCTCCCCCTTAGGCTATAGGAAATTGTAGTCAAAATCCGTTTAAAATTTATATTACATCAGGTTTTATAAAGAAAGGGGCAGAAAATCCATAATCGTTTCTTTCAAAACCCCCACTTAAAGCTCTGTTACAGAATCTCTAAGCACCCTGACAACACTGTAAGAGGTACTTTTTGTCCACATTTCTGTACTTTTCACAGGGGCCTCGTAGTAGGTGATGATGTGGCCCCTCTAGCACTGACTTAGTTTTTCTGATTGAATGCCTACCTGCCTTTGTGGTTCTGTGCAGCCTTTGTTCAGAGATATTTCTTACTAAAATCCACAAATTCACCTCCTGAAATGCAAAGGGCAGGTTCCATTCACTAAATGTTAAATAGGTAACATGTTAGATGTGTGACATTGAAATTATCCCGTTATTTTATGAAGTTTGGGATGATTGCATCTGCACAGATTCAGAACCCAATCTTGTATTTCTGTGGAAGAATGTTGAACAGTCTGGTGTGTACTCTTCAGAGAATAAGTTCACCTGCTTTGCATAGAGGCACTTTCAAGGAAAACATGTACATCAGGTGCTATGGCTGAGCTGAAAGAAATCATGTTATGAAAAGGATGGGTGCCTGGCCTTGTGGGTTGAGCCCATGACTGCTCTTGCTAATGGAAGCTCAGCTGGGCTGTTGGAGCCTATTAACAAGGTACTGAGGCAGAGTAGCAGAATGGCTTTAGTAGAAAAGCCTGTGGGTTGTTCTTACCAGGGTTGCTCTAAGTATTAGGGCTGATGCTATGTTCTCTGAAGTCAGGGGTGATGTTTTCTGGAAATGTCTCACAAACTTAAGATTCTTTAGAGTAACTGGAAAATAAGAACCAAGGCTGTCTCTTATAGAAGTATTCCTCATGGTTGAGATAAAATTAAGTTTCCTTTCCCCCTCCCTGTGTAATTTTTCCTGTGTGTAATTTATGGTAATCCCAAACCCAAACAAATTGAGAAAATTGTGATATGCCATTGACGCAGAGAGCTATTTTGAGAATTTTAGAAGGTTTTCATGGGGGTCTGATTAGCGAATCCATGAACATTGCTGGCCAAAAATAAGAAATTAACTTTGTGAAATTCCCTTCCCCCATCATTTCACTGTTTACTGTTCTATGGGTCTTGCTGTTCACGGGACGGTTTTGGAGAACATCATTGCATTTTTGGAAAGATGTTTCTTCTTTTCCTTGCCTCTTTAACAAAAAATAGGATTCTCGGTATGTTCTCTTAGAAATAATTTTCTCTGGAGTTGAACTAGGTCTCTAAATTAGAAAGGCAAATTTGTTTTAAAATTAACATCCCTAAGTCTTATTGGGTACATGGAAAAGAAGCATTTTAATGTAGGCAAAGCCAACAGAATACCCTAAAATATTCATTGTTTTACCCTTTTTGTATTGTCTTTGGTTTTGGTGTCAAGATAACACAACTCACAAAATGAGTTGGGAAGTGTTCCCTCCTCTTCTATTTTCTGGAAGAGATTATGTAAAATTCGTGTTAAGTTTTCTTTAAATGTTTGGTAGAATACTGGAGAGTGAACACATCTGGACCTAAAGATCTCTTTCTCTAGAGTTTTAAAATTATGAATTCAATTTCTTTAACAGTAGTAGGACTATTTATATTATCTATTTCATCCTGGTTGAGTTTGGTAGTTTGTAGTTTTCAAGGAATTGATCCACTTCTTCTAAGTTGTAGGATTTATGTGCATAAAGTTTTTTGTACTATCACCTTTTTATCCTTTTAATGGCTACAGGATCTGTAGTGATGGTCTCTGCTTCATACTTGATATTAGTGACCTGTGTCCTTTCTCTTTTCATTTTTGTCTCTCTTGCTAGAGGCTTATCAATTTTATTATTTTATTTATTTATTTATTTATTTTTTTGAGGTATGCAGGCCTCTCACTGTTGTGGCCTCTCCCATTGCGGAGCACAGGCTCCAGACGCGCAGGGTCAACAGCCATGGCTCACGGGCCCAGCCGCTCCGCGGCATGTGGGATCCTCCCAGACCGGGGCACGAACCCGTGTCCCCTGCATCGGCAGGCGGACTCTCAACCACTGCGCCACCAGGGAAGCCCGGCTTATCGATTTTATTGATTTTTTTTAAAGAACCAGCTTTTTGTTTCACTGATTTTCTCTATTATTTACCTATTCTCAATTTCATTTATTTCTGCTATTATCTTTATTATTTCCATCCTGTTTACCTTGGGTTTACTTTGGATTTACTTTGTTCTCCTTTTTCTAGTTTCTTGATACACTTAAGAGCTTTCTGCATTTCTAATGTAAGCTTTTTAGTACAATAAATTACCCTCTCAGCACTGCTTTAACTGTATTCTACATGTTGTGATGTGTTGTTTTTTAATTTCAGTTCTAAGTATTTTTTTTAATTTTCTTTTATTTTTTGCTTTATAACAAATTTAATCAGTTATACATATACATATGTTCCCATATCCCCTCCCTTTTGCGGCTCCCTCCCACCCTCCATATCCCAGCCCTCCAGGTGGTCACAAAGCACCGAGCTGATCTCCCTGTGCTATGCGGCTGCTTCCCACTAGCTATCTACCTTACGTTTGGTAGTGTATATATGTCCATGCCGCTCTTTCACTTTGTCACAGCTTACCCTTCCCCCTCCCCATATCCTCAAGTCCATTCTCTAGTAGGTCTGTGTCTTTATTCCTGTCTTACCCCTATGTTTTTCATGACATTTTTTTTCTTAAATTCCATATATATGTGTCAGCATACAGTATTTGTCTTTCTCTTTCTGACTTACTTCACTCTGTATGACAGACTCTAGGTCCATCAACCTCATTACAAATAGCTCAATTTCATTTCTTTTTATGGCTGAGTAATATTCCATTGTATATATGTGCCACATCTTCTTTACCCATTCATCCAATGATGGACACTTAGGTTGTTTCCATCTCCGGGCTATTGTAAATAGGGCTGCTATGAACATTTTGGTACATGTCTCTTTTTGAATTATGGTTTTCTCAGGGTATATGCCCAGTAGTGGGATTGCTGGGTCATATGGTAGTTCTATTTTTAGTTTTTTAAGGAACCTCCATACCGTTCTCCATAGTGGCTGTACCAATTCACATTCCCACCAGCAGTGCAAGAGTGTTCCTTTTTTTCCACACCCTCTCCAGCATTTATTGTTTCTAGATTTTTTGATGATGGCCATTCTGACTGGTGTGAGATGATATCTCATTGTAGTTTTGATTTGCATTTCTCTAATGATTAAAGATGTTGAGCATCCTTTCATGTGTTTGTTGGCAGTCTGTATATCTTCTGTGGAGAAATGTCTATTTAGGTCTTCTGCCCATTTTTGGATTGGGTTGTTTGTTTTTTTGTTATTGAGCTGCATGAGCTGCTTATAAATTTTGGAGATTAATCCTTTGTCAGTTGCTTCATTTACAAATATTTTCTCCCATTCTGAGGGTTGTCTTTTGGTCTTGTTTATGGTTTCCTTTGCTGTGCAAAAGCTTTTAAGTTTCATTAGGTCCCATATGTTTATTTTTGTCTTTATTTCCATTTCTCTAAGAGGTGGGTCCAAAAGGATCTTGCTGTGATTTATGTCATAGAGTGTTCTGCCTATGTTTTCCTCTAAGAGTTTGATAGTGTCTGGCCTTACATTTAGGTCTTTAATCCATTTTGAGCTTATTTTTGTGTATGGTGTTAGGGAGTGATCTAATCTCATACTTTTACATGTCCCTATCCAGTTTTCCCAGCACCACTTATTGAAGAGACTGTCCTTTCTCCACCGTACATTCCTGCCTCCTTTATCAAAGATAAGGTGACCATATGTCCGTGGGTTTATCTCTGGGCTTTCTATCCTGTTCCATTGATCTATCTTTCTGTTTTTGTGCCAGTACCATACTGTCTTGATTACTGTAGCTTTGTAGTATAGTCTGAAGTCAGGGAGCCTGATTCCTCCAGCTCCATTTTTCGTTCTCAAGATTGCTTTGGCTATTTGGGGTCTTTTGTGTTTCCATACAAATTGTGAAATTTTTTGCTCTAGTTCTGTGAAAAATGCCAGTGGTAGTTTGATAGGGATTGCATTGAATCTGTAGATTGCTTTGGGTAGTAGAGTCATTTTAACAATGTTGATTCTTCCAATCCAAGAACATGGTACATCTCTCCATCTATTTGTATCATCTTTATTAATTTCTTTCATCAGTGTCTTATAATTTTCTGCATACAGGTCTTTTGTCTCCTTAGGTAGGTTTATTCCTAGATATTTTATTCTTTTTGTTGCAATGGTAAATGAGAGTGTTTTCTTGATTTCACTTTCAGATTTTTCATCATTAGTATATAGGAATGCCAGAGATTTCTGTGCATTAATTTTGTATCCTGATACTTTACCAAATTCATTGATTAGCTCTAGTAGTTTCTGGTAGCATCTTTAGGATTCTCTATGTATAGTATCATGTCATCTGCAAATAGTGAGAGCTTTACTTCTTCTTTTCCAATTTGGATTCCTTTTATTTCCTTTTCTTCTTTGATTGCTGTGGCTAAAACTTCCAAAACTATGTTGAATAAGAGTGGTGAGAGTGGGCAACCTTGTCTTGTTCCTGATCTTAGTGGAAATGGTTTCAGTTTTTCACCATTGAGGGCGATGCTGGCTGTGGGTTTGTCATATATGGCCTTTATTATGTTGAGGAAAGTTCCCTCTATGCCTACTTTCTGCAGGGTTTTTATCATAAATGGGTGTTGAATTTTGTCGAAAGCTTTCTCTGCATCTGTTGAGATGATCATATGGTTTTTCTCCTTCAATTTGGTGTATCACGTTGATTGATTTGCGTATATTGAAGAATCCTTGCGTTCCTGGAATAAACCCCACTTGATCATGGTGTATGATCCTTTTAATGTGCTGCTGGATTCTGTTAGCTAGTATTTTGTTGAGGATTTTTGCATCTATGTTCATCAGTGATATTGGCCTGTAGTTTTCTTTCTTTGTGACAACCTTGTCTGGTTTTGGTATCAAGGTGATGGTGGCCTCGTAGAATGAGTTTGGGAGTGTTCCTCCCTCTGCTATATTTTGGAAGAGTTTGAGAAGGATAGGTGTTAGCTCTTCTCTAAATGCTTGATAGAATTCACCAGTGAAGCCATCTGGTCCTGGGCTTTTGTTTGTTGGAAGATTTTTTTATCACAGTTTCAATTTCAGTGCTTGTGATTGGTCTGTTCATATTTTCTATTTCTTCCTGATTCAGTCTTGGCAGGTTGTGCATTTCTAAGAATTTGTCCATTTCTTCCAGGTTGTCCATTTTATTGGCATAGAGTTGCTTGTAGTAATCTCTCATGATCTGTTGTATTTCTGCAGTGTCAGTTGTTACTTCTCCTTTTTCATTTCTAATTCTATTGATTTGAATCTTCTCCCTTTTTTTCTTGATGAGTCTGGCTAATGGTTTATCAATTTTGTTTATCTTCTCAAAGAACCAGCTTTTACTTTTATTGATCTTTGCTATCGTTTCCTTCTTTTCTTTTTCATTTATTTCTGATCTGATCTTTATGATTTCTTTCCTTCTGCTAACTTTGGGATGTTTTTGTTCTTCTTTCTCTAATTGCTTTAGGTGCAAGGTTAGGTTGTTTATTCGAGATGTTTCCTGTTCCTTAAGGTGGGATTGTATTGCTATAAACTTCCCTCTTAGAACTGCTTTTGCTGCTTCCCATAGGTTTTGGGTCGTCGTGTCTCCATTGTCATTTGTTTCTAGGTATTTTTTAATTTCCCCTTTGATTTTTTCAGTGATCACTTTGTTATTAAGTAGTGTATTGTTTAGCCTCCATGTGTTTGTATTTTTTACAGCTCTTTTCCTGTAACTGATACCTAGTCTCATAGCATTGTGGTCGGAAAAGATACTTGATACAATTTCAATTTTCTTAAATTTACCAAGGCTTGATTTGTGACCCAAGATATGATCTATCCTGGAGAATGTTCCATGAGCACTTGAGAAAAATGTGTATTCTGTTGTTTTTGGATGGAATGTCCTATAAATATCAATTAAGTCCATCTTGTTTAATGTATCATTTAAAGCTTGTGTTTCCTTATTTATTTTCATTTTGGATGATCTGTCCATTGGTGAAAGTGGGGTGTTAAAGTCCCCTACTATGATTGTGTTACTGTCGATTTCTCCTTTTATGGCTGTTAGTATTTGCCTTATGTATTGAGGTGCTCCTATGTTGGGTGCATAAATATTTACAATTGTTATATCTTCTTCTTGGATCGATCCCTTGATCATTATGTAGTGTCCTTCTTTGTCTCTTCTAGTAGTCTTTATTTTAAAGTCTATTTTGTCTTATATGAGAATTGCTACTCCAGCTTTCTTTTGATTTCCATTTGCATGGAATATCGTTTTCCATCCCCTTACTTTCAGTCTGTATGTGTCTCTAGGTCTGAAGTGGGTCTCTTGTAGACAGCATATATATGGGTCTTGTTTTTGTATCCATTCAGCCAATCTGTGTCTTTTGGTGGGAGGATTTAGTCCATTTACATTTAAGGTAATTATCGATATGTATGTTCCTATTCCCATTTTCTTAATTGTTTTGGGTTCATTATTGTAGGTCTTTTCCTTCGTTGTGTTTCTTGCCTAGAGAAGTTCCTTTAGCATTTGTTGTAAAGCTGGTTTGGTGGTGCTGAACTCTCTCAGCTTTTGCTTGTCTGTAAACGTTTTAATTTCTCCATCAAATCTGAATAAGATCCTTGCTGGGTAGAGTAATCTTGGTTGCAGGTTTTTCTCCTTCATCACTTTAATTATGTCCTGCCACTCCCTTCTGGCTTGTAGAGTTTCTGCTGAGAGATCAGCTCTTATCCTGATGGGGATTCCCTTGTGTGTTATTTGTTGTTTTTGCCTTGCTGCTTTTAATATGATTTCTTTGTGTTTAATTTTTGACAGTTTGATTAATACGTGTCTTGGTGTATTTCTCCTTAGATTTATTCTGTATGGGACTCTCTGTGCCTCCTGGACTTGATTAACTATTTCCTTTCCCATATTAGGGAAGTTTTCAACTATAATCTCTTCAAATATTTTCTCAGTCCCTTTCTTTTTCTCTTCTTCTTCTGGAACCCCTATAATTCGAATGTTGGTGCGTTTAATGTTGTCCCAGAGGTCTCTGAGACTGTCCTCTCTTCTTTTCATTCTTTTGTCTTTATTTTGCTCTGCAGCAGTTATTTCCACTATTTTATCTTCCACCTCACTTATCCGTTCTTCTGCCTCAGTTATTCTGCTATTGATCCCATCTAGAGTATTTTTCATTTCATTTATTGTGTTTTTAATCGATGCTTGATTTATCTTTAGTTCTTCTAGGTCCTTGTTAACTGTTTCTTGCATTTTGTCTATTCTATTTCCAAGATTTTGGATCTGGGAAATAGAATCTTGGATCATCTTTACCATCATTATTCTGAATTCTTTTTCAGGTAGACTGCCTATTACCTCTTCATTTGTTAGGTCTGGTGGGTTTTTATCTTGCTCCTTCTCCTGCTGTGTGTTTTTCTGTCTTCTCATTTTGCTTATGTTACTGTGTTTGGGGTCTCCTTTTTGCAGGCTGCAGGTTCGTAGTTCCCGTTGTTTTTGGTGTCTGTCCCTAGTGGCTAAGGTTGGTTTAGTGGGTTGTGTAGGCTTCCTGGTGGAGGGGACTAGTGCCTGTGTTCTGGTGGGTGAGGCTGGATCTTGTCTTTCTGGTGGGCAGGTCCACTTCTGGTGGTGTGTTTTGGGGTGTCTGCGGACTTTTTATGATTTTAGGCCACCTCTCTGCTAATGGGTGGCGTTGTGTTCCTGTCTTGCTAGTTGTTTGGCATAGGGTGTCCAGCACTGTAGCTTGCTGGTCGTTGAGTGAAGCTGGGTGCTGGTGTTGAGATGGAGATCTCTGGAAGATTTTCGCCGTTTGATATTATGTGGAGCTGGGAGGTCTCTTGTGGACCAGTGTCCTGAAGTTGGCTCTCCCACCTCAGAGGCACAGCACTGACTCCTCGCTCCTCAATTTGGGATGATTTGTTGTCCATTCATGTATTCCACAGATGCAGGGTGCATCTAGTTGATTGTGGAGCTTTAATCCGCTGCTTCTGAGGCTGCTGGGAGAGGTTTCCCTTTCTCTTCTTTGTTCTCACAGCTCCTGGGTCTCAGCTTTGGATTTGGCCCCGCCTCTGCATGTAGGTCGCCGGAGGGCGTCTGTTCTTTGCTCAGACAGGACAGGGTTAAAGGAGCAGCCTCTTCGGGGACTCTGGCTCACTCAGGCCGGGCGGGAGGGAGGGGCACGGAGTGCGGGGCGAGCCTGCAGCGGCAGAGGTCGGCGTGATGTTGCACCAGCCCGAGGCGCGCCGTGCGTTCTCCCAGGGAAGCCGCCCCTGGATCCCGGGACCCCGGCAGTGGCGGGCTGCACAGGCTCCCGGAAGGGCGGTGTAGACAGTGACCTGCGCTCGCACACAGGCTTCTTGGCGGCGGCAGCAGCAGCCCCAGCGTCCCACGCCCGTCACTGGGCTCCACGCTTTCAGTCGTGACTCGCGCCCGTCTGTGGAGCCCCTTCAAGCAGCGCTCTTAATCCCCTCTCCTCGCGCACCAGGAAACCAAGAGGGAAGAAAAAGTCTCTTGCCTCTTCGGCAGCTCCAGAGTTTTCCCGGACTCCCTGCCGGCTAGCTGTGGCTCATTAGCCCCCTTCCGGCTGAGTTCTCGCCGCCAGCCCCAGTCCTCTCCCTGCGCTCTGACCGAAGCCCGAGCCTCAGCTTCCAGCGCCTCCCGCCCCAGCGGGCGAGCAGACAAGCCTGTCAGGCTGGTGAGTGCCGCTCGGCACCGATCCTCTGTGCGGGAATCTCTCCGCTTTGCCCTACCCAGATATGTGGGGAGTTTCTTGCCTTTTGGGAGGTCTGGGGTCTTCTGCCAGCGTTCAGTAGGTGTTCTGTAGGAGTTGTTCCACGTGTAGCTGTATTTCTGGTGTATCCATGGGGAGGACGGTAATCTCCGCGTCTTACTCTTCTGCCATCTTACCCGGAAGTCCAGTTCTAAGTATTTTTAAAATTTCCTTTGAGACTTTCTTTTTGGCCCAAAGATTATGGAAAAGTGTGTTGTTTATTTTCCACACATTTAGAGATTGGTCTTGTTTTCTTTCTGCTATTGATTTTTAGGTTGATTCCATTATGATCAGAGAATACACATTATAGTCAGATTTCAATTCTTTTAAATTTGTTTTATGGCCAAGGATATGGACTATCTTAGGGAATGTTCCATCAATGGCATTTAAAAATGTGTTCTGCTATCGTTGACTGTAGTGCTCTATATATGGCAATTGGATCATGTCAGTTGATTTTGTTTTGAAGATCTTCTATGTCCTTGCTGATTTTCTGTATCCCAGTTCAATCAGTTGGTTAGAGGAGGGTGTCAAAGTCCCCAACTATAACTGTGGATTTTTCTGTTTCTCCTTTCAGCTCTCTCAGTTTTTGTTTTATGTTTATTAAGGCTGTGTTGTTTGGTGAGTACACATTCAGGATCATTATGTCTTCCTGGTGGATGGATCCTTTAATCATTTTTAGTGCCCTTCTTGTCTCTAGTAATTTTCTTTTCTCTGAAGTCTGCCTTATTAGATATTAATCACTCCTGCTCTTCAAAATTAATATTTGCATGGTATATCTTTTCCCAGCCTTTTACTCTTGACCTATAGGTTGTTGAATTTGAAGTAAATTTCTTACAAACGGCATATAGATGAGTTATGTTTTACTATCCATTCTGCCAATCTCTCTTTTGATTGGTATATTTAGGTTTAAATTAATTGGTTTATTTATATTTAAAATAAATATTAGTATGTTAGAACTTAAGTTGGGGAAGTAACTTTTATTTTCTGTCTAACATTCTCTTATTCTGCCTGAATTTTTTGTTAGACTAGAGCCTCTGTGAGGGAAAGAAGCTATTATCATAGTATCAATACCTTGGCTTCATTAACCTGTGACTACAAATTACATTTGAATTTCATTTTAAGTACCAATCATCTGATTATCATGTGCTCTGCTCAAACAGGCCCCCCAGTTATTTCTAAGGGCTCTGTTGTATGCTGTCTCATGCTCAGTAATGGGTTTCCATGCTCTTGGGCTCTTGCCTAACCTGCCTTGGCTGCCAATGACTCTCACCATATCCCCACGTTACTGTGTGCAGCTATCTTTGGTTATGTCATTCTGAGCTAAGAGAAAGGACTCCTGCTCTTCTTTTTGTCCTAAGTTCTTCCCATCAGTTTCCTACAGCAAAACAGTGACCAGACCAAAACTTTCCATGAACATTTGGTTAAGGTTTCAGAACTATGGGAGGAAGGTGAGCCATGGAGTAGCCAACAATTACTACACAAACTCAGACACTTCCACAGCAGAATATTGGCTGCCCTGAGTGCATGTGCACATTGTGTCCTGAATAAGAGCATCTAGCCCAGGAGATGCATAGAGGTTGAAATCTAGTCCACTCCCAGTTTATCATGCTCTGTGCTTTGGCTGGGACTGCAGCTGCTTGGAAGGGTCACATTTTTCTAAATCACACAGAGGTAATGTATGAGTTTAAAGTGACCCCGGTGGACCCTTGCTAATACCCCTCCTACTTAACAACTGGCATGCTTCAATACCTCAGAAAGCACCTACCCCCTCGTGGCCCAGAGGACTTTGGGCAACCAGATCTTTGTTCAGCATTTAAGTCCTTTGCTGCCTGTACGTTCTCAGACTTTTCGAGACCATACTCTACTTCCTATCAAACACATTGACATAAACATATATCCCACATTAATTTAATATTAATTGAATGAAAGGATTTTTGTAAGTTTCCTCTGGAAATTAATTGCAACTCATTTAATTTATGACTGGCAATGATTTCTTGGCAATCATACATATTCGAGAATTCTTGCAAAAAGAGATAATCTGACCAATTAATTTCCAAATGTAATGACATTTTAATGAATACTAATTTTAACAATCAGTGCTGTTGACACAATGTTACATTTTGTAGGCGCTTAATTAAACATCTATTAATATTAATTTAGCAGTTTTCTTATTTTGGAGTCAATTTCCCCCCAATTTTCGTACATTTTTATAGGCTCTTAAAATGCTTGTGTCTGTGGTTCCCAATGCAGAATGGACTTTGTGGGCACCTGCCTCACAGTCCAGATCTGACTGCCAAGAACCTGGAGAGAGCTTATCTTCACCTCATCTGTAAGGCTGCTTTCTGAGTCCCCACTTCCCCACCACTGGTTTGACCCTTGTCCAGGACAACTGACGGCATGAACATCAACTCCCTTACAGGGCAATTCCACCTCCATCCACACATGTGCCTTGCCCTTTAGTCTTCCAAAAACAACAGATTACAGTGGTGCAGCATATACACATTTCCCCAAATTTGGATTTTCTGTCTTGAATAATAACGTGTAGAAAATAAGTGGTCTAGTCCACTCATTATCATAGTTTCACCAGTTTATCAGCTCCTTGAGGTAAAGGACATAGGCTGGTACCAATGCCTAGAGCAGTGACTGGCACACAGGCATGCAATACATATTTGTACACATTTAAATATTTTTTAATAAAAATAATTTAAAACAGTGCTGAGGAGTTCCAGTAAGTTTTTTCTTTTAAAAGTGGTTTCAAGTCTAAGAATCACTGCTTTAAAGATAATATTATCTACAAAGCTATCACTGCCCACCCATGAGACAAAATTTTGCATTGTTGTTGGAACACTTAGCTCCTTGGAGTGGCAGCCTCAAACCTCCTGGTTTTTAGAAAGGAGTCTTTACAATACTTTTGCCTAATTGAAAGTCCATTGGCTTTCCTTACTCTGGACCAAAGGTTCATCTACCACAAAGCATAATCAAATGCTTACACTTTCCTAAAGTGGCATAAAACTACTTGCAACTTTTAAATGGTACATTTTTCAGTTTTAACCCATGTGGGGTTTTAAAAAATCCTAGAACTCAGTAGCAGTCAGGGTCACTTCGATAAAAAGACAATTTAGAATTCTTGAAAGGAGGAGAAACCTTAAACTGAGAAGTACTTCAAGACTTTCCATTAATTTCAAATATTTCTGCTGAAAATTACTGTTCTGTAAATGAGCTATGAACTTGTAGACTCTCTAGATTATGTCCAAGAAGACTAAAGGTTTGAAACAGGTAGAATTTTAGTTTACTTTTGCTTATGCTTAATAATTTAGGTAGATCAACTTGCAGATGAGATAAAGTAAGATGGTCTTGTTCTTGGAACCACATGGCAGGGAGACCAAAAGGATGTGTGTTTTAGTCATCCATTGCTCCATGACAAACCGTCCCAAAGCCTAGTGACTTAAAAATAACAATTTATTATTGTCTCTTATGGTTATGTGGGTTGACTGACTTTGGCTGGGAGGTTCTTGTTTCGGGTTTCTCATGGAATTTCAGTCAAATAGGAGTGGGGTGGGGCTGGAGCCATTTGAAGGCTCAATTAAGTGAACATCCAAAATGGCTCAATTACATAGTTGGCAATTGGCTGGGAACTCAACTAAAGCAACTGACTAAAGTGCCTGCATGTAGCTTTTCCATGTGGCTTGTGCTTTGTGGGGCATGGTGGCTGGGTTCCAAAAAGAAGCATCCCAATAGTATTTGTTCCAAGACTTCTTATGACTGAACCCCAGAAATCACAGAATGTCACTTCTTCCATATTCTATTGGTCAAGCAAGACACTAAGACCAGCCTGAGTTCAATGGAAGGATAATTAGATACTACATCTTGATAAGGGTGTGCCAAGGTTACCTTCTAAAGTAGTAAATAAGATAAGAAATAGCATTCTATTGGAATGTTTCCTTTGGAAAATACAAGCTACAGTAGCGTGAAATGGTAGATACAATGTGTGTTTGGAAAGTGGTATCGTTGACTATTAAAGGATTATAAGTCTGTACTTTGCAAACCTGAAGCACAAGCATTAATAATATTAACTATAGTTAATAATATGATATGTAATATAATATAATATAGTTAATAAGTATATTTATATAACATATTTTGTGCTTCAGGCTCTAATCTAAGATTTTTGTAGGTATTAAGTCATTTAATCCTCATAATAACCCAGTAGATATTATTATCATAAATTTATAGAAGATGAAACTGATGCAAAGAGGTTGAGTCACTTGCCTGGGGTTACAAAGCTGGAAAGTAGCTGCTATTCTGGCTCTAGAGTTTGCACTCTCAATCATGATGCCATCCTGCCTCTGAATACTTGATACTCTTTTTACCTTAGATTTTTTTAAGTTAAAACTATTATTTAGTATGTCTTATTAGTTGTATTAAGGAGAACAGATGTCTTTCTTTACATACTTTTTTTGCCCACAAATGAGCTAGGGAAAGTAGGAGAGGCAAGGTATCTCTTGGAGCTGGGTATTTTGATATTGGCAGAAAGCATTATCAAAGTATAAATTCCAAAAAGTTAAAAGCATGACTTATACAAATATAAAATGAACACATTTCAAAATGTATTTAACACATTAATGATGGAACTAACAAGATGGGAAAGTTGGTTGAAAGTGAACTGGAGAAACGCTGAAGTTTATATTAATTGAAAGAAAGGATGTTTGAGTAAGATTGATAATTTAGATTTAAAAAGTGGTTAAAGTTCTACAAGACAGTAAAACTACAACTTTGGGGTTCTCTTTTATTTTTTTAGATAGAAATTATTTGTACTGTTGGAATAATTCATTTGCATTGCTACGGGACAAGTTACATTACTATTTTCTGCAATTAATTTCTACCTTTACAGAATTATGAACTATTCAAATCAATAGCATGTAGCAAGGGGAACAAAGGTATAAATCCATAGAAAATCACATAACCCTTGGGCAGTGCTAAATAATGCCTAGCACTACACAGAAAGGGTTCTCAGTTATCCCTTTACCCCATGGCCAAGTCTTGGACAATTTTTCCTAACAGAATAAAAATGAAAGTCCCTGAAAGACACATACAGTGTACTTTAGTTGGTTTATCTGCTGTCCAGCATCGGAAAGTATCCTCTTTGTTTAGGAAAAACACCACTGAGTGAGTCTTGGAGAGAAGCAGGGTTTCATGCTCTCTCTGAATCCCAATAGCAAGGATGCAGGCACATAAATTAGATTTGCCCAACTAGATACTCTTGCCTGAGACTCTGAAATTTGAGTGAGTGATACGAAGAAGTAATGGTGGCTTGAATTTACTTCACTGGTAGTAAAGGTTATGGCAGCTGTGTCAGCAAAGACCCCCCACTCAGGTTGTCCTTATGGCATGACTTAGCAGTGGGTCTAACCTCCCAAATATCTTGCTTTCAACCTACTTTCATATCAGTTCTGTGAGCCTCCTAATATCCTTTTTAATGAGCTTCGTTTCTTCTTAAGTAGCAGGAAATGGTTTCTGTTGCTTACAATCCAGAACACTGAAGTATTTGTAGATAGTCACACTTGCCAGGGTTAACCAACATTTGTGCAGTTGTCTTCTCTTCGCAAAACCTTTTATGCTTATCTTAGATGAATTTTTGTGCTTTATTTAAGGGAAAATTACCTTAGTCTCTTGTTAAAAGTATCGGCTGATGGTAGGTGTTTTCTATTTTTTAAAAATCTGCCGTCTTGACTCCATGAGTCACACTCTGTGTGTGAGAATTAGTTATGTGTTGATGAATGTATAAAAGTCTGTACAAAATAGATACCTTAATGTACAGTGGAGAGCTTTAATGTTTCACAAATCAGTGTACATTAGAAGTTATTAATCATTTAATACTAAAGAAGTAATAATTTACTCTTCCTGAAAGTCAACTTTCTAAACAAAGTCTTCATTATGCAGACTTTTATAATGACCTTTTAAAGTTTTCCTGGTTATAGCCATCATCCGTCTTTAATTATCTTTGAGTCATTTTACACCTTTGTAGGGTTAATGAAATCACATTAGGATATTCTACAAAGTAAATAGAGTTTCTCCTGTCAAGAGGACTCACACATATGTATACGTTAAGAATGGAAGAATGTCTTCTTCTGGCCAGTATGCAGTAATGAGGACCAGATTTATCCTTCTGCCTGAAATGGTTAAAAATTGGATAAAATATGTGCAACCACTGTTTTCAAGATACTGGATTTCAGGTAATGAAGGACAATGATCTCTCAAAGATGGAAAACAAATGAGTCAAGTCCCACAATCACCCCGGCTTATTGCCTGGAGAGAATTTCTTATTTGCAATGCAAAAAGAGGGAACCCACACAGAATCTAACAGATTTCCTAAATTGAGGAGATGGAATTAAGAATCTAGAGAATTGGGAGAAAACAATTCGGCTAGACGTCAAAGGGCAGAGTGCCAGATAGCAGAGACTTATAATAGAGAGAACTCAAGAGATCTGCCAAGGATTCCCTTTGAGTTTTCAACAAATTACATCCATGTGAAGAAACTACCCAGGGCCAGGGAAATAGTCTTCCAAAAGGATGGCAAGTGTCTGAGGCTTCCATAGGATTGGGAATAGTGTCTATTCACAGTAGCCAGATAGGAGAGCTTCCTAATTATTGGGGCAGTGAGAGAGTACTCAGTAGGGTCTTGTCTCAATAGTAGAAAATAATTAACCCCAGACTAAATGCTGTTCTGGTCCTGCCTAACAGATCTTAAAAGCAAGACCAAAAAAAAGAAAAAAACAAATCAAATTGTTTCCAAGTACCTGAACTATGTCCCACAGAAAAGCTCAAGTATATTTGTAAGAAGACAAAAATAACATATCCATCACCCAATGTAAATAGAAAAACAATTATAAAATTCATCTGGAACCACAAGAGACCCCCAATAGCCAGAGCACTCTTGAGAAAGAAGAATAAAACTTGAGGAATAACACTTCCTGATGTCTAAATATATGACAAAGCTACAGTGATTAAAAGTATGCTGCTTTAAATATATGGATACAAATAGGTCAAAAGTAAAAGTATGGAAAATCATACATCATGTAAATGTTAAAAGTCAAACTCATAGAAACAGAGTAGAATGGTAGAATTGAAAATAAAAAGAAAACTCAAGTGGCTGGCTATATTAATATCAAACAAAGATTTCAGAGCAAAGAATAATACCAGGGATAAAGAAGGTCATTTGGTAATGATAACGGGGTCAATTAGATAAGAAGAGATAACAATTCTATATATTTATGCACCTAATATCACAACTTTAAAATACATGAAGCAAAAACTGATAGAATTGCAAAGAGAAATAAAAAAATTGCAATTATAGTCAAATATTTCAGTATCCATTTCTAAATAATTGATAGAACAAGTAGAGAAAAATTTAATATTTCAGTATTTACTCTCTAAATAATTGATAGAGCAAGTAGATAAAACTTAGTAAGGACCTAAGAGAACCTGAACAACACTATTAACCTAATAGGGTTATGGTCAGTTATGACCTAACTGATATTTATAAAACATAGTATCCCTGAACAGCAGTATACACAGAATATTTACCAAAATAGACCATATTCTGGCTATAAAAACAAGTTTTAAAAAGATTTAAGTCATACCAGTATGTTTTCTGTTCTCAATAGAATTAAGTTGGAAATCATTAACAGGTCTAGAAAACCCTCAAATATTTGGAAAGTAAATAACACACTTGTAAAAAAAAAATGAGTCAAAGATTTATTCTTAGAAATTTTAATTGAATGAAATGAAAATGAAATAAAATACTTCATATCAAAATGTGTGGGCTGCTGCTAGAGCAGTACTTGGAGGAAAATTTATACTACTAAAATGTTTATAGTATAAAAGAGGAAAAGTTTCAAAGACCTCAGTTTCCATCTTAAGAATTAGCAAAAAGGAGAAAACGAAATCAAAGCAGGCAGAAGAAAGGAAAATATATTGAGTTGGCCAAAAGTTTCCTTCGGTTTTTAAGTAAAAATAAAAGACACATTTTTCGTTTTCACCAGGAACTTTATTGAACAACATATTCCCCATTTCGTTCCACTACCTTCTGCTATTTTTCAGGCAACTTCATAAGTCCATCTTCCCAAAACTTTTTATCTTTTTGAGCAAAGAACTGTTCCAGGTGCCTTTTAGAGTCTTCTAGGGAATTGAAAGTTTTTCCATTAAGGGAATTTTGTAAGGACCAAAATAAATGAAAATCTGAAGGTGCAATGTCTGGTGAATATGGCAGATGAATCAGAACTTCCCAGCCAAGCTGTCACACTTTTTGCCTGGTCATCAAAGAAACATGTGGTCTTGCGGTAATCTGTTGGAAGATTATGCATTTTCTGTTGACTACTTCTGGATGCTTTTCATCGAGTGCTGCTTTCAGTTGGTCTACTTGGGAGCAGTACTAGTTGGAATTAATTGTTTGGTTTTCTGGAAGAAGCTCATAATAGAGGACTCCCTTCCAATCCCACCATACACACAACATCACCTTCTTTGGCTGAAGACCAGCCTTTGGTGTGGTTGGCAGTGGTTCATTTCACTTGCCCCACGATCTCTTCCATTCCACATTAATGTACAGTATCCACTTTTCATCACTCATCACAATTTGTTTTAAAAATGGAACATTTTCATTACATTTAAGTAGAGAATCACGTGCAGAAATACGGTCAAGAAGGTTTTTTTCACTTAACTTATGTGGAGCCCAAACATCAAAGTGGTGAACACAACCAAGCTGGTGCAAATGACTTTCAGTGCTTGATTTGGATATTTTGAGTATGTCGGCTATCTCCTGCATGGTATAACGTTGATTGTTCTTCATGTCTTGATTTGATGGCTGTCAACTTCAACTGGTCTACCCGATGGTGGAGCATTGTCCAGTGAGAAATCTCCAGCATGAAACTTGGCAAACCATTTTTGACACATTCAATCAGTCACAGCACCTTTACCATACACTGCACAAATCTTTTTGTGCATTTCAGTTGTGTTTTTACCTTTCTTGAAATAATAAAGCATCATATGCCAAAAATGCTGCTTTTTTTTCTTCCATCTTCAGTATTAAAATGGCTACACAAAAATTCACCAGTTTTGATAAGTTTTTTAAAATGCATGTTGATACCACAGCTGTCAATACAATCTGACAAAATTGTTTTGAATGAAGTTTAAGACAACTGAACTCTACTAGAGCCATCCTAAGGTAAAAAAATACCGAACGAACTTTTTGGCCAACCCTATAAAAGAGCAGAAAACAATGAAATAGAAAACAGAGCAGCTGCCCAGAAATGTTCCCACCTTGAAGGGAAGTGGATTAGCAGAGAGAAGGAAGAAAGCATCCACTGCATTTATCACATTTTAACAGTCTGGCTATACAGCATTGACGAGGCATGAATGGCATGGTAGAAATGGCATGGACGTGGAGTCTGGCCTGGCTTCTGGGCCTAGTACTGTCTCTAATGGCCCTATGATCTTGGACAGATCAGTTAGCATCCGCAGGTCACCTGCAAAGTGTGGACAATGGTATATTTCCTACTTGCCTTGCAGGGTTGTAAGGACAAATATTATGATGCATGTGAAAGTAATTTACATAAAACCGATGAAAAAATGTGAAGTATAAGGTTTGATAAGGAGAAATTTGGAATTGCTAGATAAACTGAACCTTGGTGACTATATGTGTGGATTTTATTTACACGTGTCATCTTTGTGTTCTTTTTAATGGATGTTTAAATTTTTGATAAAGTACCTGGGACAACATAAAATATAGGGTTATGAGCTTACATGTGCAGAGGAAATACAATTCCATTATTTTTGTTTATAATTAATCTGGTCTTCCTTAGAAACTCCACTTGCAAGGGAGTGAGAAAGAAGTTGTCAACCTCACATTAAACTGATTGGACTGTCATTTAAAATAGACCCTTTAGGGGAAAAAACCAAAAAACTAAACTAAGTTGAATGTCCATTGTTAGGAGAATGGTTGAAATAAATTACCGTATAATGACAGTATGAGATGCTGTTGTCGTAATAATGAATTAGAGCTAAATCATTGTCTTAGAGATATTTACATGAAGTATCCTTGGGTGAGAAAAACATGTAGAAAACTATGTAATAAATGTGACCTCATTTTTTGAAGAACAAAAAATGACAAAAACAAAACAAAAATAAAATATGCCCTTTAGATCAGGCTCCTCTCCTATTTCTGCCCCATCTCTGACATAGTCTCTAGGTTGGTGGAGCGGGCAGTGCTCATAAGACCTTGTTGTGACAGAGTGTTTGGGTCCTCAGATCCACTCTGCACTGTCATTTAGATTTTGGTGGCAGGGGCCCCTCAGTCAGAGTGGGAGGGTCTCAGCCATCCGCCACTGCCTGGAACCCTGACAACGCAGCCTGTGGCAGGCCCAGAGTAGGTTGGAGGGTTGCTGAATTAGGGTCCTCTGGAGGCCTTTCAGTCTGCCCTTGGGGGCCAAGGGAACATCTGCTTCCAATCCACAAGGCACGGGAGCCAGACTGGCCAGGAGAGCTAGATGTTGGGGGCCCTGGTCTGATCACACAGCACCAAGTTTACCTTGCTAGGCCAGACCCCTGTGGCAAGGCTGAGTCCCTCCCCAGACTTCTGATCAGCACTGGGAGCTAAGGCCCCTCTTCCCTCTGGTTCCCCCACACTGCTTAACACTCCTCCCCTCTCTGGGCTTCTGTCCAAAAGGAGGGAGTTGAGGAGGAATCAAGACACCCTGTGACCTTTGCTTCCCTGCATCCCCACCTCCTGCTTTCCTCCCTGACTCTTCTGCCCAGAACATGTTGACTTTTCTTTCCTGTTTCTTCCACTGCTTCTTATCTTCACTTTACCTGGAGGCCCTGAGGCCTGTGTGAGGCCTGTGTACTGCCAGCAGATGGCTTCATAATTCACCTGGCCCAGTGCAAGATGGAAATGCAGGCCTCCTCTCCAAAAAGTATTAGAATTTCAGGACAGCAAGAGCAGAACACTGAGCCAAAAAGCATGGGGCTCTGTGTGACTCCACAGGTCATATGCCTGAGAAGCTGGCCCTGAATGGGATATGGAGGCTTTTAATCAACCCTATTCTTCAGCAAAGCCCAGAGTCTTGTTAGAGAAGTCCTAAGTGTGAGCTCTCTTCTTCCCTTGGGTGATAAACAACACAGGAAGATGGATGCAGGGGGCCAAGATCTAAGTTAGGGGCAATTAAAATGCATGGTCTAATAATTGCAAAGGGTTTTAGCTCTACATAAAGAATATTTAGAGAGACTTTTCCTCTTGTCCTGATAATTTCACTAAAACTGGGAGAGAAGGGAAATCTTCATTGTACACACTCTCAATCCCCAGAGCTGCCATGAGCTGCCCTCAGTGTGGTGTGAGAGAATTATTTGGGAGGAAGTTGAAGTGGTTTTCCTGAAGTTTCAGGGCTTGTGGGGAACAGAGGACTGGGTACCTGCATGTGGTCTAGAGGTTTCTGAAGGCCCAGTGGAGAAGCCCATGCCAATGGGATTTGAAAAAAACATGGCAAAAGGTATCTGGGAAAAAGAAGAGGGAAAACCTTACCCGTACCCATCTCTTCAGGCCTCAGAGGATGTAGAATACCTCTACATGGTTCCCCGTAAAGGCTCATGGAAGTTGGTAGAGTCAAGAATCATGGCGCTGTCCAGGTGCTGCTGGGCCAGATGTTGAGGAGACCCAACCAGGAGAAGGGTTCTGTACCACCGAGGCAGCCAAAGGAGGATGGCTGTTCCTGTAGGGGGAGTCCTCAGTGATAGCGGGAGCTTGGGTGCCACTGAACATGGTCCCAAGAAGCTTGTACACACCACCTTGCAGAGACTACCTCTTCACCAGAGGCTGCCAGTATTTATCGGAAATATTCCCAATCATACAGAGACCACAGACAGAGCCCCACCATGAACAGGTGGCCCTGTCCTGTAAACAAAATCTTTTTTGGCTCCCCTGCTGCCTCAGTGCTAAAGCAAAGACCCTGGAGGGGGTCACGAAGTCTGAAAGGAGGAGTGGAGACAGTGTCCATGGCAATGTGCAGTGCTCAGATAGAGCCCCTGGTTATACAACCACCCCTTGCCATGGGGCTTTTACCTGCTTCCCAAGGTCATACACCCCTGCTCTCCTGCTTCTGCTGGAACCACAGCAGGATCACAGGTGTTTTCCTGAGTTATCAGTGTTTCTTAAACAAAATAGGAAATGGCTGCTTCAGATCCCAATGGGTAAATGTCATAGTGGACTCCCTACAAGACATAGGACTTTCCATCTTAATGCTGGGTGTCCACCTGGCCGGGGCTGACTGCTGGACTCCATGTGCCTGTACCTTCTTCCAAAGAACTGGATCTGGAGTGGTGGAGGGAGGGGGCTTAGTGAGGTTGGGGACTCCTCTTTTGGGAGAGCAAGTTCCATTTTTAGGTAAACTCGTAAGTCAGCAAATTGTCGGGAAAAAGGGTTAGGAATCAGATCAATAAAACTAAACCATTAAAATGTAAGAAAATTTCTTAGAATCCCTCAACACCGTCACTCCCCACTCCCACAAACAAACTTCATCTCTCTTTCTAGAGCTGGCCTTCTAGGGATTGCATTGTGTACCTTGGCTTTATCAGAAAGGTGGAAGCAATGGCAGGAGAGAGGTGAAGGCTTCTGGGAGGCTGGAGTAAGAGGGTCTAATGAGCAAGCTTGCTTCCCTACCCAAGTATATGGGAAAAGTATTGGATTGTCTGGTTGTGAAGAAAAAAAACCACACACATCAACCCACACACAGAGAATATGATTTTAAGGGCTTATTTTTAGATCTCAGGATTTGGATTCGGTGTTCCATGTTGACTTATTAAAAATTTGATGAAGGCCAAATGTTAATATGAGATTTTCACTGTGAGCATAGAATTTTTATATATACACTATCATTTTTGAG
This sequence comes from Mesoplodon bidens, assembly GCF_964165515.1. NCBI lineage: Eukaryota > Metazoa > Chordata > Mammalia > Artiodactyla > Ziphiidae > Mesoplodon > Mesoplodon bidens. The sequence goes on along the minus strand of NC_138178.1, from coordinate 135,105,890 downwards.
AACTAACATCCTTCTATTTTTATCCTTTTCCTTGTAATGTCATTCAGTTTTCTCTCTTTGTATACAACCTCATTTTACCTTCACATGCAAGGAGCCTAAATTAAACATTAACCAAAATAAAAATACAATCCAGAAGCTGTAGGCATTAAGTGAAATGATTTTTTTTTTTTTTTGCTGTTGCTTTTTCTGATATATTCAGCTCAGGTAAATCTCCATTTACACAGTACAGGTAATGACTTGAAAACAGCAGAGTGGGACATTTGAGGGCAGTAGTAGCAAAAGGAAAAGAAGTCTTTAAATGAGCCTTAAGAAAGTCATCACTCTGTCATGAGAAATTACTTGTCTTAGTACCAGGTATCTGAGCCTCTCTGTACCTCAGTTTTCTTATCTGTAAAGTGGAGATATTTACTGCTAACTACATGTAGATGTTAATATGTTGGATATTTATTTATCTAGAGTGGTTAAGAACATAGAGCTTGAAATCAGATCTTTGCCTGCCTCTTATTAGCCATGTTACCCAGAAAAAAATACCTTAACCTTCTTAAGCTTTGGTTCCTTCTTATGAAAAATGGGGATAATTATATGTACCTTATGTAATTTTTATGAATGAAATGAAATAATTTATAGAAAGTCCCTTGAACCATGTTTGACACGTAAGTTTTTAGTACATTGTAGCTGCTGTTATGAGGATGCCGATCTTCTAAATCATGTATATTAGGTAAGAGGAGATAGAAGATAGCCAAGCAGGTGAGACAAGGGATGTCAGATTCCAAATCAAGGGCTTCTGAACTGAAAATAAAGTAAGCCGAAGGAAGGATCAGTAATAACAACAAAAGAAACTGCCTAGAAATTAACACGAGCGCTCCAATACAGATGCCACTGCAAGTTGTGTATGAGACACCTGGGAGTGAGTTTTGAGTTCTGATTCCTCCCCTCCTAAATTCTCCAGGTAAACATGCTGAGCATGGACATTTTGTGAGGGAATGTATCACGGACTGTCATTGGTGTTAAGGCTATGGTGGTCTGGGGAAGACTTGGTGTGTCACCAAGGGAGAGAGTTTTGGGCTCTGTAAGACCTGGGCAGCTTTGGAGAGGCTGGCTGACCATCTATGTCCACCCTGCACAATGTCCAAACGGGAAGTAAAGTGCATCTATCAACCTTTAAATTTGTCAATTGCAAAACCCGGTGCTCTTCAAACTACCTGTAGGGAAGGACCAGTTCTTTTTTTCGTAATCCATCGCAAACCAGTACATGGTCCTGCCACACGTGACCAGCCTGTGACTTGAGCCACACAGGATTCATCATACGAGTCTGTGTTCTGAACTGGCCTATATTGTCTTAAAGGGGTAAATCAATCGATCACTCCTTGGATGTCACAGCAATGTTGAATGGCTATGACCCTTTCTAATTGTTTACTCTCCATTTCTACACTTACTTTGTTTGATAACAGATACTTTGAGTGGTGCTGCCCTTATTGTAATTTTACTTTCAAACAAAAATGATAAGAACAGTAGCAAGATTTAATGAAGATAAGACTTCAATCACAAAATACGAAATTTAGAGAGTGTTTGTATCAATCTAACCCAATTGCCCTGTTTTTATATCTAAATTCTCTTGGTACTGTGGAAAGAGTTTGAATGGTGATGTCAGACATACCTGTATTTTAATCCCAGCACAGCTGCCTACCAGCTGTGTGTCTGTTGGACAAGTTATTTCTCTGAGCCTCTTATTTCTTCATCTGTAAAATGTGAACCTTGAGATCTCCAGCATGCAATTATGGTGAGGATTAAATACCTTGTGCTGATAAAGTACTCCCAGGTGGGAGCTAGCAAAGAAGATTTCTTTATATTGCATATTTGGGAATTTACAATCTAAACTTTGTGGTTTTAGTTGACTCTAAATGCAACCATGTAAACTATACACATTGCATTTTTCCTCAAAATCCAAAATAGCCTGCCCACTTGAGCTTGGACTAGATTCATTATACTGAGATGCAACAATTCTGATTACACCTTCGTTTAAAGTTCTGGATCTCTTCAGGCCTAGATTTAAGTAAAATATATACTATAGCCAGAATACTGAAACATGACAGAGATTCTCAAAAGTTAGTATTAATAAAAATTCCTTGGGCAGCTTGTTAAAATGCAAATTCTCAGACCCAGGCTGCAGCATCTCTGACTCAGCTATTCTTGAGTGAGGCCCCAGAATTTATAAGCAACACCTGGCTCCCACCCCAGATGATTTTGATGCAGGTGGTTCATGAATCATGCCCTTAAAAAAAAAATCACTGTGTCTATAAAAGGCTAGCATGAGGGATCCTTGGAATGAAACTGTCCTGTATCTTGACTCTTATGGTGGTCACATAAATCTACACATAGGATAAAATTGCACAGAGCTAATACACTCACGCACACACACACACACACACACACACACACACAAGCTCAAGATGTTTAGAGTACTAGAAAAGCAACCTCAGCATTCAGATGTATTTAGTATTTTGGGCTTCATTAGTTTATATTCCTGATTTTTCTAACCTACCAGTGAAAAACACAAGTTTTCTTAAATAAACCAACAAATTAGCCAACTGCTGGCTTGGTCAAGCTGGCTTCATTTGAGTTCTTTGATGATTTTTTGGTCAGATATAGAGTTCTACAACTTGAGCCTAAAGATAACATGCTTTCAGTTTTCCATGTGCAAGCATTCCATCACTTTAAGTGGATAGATTAAATGTACTGTTTAAGTTCACTAGGGAAAGCAAATGCTCCTAAACGTGGATGACTTTCTTCACCGAAATAGACTTTTGTTTTTGAAGCTTATGCCAGACACTCTTTGCTGTCAGTAATTGAATTGTAGACAAGAATGTTTGAAGATTTTGGGTCTCTACCTATGGCAGCTGTCATTTTCATGTGGATGCTTTGACTTCTGTATAATTAACTTCTTACAATTATGCAAAAGGTAGTCACAGTTGGATATTTAACGAGGTAAATGTTTTTGCATGGCTTAGTTTTGTGATTAGGTATAAGCATAGAATTCTAATCTTTTCAAGATATATGCTGAAATATTTATGAATGAAGTGATATGATGAAGTGGAAATTGCTTCAAAATAATCCAGGAACAGGGGAAGTCCATAGGGGTATAGATGGAGCCATGGGTTGCTAATTGTTGAAGCTGGGTGATGGGTACCTGAGGATTCATTACACCATTGTCTTTACTTTTATATTCTGTTTGATATATTTCATATGTAAATATTAATGACAAAAGGTAGTCAAAATTAGAAGCAGCTTTAGTGATGTATGTAAGACGAAGTGCAGTCTTTTTGCGTATGTATTAGAACTGTGGGCTAAACCAGTAGGGACTTCATATTTTTATCCAAGGGCATGAAACACCCCAGCATTTCTGACTGAGGAAGAATAAGTCTTTTTAGCAGGTCCCTGATGGCATGGTGTCCAACACTGCCCAGTGCAGTAAGCATTTATCCTCTAAAATTCTTGGCTTTACGACTGAAGTCTGTTTATTTGAGTGTATCATAATGGCAGGCCTTTGTTCTGAGATAACCTTCAAAAGAGCAGACAAATACTTTAGAGGGCATTATTGCTCACATGCTTATTTCCCTCTTGTTTTAGTCCCCAAGACTCTGAATATCCTAATAGAATGGATAATATCTTTTTAAAAAAATCTCAGTTATTTAATAAAGTGAATTATCTCAAAAGCTTCCATGCTTAGGATTTCTTCCAGGTTCCTATCCCTGTGGGCGGTGAGAGATGGCAAGTGGAAGGCCCAATTGGCCCATACTGAGCTGCTGCAGAGCCCTTAGAAATGAGCTTGAACTCAGACATGCCCCTACACTCTATACTGTACCTTCACCCCTTCGTAATAACCCCCCTGTATTTTTTAAAACTTTTTTTTGTATTGGAGTATAGTTGATTAACAATGTTGTGTTAGTTTCAGGTATACAGCAAAGTGATTCAGTTATACATATACATGTATCTCTTTTTCAAATTCTTTTCCCAATTAGGTTGTTATACAGTATTGAGCAGAGTTCCCTGTGCTATACAGTAGGTCCTTGTTGGGTATCCATTTTAAATATAGCAGTGTGTACATGTCAATCCCAAACTCCCTAACTATCCCTCCCCCCACCCCGTATTTTTAAAGCACATTTTTCTCTATCCTTGCATTTCTGGATAATAAATGGTATTTACATAATATCTATCCCTTGAGTCATTTTCAAGTGACACAAAGCTTTGGAAGACAAAACAACCAACCTACCCCACCCCTCAACAATACACACACACAACACCCCACAAAACAAATGAACAAAACACTAGAATCACTAAACCTTATCATTTTTCCTGCAAGCATTCCTTGTGGACCTCCAGTGGACAGAGCTTAGGCGGCTTAAAGGGTTTCAGCATATGTGGAGACAAAATATGCATGCTATTGGAAAAATAGAAAAACAACAATTAAGTAACTTACCACAGTCTTGAAAAAATGGCCCAAATTATGTCAGTAAGTACTTGGAAAATGCAGTATATGATTAGTAATCATAGTTTTTAAAAAGTCTCTTCAAAATAGAGTTCTGTGGCTTTTTATAAATTATCCCAAATAGGTGGGTAGTCTCACAGAAGTCAGGTTTTCATTGTCTCACATTTTAAATGAAAAATAATGATAGCTACTGTTTGTTGAGGGTCTGCTCTGTGCTAGGTGCCCACATGGATTATTTTTTCTTGTCACACTGAACCTATCAGGTAGGAATTATTACCTCTGATTTACAGATGAAGAAACGTAGGTTGAGGAATGCAATAAAAGGTGTAGACCCGCTTCAAGCCCAGGCCTGGCCTGAGACCACACACTGTTGTCTGCTGAATCTCACTCCTCAAACTATCCCTGTTGGGCCCAGTCTGCAGTAAAAACCACACAGATCCAGGAAGAGAGGATCTTTGGAGTCTGGCTTTTTTCTTCTAATGGCATTTAATACTATCTGTTCCAGGGTGCAGAGCCCAAAGTTCCTTATGAAAACCATGTACTTCCCAATTAGACCCAGGAATTGTGTGGTTTAGACAATAATTCCCAAAGCAATGCTACCTTGTTTCACTCTTAACACACAAAGAGAACTTCCCATAGTCAAAGAAAGGGAGAAAGAAATGTCATTAGCAAACTGTTAAACCTTGATGTGCTGAAGATCCTTATGCTCCCTGGGTCCCTAAGAGCCATGGGATGGAGCTTCTCAAATGCAGAACCCTCCAGTAGACAGTGGCGGGGTGTCTCACTGAGACCTTACAACACCTAGAAGTCTAAGTGAGCGCATTAACACCTGGAGAACTCTGTCCCATGAGTCTGTTCCCCAGTCGTATTCTCAGAAGCCCCACCTTCTGGCAGGGTGTATGAGCCGTAAATATTCCCAGGACATCTGTCTAAGAAGAGATACACTGTCACACTCACAGAGCCTGGCCACCATGAGCGAACTGATTACAAAAGCAACTTTGATTGTATTATTTTTGTAGGTTGCAAAGTGAGAGCGAAAGTCATTTCTTTGTGTCCAGTCTGAAGGAAAGCTATCCAGAATACAGCTCCAAGAATTCTCATGAATTACATCATTAACAGCCGCTTTATATATGTGAAAATTCAAACATCTATGAAACAAAGCCTGTTAATGAACTTGGAATGGTAAACCTAGTGGAATGAGGCAGATGTCCAGTGATTATGAGCAATAAACAAAAGTTAATTTGGCTGAAAATCAGTCTAATTAAATCTGCCTGTTCACTTTTTTTCCTTAAACATCTTTGTATGGAATCATCTGTATCAGAACATAGGAAGCCATGAGGACGCCATAGCAGTATGTGACAGGATCCAGCTGGGCAGACAGAGTCAAGCCCTGGTGCTGACAAGAAGCCACATGCAACAGAGAAGGATCAATAGAGCAAGCAGCAGATGGAGGCCTCCAAGGTCCAGGTAGTCAGGGTCCAGGAAGTCCCCGAGAGTAGACAGAGACTACTTTTTTTTTTTTTTTAAAGATAAGGCCTAGAATTTGTTTTTTAAATTTAATTAATTGAATAAATTATTAATTTGTCTTTGTTGCAGTGCATGGGCTTCTCATTGCGGTGGCTTCTCTTGTTGCGGAGCACAGGCTCTAGGCACGCGGGCTTCAGTAATTATGGCTCACAGGCTCTAGAGCACAGGCTCAGTAGTTGTGGCTTCGTAGCTCCGCGGCATGTGGGATCTTCCCGGACCAGGGCTCAAACCTGTGTCCCCTGCACTGGCAAGCAGATTCTTAACCACCATGCCACCAGGTAGACTTGCCTGGAAGGAAGGCAGTCTTAGCAGTCCGAGTATTGGCCACTTCCTGGCCATGTTGCTTTGTGTCCAGACTTATACTTTCTGTGATGTTGAGATGGATGTGGGCCATATAAATAGGAAGGAGGTCAACAAAAATCTCTGAAATCAATGAATGAGTGTGGTGAGATGGTACCTACCCTTCAGGAATCAAGTAGATCTTACTATTCTCCAAGGTAGGGATGTACCAGCATTACTGGAGTAGGAGATTAATGTCATAGATTACTGGACCTTCATTTGCAGACATAATTAGGAAACCTCTCAGAATTTTTTATGTGCAGATTAGTTATATATATTTTTCCTTGTTCAAAGTTTCAGCATGTTTAAATCTTCACCCTAATAGAATTTCTTTTCACCAGCCATCCTGAGTACTGAATATTGTAATCTAATAAGCCTTATTTCTATTTACTTTGGACCTGTAGATCCAATTATTTGCATTTGGAAAAGATTAATTCAACTGCTCTGCCTTTAGAGGCAGTGAGTGCCAAGCTTCTGCTCATCTGTGGTTTTGTTCCACTACATTTTGCTGAAGTTGATAGCATTTCATCACTCTTTGAGATAGCCCAGTGTAGCATGGCTTACAGTGATAAAATGTGCATTATGATACTAGCAGAGAGTTTAACGGGAGGATAATATATCAGAACCTGAGGTCTGAACTCAAGTATTCCAAAACCAGGAGTCTTTGGCAAGTACTGCTATCCACAACTCATGCATTTAAACTCTGACAGCTAACTGGGTCACTTGGCCATTGCTGCATCCTTGCTATTAACTCCTTTCCAGTTATCTGCTCACAGTTCTGGACGTTGTAAGTGCCATATGGCTTTAGGTATTGTAATTCACAGTCTAGAGTCAGGAGATGATGGCAGAGCTTAGATCCTTTCAAAGTAATAAAATATCTATCATCAGTTAACCCCAGAAAAAGAAGGAGAAAATAAACTGAGGAATCTGAGCAGGTGCAGAACAGGGAGTAGGTTGGAAGAAACTCGACCTACAGCTGTGATATAGCGTTCCAGAAATTCCTAATCACGGATTATAACCAATTTGGACGATCAACAGGCAGACAGTCAATAGAATCACATATTATTGATACTTTGGATATTAGGGGGAATTGTTCCTTAAGGGGTGCCTTCCATTGCATAGATGAAAGAGATCTCCCTCCTTCCCTCCCTCTCCCTCCCTGTTTCTCTCCCCCCACACCTCTCTCTCTCTCTCTCTCACAGATGTCATCTTTCTGTATATTTTACTAGAGAAAAATGTGAATCTAATTCACAAACGAATAAAAACACCAAGTAAGCCTCTGACACCTTGAAATATCTTCCATAAAATCTTTTAAGAAGGAAGATACTTGTCATTGATTTATAGAAAAATATCTGTATATTGTTTCTCACTATAATTTAGTATGATGACTATGGAACCAAGTTTTGGCTCTTAAAGCTCTGTAATTACTTCATGATTATATATTTTTCCAAATGAAATATTTGAAAACTTAGGGCACTCCAGTCTCTTAAAATGTCCCACTGATTAGCAGTAGCCAAAATTTTGGGGAAATCATACTCTGGTATTTTACCATTTTATTTTATCAGAGACATCTAAAATGCTTTCTGCATATCCTGTGGGCAATTGGGTTATTGCCATGCAGAGAGAGAAACAAGAGTCAGGTTCATGGTCAGATCACAACTGGTAGCAATCAGAGACGTCAGAACCCCAGGTTTCTAAGCACCAGTCCAGGCGTGACACAGACATTTGCTGTTCAGTTGTCTCTTTGCTTCTCTCGGGATGTGTTGATCGTGGGAGAGGCTGTTCTGTGCTCATGGCAACATCATGGGGGTGTGCTGATGGTCACTGTGCCATCCCAGTTAAGTTCTCCACCTGTGGGTCTCAAAGATTTTACTGCATGGACCCTCTGAGCATAGCAGTTACTGGTATTTTAAGTGATTGAACTTCTTTTTTTCTACATTATTCTTCTGATTTGGAAAAAATTACTGTGAAAAAAAATAAACTCTTTTTTTTCCCTCAAATTTCTACTTGCCTGTGAGGATACAAGGATTATTAATACGGACAGAACACTGAGAGATGTGTTGCAATGCTAAGCAAAGGCTTAGATTCTGATTCTTAGGAGATCACAGCTAGAGGCGTTGTGCTGTACTTGGGTTTTAAAGAAGGAAACTTAGTTCTGAGAAAGACAAGACATTTAATTTGATACCATTGTTGAGAAACCTCTGTGGCTACTTGTTTTCAGAGATGGGTGTAACATTCCTCCCGACTTTTCTGCAATGTGACTTTGCTATTTCTCCCATTAAGAGGTAAGGTCTATTCCCCCCTACCCCTTGAATAATGGAGGGTCTTTTGACTTGTTTTGAGCAATAGAGTGCTATGGCAATAACGTTATACAACTTCCAAGGGCTTAAGAGGTCTTGTACTTTCTGCTTGAGACCACTTAGGACAAGGGCACTGCCCTGAGACAGTCATGTTAGGCAAGCCAGTCTAGCCTACTGGCCTAAGTTTCCTATTAAAATTCTTTGTACAAGTAATCCTTAAAGTGTTTGTTTGACTTATAGCAGCATGTTACAAATGACTGTTGTTTTTTTTTTAAGTGTTAATAATATTAACTCCTTTCATTTATCCTGAACGCTGTAGTATTAAATTAGTAGATGGAATTAGCAGTCTGGCATGATTAATTTGCTATGAATTTCTTTGTTGTGTCAGTTTTGTGTGGAGTTTTAAAAATCCAACAACCTTAAACTCTTCTGCATTTCAAAATATTTGTGTATTTTAAAGTAAAATAAAGCTGATAGTTAACAGGTAAATATAAGAGGATGAGAGGCTAAGTGAAGGAGAACCCAGGCACCCTGGCCTACAACCAGTATCAACTGCTAGACATAAGTGAGGCCATCTGGAACCTTCGGGCCCCACCAACTCTCCAGCTGAGCACAGTGCATGAGTGAGCTCAGGTGAAACCAGCAGAGGAACTGCCTGGCTAACCTGCATTTTGTCATGAGACAAAATAAGCACTGTTTTAAGCCGACAAGTTTTAGGTTGGTTTGCTATGCAGCATAGACTAACTGAAGCACTCTCAGTAAATAATTTTAATATTTGCACTTTAAAAATAGAATAGGGCTTCCCTGGTGATGCAGTGGTTGAGAGTCCGCCTGCCAATGCAGGGGACACGGGTTCGTGCCCCGGTCCGGGAAGATCCCACATGCCGCAGAGTGGCTGGGCCCATGAGCCATGGCCGCTGAGCCTGCACGTCCAGAGCCTGTGCTCCGCAATGGGAGATGTCACAACAGTGAGAGGCCCGTGTACTGCCAAAAAAAAAAAAAGAATAATTCTTACTTTGATGGCTGTAGGGCATTTGTGAAAAGAGGGAAAGTAGAGCACAGTATTCAAGAAGAAAAACATCTGCAACACAGTCACCAAAGCTCTATGCACCATAAATGAGAAATCAAATCCAGGGAGATTCTCAAATGCTCCAGCATGTTGTATTGTATATGTCACAGATATCAGTACTTGTCATACAGTAGGTATTTCTAGGAAGGAGTCTTTAGAAAACCACATTGGTTCCATATAAAATAATAATGATGCCTCATGTAGCAGTTAGAAATTATCCACATTGAGAGTAAGTATTGGAAAATGGACAGAGTCAGCTATTCCTCAGAGAGATACTGGTTACAGGCACAAGGCTACATGAGGACTTATTTTATACTGAAGGTTCTTAGGCAATGAAACCACCTGGGAGTTGTTAATTTGAAATATTATACCATTGGAGGTGAGTATTAAGCTAGTGAGAGAAAGGGTAATTAAGAAATTATCTACTTTAGGATTTCTTTTCATTTCCTATTAATGGGGTTCTCATTCTTTCTATCAAAAGCTTTTCTTTTTCCAAATCTGATATTTTCTCTATAGCATAAAAATATGACAAGAAAAAAATGGATTTAGTTCTTAGTGCTATAAAAATCTGGAGTGATTTGCTCTGTGTTGCCCCAGCTTAATATACTGTTATGAAAGCACTATATTCTCCAATTCTTTTTACATGTGGATTGTCAAGGGAAAAGTCTAGCCATAGGAAAAATTCTACCAATTTAATATTTCAGTGTCATCCCATAATAAGACAAAATTATACATGTATGTGACTTCATTAAGTAAAATACTTTTATATCTTTCTCTGTGTGTTTACTCTGTTATTTTATGCAATTTATTTGGGGAATAAAGGGAGATGAAAGAAACAGATGTCTATTAAGTAACTCCTGTGAGGCTTCCCTGGTGGCACAGTGGTTAAGAATCTGCCTGCCAATGCAGGAGACATGGGTTCGATCCCTGGTCCAGGAAGATCCCACATGCCACGGAGCAACTAAGCCTGTGAGCCACAACTACTGAGCCCACGTGCCACAACTATTGAAGCCTGCATGCCACGAGCCTGTGCTCTGCAACAGGAGAGACCACTGCAATGAGAAGCCTGCGCACCACAATGAGAGTAGCTCCCGCTTGCCACAACTAGAGAAAGCCCATGTGCAGCAACGAAGACCCAACACAGCCCCCCCCCCAAAAAAAGAAAAGTATCTCTGGTGTGCTAGACATTTTATTTATGTTACCTCACTGGATCTTTTTTTTTTTTTTTTTTTTTCCGGTACACGGGCATCTCACTGTTGTGGCCTCTCCTGTTGTGGAGCACAGACTCCGGACACGCAGGCTTAGCGGCCATGGCTCACGGGCCCAGCCACTCCGCGGCATGTGGGATCTTCCTGGACCAGGGCACGAACCCGTGTCCCCTGCATTGGCAGGTGGACTCTCAACCACTGCGCCAACAGGGAAGCCCCTCATTGGATCTTAATAACAAGTCTGTGATGGAAGTGTTGAAACTCAGAGAGGAGGCAAAACTACCTTCTTGGAAAGAATCAGGATTCAAACTCAGGTCTGTTTCTCCAGCACACACTCTTCCCACTGTACCACGAAATTAAGCATTTAATGAATTCCAGTCTTTATCTCAACCTTTCCAGGGACAACGGGGCACCCACTGCTTCATAAGGCAGGATTCCTGGATTTTAAATGACTCTTACTGTTTCTAAAAGTACTTATACTGTATAAGGATCTTGGTAAGGGCGTCTTGAATTGAGTGGGGAAATAATTGGTTAGATAATCCCTACGTTCGTTTCAACCTATTTTTTGATTCTAAAAATAGCTAGTTAGGTTTAAAAGTACAGGTGGTAGCAGTTCTTTTGGAAATGAAATTAAAAGTATTGTCCATTAGAACTTATTGAGATTGCTGTCCACCTCCTAAGCTATATCATGCCCTGGCCATAAACCAGTAATCACTGAAGCTGGTTGAAGGGTACTTGGAAGTTCATTATACTACCCTCTTTAGTTTTGAATATGTTTGAAATTTTCCATAATTAAAAGGTTAAAAATGTTTAAAATTCAGTATTTGTAGTATAATATGAAAATTTCCCCCTTAATCTTATCTACACATCAATGGAAAAAGGGTTCCAGTGTTTTTAAACACATACCACTTTTGAAAAATTTTTTTTCAACCAACATATGCCTCTAAATTCAGTCTTACTTCTTTTGTGTCTGCTGGGCTGCCCCCCAAAAACTCTTCCCAGATATTTCTAAATTTATTAGTTGGTTAATATCTCTTTACTTATTTTTAGGTACCTAAGCTGATTTTGTAGTCATGGCCAGTTTTTTTTTTAAAGATTATTGACACTTTCTTACAGCAGAAACTTATTTTGAAAAATCCATAGTCAGATTTCTGTCTTAACTTCTGAATATAAAACTTTCATTTTCAGAATGAATACATAATTTTTTTACATAATTTCCATAATTTAATGTTATTTACATTTTATGTTATTTACAATGATATGTACAATTAACAAATTACAAAAATGTTACTTACGGTTTATGTTATTACAAATACTATGTTATTTACAAAAATTATTTACATAATTTCCAGATCAGTAGGCTAAACTAGGTTTCTGACATCAGCTACACAAACCTATAACACGGCATGTGGACTGAGGCCCAAGCTAAATAGTGGCAAAGCCAAAGCAGCATAGCCCCCAATATTAGCGATTTCTGGTGATAAATTATCTGTGTTCCAGGAATCTGGAGGCCATTTTTTTTCATATTTACATATTTATAGATGAATCCATGCCCTTTCTGCCACCTTTGGTTCTAAAGCTCACTTCATATTCTTTTCTTCACAAACTTCAGCACCTTTCATACAAAAAACAAATGGCTTATTTTCAAAATGTAATATGAATTTTGAAATAAATTTAAAAATTTTCCATGCAGTCTGTGAAAATGTCTTTTATGTGTTAGAAATTCATGTTGGCTTTTATCTGCCTGCATGCATGTTCTGATGTGTGATATTCTGGATGACTCTTTTTTGTAGGTAGATTTTTTTCCTTCCAATTAAGATAAGAGAATTCCATTGCATTCCCATAACACAACTTAGGCTCAATCTGGGTTTTCTTCATCTCAGCTTGTAAAACCTGTTACTCTGACAGAAGCTCTTTAACTCTATTTGTAATGCCATCTGCCTGGTTACTACAATTGGAGGGCTCAACTTCTGTTTCCAAAGAGTTGTTGGCTCAACATATTGATTTATAAATCTTAGGATGAAGAACATGCACATAGAGCACTATGATTGAACATTTAGCTTGTCTTAATTACCACTAACCAGAAATTTTCACTCCCACAGCATTTTGGGACCAAAAAGCTTTTTTTATCATATGAAAAAATTTTTTCAAACATATAAATCATGACTTTACTGCCCTTGTTTATTTTCCTTTAGGGTGTAAGATCAGTCAGTGAGTTTATTGTCAAATGGAACCTGCAATTAAATTATGTCACCACAAGGAGACAATCATGCTTAATCATGACCATAGTAAGGCCTGAGCATAGAGATGATTTTTTGCTTGAGATATATTTTTCTTCCTCATTTTACCACTTTGTCCACCTTCTGTCATTTTTCAAAAAATAAAACTCAAAATGGGAAAATTTAATACTATGAAACTACTAAACACTGAATTTAAATAAATATAGAGGAAGATTTGAAAGGTACACATCTAGATATAGATAATTTCTTTCTCACTGATCTTAACTATTAAATCTTAAATTTTAGTCTAATCCTGGTCTTAGCTTCAGACTTGTGTATTGCTTTTTTATATCTCATCTTAATTTTTATCTTGGAATTGAAACTTTGTCTACCCTTTAGGGCTCTAGTTTCAATGATTTTAACCCCAAGATAATCCCAGCATGATATCAAAACTTCATCAGCTGTTATACCTAAATCTCAGGAGACCTGTAACTTTTCTCTGCTTTTGCAACAAGTGGGAATGTTTCCTATATCTTGCAAAGATATAGGAAAATCCCTAGATTGAAGGCAGTGCTCAAAACACAGATTTAAGAAAGATAGGTATTAAGTCTCAGGAGCAGGAACTGACTGCCTGATGGTCTTGGCTAAGTTGGCTGCTAGAATCATTGGACCCAACTGTATGTTTGCTCCTGGCTGCTGTAGGGTGACAGAAAAAGTCTCTGGCAGAAGAAACTACAGAGTCTGCTTTAACTTCCACAGTGGAAGGGGAGGTGTCTGGACTGACCCTCCGACCAAGACCTCTTCTGGTAGGAGAGAGGTGATTCCACAAAAGGAATCAGGGTACTTTAGGAAATAATGCTTGGTGGTCAAAACATGGCAGGTGTTCATGATAGCCATGGAATGTTTAATAGGAACCCCTGCTGTGTTGTCTCCAAGTGTGGAGGCATGACTTGGTGCCCATTTATTAAAGAAGAGGCTGTGTAAGGTAGAAAAATGACTCTTCTGGGCATTCTTATTTCCAGGTTCTCACCAGGACTCTACTGTGGATCTTTGAACAGACCCCAAACTCTTGAGTTGTCATCCTTTCCTCAGTAAAATGAAGAGGTAGCATTAAGTGATCTCTTCTGTCTTGTCAAGGTCTCTGCTTCTGGAGATCTAAGAAAGAAAGTGTCCCAAGAGTCATCTCTCACTGCTATTTTAATTTAAATATATACTTTCCCTAAGCAAATCTTCCCATAATTGTCACCACTGCCCCTAACACAAGCTGCATTATGAAAAGCTTTGTAACTTTCACCATGCAATAGGATGTTTTAATCTGAAATTTAAAATCATTTTAAAAGGGTGCTGGTGTCTTATTTGTATCTGTTGGCTAAACTCATAGTTGCAGCTGCAGTGTTTTTTGACTTATGAGATAAATATAGATACCTACCACTGCAGAAGCATGCGGATCTAAACAGTGAAACAGAAATGAAATAATGCACACTTCTATTGCTACCATTTTTCAGAGATGCCCCTAACTCAGACAGTGATATTTTTATTAAGCTTAGATTATTCACACAGAAAAGCTCCTTGTGAGAACAAACCAAAATAAAAGTCGCCTCCCGTATTTCTATCTAGCTGGTGACCTCAGTTACAATCTTTCCATTATCTTGGTTGATATTCAGACTGGAGATGACCTGAAGAAAAATCATGAAAACACAGTAGACAGCTAATGAGATGAACCTCTGGAGACCTGAGCCTGAGGACCACCATCCTAACCAGCACTTGAGAAGATGGAAATATTTCCATTGGTATGGGATAGACAGGATATTTTTAGTCAAGAGGTTTTGCCATGTGCTCAAGGACATGTCTCTAGCTTCCCAGTAACTGGGACAGGGAGGCACGCAAGGGATCCAGCAGAACCTGTTTCACTAGAATGGGTTTTGGGATAATCCTTTCTCCAACTCCTTCTACAGTCTTTCCCTTTTCCCCTGACTCAAGAGGTCCAGAATTTTCCTATTTTCTTCTCTTCAACCCCACCCCAAACTATGATTTAAGGGCAGAGAAATGCAGACATTTTCAAATTATTCTAAAAATGTTGAATTTGATGAAATTCTTTCAGTGGAGTTGAAACAGATTGAGTTTTACCTTCTTTGTATCTGGTGATGATAATTTAATTTGCAGTTTTAAAGGGTAAATATTTTGAGGCTATGTAGTATATTTTTAGGGAATCCAAAACCACTTGTGTTCAGTTATTTATTGAAGTCAGCCTCCCTACTCTACACAAATGGGGAGAGGCATGTTGGGACAAGCTACAGTTCTTCCCCAAATGACTTGGAAAAATTGCTGTTCAAGATACATATGTGGGAAGTGGGAATGACTTGTTTAGAGTCACCAGTCTCTTTTTCTACTAATTGTTAAGCAATAACATAAAGTAACATAATTAAGTAGCACTTATCCCAGAAAAGTTAAAGCAGTGAATTGTCTTTGTTTCATTATAACATCCTTTCAAGGTATATAAGCTAGGATATGGAAGGGAGGAGGGGAGGGAAGAAAGGAAAAAGAAGGGAGGAGGGGAGGGAAGAAAGGAAAAAGAAAGGAGGAGGGAAGGAAATTAATTACCTGGTACCCTCAGACTTCCTATTAAGGTTGGAGTTTGGTTTCCGTACTTTTTTTGACCTCAGTAGGATTCACTTACATTGAGACAGAGCCCATGGCCTCTCATCTAACGGGACGTTTGCTGCCCTTTGCAGAGGGCACCTCACGCAATGGTGGTCACCATTCTTCTCTTCTGGGGACAGCACTTCTGAAGCTTACACTGTGGCATTCTCTTATTCTCCCATATCCCACAGACTACTGGCTTGCCCCAGACTGCTATCTGATCATTACTCTTCCTCCCTCTTTTAAAAGTACATTCCTGTATTGTGTCTCAGGCACACAGCTGTGCCATCTTGAACCTCTCTTCACTTCTGCTGGACAACCCCCTAAAGTCTGTATCACTGGGACCTGATCCATAGTGTCCATTCCCACTCTAACTCCTGCTATATCCTTGGTCATTTGTTGAACACCTACTAAGTGCTAGACACCAATCTCAGTGGCCATGAGAATGACCCATCCAACCAATTAGCTTCATATTTCCTGGGCTATCTTGACTCTAAAGATTGTCCTCTTGGTGTCATCTCAGCCACTCACTCCCAGGACCACACCCTTTCTCTTCTCATTATCAGGACCCTTCCCTTCTTAAAGCATAACGCCTTCATTCCACTCTTTGGCCACAATACCTTATCCCTTTAAATTCATGGGGACCCAGTCCCTTATTACTTCTCCCAGGCCATCATTAAGGGACCATATAATTTACTGTCCAACAGGAATCTTGTGAAAGTGGGCACTACAATAATCACACCAGGATGTTTCCTGGGCAGACAGGGATGCATGATCACACAAGTCATCATACAATGCTTAGTACTCTTCCTTTCCTAGCCAACCCACCCTTAGCCATCTGAACTGATTCCTTGCCAGCCCGCTTCTTTCCTTTTGTATTCTCCTCTGTGTGTTTGCAAAACCCATGTATTCCTGTTTGCCTTTTCCTCCCCTACAACCCTGCAGACTGGCTTCTCTACAGATTGAGTCCCCTAACTAACCCCTCAGAGCCACTCTTCTACACTTTTCTTATCTTTAGTCACCTTCCTTTCCTGTTTCTCTCAAAAATGCTTCCACGTTTTTACTACTCTTAGAAGAGATCCCCCTATTCAATCTTTGACTCTTTTCCCCCAATAAGTGAGCTGGAAGCCTCCACTATTGAGGGAACTGATATTAGCGGCTTTAAACTGCCTCATCTTCCCATCCCTTACATCTCACTACAAATGTACTTCTAACATGCCTATTCTGGGTCCCTTAAGTCTCAAAAATTTGGCTCTTCTGCTCAGCCACCTGTGGCCTAGATGCTCCTCTTCTGGGCTTACACCAAACTTGTACATGTCTCTACCACTAACCTCACACGTGGTTTCACAATTACCTGATTAGGTGTCATATGCCCTGCAAGTTGGGAACCTCTGGAAGGAGAGGACTGTGAGTTACTCATCTCAGTAGCCTCAGGGCCTAGCAAGGGCTGGTAGACTTTGCTGAATGAGTGAATGTACACAGGCAGGCAGTATCTTTTGTGTTCTTTCTTGATGGTCTTAGTTATAAAGAGCAAGAAAAACAAACACTTCAGGTCAATTTATACCCATGGTTCATTAAACTAAACAGAGGCTGTATGCTTTTACTTGTAGGCAAAGTCAACAAATAAAACGGTTTCATACTGTAAAGGGACTGGATTCACAGTCCCTGGTTTCCTAAGTTCAAAGTTTAACTTTAAGACACTCAGTGGGGAAACACATTTTAGCTGGTCTGACTGAACATCTTAAAAGAGTGAATAATAATTAAACATTACTCAGGACTGGGACTTTTGTGTTGTGTTTTGGTTGCAAAACTTTTTTCATTTCTGGCTGACTTTGTGGATGCATTATCAAGTCTATGACCTGAACAATTCTGAGGAAATTCCTTCTTGTGTTATGAGTCAAAGAGTAATGATATTTTTTTTTAAAAATCTAATTTTGGTATAAAGAAATGTTGTCAAGTTGCTTTTTGACTCTGAGTAGGCATTTTTCCTCTTCAATATTAAGTTTATATCCATAAATGTCCTGTATTATATATAAAGATGTGACTACTGTCCCTCTGTTTGGTATATGTGAAACGTTTTTCTCTCTGGGTGACACGTTTGTGCCTAGTCATCATTTGTAGAAATATTTGTAGATTGGGAACCAGACGTTGTCTATGGCTTTTGAACAGAGAAAAGCAGACCCACTGCGGGTGGGGAAAGTGGGGCTATGACAAATCAGTGAAGATTGGACAGCATTTTACAGTTTATATATTTAAAGGAATTTCCTATTTTCTTATAGCAAAATGATGTTCATTAATTTAACTTTTAAAAAATTAAGCAAATGCCACTTAACACCTCCTCCATCCACTCACTGAGCACATACCATAAGTCAGATACCACGCTAGGCATTGTCAAAGGTAGAATGAATAAGAAAACTCCCTGCCCTTCTTGTGTTCTACAAAGGAAGGCAGCCATGGAAACAGAATTACTGTGTAGTGTGATAAATGCAAAGATAGAGATATCTACCCAGTTTGGTGCTGGTACAAAAGAGGAAAAACTTAATTTGGTAGGGGAGATTCATATGTAGAGAGGATAAAATGTATGATGGTGTAAAGTTACGAATCAGTATAGAGCATATTCAGGAACCTACAAGTAATTGGTCATGGCTGGTGTGGATGAGGAAGGAGGAATAAGGCTGGCAAGGGAGGAAAAAGCCATGAGACATACAGCCTTGTGCGTCGTGCTAAGGGCATTGAACTTTATAGGCAAGGGAGAGCCATCAAAGTGTTGTAATGGAAGATCTGTGTGTTTAGGAAGGTCATACTGGATATACTGTGGGTTGCTTGAATGGGGGAAGTAATTAAAAGCAGAGAAAAGAGTTGGGAGGCTCTGGCAATTGCCCAGATGATAGATTTTAAAGATTAAACCGAGGTAACAACTTTGAAGATCGAGCAGAATAGAGAGATTAGATAGACCCTTAAGAGGGAGAACAAACAGAATTTGGTGACTTGACTTGATTGAATCTTGGAAAAGATTAGATGAAAGGGAAGAAGGAATTCAGGATATTTTTTGGGTTCTGGCTTGGATCATCATATGAAGAAGTATATATGCCATCCCTGACAATGAGGAGGTGGTAGGAAATATAAAATTAAACCAAAACTAACAGGGTATTAAAAATCCACATAAGTGGTGAGTTACTGCTCTAACCAGTTCCAACCAACTAGCCACAGACAAGACTATAATATTTTTTAAATCACCCAATAGTGGATTATAAATAATGTTTTCACTTTTGATAGACATTTAGAATTCCTTAAAAATTATAAAATATAAATACGCAATTGTTTTTGAGAGATACTAAGAAGTGTCATAGAAATTCAAAATATTCTTTTTCTACTTAAAAATCTATGTATTTGTTAAAGCAGTTCAAAAATAAAATAAGCAAAGAAGATAGTTAAATATAGGGTATAAATTCCCATCCCCTTCCCCACAGGGTTGGGGGGAATGAACAGCCAGGTACTGTTACAAGCCTGATAGTGAAACTTCACATGGAAAATATTATGTGTAATGAAACTTCACATGTATTAGGTGTGTAATCACTTTCTTAACATAAATACCTTGAAAAAGTTTGGCTAATATTAACTTGAGCTATTAGCTAATGATTAGAGTCCTTTAAAAGTATAATTTTACCTTTCACTACTAGCATATTGCTCTGACCCCTATTTATTTTTATTTTTATTTTTTATTTGTTTTATTCAAACAGAAAGTCACAAACATTATAATCATCCTCATCAGTTAATTCAGTCCCATGTAATTAATTTTTTTTACATCTTTATTGGAGTATCATTGCTTTACAATGGTGTGTTAGTTTCTGCTTTATAACAAAGTGAATCAGTTATACATATACATATGTTCCCATATCTCTTCCCTCTTGCGTCTCCCTGCCTCCCACCCTCCCTATCCCACCCCTCTAGGTGGTCACAAAGCACCGAGCTGATCTCCCTGTGCTATGTGGCTGCTTCCAACTAGCTATCGATTTTACATTTGGTAGTGTATATATGTCTATGCCACTCTCTCACTTTGTCAGAGCTTACCCTTCCCCCTCCCCATATCCTCAAGTCCATTCTCTAGTAGGTCTGTGTCTTTATTACTGTCTTACCCCTAGGTTCTTCATGACATTTTTTTCTTAGATTCCATATATATCTGTTAGCATATGGTATTTGTCTTTCTCTTTCTGACTTACTTCACTCTGTATGACAGACTCTAGGTCCATCCACCTCACTACAAATAACTCAATTTCGTTTCTTTTTATGGCTGAGTAATATTCCATTGTATATATGTGCCACATCTTCTTTATCCATTCATCCGATGATGGACACTTAGGTTGTTTCCATCTCCTGGCTATTGTAAATAGAGCTGCAATGAACATTTTGGTACATGACTCTTTTTGAATTATGGTTTTCTCAGGGTATATGCCCAGTAGTGGGATTGCTGAGTCATATGGTAGTTCTATTTGTAGTTTTTTAAGGAACCTCCATACTGTTCTCCATAGTGGCTGTACCAATTCACATTCCCACCAGCAGTGCAAGAGGGTTCCCTTTTCTCCACACCCTCTCCAGCATTTATTGTTTCTAGATTTCTTGATGATGGCCATTCTGACTGGTGTGAGATGATATCTCATTGTAGTTTTCATTTGCATTTCTCTAATGATTAATGATGTTGAGCATTCTTTCATGTGTTTGTTGCCAGTCTATATCTTCTTTGGAGAAATGCCTATTTAAGTCTTCTGCCCATTTTTGGATTGGGTTGTTTGTTTTTTTGCTATTGAGCTGCATGAGCTGTTTATAAATTTTGGAGATTAATCCTTTGTCAGTTGCTTCATTTGCAAATATTTTCTCCCATTCTGAGGGTTGTCTTTTGGTCTTGTTTATGGTTTCCTTTGCTGTGCAAAAGCTTTGAAGTTTCATTAGGTCCCATTTGTTTATCTTTGTTTTTATTTCCATTTCTCTAGGAGGTGGGTCTAAAAGGATCTTGCTGTGATTTATGTCATAGAGTGTTCTGCCTATGTTTTCTTCTAAGAGTTTGATAGTTTCTGGCCTTACATTTAGGTCTTTAATCCATTTTGAGCTTATTTTTGTGTACGGTGTTGGGGAATGATCTAATCTCATATTTTACATGTCCCTGTCCAGTTTTCCCAACACCAATTATTGAAGAGGCTGTCCTTTCTCCACTGTACATTCCTGCCTCCTTTATCAAAGATAAGGTGACCATATGTGAGTGGGTTTATCTCTGGGCTTTCTATCCTGATCCATTGATCTATGTTTCTGCTTTTGTGCCAGTACCATACTGTCTTGATTACTGTAGCTTTGTAGTATAGTCGGAAGTCATGGAGCCTGATTCTTCCAGCTCTGTTTATTGTCCTCAAGATTGCTTTGGCTATTCGGGGTCTTCTGTGTTTCCATACAAATTGTGAAATTTTTTGTTCTACTTCTGTGAAAAGTGCTAGTGGTAGTTTGATAGGGATTGCATTGAATCTGTAAATTGCTTTGGGTAATAGAGTCATTTTCACAATGTTGATTCTTCCAATCCAAGAACATGGTATATCTCTCCATCTATTTGTATCATCTTTAATTTCTTTCATCAGTGTCTTATAATTTAATACATACAGGTCTTTTGTCTCCTTAGGTAGGTTTATTCCTAGATGTTTTATTCTTATTGTTGCAGTGGGAAATGAGAGTGTTTTCTTGATTTCACTTTCAGATTTTTGATCATTAGTGTATAGGAATGCCAGAGATTTCTGTGCATTAATTTTGTATCCTGCTACTTTACCAGATTCATTGATAAGCTCTAGTAGATTTCTGGTACCATGTTTAGGATTCTCTATGTATAGTATCCTGTCATCTGCAAACAGTGACAGCTTTACTTCTTCTTTTCCAATTTGGATTCCTTTTATTTCTTTTTCTTCTCTCATTGCTGTGGCTAAAACTTCCAAAACTATGTTGAATAATAGTAGTGAGAGTGGGAAACCTTGTCTTCTTCCTTATCTTAGTGGAAATGGTTTCAGTTTTTCACCATTGAGGACGATGTTGGCTGTGGGTTTGTCATATATGGCCTTTATTATGTTGAGGAAAGTTCCCTCTATGCCTACTTTCTGCAGTGTTTTTATCATAAATGGGTGTTGAATTTTGTTGAAAGCTTTCTCTGCATCTACTAAGATGATCATATGTTTTTTCTCCTTCAATTTGTTAATATGGTGTATCACATTGATTGATTTGCATATACTGAAAAATCCTTGCATTCCTGGGATAAACCCCAGTTGATCATGGTGTATGATCCTTTTAATGTGCTGTTGGATTCTGTTTGCTAGTATTTTGTTGAGGATTTTTGCATCTATGTTCATCAGTGATATTTGCCTGTAGTTTCCTTTCTTGGTGACATCTTTGTCTGGTTTTGGTATCAGGGTGATGGTGGCCTCGTAGAATGAGTTTGGGAGTGTTCCTCCCTCTGCTATATTTTGGAAGAGTTTGAGAAGGATAGGTGTTAGCTCTTCTCTAAATGTTTGATAGAATTCGCCTGTGAAGCCATCTGGTCCTGGGCTTTTGTTTGTTGGAAGATTTTTTATCACAGTTTCAATTTTAGTGCTTGTGATTGGTCTGTTCATATTTTCTATTTCTTCCTGATTCAGTCTTGGCAGGTTGTGCATTTCTAAGAACTTGTCCATTTCTTCCAGGTTGTCCATTTTATTGGCATAGAGTTGCTTGTAGTAATCTCTCATGATCTTTTGTATTTCTGCAGTGTCAGTTGTTTCTGCTCCTTTTTCCTTTCTAATTCTGTTGAGTTGAGTCTTCTCCCTTTTTTTTTGATGAGTCTGGGTAATGGTTTATCAATTTTGTTTATCTTCTCAAAAAACCAGCTTTTAGTTTTATTGATCTTTGCTATCCTTTCCTTCATTTCTTTTTCATTTATTTCTGATCTGATCTTTATGATTTCTTTCCTTCTGCAAACTTTGGGGGGTTTTTTTGTTCTTCTTTCTCTAATTGCTTTAGCTGTAAGGTTAGGTTGTTTATTCAAGATGTTTCCTGTTTCTTAAGGTAGGATGGTATTGTTATGAACTTCCCTCTTAGAACTGCTTTTGCTGCATCCCATAGGTTTTGGGTCGTCGTGTCTCCATTGTCATTTGTTCCTATGTATTTTTTGATTTCCTCTTTGATTCCTTCAGTGATTACTTCGTTATTAAGTTGTGTATTGTTTAGCCTCCATGTGTTTGTATTTTTTACAGCTCTTTTCCTGTAATTGATATCTAGTCTCATAGCATTGTGGTCGGAAAAGATACTTGATACAATTTCAATTTTCTTAAATTTACCAAGGCTTGATTTGTGACCCAAGATATGATCTGTCCTGGAGAATGTTCCATGAGCACTTGAGAAAAATGTGTATTCTGTTGTTTTTGGATGGAATGTCCTATACATATCAATTAAGTCCATCTTGTTTAATGTATCATTTAAAGTTTGTGTTTCCTTATTTATTTTCATTTTGGATGATCTGTCCATTGGTGAAAGTGGGGTGTTAAAGTCCCCTACTATGAATGTGTTACTGTCGATTTCCCCTTTTATGGCTGTTAGTCTTTGCCTTATGTATTGAGGTGCTCCTATGTGGGGTGCGTGTATATTTATAATTATTATATCTTCTTCCTCGATTGATCCCTTGATCATTATGTAGTGTCCTTCCTTGTCTCTTGTAACATTCTTTATTTTAAAGTCTATTTTATCTGATATGAGTATAGTTACTCCAGCTTTCTTTTTTTTTTTTTATTGATGAAAGAGGGTTTACTTATTTATATATATATATATATATATATATATATATATATATATATCTGCCTTGGTCCAAAAAATACTAAAGGTGGCTTAAAAAGGGATCATAGTAACTTTCTGAAAAATATTCAAGTTCTTAAATATATTACTCTCCCCAAAAGCTAGCTGCTTCCAAACTTGATTTAATATTTTGCATGTTTTCTCTCCGTTGCTTTGTAAATATATTTGCTTCTCCTTTCTGTAATCGTCGTCTCACAGCTGATTTTTGCTGTTTTGTCAGCTGACGCTTCACCTTTTGTTTCACCAATTCCGGAGGAACTGTTGAATAGCTTAACACACTGCCCGTAGAAGTAACACTCAGAGTTCTTGTTCTATGTTGATTAGTATCTTCCATATTTTCTTCATCTCTGAAAGGCCTGAATTCTTTGTTTACTGATGACAAGGCAATCATATGAGGGCACTCATCTTCATACTCCTCAGAGCCCATGAGGATTCTACCTTGACCTGTCTTATCATCTTGCCTGGTGTCATGTTCAGTTCTGCTTTTCTCCTCAGAAAACTCAGTTACAGAATTGTTTTTAACAACAGGCCCTTTTATTTCTTCTAAAGGTTGACTGAATTCATTCATTTCAAAACTATGTGCATCAGCACTGTCCTCTGACAAACTGTCTTCCTTTATTTGTTCAAGGTCTCCAGATGATCTGTAACAGCAGTCAACTGATTCACCTACAGAGTTTTGTCCATTTTCATTATCTGATCTACAGTCCTTTGCTTTTTCTGATATCTCTTCATCAGAAAATGAGAATTCAGATTCCTCCTCTGTTTCAATATTTTTATCATCTGGACCTACTGGATGAAGTAATTCATCATCTGCCTGCATTTCCTTTGTGTAGCCGCTGGCAGAAACCTCTACATCAAGAGAGTCCTCCCTCCTGATATCACTAAAGGTTGGGAAAAGCTCACTTTCATAGCTGAAACGTTTCATGAAGAAATCTCTGATGCATTTAACATCTCTGTCAAAATACCATTCAGCATTGGTATGAGAAGTTGAAACCATTTGTGGAAAATCGATCATGGTGATGTGGTCATCTTTATCCAAAATGAGATTGAATTCATTGAAATCTCCATGAATCAGCCCATGATTTGCAAGTTTAACAATTAGTTCCATAGCTTCATCATATACTGATGCAGGATCTTCAACGTGGTGTATCTGACATAGAGGATAGCCTTTTATGAGTTCCATGACCACTGCATGGCGATTATAATCAACTGGCTTTGGAACTGGAAATTTCCTTTCATACAATGCCTTCATGTAAGCAAATTCTTTCATGGCAGAGAGACGAGATAAATAAAGCCAAGACATGTTATGCCTGTGTTTATGATAATCACGCTTGTTTTTCAGATTTCGAAAGGAGGTTCTTCCCAGTCTGTGAAGCTTTAATGCAAATTGCTGCCCTTCTTCATTTGCAACAATGTAAATATCAGATTCTTTGCCAACACCCATCTGGTTTCCAACAGACTCAACCACCTGTCTAGAAGAAAGTGTTTTCAAAGCTAGGTAATCATAGCCTGCATTTGTCAACCGATAGCCCTGGACAGTTTTGGTTCGCTCCCAAGCTATAAGTTTATGTTTTGCTAGTTCTCTTAAAACTTTATTACAACCACCATGTTTAAGGCTGGCTATAGAAGCAACCAAACTGCAGGGAACAATTTCATGGTTCTTCATGCCCATTTCAACCGCGGTCAGGACCCTGAAGTCATCCCGGCTCATGTAACGCAACTTGGCCACATTCACCTTCCCCATGGCGGCCCCGGACCCAGGCGAGAATCCTGTTTCAACAACCAGACAGCTCTAGGAGCTCCAGCTTTCTTTTGATTTCCATTTGCATGGAATATCTTTTCCCATCCCCTCACTTTCAGTCTGTATGTGTCCCTAGGTCTGAAGTGGGTTTCTTGTAGACAGCATATAGCTGGGTCTCATTTTTGTAGACAGTCTGTGTCTTTTGGTGGGAGCATTTAATCTATTTACATTTAAGGTAATTATCGATATGTATGTTCCTATTCCCATTTTCTTAATTGTTTTGGGTTTGTTATTGTAGGTCTTTTCCTTCTGTTTTTTTCTTGCCTAGAGAAGATCCTTTAGAATTTGTTGTAAAGCTGATTTGGTGGTGCTGAATTCTGTTAGCTTTTGCTTGTCTGTAGAGGTTTTAATTTCTCTATAAAGTCTTAATGAGATCTTTGCTGAGTAGAGTAATCTTGGTTGTAGGTTTTTCTCCTACATCATTTTAAATATGTCCTGCCACTCCCTTCTGGCTTGCAGAGTTTCTGCTCAATGGTCAGCTGTTAAATTTATGGGGATTCCCTTGTGTGTTATTTGTGTTTTTCCCTTGCTGCTTTTAATATGTTTTCTTTGTATTTAATTTTTGACAGTTTGATTAATATGTTTCTTGGCGTTTTTCTGCAAGGATTTATCCTCTGTGGGGCTCTCTGTGCTTTCTGGACTTGATTAACTATTTCCTTTCCCATATTAGGGAAGTTTTCAACTATAGTCTCTTCAAATATTTTCTCAGTCCCTTTCTTTTGCTCTTCTTCTTCCGGAACCCCTATAATTCAAATGTTGGTGTGTTTAATGTTGTCCCAGAGGTCTCTGAGACTGTCCTCAGTTCTTTTCATTCTTTTATCTTTATTCTACTCTGCAGTAGTTATTTCCACTATTTTATCTTCCACATTACTTATCCGTTCTTCTGCCTCAGTTATTCTATTGATCCCTTCTAGAGTATTTTTAATTTCATTTATTGCGTTGTTCATCGTTGCTTGTTTCATCTTTAGTTTTTCTAGGTCCTTGTTAAATGTTTCTTGCATTTTCTCTATTGTATTTCCAAGATTTTGAGTCATATTTACTATCATTATTCTGAATTATTTTTCAGATACACTGCCTATTTCCTCTTCATTTGTTAGGTCTGGTGGGTTTTTATCTTGCTCCTTCATCTGCTGTGTGTTTTTCTGTCTTCTCATTTTGCTTATCTTACTGTGTTTGGGGTCTCCTTTTTGCAGGCTGCAGGTTTGTAGTTCCCGTTGTTTTTGGTGTCTGTCCCCAGTGGCTAAGGTTGGTTCAGTGGGTTGTGTAGGCTTCCTGGTGGAGGGGACTAGTGCCTGTGTTCTCGTGGATGAGGCTGGATCTTGTCTTTCTGGTGAGCAGGTCCATGTTTGGTGGTGTGTTTTGGGGTGTCTGTGCCTGTATTATGATTTTAGGCAGCATCTCTTCTAATGGATGGGGTTGTGTTCCTGTCTTGCTAGTTGTTTGGCATAGGGTATGCAGCACTGTAGCTTGCTGGTCATTGAGTGAAGCTGGGTGTTGGTGTTGAGATGGAGATCTCTGGGAGATATTCGCCATTTGATATTACGTGGAGCTGTGAGGTCTCTTGTGGACCAGTGTCCTGAACTTGGCTCTCCCACCTCAGAGGCACAGCAGTGACTCCTGGCTGCAGCACCAAGAGACTTTCATCCACACGGCTCAGAATAAAAGGGAGAAAAAGTAGAAAGAATGAAAGAAAGAGGATAATAGAAAATAAAGTAAGGTAAAATAAAGTTTTTAAAATAAAAAATAATTGTTAAGAAAAAAAAATTTTTTAAGTAAAACAAACAAACAAAAAACGGACGGATAGAACCCTAGGACAAATGGTGAAAGCAAAGCTATACAGAGAAAATCTCACACAGAAGCATACACATACACACTCACAAAAAGAGGAAAAGGGGAAAAAATAATAAATCTTGCTCTCAAAGTGCACCTCCTCAATTTGGGATGATTCGTTGTCTGTTCAGGTATTCCACAGATGCAGGGTACATCAAGTTGATTGTGGAGATTTAATCCGCTGTTCCTGAGGCTGCTGGGAGAAATTTCCCTTTCTCTTCTTTATTCGCACAGGTCCCAGGGCTCAGCTTTGTATCTGGCCCCGCCTCTGCGTGTAGGTCACGGAGGATGTCTGTTCTTCGCTCAGACAGGAGGGGGTTAAAGGAGCCGCTGATTCGGGGGCTCTGGCTCACTCAGGCCGGGGGAGGGAGGGGTACGGAGTGTGGGGTGAGCCTGCGGCAGCGGAGGCCAGCATGATGTTGCACCAGCCTGAGGCGCGCCGTGCGTTCTCCCGGGGAAGTTGTCCCTGGATCCCGGGACCCTGGCAGTGGCCGGCTTCACAGGCTCCCTGGAAGGGAGATGTGGAGAGTGACCTGTGCTCGCACACAGGCTTCTTGGTGGCAGCAGCAGCAGCCTTAGCATCTCATGCCCGTCTCTGGGGTCCACGCTATTAGCCGCGGCTCGCGCCTGTCTCTGGAGCTCCTTTAAGCAGCGCTCTTAATCCCCACTCCTCGTGCACCAGGAAACAAAGAGGGAAGAAAAAGTCTCTTGCCTCTTTAGCAGGTCCAGACTCTTCCCCGGACTCCCTCCTGGCTAGCCGTGGTGCACTAACCCCTTCAGGCTGTGTTCACGTCGCCAACCCCAGTCCTCTCCCTGCGCTTGGACTGTAACCCGAGCCTCAGCTCCCAGCCCCGCCCGCCCCGGTGGGTGAGCAACCAAACCTCTCGGGCTGGTGATTGCTGGTCGGCACCGATCCTCTGTGCGGGAGTCTCTCCGCTTTGCACTCCGCACCCCTGTTGTTGTGCTCTCCTCCATGGCTCCGAAGCTTCCCCCTCTGCCACCTGCAGTCTCCGCCTGCGAAGGGGCTTCCTAGTGTGTGGAAACCTTTTCTCCTTCACAGCTCCCTCCCACTGGTGCAGGTCCCGTCCCTATTCTTTTGTCTCTGTTTATTCTTTTTTCTTTTGCCCTACCCAGGTACGTGGGGAGTTTCTTGCCTTTTGGGAGGTCTGAGGTCTTCTGCCAGTGTTCAGTGGGTGTTCTGTAGGAGTTGTTCCATGTGTAGCTGTATTTCTGATGTATCTGTGGGGAGGAAGGTGATCTCCGCGTCTTACTCTTCCGCCATCTTCCCCCTCTCTTGTAATTAATTTTTTTATCTTGATCTTTTGTTAGCACTTTTATGAATTCATGAGTTTTCCATTAGAGTTCTGAAAATGCTTATTCATTCGGTTCAGGAGTATAGTCAGGTACCAGAAACCTGTACTTGTCAGAGTCTTTTCCATGAATTCCTTGAAGATGACACCCTTTTATAGGAACATTTTTGCAAAAGCATCAGAGTACACCCAGAACTGTCTGTAAATGACAAAAGACTTAAAAATGACCACAGTTAAAGATTTGATGAAAGTTCATAATAATGCAATTGACAAGGAAATTTAGGTATTTCTGAGATATACATTTTAAAGTAATAACTAGAATTATGACTTATACCAGAACATATAAGATTTTTAGAAATTTCATGTAATGTCTGAAACATTTATATTAACATATTTCCATACAAATAACCCAAAGACAGTTTAGTATTAGTTGTTTTTTTGTTCTTTTCTTTGTTTTTTTATACTGTAGGTTCTTATTAATCATCAATTTTATACACATCAGTGTATACATGTCAATCCCAATCGCCCAATTCAGCACACCAGCATCCCCACCCCACCGTGGTTTTCTCCCCTTGGTGTCCATACGTTTGTTCTCTACATCTGTGTCTCAACTTCTGCCCTGCAAACTGGTTCATCTGTACCATTTTTCTAGGTTCCACATACATGCATTAATATACGATATTTGTTTTTCTCTTTCTGACTTACTTCACTCTGTATGGCAGTCTGTAGATCCATCCACATCTCAACAAATGACCCAGTTTCATTCCTTTTTATGGCTGAGTAATATTCCATTGTATATACATACCATATCTTTATCCATTCATCTGTCGATGGGCATTTAGGTTGCTTCCATGACCTGGCTATTGTAAATAGTGGTGCAGTGAATATTGGGGTGCATGTGTCTTTTTGAATTATGGTTTTCTCTGGGTATATGCCCAGTAGTGGGATTGCTGGATCATATGGTAATTCTATTTTTAGTTTTTTAAGGAACCTCCATACTGTTCTCCATAGTGGCTGTAACAATTTACATTCCCACCAACAGTGCAAGAGGGTTCCCTTTTCTCCACACCATTTCCAGCATTTTTTGTTTGTAGATTTTCTGATGATGCCCATTCTAATTGGTGTGAGGTGATACCTCATTGTAGTTTTGATTTGCATCTTTTTAATAATTAGTGATGTTGAGCAGCTTTTCATGTGCTTCTTGGCCATCTGTATGTCTTCTTTGGAGAAATGTCTATTTAAGTCTTCTGTCCATTTTTGGATTGGGTTGTTTGTTTCTTTAATATTGAGCTGCATAAACTGTTTATATATTTTGGAGATTAATCCTTTGTCCGTTGATTCATTTGCAAATATTTTCTCCCTTTCTGAGGGTTGTATTTTCATCTTGTTTATGGTTTCCTTTGCTGTGCAAAAGCTTGGAAGTTTCATTAGGTCCTATTTGTTTATTTTTGTTTTTATTTTCATTACTCTAGGAGGTGGATCAAAAAAGAGCTTGCTGTGATTTATGTCAAAGAGTGTTCTTCCTGTTTTCCTCGAAGAGTTTTTATAGTGTCCAGTCTTACATTTAGGTCTCTAATCCATTTTGAGTTTATATTTGTGTATGATGTTAGGGAGTGTTTTAATTTCATTCTTTTACTTGTAGCTGTGCTCTGACCCCTATTTAATCATGAGTAGCATCCTAACATCACACAGAAGCAAAGAGAAGTGAATCCCTAGTTTGAAGTGACCTTCAGGGTAAAGCTGTGCTCAGTGAAAAGAATCTCATATTGTGTACACAGTGGCTGCTGTCCCCTGTTACAGTTGTGATTTTGTTTCAAGATAAATAGGCTCAGAACCTTGGAATTCAACAGCAGAGGAACGTTGGAATTCAACAACCTGAGGAGGAGACATATGCCTCTCAGAAAGTGCAATGAATAATGTTAGACCCTGGTAAATACTAGACCTACTGTCCTGTATGGGGCTTTTCACATTTGAGATATAAAAAAATAGCTGCAGCCTTTCAATATGCAAAAGAGATAATTGACAGCAATCCAAGATCTAGGATGGAACCTCCATATGCTGTGCTGTGTACCTGTTTCCCTAAGTGAATTCCAGAGTGAGAAACCTGGATTCTTGTTTAAAGTTAGAAACAAACACAGTACATTTCTTGCCTGTTTTTCCCAGTATTATGGTGAATAAGTATGAACCAGTTTTTAAACGCTGACTTCACTGCTGGCTCTAAGTTAATTGTGTTAAGTGTTTTCCAGTAGTCCTAGAATAGGTCTGGGGTACATGGATTTGTTTGAACTTAGAGTACTGTACACAGCTTAATTTTCTTCACTTGGGTTTGATGAGTGTGCATTTTCATATCCTGATTTAGCCTCAAGTGTATGTATGTGCATGTACCTCTCTGCCCCCTTTCTATGACCCTTCTTGACTGTCACTGTGAACATCCCTGACCAAGTCTTGAAGAAAGGCTCATAGAGCACCATAATCAAACAGTGGTTCCTTAAACATTATGTTAATCCTGGAAGAGAGACTTTAGTACCAGTGCAGCTGCTATTAGGTTGGACCAAATTAAATTTCCATTTTTGTAGGTCAAAAATAGTCTAATGCTGACTCTTTCAGATGATCCAAACTGTAGTTTAGCTCAGTGGTTCTTAAAAATTTTTTCTTCATCTAACTGGTTGGATGATGTTCTCATGTCCCCAGCCTTGTTTTTATGCTGCATTTCCCCATCTGAAGTGGCAACACCATCACCCATACAACTCTCAAGCCAGGTAACTTGAAGTTGTCAAAACTCCACCTTCTCCTTCACTTCTCTACATTCTACCAGTTTCCAAGTCTTACTGATTCTTTGTCTTAATACCTTTTGAATCCACTACTCTTTATTATCACCAGTCTCTTGGTTCAAGCCAGCATCATTTTTGGTCTGGAATAAAGGCACCAGCTTTCAAACCAGTCTCCCCACATCCATTCCTGCCCTCATTGATCTAGTTTTTCTACTGCAGCCAGAGAGAGCTTTTCAGAATCTGGTAATGACTCTCCACTTCAAAGTCTTTCAGTAATTTCCCATGGGCCTTGAGATCAAATCCATATTCTTAATGTGGTTACAGAGTCCTGAGTTACCCAGCCTACTTCTGCAGCCTCAGCTTGAACTCCTTCTCCCACAGCCACACTGGCCTCTTTCAGCCCCTCAAACATGCGATCTTTCCAATCTCTTGGTCTTTGCACAGTCTGTTCCTTCTTTATCTTGCCCACTCATCCAGCCAATGCCAATCTTTCAGGGCTCATCTTAAACTTTGCTTCCTCAAAGAAGCTTTCCTTGATTACCCAGGGTCATTTTGGCCCCCCATCATGTGCTCACATGGCATCTGAATGTATTCTTCATGACACTCCTCAAACTCATGAACTCAGTCAAAAATCATCTTTACCATCACCCTGAAGCTCCTTGAAGGTGTGTTGCTGATCTCAGGTTTGGCTGGTCATCACTCAAGAATCCAAAACTGAGAGACACATGTTGGGTAAAAGGAAAGATAGCTTTATTGAGGAAGCTGGAAACTGGTGGAGAAGGTGGACTCATGTCCAAAAGCCAATTCCCCGTTGTTGATCTGGGGACAAGAGTTTTTATAGGGGGAGTTTCAGGGGTGTATGGGTGGAGGGAGGTGGCTGTGTGTAGAACAGCACAGTCAGCTCCGACAGTCATTTGAAATTGGTCATGTGTGGTCTGATCAGCATCATCTTATCTTGATTGTTTTAAGTACAGTTAATCTTCAGTTATAGGGTTAGTTTGTTCCCATTTTAATTGAGGCCAGTTCTTGAAATTATGTAAGATGGAGCAGCTTATATCATAGCTACAATATGGTCATCAGGTAGTTAACATCTTTCACCTCGTGGGGATTTCGGTATCTATAAAAGAGCTCAAAAGATTTGGCTCAGATTATTATCTATAGCCCTTGAGGAGAAACTAAATGTCCTTGACTTTGTTTAATGGCTAAACTATTATTACTTTGTCTTGTTTGACATTTTTCCCTTGTTTTCACATTTTCTCATTTCTCTGATTAAATGTATTATTTGGCTAAATTTTTTCTACAGATGAGACGCAGGCAGAGGACATGGGTGGGTGGGGGGGCCTGTCCTGGGAAGGCCCCATAGGGTCCTGCTCCATTACAGGTAGAGACCATTTCCGCCTAGTTCACAGTTATATTCTCTGTGCTTGACACAGGGTCTGCCATGTGTCAGACTTTAATAAACATGTGTATAATGAATAAATGACACTTTTATGAACATATCCAGCATTTGAAATAAGACTGTTAGCTGTTTTCTCTAAAATTCCCATTGCCCTGTTTGTAATTCCACCCTTTTTTCTCTCTCGCTTTAAAGAGAAGACTAAAACTCAAGGTAGGAAGTGATATTTTTGACAAAACATGAATGTCCTAATTTTTTATATAGATAGACACAGATATAATATCTATCATGTGTATATGTAGTTACTATTAGGAACCAATTATTGTGGCAGAGTTCACAGTTGATTTAGCATTGTATTAAGGCTGACATTGCAGTTGAGAGCAACTGGTTTGATCTCCCTAGAACAGCTCAGCCATGAAGCACAGACTCACTGCCACAGGCACGTCAAGTTTTAGAGATGTTTTCTTTAGTTAAAGGTGCCTTCCTTTGGGGAAACATGGAGTCGAATGGAGCATGAGGCATGTCAGCCATATTTTTGTGCCCTGAGTACATTGCTCTTTGTGTTTGAGGTGGGAGAGGAGACTGAGGTGGAAGAGATGAAGCATGAGAGAAGTTGAAGGCAACTCTGCTAACTTCTAGTTGGAGAGAAGAGATTGACTTTAAGGAAACATCTAGATGAGGAAATGAGAGTGTTTCAGGTAGGGTCAGAGTGTAACTGAAGGAAAAGAGCCACAGTCAAAAGGATTTAACTAAAGAGAGTGTAATAGATTATTTTTGGAGGTGTGGACAGAGTTAAGGGGACCAGCAAGGGATGGTGAAACATCCAGTCCAGTCACAGTGGAAAACTGTTGTAAGCCCCTGGCCTGAAGGGGCAAAGGGAGGGAATGGTGTTACCCCAATATTGAGAGAGCTGGCGTCATGGGAGTGGGGCCACTCAACAGGAGCTCAACAGTGGAGGGACGCAGCTCTTTCCATCTCTGCTGGAGCGTCCCATTGTCCAGTCCTGGTCAGGAGTCAGGGAGGGTGTCCACATGGTAGAGATCAGCCTTCTGGGATACTGAATATAGCAGAGAAAGGCAGAGATTGGATCTGGGTGGAGTGGGGTCAAAAAAGAACTGCACAGATAGTATATAACTAGTGCTAGATTTCATCATGATGTTATCAAATGGGGGTCCTGCTGCTTGCTGCTTACAAAATCAATTACATACTCAACAGATGTCAGTAGAAAGGAAAGGTGCCTTTAATCAGAATGCAGACAGTCTGGGGAGATGGTGGATTCAGTGTCCTCCAAAAACCACCTCTGAAGATTCTGCTTGGCTATGAAACTTTTAAGTAATCTCAATCATTGAGATACGGGGTCAGAGCCATCACCATTCCTCACTGTGTTCAGGCTTGTCGACCCCTTAAGATCTTCCTCTAGATGTTATCTTATTCACACAGTTTGTTTGGGAGATTACTGAAGGGGAAGCTAGGGAAGAGATCTGGTCATCTGTTAATTACTTATTCTTCATTTCTGCTTCTTTGGTCTATGGAAAAAACCGACAAATTAGGCAAGGTATTGTGTGATTAAAAAATTTGAAAGGTGTGCTTGGGCTGGAGATGAGTAGAGCATGGGAGGGCCTAGTTAAAAAGTTAGCTACAATACAGCTTTGCTAAAGTGACAAGAAAAGGGGCTTCCAGCGGAGGGTGATCTCCTGTAAAGAGCTGCTCACAATAATAACTGAATATGCATTAGAGTCAGTATTTCTTATTTTGCCAAATAAATGAATTAAGGACTTACCATATCTTCTAGTTCCTGGCCTTCTTATCCAATTATTGAGGACAGAACATCTTTTTGATTCCACATGTACTCTGTATGTACAGTTGGGTTGAATTCCAGTAGTTTTGGCACTCATTAGTATTTTGGCACTAATAGCTAACATTTATTAGTGCTATCTTAGTGACAGGCACTGTTCAGTCCTTTACATATATTAATTCATTTAATTCTCAGAACAGTTTTATGAGCTAGGTACAATATTGCCTAATTAGTAGGCAATGCAGAACTGTACCTTATTTTTTGTCCTTATACTTTGTGCTGCTGAGGTACTGCTGGTGACCTTCTATTGCTACTACAGAGGCTGCTGCTATCCAGGCCTCATTGGGATGAGGCACTAGCCAAGGAGTACTTCTCACTTCTAATCTGCTGCAAGAAGCATTGTGTTAATTTTGCATGGGGTCAGATAGCTGCTGGATTATCGTGGTGATCATTTCATAATATATGCAAATGCCAAATCACTATGTAGTAAACCTGAAACTAACATGGTATTGTATGTCAGCTACATTTCAATTATTAAAAAAAAGCAGGGCTTCTAGGCAATTTGTTTGCAGAGTGAGTTTCCACTGGAGTATTCCTAGGTAGGGAGTGACTTCAGGATTCAGGAAAGCTTTGTCTCATGCATATAACATCAACAGTAAATGAGACATTTTGGCTGACTTCCTATGTAAAGACACATGGGGTCACAGAAGTGAGATCTTTCTTTGCACAGAGGCCTACATTTATAGGTAGGGAGAGTATATCTAGCTAATGGTCTAGTTATCACTTCTCACCTTGGCCTTCTCATGCTTCTTTCTTCTTAATCCATTCTTCCTTCTCTCCTGCAACCAGAGCAGTAGAAGCAAGTGGGTGAGAAGACATTCCTTCTTGTTAGGGAGTAAATGATACTACGTCTTGTCAGGTTACATGAGAACAGTAGCTATAGAGTCCTTGATGGGGGAGACCCATCCAGCCCTGTAGGCCAGGGCACCTCGTGATATTTTGTGCCAATCTTTGTGACTTTGATCGTTTTTCTGGAGTGACTGTCCAGCTTCCATCAGAATCACCCATCTTGCCATTGACACTTGTTGTATAAATGTAGAAGCTGAAGCCATGGAAGTCAAGGTCCCACATAAATGTTCTCCAAACTAGGACTAGAACCAGGCCTTTTAACTCCTAGTTCAGAGGTTTTCCTACAGCAGACTTCCTTTCCACACAGGAAGCCATGGGGTGCTAGTCGAGAAGTCCTAGGAAGTTAGCACACTTGTTCAAGGTCAGGCAATGACATTTTGGATCCCCGCATTTCTTCACGTTAAAAAAAAATAGTTTTGAACTCTCTAGTTCTAAGTGTGCTATTCCTCTCCAGTTCCTGTGTGCTGGAGAAAAAGTGAGGAGAAATACTTTGGGGTCAGGGTCCTATTGTTTGGACCTTAGATGGCAGCAATGGAAAGTTCCAGCTGCAGCCCCAAGGATCTTTGGGAATCTGTGGCTCACTGAATCATTCCCATGGCCCCTTTTCCAAAGAATAAGACACAGCCTGCCCTTTTGAAGAAGAAAATGAGCCCTTTGAGGCACCTGTTTTCAAATTGGCAAAGTATGACTTAAAGAGAGTTGGGATAGTATGAAAGTGGTTTGAAAAGATATCTTGATATTTTCAGCTTCTTAGAGTGATTCCCTTCAGAATGAACAGCAAAGAATTTCCTGAGAAGTTTTTGAGGCTAATGCTAATAAGTAAAAAGGATTATGAGAGTAGCTTGCCTATGCTCAGGTTAACATCCATGGGAAAGAGAAGTGTTAAAGGAAAGAGTTGTGTACGATTCAACTGCTAATTATATAGGGAATAATTATCTAATATTGGATTAGTTTTTTCCCTAACAGCTCGCCTCTCCCACTGGCTGCCTGTTGGCAGTTGCCACCACCATTAGCCCTCTGGGCAGAGTAGGTAATGACAGGGTCAAGTGGGTTACTCACATCTGTCTGGCCACTTGTGAGCAGTTTATGTGAGGATCGCTCACATCCAACTTCGTCCTGTCTTGTGCTATTTGCCGTTTGCACTTGAAAATCATCACTTGTTCAGGGTTAAGTAGTAAAGGACACTGGTTTAACTTAATTTGCCACCTACTGTATTTTCTAATGAGATGGTGAAGGGAGAAGGAAACAGATATTTAAGCCTCTACTATGCACCATTTACTATGCTCTCACTTGCTCTGTTGTGTCATTACGATGAAGCCATTAGCCCCATTTTACATATGAGAAAAATGGCACTCAGAGAAGGTTACATAGCTGGTAGGTTTGAATTGAATTGATTTGAATTGGTCTACTTGACTCAAAAGCTCTAGTTTCCTTTTACTCTGTGCCATCTGCCACAGCAGAACAGCTGTTCTGTTATCTGTGTGTGCAAGGCCAGCATAAACTGTAGCTTGCTATAAAGAATATGTGTATATATGTGTGTGTATTTTTAAAAAATAAACACAGTGTATCCCAACAACCCATAGAAAAGGTAGGATTAGGACTCAGAAAATTACCATCCTCCTGGGTTGTGGCACAATCCATTGCCTTCATCTTACAGCCAACAGCAGCTTACTGTCTTCCCATGCAGCCAAATGTACTCATCCATAAAATGGGGATTAGACTGAACCAGGTCATGGAACATTGTGCAGATAAAGTGATTAATAATAGAAAAGCACTTTGAAAAGAGAAAATGTTCTGCTGGTGCTGTGCTTTGCTGGTCTAGAACAAATTAGTTTTGAAATCTCTCTTAGTCTTAAGATGTTTAAATTAGATGAGTTAACATAGTATTTTTCACTGTTTCTGTTAATGTGCACTCTTCTGAAAAAGGCACAGAGCAAACATTTTGATAAAATGTAATTGCCACTGGTAGAATGAGATTTTTTATTCAACTAAATTATAGATGCCAAAAAGTTCTATGAATTTTTCACACAAAGACCTGTCATGGGGAGGATATAAACAGTCAAAACTGGTAAGCGAATATTATTTAAAAATAGAAAAAAGTAAAATTAATGGAATGTGCTCAGGTTTGGTACCAGTTTTCTGTTAAGCACCCTGTTTCCCAAACAGACCATCCTCTAATCGAGCTCATGGACACAGTTTTATCTCTCTGGGAGGCTGTTTCATATTTGATCTCCTTCACATTCTTGGAATATTGAAAATATAGTAAATTAATTAGTTATTCCATACAATTGAAACTTCAATTTTACATAAAAAATCCCACACAATCTGCAGTCAAAGAAAAGTTAACCTTGGGATATAGATTATATTTTAGAAGTCTTTATAGTACTTTTTATTTTTTTAAATTAAATTAAATTAAATTAATTTATTTATTTTGGCTGCACCGGGTCTTAGTTGCAGCACATGGGATGTGGCATGTGGACTCTTAGTTGTGGCATGCATGCAGAAGCTAGCTCCCTGACCTGAGATCAAACCCGGGCCCCCTGCATTGGGAGCATGGAGTCTTATCCACTGGACCACCAGGGAAGTCCCTACAGTTCTTTTTAAAGGGAACTTTTTGAATAAATAAAACTTTGTACACTTCATTTTTCTGGTTCTCTATCAATTGGTTTGTTTACTGCAAGAAATAGATTTCTTCCATTTTTTTCCCCAAAAATAGGGCTGTCTTTTTTGATATAGTTTTCTTGAGGTAAGATGGCTTCCCTGGAGTGACGTCTCTTTTAGTATGATTAAATGTATCCTATGGCAAATCTTGATTTGTAAGAAGAAGAAGAATGACTCAAGATATTTACTTTTACGTCTTGATTAAGTATGAGAGAATGTCTGGCCTGGTTTCATGAGTCACACTTTTGTAGCTGAGATTAAGAGATTATTGGGTTTGGTTGTATTTACTTGCTGAACAAAATTTTCTCGAACATTTGCTGTTCATGTTTGGAGATGGAATCTAACGTGGAAGAATGTTAAGGTAAAATTTTGAAGGCCTCTTTACACCAGATTCCTCACCCTTCTACAAACTGCCCTTTAGGATTTCAGTGCTAAAACATGGAAGTAACTGTCCCCAAATCCTCCATTTTCTGTTGTTATGAACCCAGTGCCCTTTTCCTTCAAATTGGGGAACTAAGTATTCGTGGCTAGAAACAACATCCCTCTTTATTTATTTACATTTTGAAGAAGATGGAACACTTCTCAATTCATTATATATAGTATATAATGAATTATATATACCTTAATACATAGCATATATATAGTTTATATATATAATATATAGCGAGATATTTATATGTATATGGAGAAAATTATATTTCTAGATACTCAACAAGCTATTAAACATTTTCCTTTAAAAAAGGTCTATATCATGTACACCCACAGAACATGAATTTACATCTTACTTAAAAGAACTATAAATGCTTAAAGGGCAATTTTCCTTAGTCAGTTCATTGATTTTCCAGCTTTAATTAAGACAATTTAAAAACTTGTTCAATGGAGCAGCACAGTCTCCTCTGTATTTTTGGTTGGCATCTGCTGTCATCCTTCTACAATTCATTTATAAAAGTAACATGTTCATGTTCTGAGGTCCTGGAATGAAAACCTTTCTCTGGGTAGCTCTTTGAAACTTAATCTATTAAATTGCCTTCTAATGCTATTATCTACTTGAACCTCAACAAGAATTATGTTGGAAGATTTTGGAAAATACGTTCTAAAATGGTATATTTGCATACTTTTTAACATAATGGTGAGTTGGTAAATGAATTAAAAATAAAAACCTTCTCTGGGACTTGGGTGAAAACATCAAAAACTTTAAACAATATACCCATCCTTTAAAATAGCAATTGTACTTCTGTGAATTCATTCTAAGGAATAAAATAATCACAGATGTGCCCTAACAAGATCTTTATCACAGTGAGTTTGTAATAACAAACAGTGAAAATATCACAGTGCCTGTTCCTAAAGTATGAGCTAAATAAACCATGGTGCATCCTTACCCTGGAATCATGACAGTGGAAAGACATAATAGAAAATAACAAGCACTTATTTAGAAATATAGAAAATAGAAATAGATACAGAAAATAGAAATAAATATAGGAAATATAAATAATACTAAATAGCTAACAAGATGCCAGGTAAATACTATTATTATCATCTCTATTTTACATGTGAAGAACTGTGCACAGAGAATACAAGGACCTTTCTAAGTCACTTAGCCTGCAACTATAGGACTGCCTGTATTTATTTCCCTTGAATGGTCTGCTCTTTGAGAAGCAAAACCAGTTTCCATATTCATTGTTGAAAAAAATTTTAATAAATATAAAAGAGTCTTTGGAATAATGAAACATACAGTATTTTCTAATTTTTGTCATGTTTGGAGTACTCCAATACGTAGTTATCAAAAATTGTGTGCAGATAATGGGTCTTTCTGGAAGCATTTATCTCAAAGACTTGTCTGCATTTCCTGGAACTTCCTAGAACACCAGCTCCACCTGGAGGTGGAGATTTACACACAAATAATACGAAAAATGAGTAACTGGTCTACTACAGGCCATTTAGCCTTTTGGGTTATAAATGAAAGTTTTTCAGCTAGATTGTATCTCCTTGCTGGTGTTCAGGTATGAGCAAAGAGAAACTCTGATCCCTCTCCACAAGAGCAGGCCAGGGAATCTCTTGAAATGGGAAGTGAATGTAATTTTACACCTCAGAGCAGGGAAATTTGTCAGAATTAAGTGGCAAACCAAAATGGATTACTGACAGACAAACCATATTTCCAAACAATAAGTGAGAAGCTGTCTCAACATCTTTTTTGGAAGGTAAGATGATTAGAGATTAAAAATTAATAAACAACCAAATACAGGCAATAAATGTGTGAGAATTTTTAAGTGTTTCTACCACCCGTATATAGCACAATGGGTGACAATTTGATGTTGAGACTAGAGGGCTGGGTGGCAGCTACTTAGTGAAACTAAATGGACTTTCCATGTATGAGCTACTCCTTAGAAATTCTTCCATGTTGGAACTCTCCTATACTAGGGGCTTTGATTGGGAATAAGAAAACCTTATTAGTTTTAGTGTAGAGAATTCCAAATGCAGTTCACTAAATGGACTTTCCATGTATGAGCTACTCAGTAATTCTTCCATGTTGGAACTCTCCTAAGGGCTTTGATTGGGAATAAGAAAACCTTATTAGTTTTAGTATAGAGAATTCCAAATGCAGTTCATTGAAACTCTTCTGGAAATCAAAAAGGAAGTGGGCAAAATATAAACTTTTACTTGGCCATCGTGATCTCATCTCAGTTCACTTTTCCATCCTTATCTCCTCTTTCACCTGTTTACATATATTACTTTTCTGTCAGACTGTACTCTTCACAGTTTCCTGTACATGCACCATAGTGTCCCACATCTGAACTTTTTCACTCTAGAATATCCTTTTATCCAACCACCTTCTTATACTTTTATTTTCTAAAAATTGTTTTTTCCAGGTTTATTGAGATATAATTGTCATATCTTGTAAGTTTAAAGTGTACACATGAAAATTTGATATGTATATTGCAAAATGATTACCACAATAAGTTTAGTTAACACCTCCATCACCTCGCATAGTTACCCCCTTTTTTATGGTAAGAATATTTAAGATGAACTCTCTTAGCAAATTTCAAGTACACAATATTGTGTATTGTTAACTATAGTCATAATGCTGTACACTAGATCTCTAGAACTTATTCATCCTGCATAACTGAAACTTTGTACACTTTGATTGACATCTGCCTATCTCCTCCTTCCCCCAAGTCCTGGCAAACACCACGCTACTCTGTACACCATTCTACTGTGTGAAATCAGAAAGTGTGATGCCTCCAGGTTTGTTCTTCTCAGATGCTTTGTTTATTCAGGGTCTTTTATGATTTCATATAAATATTAGGATTGTTTTTTCTATTTCTGTGAAAAATGCCATAGGAATTTTGAAAGGGATTGTGTTGGATCTATAGATGGCTTTGGTTAATAGGACATTTTAACAATATTAACTTTTTTGATCCATGATATATTCTCATTTATTTGTGTCTTCTTTAATTTCTTTCATCAGTGTCTTATGGCTTTCAGTGTACAGATCTTTTACCTCCTTGGTTAAATTTACTCCTAAGTATTTTATTGTTTTTGATGCTAATGTAATGGGATTGTGTCTTTTTCAGATAGTTCATTGTTAATGTATAGAAATTTCACTGATTTTTGTGGGTTGATTTTGTATTCTGCAACTTTACTGAATTTGTTAATTAGTTCAAACAGTTTTTTTTTTTGGTAGAGTCTTCAGGATAGGCTCTATATAAGATCATGTGATCTGAAAAGAAAGACAATATTTACTTCTCCCACCATCTTTACCTGACCAAATTCTACCACATCCTTCAAGACTAATCTTCCATAGGATCTCCTTTGTATGGCCTGCCACACCTTAGCACTGGATTATCTCTTATAAAGAGTCTGTCACATTTGACATCATATGTTTTTTTTCTCCCTTTTGATTGTAACTGCTTAAGGGGAGGGATCTGTTCTCTGAACTTTTGCACAGCCCCCAACAGAGTCCAACTGAATGTCTTTATCATGACAGACACTAGATAAATATTAGTTGGATAAGATAATAAACAAAGATAATCTTAAAAATGTAATGTTATGTGAGTGAAAATTATCATTGTGCTGTAAGATAAACATAAATGGTCAGTAGTTCACATAAGTGGCTGCAATAAATATTACTTTTATGTATACAACGTAAGCTTTAGTTTTTATGTTGATTATTCATGCTCTTAATTTTCCCAAATAGTATGTCCATCATTATATATGCCAGGATACTAGTTCTGTATCTGACTCTATATAACATCTGTAAAATCCTTTACTACCCATGAACTCCCATACTTGACTGCAAACTGCAGTTCCCTTTGACCTTCAATGTATAAAAAGAAGTTCAGTATCAGCCCATCATAGTAGAGTATATGATCTGCTAACTTTAACATTTAGGCTCTCTGCCTCCAGTTTAGTATGTTATTGAAAAGCTGGTGTGGCAGAAACTGAGTATGAGGTTTCATCTCTTCATGTCCTTCCTTCTTTGTTCCTTTTCTCATTCTTTTTTTTATCCAACATTTATGGATTACTTACTACAAGCCAGACACTGTGTCGTGCCCTCATTTACATCAATAAATAAGATGTCACTGCTCTTCTGTGGGTCACAGTCTAGAGGACAAGGAAGAAATGAAAATAAAAACCTGCAAATGTGCTAAGTTGTCCCTTCTTTCTCATCTCCTGTTCTGTTCTCAGTCTATCCCAGTTGGATTTCTGTCCCCACGTTACTGTAGAAACTGCTCTTTTTGTTTATTATCAATCTCTCCCCACTGGAATATTAGTTACATGAGAGCATGGACTTCACCTTTCTTATTTGCTACAGTATCCCTAGCATCTATACACAGTAGGTGCTCTATACTTATTGCCCAATAAATAACTTACAGTGAGGATTTGTACAGAGTGTTAGGGCTATTGGTAGAAAGGATCAACTAATTCATTCCAAGAGATGCTGGCTGGGCCAGGTGGTAACATTTTATTTTAGGCTTGAAAGGTGAGGTAGAGAAGGAGTTTAAGGTTAGAGAGAGGGGATGTTAAAGGATATTCTAGAAAGAGGAAGTAGAGAGTGCAAAGATGTGAGGTGGGAGAAAACATGGCTTGTTTGAGAAATAAATGTAATTATCCAGTGTGGGCAGGGACAAAGGGGTTAGAATTCTGAGAAATTTGAACTATATCTTTAAAGCATTGAAAGGTCTTAAGCAAAGGAATAATATACTCAATTTTTATTTTCCAAAGATTCCTCTGGAAACGTTATAGGAAATAGCTTGGGGAGCAGGGGCCTGGAAGTGAGATCAGATACAGGGAGTTCATTGTTGGTGGTGTTGTTTTGTTGTTGTTTTAATAATGGCCTCATTCCTAAAAGTATGTGTGCATTTGGGATGACTTAGCACCCCATCAGGAGACACTTGCCATTCTCCAGGTAAGTAAGATGTAGACCTGAGGGAAGCTAGTGGCAGTGGACTGGAAAGTGGTAGAATAGACCTCAGAAAAAATTAGGAAGTAGGATTGACTAGAGAGGGGGAGTGGACTGGGGAGAAGAGCGAGAGAGAGGAGTTGATGGTTGTGTGGAGGTTTCTAATTTGATGGGAGAATGATGCTCTTAACTGGGGTCAAGACTTTAGGAAATGAGAGGAAATTGGTGTGAGAGGAAATTAGCACATTTTGAAGAATGCTGAATTTGAAACAGAATATTCAAATGGAGAAAGAGGAGACACAGAAAAACAATGTTTTTCTTAATGCCATGTTTTCCTTTATCTTTGTAAAGATATTCTTTATTGTAGTTGACAAGTACTATGTACACAAGTAACTTCAATGTCATCTCAGCCAACTTCCCTATGTAGTTACTTTCCCTGGTACTAAACGTCGTGTTGCCACGGCACTATTTTAAC
This sequence comes from Mesoplodon bidens, assembly GCF_964165515.1. Classification (NCBI taxonomy): domain Eukaryota; kingdom Metazoa; phylum Chordata; class Mammalia; order Artiodactyla; family Ziphiidae; genus Mesoplodon; species Mesoplodon bidens. Next base: position 135,061,902 of record NC_138178.1, on the reverse strand, counting down.
CAGCTTTTTCTTCTTGTCTATTATATTCGAGAATAAAAATTGTTAATTAATTTACAATGGTAAATAGTGAGAAACCCTTTTTAATAACTTAAAATGCTGCTTGAATTTCCAAGTATTTGTCACTTGAGGACAATAACAAGATCAACAAATGAATATTACCCAGTAGGAAGAATAGCAGGAGAACCAGGTTGCAGTTAGATAGCATACCATTTGTTACATCTAGATGGAATCTTGCCCACCTTGACATCTAAATATGGTTGCTCAGATTAAGAGGTGGTACCAACCTCATTATAAAGAAAACACACCTCAGAGATGCAGTCATTAATTTCATCCTGGTCGTCTTTAAGGGCTTTTTCAATAGAAACTATAAACATGCATGATTGTATTATGTTTTTATCCCTGTCTGAGTAAGCAATATAAAGAGCCCACAATCTCATCAAAATAACCCACTGTATCCCGTAATTTATAAAGCTGTTCATGGTGACGCCATAGTTAAAGGTAACATCCATTTTGCAATGCAACAATTTGTATTGTTTTTCCAAGGTCTTAATATGATGCTCTTAGCTGCAATCGAACCTAATTTATTCCAAATTTTGCTCACAAAGGAAGTACTGGGTCCTGCATAGTAGTTAGGAACAAAAATAAACCAATTCCCTTTTTCCCCCCTCTCCACTTATCTCTGAATCGCTCTTGTAATCTCTCTGTCTCCTGTTCACT